>NC_090445.1:459751092-460351092 GCF_031143425.1 Pleurodeles waltl
ACATTTTGAGGTTTGAAAAGGATTCTGGGTAACAGAACCTGGTGAGAGCCCCACAAGTCACCCCATCTTGGATTCCCCTAGGTCTCTAGTTTTCAAAAATGCACAGGTTTGGTAGGTTTCCCTAGGTGGCGGCAGAGCTAGAGGCGAAAATCCACAAGTAGGCACTTTGCGAAAAAAACCTCTGTTTTCTGTGAGAAAATGTGATGTGTCCACTTTGTGTTTTGGGGCATTTCCTGTCACGGCCACTAGGCCTACCCACACAAGTGAGGTACCATTTTTATCGGGAGACTTGGGTGAACGCTGGGTAGACGGAAATGTGTGTCCTCCTCTCAGATTCCCTAAGTTTTCTGTCACCGAAATGTGAGGAAAAAGTGTTTTTTTAGCCACATTTTGAGGTTTGCAAAGGATTCTGGGTAACATAGCCTGGTGAGAGCCCCAAAAAGGGCACCCCATCTTGGATTCCCCTAGGTCTCTAGCTTTCCTAAATGCACAGGTTTGGTAGGTTTCCCTAGGTGGCGGCTGAGCTAGAGGCCACAATCCACAGGTAGGAACTTTGCAAAAAACACCTCTGTTTTCTTTGAGAAAAGGTGATGTGTCCACTTTGTGTTTTAGGGCATTTCCTGTCACGGGCACTAGGCCTACCCACACAAGTGAGGTACCATTTTTATCGGGAGACTTGGCGGAACGCTGGGTGGAAGAAAATTCGTGGCTCCTCTCAGATTCCAGAACTTTCTGTCCCCCGAAATGTGAGGAAAAAGTGTTTTTTTAGCCACATTTTGAGGTTTGCAAAGGATTCTGGGGTACAGAACCTGGTGAGAGCCCCACAAGTCACCCCATCTTGGATTGTCCTAGGTCTCTAGTTTTCAAAAATGCACAGGTTTGTTAGTTTTCCCTAGGTGGCGGCTGAGCTAGAGGCCAAAATCCACCGGTAGGCACTTTGAAAAAAACTCCTCTATTTTCTTTGATAAAATGGGATGTGTCCATTTTGGGTTTTGGGGAATTTGCTGTCACGGGAACTAGGCCTACCCACACAAGTGAGGTACCATTTTTATCGGGAGACTTGGGGGAACACTGGGTAAAGGAAATTTGTGGCTCCTCTCAGATTCCCTAAGATTCTGTCACCGAAATGTGAGGAAAAAGTGTTTTTTTACCACATTTTGAGATGTGCAAAGGATTCTGGGTAACAGAATCTGGTGAGAGCCCCAAAAGGCACCCCATCTTGGATTCCCCTAGGTCTTTAGTTTTCAAAAATGCACAGGTTTGGTAGGTTTCCCTAGGTGGCGGCTGAGCTAGAGGCCAAAATCCACAGATAGGCACTTTGCAAAAAAGTACCTCTGTTTTCTTTGAGAAAAGGTGATGTGTCCACTTTGTGCTTTAGGGCATTTCCTGTCACGGGCACTAGGCCTACCCACACAAGTGAGGTACCATTTTTATCGGGACAATTGGGGGAATGCTGGGTGGAAGGAAATTTGTGGCTCCTCTCAGATTCCAGAACTTTCTGTCACCGAAATGTGAGGTAAAAGTGTGTTTTTAGCCACGTTTTGAGGTTTGCAAAGGATTCTGGGCTACAGAACCTGGTGAGAGCCCCACAAGTCACCCTATCTTGGATTCCCCTAGGTCTCTTTTTTCAAAAACGCACAGGTTTGGTAGGTTTCCCTAGGTGGCGGCAGAGTTAGAGGCCAAAATCCACAGGTAGGCACTTGGCAAAAAACACCTCTGTTTTCTTTGACAAAATGTGATGTGTCCACTTTGTGTTTTGGGGCATTTCCTGTCACGGGCACTAGGCCTACCCACACAAGTGAGGTATCATTTTTATCGGGAGACTTGGAGGAACACTGGGTGGAAGGCAATTTGTGGCTCCTCTCAGTTTCCAGAACTTTCTGTCAACGAAATGTGAGGAAAAAGTGTTTTTTAGCCACATTTTGAGGTTTGCAAAGGATTCTGGGAAATTGAACCTGGTGAGAGCCCCACAAGTCACCCCATTTTGGATTCCTCTAGGTTTCTAGTTTTCAAGAATGCACAGGTTTGGTATGTTTCCCTAGGTGGCAGCTGAGCTAGAGGCCAAAATCCACAGGTAGGCAGTTTGCAAAAAACACCTCTGTTTTCTTTGAGAAAATGTCACGTGTCCAGTTTGAGTTTTTGAGCATTTCCTGGCACGGGCACTAGGCCTACCCAAACAAGTAAAGTACAATTTTTATCGGGAGACTTGAGGGAACTCTGGATAGAAGGACATTTGGGGCTCCTCTCAGATTCCAGAACTTTCTGTGAACGAAATGTGAGGAAACGTTTTTTTTTAGCCACATTTGAAGGTTTGCAAAGGATTCAGGGTAACATAACTTGGTGAGAGCCCCAAAAGTCACCCCATCCTGGATTCCCCCTTTGTCTCTAGTTTTAAAAAATGCACAGGTTTAGTAGGTTTCCGTAGGGGCGGCAGAGCTAGAGGCCAAAATCCACAGGTAGACACTTGGCAAAAAATACCTCTGTTGTTTGACAAAATGTGATGTGTCCACTTTGTGTTTTGGGGCATTTCCTGTCACGGGCACTAGGCCTACCCACACAAGTGAGGTTCCATTTTTATCGGGAGGCTTGGGGGAATGCTGGGTGGCAGGAAATTTGTGGCTCCTTTCAGATTCCAGAACTTTCTGTCACCGAAATGTGAGGAAAAAGTGTTTTTTTTAGCCACATTTTGAGGTTTGAAAAGGATTCTGGGCTACAGAACCTGGTGAGAGCCCCACAAGTCACCCCATCTTGGATTTCCCTAGGTCTCTAGTTTTCACAAATGCACAGGTTTGGTAGGTTTCCCTAGGTGGCAGCTGAGCTAAAGGTCAAAATCCACAGGTAGGCACTTTGCAAAAAACACATCTATTTTCTTTGAGAAAATGTGATGTGTCCACTTTTTGTTTTGGGGCATTTTCCTGTCACGGGCACTAGGCCTAATCACACAAGTGAGGTACAATTTTTATAGGGAGACTTGGGGAACGCTGCGTGGAAGGAATTTTGTGGCTCCTCTCAGATTCCAGAACTTTCTGTCACCGAAATGTGAGGAAAAAGTGTTTTTTTAGCCACATTTTGAGGTTTGCAAAGGATTCTGGGTAACTGAACCTGGTGAGAGCCCCACAAGTCACCCCATCTTGGATTGTCCTAGGTCTCTAATTTTCAAAAATGCACAGGTTTGTTAGTTTTCCCTAGGTGGCGGCTGAGATAGAGGCCAAAATCCACCAGTAGGCACTTTGAAAAAAACTCCTCTATTTTCTTTGAGAAAATGTGATGTGTCCACTTTGGGTTTTGGGGCATTTCCTGTCACGGGCACTAGGCCTACCCACACAAGTGAGGTACCATTTTTATCGGGACAATTGGGGGAACGCTGGGTGGAAGGAAATTTGTGGCTCCTCTCAGATTCCAGAACTTTCTGTCACCGAAATGTGAGGAAAAAGTGTGTTTTTAGCCACGTTTTGAGGTTTGCAAAGGATTCTGGGCTACAGAACCTGGTGAGAGCCCCACAAGTCACCCTATCTTGGATTCCCCTAGGTCTCTAGTTTTCAAAAACGCACAGGTTTGGTAGGTTTCCCTAGGTGGCGGCAGAGTTAGAGGCCAAAATCCACAGGTAGGCACTTGGCAAAAAACACCTCTGTTTTCTTTGACAAAATGTGATGTGTCCACTTTGTGTTTTGGGGCATTTCCTGTCACGGGCACTAGGCCTACCCACACAAGTGAGGTACCATTTTTATCGGGGACAATTGGGGGAACGCTGGGTAGAAGGAAACGTGTGTCTCCTCTCAGATTCCCTAAGTTTCTGTCACCGAAATGTGAGGAAAAAGTGTTTTTTTAGCCACATTTTGAGGTTTGCAAAGGATTCTGGGAAATTGAACCTGGTGAGAGCCCCACAAGTCACCCCATTTTGGATTCCACTAGGTTTCTAGTTTTCAAGAATGCACAGGTTTGGTATGTTTCCCTAGGTGGCAGCTGAGCTAGAGGCCAAAATCCACAGGTAGGCAGTTTGCAAAAAAACACCTCTGTTTTCTTTGAGAAAATGTCACGTGTCCAGTTTGAGTTTTTGAGCATTTCCTGGCACGGGCACTAGGCCTACCCACACAAGTAAAGTACAATTTTTATCGGGAGACTTGAGGGAACTCTGGGTAGAAGGACATTTGGGGCTCCTCTCAGATTCCAGAACTTTCTGTGAACGAAATGTGAGGAAACGTTTTTTTTAGCCACATTTGAAGGTTTGCAAAGGATTCAGGGTAACATAACTTGGTGAGAGCCCCAAAAGTCACCCCATCCTGGATTCCCCTTTGTCTCTAGTTTTAAAAAATGCACAGGTTTAGTAGGTTTCCGTAGGGGCGGCAGAGCTAGAGGCCAAAATCCACAGGTAGACACTTGGCAAAAAATACCTCTGTTGTTTGACAAAATGTGATGTGTCCACTTTGTGTTTTGGGGCATTTCCTGTCACGGGCACTAGGCCTACCCACACAAGTGAGGTTCCATTTTTATCGGGAGGCTTGGGGGAATGCTGGGTGGCAGGAAATTTGTGGCTCCTTTCAGATTCCAGAACTTTCTGTCACCGAAATGTGAGGAAAAAGTGTTTTTTTAGCCACATTTTGAGGTTTGAAAAGGATTCTGGGCTACAGAACCTGGTGAGAGCCCCACAAGTCACCCCATCTTGGATTTCCCTAGGTCACTAGTTTTCACAAATGCACAGGTTTGGTAGGTTTCCCTAGGTGGCGGCTGAGCTAAAGGTCAAAATCCACAGGTAGGCACTTTGCAAAAAACACATCTGTTTTCTTTGAGAAAATGTGATGTGTCCACTTTTTGTTTTGGGGCATTTCCTGTCACGGGCACTAGGCCTAATCACACAAGTGAGGTACAATTTTTATAGGGAGACTTGGGGAACGCTGCGTGGAATGAATTTTGTGGCTCCTCTCAGATTCCAGAACTTTCTGTCACCGAAATGTGAGGAAAAAGTGTTTTTTTAGCCACATTTTGAGGTTTGAAAAGGATTCTGGGTAACAGAACCTGGTGAGAGCCCCACAAGTCACCCCATCTTGGATTCCCCTAGGTCTCTAGTTTTCAAAAATGCACAGGTTTGGTAGGTTTCCCTAGGTGGCGGCAGAGCTAGAGGCGAAAATCCACAAGTAGGCACTTTGCGAAAAAAACCTCTGTTTTCTGTGAGAAAATGTGATGTGTCCACTTTGTGTTTTGGGGCGTTTCCTGTCACGGCCACTAGGCCTACCCACACAAGTGAGGTACCATTTTTATCGGGAGACTTGGGTGAACGCTGGGTAGACGGAAATGTGTGTCTCCTCTCAGATTCCCTAAGTTTCTGTCACCGAAATGTGAGGAAAAAGTGTTTTTTTAGCCACATTTTGAGGTTTGCAAAGGATTCTGGGTAACATAGCCTGGTGAGAGCCCCAAAAGGCACCCCATCTTGGATTCCCCTAGGTCTCTAGCTTTCCTAAATGCACAGGTTTGGTAGGTTTCCCTAGGTGGCGGCTGAGCTAGAGGCCACAATCCACAGGTAGGAACTTTGCAAAAAACACCTCTGTTTTCTTTGAGAAAAGGTGATGTGTCCACTTTGTGTTTTAGGGCATTTCCTGTCACGGGCACTAGGCCTACCCACACAAGTGAGGTACCATTTTTATCGGGAGACTTGGCGGAACGCTGGGTGGAAGAAAATTCGTGGCTCCTCTCAGATTCCAGAACTTTCTGTCCCCGAAATGTGAGGAAAAAGTGTTTTTTTAGCCACATTTTGAGGTTTGCAAAGGATTCTGGGGTACAGAACCTGGTGAGAGCCCCACAAGTCACCCCATCTTGGATTGTCCTAGGTCTCTAGTTTTAAAAAATGCACAGGTTTGTTAGTTTTCCCTAGGTGGCGGCTGAGCTAGAGGCCAAAATCCACCGGTAGGCACTTTGAAAAAAACTCCTCTATTTTCTTTGATAAAATGGGATGTGTCCATTTTGGGTTTTGGGGAATTTGCTGTCACGGGAACTAGGCCTACCCACACAAGTGAGGTACCATTTTTATCGGGAGACTTGGGGGAACACTGGGTAAAGGAAATTTGTGGCTCCTCTCAGATTCCCTAAGATTCTGTCACCGAAATGTGAGGAAAAAGTGTTTTTTTACCACATTTTGAGATGTGCAAAGGATTCTGGGTAACAGAATCTGGTGAGAGCCCCAAAAGGCACCCCATCTTGGATTCCCCTAGGTCTTTAGTTTTCAAAAATGCACAGGTTTGGTAGGTTTCCCTAGGTGGCGGCTGAGCTAGAGGCCAAAATCCACAGATAGGCACTTTGCAAAAAAGTACCTCTGTTTTCTTTGAGAAAAGGTGATGTGTCCACTTTGTGCTTTAGGGCATTTCCTGTCACGGGCACTAGGCCTACCCACACAAGTGAGGTACCATTTTTATCGGGACAATTGGGGGAATGCTGGGTGGAAGGAAATTTGTGGCTCCTCTCAGATTCCAGAACTTTCTGTCACTGAAATGTGAGGTAAAAGTGTGTTTTTAGCCACGTTTTGAGGTTTGCAAAGGATTCTGGGCTACAGAACCTGGTGAGAGCCCCACAAGTCACCCTATCTTGGATTCCCCTAGGTCTCTTTTTTCAAAAACGCACAGGTTTGGTAGGTTTCCCTAGGTGGCGGCAGAGTTAGAGGCCAAAATCCACAGGTAGGCACTTGGCAAAAAACACCTCTGTTTTCTTTGACAAAATGTGATGTGTCCACTTTGTGTTTTGGGGCATTTCCTGTCACGGGCACTAGGCCTACCCACACAAGTGAGGTATCATTTTTATCGGGAGACTTGGAGGAACACTGGTTGGAAGGCAATTTGTGGCTCCTCTCAGTTTCCAGAACTTTCTGTCACCGAAATGTGAGGAAAAAGTGTTTTTTAGCCTCATTTTGAGGTTTGCAAAGGATTCTGGGAAATTGAACCTGGTGAGAGCCCCACAAGTCACCCCATTTTGGATTCCTCTAGGTTTCTAGTTTTCAAGAATGCACAGGTTTGGTATGTTTCCCTAGGTGGCAGCTGAGCTAGAGGCCAAAATCCACAGGTAGGCAGTTTGCAAAAAACACCTCTGTTTTCTTTGAGAAAATGTCACGTGTCCAGTTTGAGTTTTTGAGCATTTCCTGGCACGGGCACTAGGCCTACCCAAACAAGTAAAGTACAATTTTTATCGGGAGACTTGAGGGAACTCTGGATAGAAGGACATTTGGGGCTCCTCTCAGATTCCAGAACTTTCTGTGAACGAAATGTGAGGAAAAGTTTTTTTTTAGCCACATTTGAAGGTTTGCAAAGGATTCAGGGTAACATAACTTGGTGAGAGCCCCAAAAGTCACCCCATCCTGGATTCCCCTTTGTCTCTAGTTTTAAAAAATGCACAGGTTTAGTAGGTTTCCGTAGGGGCGGCAGAGCTAGAGGCCAAAATCCACAGGTAGACACTTGGCAAAAAATACCTCTGTTGTTTGACAAAATGTGATGTGTCCACTTTGTGTTTTGGGGCATTTCCTGTCACGGGCACTAGGCCTACCCACACAAGTGAGGTTCCATTTTTATCGGGAGGCTTGGGGGAATGCTGGGTGGCAGGAAATTTGTGGCTCCTTTCAGATTCCAGAACTTTCTGTCACCGAAATGTGAGGAAAAAGTGTTTTTTTAGCCACATTTTGAGGTTTGAAAAGGATTCTGGGCTACAGAACCTGGTGAGAGCCCCACAAGTCACCCCATCTTGGATTTCCCTAGGTCACTAGTTTTCACAAATGCACAGGTTTGGTAGGTTTCCCTAGGTGGCAGCTGAGCTAAAGGTCAAAATCCACAGGTAGGCACTTTGCAAAAAACACATCTATTTTCTTTGAGAAAATGTGATGTGTCCACTTTTTGTTTTGGGGCATTTCCTGTCACGGGCACTAGGCCTAATCACACAAGTGAGGTACAATTTTTATAGGGAGACTTGGGGAACGCTGCGTGGAAGGAATTTTGTGGCTCCTCTCAGATTCCAGAACTTTCTGTCACCGAAATGTGAGGAAAAAGTGTTTTTTTGCCACATTTTGAGGTTTGCAAAGGATTCTGGGTAACTGAACCTGGTGAGAGCCCCACAAGTCACCCCATCTTGGATTGTCCTAGGTCTCTAATTTTCAAAAATGCACAGGTTTGTTAGTTTTCCCTAGGTGGCGGCTGAGATAGAGGCCAAAATCCACCAGTAGGCACTTTGAAAAAAACTCCTCTATTTTCTTTGAGAAAATGTGATGTGTCCACTTTGGGTTTTGGGGCATTTCCTGTCACGGGCACTAGGCCTACCCACACAAGTGAGGTACCATTTTTATCGGGACAATTGGGGGAACGCTGGGTGGAAGGAAATTTGTGGCTCCTCTCAGATTCCAGAACTTTCTGTCACCGAAATGTGAGGAAAAAGTGTGTTTTTAGCCACGTTTTGAGGTTTGCAAAGGATTCTGGGCTACAGAACCTGGTGAGAGCCCCACAAGTCACCCTATCTTGGATTCCCCTAGGTCTCTAGTTTTCAAAAACGCACAGGTTTGGTAGGTTTCCCTAGGTGGCGGCAGAGTTAGAGGCCAAAATCCACAGGTAGGCACTTGGCAAAAAACACCTCTGTTTTCTTTGACAAAATGTGATGTGTCCACTTTGTGTTTTGGGGCATTTCCTGTCACGGGCACTAGGCCTACCCACACAAGTGAGGTACCATTTTTATCGGGACAATTGGGGGAACGCTGGGTGGAAGGAAATTTGTGGCTCCTCTCAGATTCCAGAACTTTCTGTCACCGAAATGTGAGGAAAAAGTGTGTTTTTAGCCACGTTTTGAGGTTTGCAAAGGATTCTGGGTAATTGAACCTGGTGATAGCCCCACAAGTCACCCCATCTTGGATTCCCCTAGGTTTCTAGTTTTCAAAAATGAACAGGTTTGGTGTGTTTCCCTAGGTGGCAGCTGAGCTAGAGGCCAAAATCCACAGGTAGGCAGTTTGCAAAAAACACCTCTGTTTTCTTTGAGAAAATGTCACGTGTCCACTTTGTGTTTTTGAGCATTTCCTGGCACGGGCACTAGGCCTACCCACACAAGTGAGGTACAATTTTTATCGGGAGACTTGAGGGAACTCTGGGTAGAAGGACATTTGTGGCTCCTCTCAGATTCCAGAACTTTCTGTCACCGAAATGTGAGGAAAAGGGTTTTTTTAGCCACATTTTAAGGTTTGCAAAGGATTCTGGGTAACATAACTTGGTGAGAGCCCCAAAAGTCACCCCATCCTGGATTCCCCTATGTCTCTAGTTTTAAAAAAGGCACAGGTTTGGTAGGTTTCCCTAGGTGGCGGCAGAGCTAGAGGCCAAAATCCACAGGTAGACATTTGGCAAAAAACACCTCTGTTTTCTTTGACAAAATGGGATGTGTCCACTTTGTGTTCTGGGGCATTTCCTGTCACGGGCACTAGGCCTACCCACACAAGTGAGGTACCATTTTTATCGGGAGGCTTGGGGGAACGCTGGGTGGCAGGAAATTTGTGGCTCCTCTCGGATTCCAGAACTTTCTGTCACCGAAATGTGAGGAAAAAGTGTTTTTTTAGCCACATTTTGAGGTTTGCAAAGGATTCTGGGCTACAGAACCTGGTGAGAGCCCCACAAGTCACCCTATCTTGGATTCCCCTAGGTCTCTAGTTTTAAAAAACGCACAGGTTTGGTAAGTTTCCCTAAGTGGCGGCAGAGCTAGAGGCCACAATCCACAGGTAGGCACTTGGCAAAAAACAACTCTGTTTTCTTTGACAAAATGTGATGTGTCCACTTTGTGTTTTGGGGCATTTCCTGTCACGGGCACTAGGCCTACCCACACAAGTGAGGTACCATTTTTATCGGGAGACTTGGGGGAACGCTGGGTGGAAGGCAATTTGTGGCTCCTCTCAGTTTCCAGAACTTTCTGTCACCGAAATGTGAGGAAAAAGTTTTTTTTAGCCACATTTGGAGGTTTGCAAAGGATTCTGGGAAATTGAACCTGGTGAGAGCCCCACAAGTCACCCCATTTTGGATTCCTCTAGGTTTCTAGTTTTCAAGAATGCACAGGTTTGGTATGTTTTCCTACGTGGCAGCTGAGCTAGAGGCCAAAATCCACAGGTAGGCAGTTTGCCAAAAACACCTCTGTTTTCTTTGAGAAAATGTCACATGTCCAGTTTGAGTTTTTGAGCATTTCCTGGCACGGTCACTAGGCCTACCCACACAAGTAAAGTACAATTTTTATCGGGAGACTTGAGGGAACTCTGGGTAGAAGGACATTTGTGGCTCCTCTCAGATTCCAGAACTTTCTGTCACCGAAATGTGAGGAAAAGTGGTTTTTTAGCCACATTTTAAGGTTTGCAAAGGATTCTGGGTAACATAACTTGGTGAGAGCCCCAAAAGTCACCCCATCCTGGATTCCCCTAGGTCTCTAGTTTAAAAAAATGCACAGGTCTGATAGGTTTCCCTAGGGGGCGGCTGAGCTAGAGGCCAAAATCCACAGGTAGGCACTTTGCAAAAAACTCCTCTGTTTTCTTTGAGAAAATGTGATGTGTCCACTTTGTGTTTTTTAGCATTTCCTGTCATGGGCACTAGGCCTACCCACAGAAGTGAGGTACAATTTTTATCGGGAGACTTGAGGGAACTCTGGGTAGAAGGACATTTGTGGCTCCTCTAAGATTCCAGAACTTTCTGTCACTGAAATGTGAGAAAAAAGTGTTTTTTTAGCCACATTTTGAGGTTTGCAAAGGATTCTGGGTAACATAACCTGGTGAGAACCCCAAAAGTCACCCCATCCTGGATTCCCCTATGTCTCTAGTTTTCAAAAATCCACAGGTTTGGTAGGTATCCCTAGGTGGCGGCAGAGCTAGAGGCCAAAATCCACAGGTAGGCCCTTGGCAAAAAACATCTCTGTTTTCTTTGACAAAATGTGATGTGTCCACTTTGTGTTTTGGGGCATTTCCTGTCACGGGCACTAGGTCTACCCACACAAGTGAGGTACCATTTTTATCGGGAGACTTGGGGGAACGCTGGGTGGCAGGAAATTTGTGGCTCCTCTCAGATTCCAGAACATTCTGTCACCGAAATGTGAGGAAAAAGTGTTTTTTTTGCCACATTTTGAGGTTTGCAAAGGATTCTGGGTAACTGAACCTGGTGAGAGACCCACAAGTCACCCCATCTTGGATTCCCCTAGGTCTCTAGTTTTAAAAAATGCACAGGTCTGGTAGGTTTCCCTAGGGGGCTGCTGAGCTAGAGGCCAAAATCCACAGGTAGGCACTTTGCAAAAAACACATCTGTTTTCTTTGAGAAAATGTGATGTGTCCACTTTTTGTTTTGGGGCATTTCCTGTCACGGGCACTAGGCCTACCCACACAAGTGAGGTACCATTTTAATGGGGAGACTTGGGGAACGCTGCGTGGAAGGAAATTTTAGCTCCTCTCAGATTCCAGAACTTTCTGTCACCGAAATGTGAGGAAAAAGTGTTTTTTTAGCCACATTTTGAGGTTTGCAAAGGATTCTGGGTAACTGAACCTGGTGAGAGCCCCACAAGTCACCCCATCTTGGATTCCGCTAGGTCTCTAGTTTTAAAAAATGCACAGGTCTGGTAGGTTTCCCTAGGGGGCGGCTGAGCTAGAGGCCAAAATCCACAGGTAGGCACTTTGCAAAAAACACCTCTGTTTTCTTTGAGAAAATGTGATGTGTCCACTTTGTGTTTTTGAGCATTTCCTGTCATGGGCAGTAGGCCTACCAACACAAGTGAGGTGCAATTTTTATCGGGAGACTTGAGGGAACTCTGGGTAGAAGGACATTTATGGCTCCTCTGAGATTCCAGAACTTTCTGTCACTGAAATGTGAGGAAAAAGTGTTTTTTTAGCCACATTTTGAGGTTTGCTAAGGATTCTGGGTAACATAACCTGGTGAGAGCCACAAAAGGCACCCCATCTTGGATTCCCCTACGTCTCTAGCTTTCCTAAATGCACAGGTTTGGTAGGTTTCCCTAGGTGGCGGCTGAGCTAGAGGCCACAATCCACAGGTAGGCACTTTGCAAAAAACACCTCTGTTTCCTTTGAGAAAAGGTGATGTGTTCACTTTGTGTTTTAGGGCGTTTCCTGTCATGGGCCCTGGGCCTACCCACACAAGTGAGGTACCATTTTTATCGGGAAACTTGGGGGAACGCTGGGTGGAAGGAAATTTGTGGCTCCTCTCAGATTCCAGAACTTTCTGTCACCTAAATGTGAGGAAAAAGGTTTTTTTTAGCCACATTTTGAGGTTTGCAAAGGATTCTGGGCTACAAAACCTGGTTAGAGCCCCACAAGTCACCCCATCCTGGATTCCCCTAGGTCTCTAGTTTTAAAAAATACAGAGGTTTGGTAGGTTTCCCTAGGTGGCGGCTGAGCTAGAGGCCACAATCCACCAGTAGGAACTTTGCAAAAAACACCTCTGTTTTCTTTGAGAAAATGTGATGTGTCCACTTAGTGTTTTGGGGCATTTCCTGTCACGGGCACTAGGCCTACCCACACAACTGAGGTACCATTTTTATCGGGAGACTTGGGGGAACGCTGGGTGGAAGGAAATTTGTGGCTCCTCTCAGATTCCAGAACTTTCTGTCACCAAAATGTGAGGAAAAAGTGTTTTTTAGCCACAGTTTGAGATTTGCAAAGGATTCTGGGTAACAGAACCTGGTGAGAGCCCCAAAAGGCACCCCATCTTGGATTCCCCTAGGTCTCTAGTTTTCAAAAATGCACAGGTTTGGTAGGTTTCCCTAGGTGGCGGCTGAGATAGAGGCCAAAATCCACAGATAGGCACTTTGCAAAAAAGCACCTCTGTTTTCTTTGAGAAAAGGTGATGTGTCCACTTTGTGCTTTAGGGCATTTCCTGTCACGGGCACTAGGCCTACCCACACAAGTGAGGTACCATTTTTATCGGGACAATTGGGGGAACCCTGGGTGGAAGGAAATTTGTGGCTCCTCTCAGATTCCAGAACTTTCTGTCACCGAAATGTGAGGAAAAAGTGTGTTTTTAGCCACGTTTTGAGGTTTGCAAAGGATTCTGGGCTACAGAACCTGGTGAGAGCCCAACAAGTCACCCTATTTTGGATTCCCCTAGGTCTCTAGTTTTCAAAACGCACAGGTTTGGTCGGTTTCCCTAGGTGGCGGCAGAGTTAGAGGCAAAAAATCCACTGGTAGGCACTTGGCAAAAAACACCTCTGTTTTCTTTGACAAAATGTGATGTGTCCACTATGTGTTTTGGGGCATTTCCTGTCACGGTCACTAGGCCTACCCACACAAGTGAGGTACAATTTTTATCGGGAGACTTGGGGGAACGCTGGGTGGAAGGCAATTTGTGGCTCCTCTCAGTTTCCAGAACTTTCTGTCACCGAAAAGTGAGGAAAAAGTGTTTTTATAGCCACATTTTGAGGTTTGCAAAGGATTCTGGGTAATTGAACCTGGTGATAGCCCCACAAGTCACCCCATCTTGGATTCCCCTAGGTTTCTAGTTTTCAAAAATGAACAGGTTTGGTGTGTTTCCCTAGGTGGCAGCTGAGCTAGAGGCCAAAATCCACAGGTAGGCAGTTTGCAAAAAACACCTCTGTTTTCTTTGAGAAAATGTCACGTGTCCACTTTGTGTTTTTGAGCATTTCCTGGCACGGGCACTAGGCCTACCCACACAAGTGAGGTACAATTTTTATCGGGAGACTTCAGGGAACTCTGTGTAGAAGGACATTTGTGGCTCCTCTCAGATTCCAGAACTTTCTGTCACCGAAATGTGAGGAAAAGTGTTTTTTTAGCCACATTTTAAGGTTTGCAAAGGATTCTGGGTAACATAACTTGGTGAGAGCCCCAAAAGTCACCCCATCCTGGATTCCCCTATGTCTCTAGTTTTAAAAAAGGCACAGGTTTAGTAGGTTTCCCTAGGTGGCGGCAGAGCTAGAGGCCAATATCCACAGGTAGACACTTGGCAAAAAACACCTCTGTTTTCTTTGACAAAATGTGATGTGTCCACTTTGTGTTTTGGGGCATTTCCTGTCACGGGCACTAGGCCTACCCACACAAGTGAGGTACCATTTTTATTGGGAGGCTTGGGGGAACGCTGGGTGGCAGGAAATTTGTGGCTCCTCTCAGATTCCAGAACTTTCTGTCACCGAAATGTGAGGAAAAAGTATTTTTTTAGCCACATTTTGAGGTTTACAAAGGATTCTGGGCTATAGAACCTGGTGAGAGCCCCACAAGTCACCCCATCTTGGATTCCCCTAGGTCTCTAGTTTTCACAAATGCACAGGTTTGGTAGATTTCCCTAGGTGGCCGCTGAGCTAGAGGTCAAAATCCACAGGTAGGCACTTGGCAAAAAACAAATCTGTTTTCTTTGAGAAAATGTGATGTATCCACTTTTTGTTTTGGGGCATTTCCTGTCACGGGCACTAGGCCTACCCACACAAGTGAGGTACCATTTTTATGGGGAGACTTGGGGAACGCTGCGTGGAAGGAAATTTGTGGCTCTTCTCAGATTCCAGAACTTTCTGTCACTGAAATGTGAGGAAAAAGTGTTTTTTTAGCCACATTTTGAGGTTTGCAAAGGATTCTGGGTAACTGAACCTGGTGAGAGCCCCACAAGTCACCCCATCTTGGATTCCCCTAGGTCTCTAGTTTAAAAAAATGCACAGGTCTGGTAGGTTTCCCTAGGGGGCGGCTGAGCTAGAGGCCAAAATCCACAGGTAGGCACTTTGCAAAAAACACCTCTGTTTTTTTTGAGAAAATGTGATGTGTCCACTTTGTGTTTTTGAGCATTTCCTGTCATGGGCACTAGGCCTACCCACACAAGTGAGGTACAATTTTTATCGGGAGACTTGAGGGAACTCTGGGTAGAAGGACATTTTTGGCTCCTCTCAGATTCCAGAACTTTCTGTCACTGAAATGTGAGGAAAAAGTGTTTTTTTAGCCACATTTTGAGGTTTGCAAAGGATTCTGGGTAAGATAACCTGGTGAGAGCCCCAAAAGTCACCCCATCCTGGATTCCCCTATGTCTCTAGTTTTCAAAAATGCACAGGTTTGGTAGGTTTCCCTAGGTGGCGGCAGAGCTAGAGGCCAAAATCCACAGGTAGGCCCTTGGCAAAAAACATCTCTGTTTTCTTTGACAAAATGTGATGTGTCCACTTTGTGTTTTGGGGCATTTCCTGTCACGGGCACTAGGTCTACCCACACAAGTGAGGTACCATTTTTATCGGGAGACTTGTGGGAACGCTGGGTGGCAGGAAATTTGTGGCACCTCTCAGATTCCAGAACTTTCTGTCACCGAAATGTGAGGAAAAAGTGTTTTTTTAGCCACATTTTGAGGTTTGCAAAGGATTCTGGGTAATTGAACCTGGTGAGAGCCCCACAAGTCACCCCATCTTGGATTCCCCTAGGTTTCTAGTTTTCAAAAATGCACAGGTTTGGTATGTTTCCCTAGGGGGCGGCTGAGCTAGAGGCCAAAATCCACAGGTAGGCACTTTGCAAAAAACACCTGTTTTCTTTGAGAAAATGTGATGTGTCCACTTTGTGTTTTTGAGCATTTCCTGTCATGGGCACTAGGCCTACCCACACAAGTGAGGTACAATTTTTATCGGGAGACTTGAGGGAACTCTGGGTAGAAGGACATTTTTGGCTCCTCTCAGATTCCAGAACTTTCTGTCACTGAAATGTGAGGAAAAAGTGGGTTTTTTAGCCACATTTTGAGGTTTGCAAAGGATTCTGGATAACATAACCTGGTGAGAGCCCCACAAGTCACCCCATCTTGGATTTCCCTTGGTCTCTAGTTTTCACAAATGCACAGGTTTGGTAGGTTTCCCTAGGTGGCGGCTGAGCTATAGGCCAAAATCCACAGGTAAGGCACTTTGCAAAAAACACATCTGTTTTCTTTGAGAAAATGTGATGTGTCCACTTTTTGTTTTGGGGCATTTCCTGTCACGGGCACTAGACCTACCCACACAAGTGAGGTACCATTTTTATGGGGAGACTTGGGGAACGCTGCGTGGAAAGAAATTTTAGCTTCTCTCAGATTCCAGAACTTTCTGTCACCGAAATGTGAGGAAAAAGTGATTTTTTAGCCACATTTTGAGGTTTGCAAAGGATTCTGGGTAACTGAACCTGGTGAGAGCCCCACAAGTCACCCCATCTTGGATTCCCCTAGTTCTCTAGTTTAAAAAAATGCACAGGTCTGGTAGGTTTCCCTAGGGGGCGGCTGAGTTAGAGGACAAAATCCACAGGTAGGCACTTTGCAAAAAACACCTCTGTTTTCTTTGAGAAAATGTGATGTTTCCACGTTGTGTTTTTGAGCATTTCCTGTCATGGGCACTAGGCCTACCCACACAAGTGAGGTACAATTTTTATCTGGAGACTTGAGGGAACTCTGGGTAGAAGGACATTTGTGGCTCCTCTCAGATTCCAGAACTTTCTGTCACTGAAATGTGAGGAAAAAGTTGTTTTTTTAGCCACATTTTGAGGTTTGCTAAGGATTCTGGGTAACATAACATGGTGAGAGCCCCAAAAGGCACCCCATCTTGGATTCCCCTAGGTCTCTAGCTTTCCTAAATGCACAGGTTTGGTAGGTTTCCCTAGGTGGCGGCTGAGCTAGAGGCCACAATCCACAGGTAGGCACTTTGCAAAAAACACCTCTGTTTTCTTTGAGAAAAGGTGATGTGTCCACTTCGTGTTTTAGGGCATTTCCTGTAACGGGCCCTAGGCCTACCCACACAAGTGAGGTACCATTTTTATCGGAAGACTTGGGGGAACGCTGGGTGGAAGGAAATTTGTGGCTCCTCTCAGATTCCAGAACTTTCTGTCACCGAAATGTGAGGAAAAAGTATTTTTTTAGCCACATTTTGAGGTTTGCAAAGGATTCTGGGCTACAAAACCTGGTGAGAGCCCCACAAGTCACCTCATCCTGGATTCCCCTAGGTCTCTAGTTTTAAAAAATACAGAGGTTTGGTAGGTTTCCCTAGGTGGCGGCTGAGCTAGAGGCCACAATCCACCAGTAGGCACTTTGCAAAAAACACCTCTGTTTTCTTTGAGAAAATGTGATGTGTCCACTTTGTGTTTTTGAGCATTTCCTGTCATGGGCACTAGGCCTACCCACACAAGTGAGGTACAATTTTTATCGGGAGACTTGAGGGAACTCTGGGTAGAAGGACATTTTTGGCTCCTCTCAGATTCCAGAACTTTCTGTCACTGAAATGTGAGGAAAAAGTGGGTTTTTTAGCCACATTTTGAGGTTTGCAAAGGATTCTGGATAACATAACCTGGTGAGAGCCCCACAAGTCACCCCATCTTGGATTCCCCTTGGTCTCTAGTTTTCACAAATGCACAGGTTTGGTAGGTTTCCCTAGGTGGCGGCTGAGCTATAGGCCAAAATCCACAGGTAAGGCACTTTGCAAAAAACACATCTGTTTTCTTTGAGAAAATGTGATGTGTCCACTTTTTGTTTTGGGGCATTTCCTGTCACGGGCACTAGACCTACCCACACAAGTGAGGTACCATTTTTATGGGGAGACTTGGGGAACGCTGCGTGGAAAGAAATTTTAGCTTCTCTCAGATTCCAGAACTTTCTGTCACCGAAATGTGAGGAAAAAGTGATTTTTTAGCCACATTTTGAGGTTTGCAAAGGATTCTGGGTAACTGAACCTGGTGAGAGCCCCACAAGTCACCCCATCTTGGATTCCCCTAGGTCTCTAGTTTAAAAAAATGCACAGGTCTGGTAGGTTTCCCTAGGGGGCGGCTGAGCTAGAGGACAAAATCCACAGGTAGGCACTTTGCAAAAAACACCTCTGTTTTCTTTGAGAAAATGTGATGTTTCCACGTTGTGTTTTTGAGCATTTCCTGTCATGGGCACTAGGCCTACCCACACAAGTGAGGTACAATTTTTATCTGGAGACTTGAGGGAACTCTGGGTAGAAGGACATTTGTGGCTCCTCTCAGATTCCAGAACTTTCTGTCACTGAAATGTGAGGAAAAAGTTGTTTTTTTAGCCACATTTTGAGGTTTGCTAAGGATTCTGGGTAACATAACATGGTGAGAGCCCCAAAAGGCACCCCATCTTGGATTCCCCTAGGTCTCTAGCTTTCCTAAATGCACAGGTTTGGTAGGTTTCCCTAGGTGGCGGCTGAGCTAGAGGCCACAATCCACAGGTAGGCACTTTGCAAAAAACACCTCTGTTTTCTTTGAGAAAAGGTGATGTGTCCACTTCGTGTTTTAGGGCATTTCCTGTAACGGGCCCTAGGCCTACCCACACAAGTGAGGTACCATTTTTATCGGAAGACTTGGGGGAACGCTGGGTGGAAGGAAATTTGTGGCTCCTCTCAGATTCCAGAACTTTCTGTCACCGAAATGTGAGGAAAAAGTATTTTTTTAGCCACATTTTGAGGTTTGCAAAGGATTCTGGGCTACAAAACCTGGTGAGAGCCCCACAAGTCACCTCATCCTGGATTCCCCTAGGTCTCTAGTTTTAAAAAATACAGAGGTTTGGTAGGTTTCCCTAGGTGGCGGCTGAGCTAGAGGCCACAATCCACCAGTAGGCACTTTGCAAAAAACACCTCTGTTTTCTTTGAGAAAATGTGATGTGTCCACTTTGTGTTTTTGAGCATTTCCTGTCATGGGCACTAGGCCTACCCACACAAGTGAGGTACAATTTTTATCGGGAGACTTGAGGGAACTCTGGGTAGAAGGACATTTTTGGCTCCTCTCAGATTCCAGAACTTTCTGTCACTGAAATGTGAGGAAAAAGTGGGTTTTTTAGCCACATTTTGAGGTTTGCAAAGGATTCTGGATAACATAACCTGGTGAGAGCCCCACAAGTCACCCCATCTTGGATTCCCCTTGGTCTCTAGTTTTCACAAATGCACAGGTTTGGTAGGTTTCCCTAGGTGGCGGCTGAGCTATAGGCCAAAATCCACAGGTAAGGCACTTTGCAAAAAACACATCTGTTTTCTTTGAGAAAATGTGATGTGTCCACTTTTTGTTTTGGGGCATTTCCTGTCACGGGCACTAGACCTACCCACACAAGTGAGGTACCATTTTTATGGGGAGACTTGGGGAACGCTGCGTGGAAAGAAATTTTAGCTTCTCTCAGATTCCAGAACTTTCTGTCACCGAAATGTGAGGAAAAAGTGATTTTTTAGCCACATTTTGAGGTTTGCAAAGGATTCTGGGTAACTGAACCTGGTGAGAGCCCCACAAGTCACCCCATCTTGGATTCCCCTAGGTCTCTAGTTTAAAAAAATGCACAGGTCTGGTAGGTTTCCCTAGGGGGCGGCTGAGCTAGAGGACAAAATCCACAGGTAGGCACTTTGCAAAAAACACCTCTGTTTTCTTTGAGAAAATGTGATGTTTCCACGTTGTGTTTTTGAGCATTTCCTGTCATGGGCACTAGGCCTACCCACACAAGTGAGGTACAATTTTTATCTGGAGACTTGAGGGAACTCTGGGTAGAAGGACATTTGTGGCTCCTCTCAGATTCCAGAACTTTCTGTCACTGAAATGTGAGGAAAAAGTTGTTTTTTTAGCCACATTTTGAGGTTTGCTAAGGATTCTGGGTAACATAACATGGTGAGAGCCCCAAAAGGCACCCCATCTTGGATTCCCCTAGGTCTCTAGCTTTCCTAAATGCACAGGTTTGGTAGGTTTCCCTAGGTGGCGGCTGAGCTAGAGGCCACAATCCACAGGTAGGCACTTTGCAAAAAACACCTCTGTTTTCTTTGAGAAAAGGTGATGTGTCCACTTCGTGTTTTAGGGCATTTCCTGTAACGGGCCCTAGGCCTACCCACACAAGTGAGGTACCATTTTTATCGGAAGACTTGGGGGAACGCTGGGTGGAAGGAAATTTGTGGCTCCTCTCAGATTCCAGAACTTTCTGTCACCGAAATGTGAGTAAAAAGTGTTTTTTTAGCCACATTTTGAGGTTTGCAAAGGATTCTGGGCTACAAAACCTGGTGAAGGCCCCACAAGTCACCCCATCCTGGATTCCCCTAGGTCTCTAGTTTTAAAAAATACAGAGGTTTGGTAGGTTTCCCTAGGTGGCGGCTGAGCTAGAGGCCACAATCCTCCAATAGGCACTTTGCAAAAAACACCTCTGTTTTCTTTGAGAAAACGTGATGTGTCCACTTTGTGTTTTTGAGCATTTCCTGTCATGGGCACTAGGCCTACCCACACAAGTGAGGTACAATTTTTATCGGGAGACTTGAGGGAACTCTGGGTAGAAGGACATTTTTGGTTTCTCTCAGATTCCAGAACTTTCTGTCACTGAAATGTGAGGAAAAAGTGTTTTTTTTAGCCACATTTTGAGGTTTGCAAAGGATTCTGGGCTACAGAACCTGGTGAGAGCCCCACAAGTCACCCTATCTTGGATTCCCCTAGGTTTCTAGTTTTCAAAAATGCACAGGTTTGGTATGTTTCCCTAGGTGGCAGCTGAGCTAGATGCCAAAATCCACAGTTAGGCAGTTTGCAAAAAACACCTCTGTTTTCTTTGAGAAAATGTCACGTGTCCACTTTATGTTTTTGAGCATTTCCTGGCACGGGCACTAGGCCTACCCACACAAGTGAGGTACAATTTTTATCGGGAGACTTGAGGGAACTCTGGGTAGAAGGACATTTGTGGCTCCTCTCAGATTCCAGAACTTTCTGTCACCGAAATGTGAGGAAACATGTTTTTTTAGCCACATTTTAAGGTTTGCAAAGGATTCTGGGTAACATAACTTGGTGAGAGCCTCAAAAGTCACCCTATCCTGGATTCCCCTATGTCTCTAGTTTTAAAAAATGCACAGTTTTAGTAGGTTTCCCTAGGTGGCGGCAGAGCTAGAGGCCAAAATCCACAGGTAGACACTTTGCAATAAACACCTCTGTTTTCTTTGACAAAATGTGATGTGTCCACTTTGTGTTTTGGGGCATTTCCTGTCACGGGCACTAGGCCTACCCACACAAGTGAGGTACCATTTTTATCGGGAGGCTTGGGGGAACGCTGGGGGGGGCAGGAAATTTGTGGCTCCTCTCAGATTCCAGAACTTTCTGTCACTGAAATGTGAGGAAAAAGTATTTTTTTAGCCACATTTTGAGGTTTGCAAAGGATTCTCGGCTACAGAACCTGGTGAGAGCCCCACAAGTCACCCCATCTTGGATTCCCCTAGGTCTCTAGTTTTCACAAATGCACAGGTTTGGTAGGTTTCCCTAGGTGGCGGCTGAGCTAGAGGTCAAAATCCACAGGTAGGCACTTTGCAAAAAACAAATCTCTTTTCTTTGAGAAAATGTGATGTGTCCACTTTTTTTTTTTTGGCATTTCCTGTCACGGGCACTAGGCCTACCCACACAAGTGAGGTACCATTTTTATGGGGAGACTTGGGGAACGCTGCGTGGAAGGAAATTTGTGGCTCTTCTCAGAATCCAGAACTTTCTGTCACCGAAATGTGAGGAAAAAGTGATTTTTTAGCCACATTTTGAGGTTTGCAAAGGATTCTGGGTAACTGAACCTGGTGAGAGCCCCACAAGTCACCCCATCTTGTATTCCCCTAGGTCTCTAGTTTAAAAAAATGCACAGGTCTGGTAGGTTTCCCTAGGGGGCGGCTGAGCTAGAGGACAAAATCCACAGGTAGGCAATTTGCAAAAAACACCTCTGTTTTCTTTGAGAAAATGTGATGTGTCCACTTTGTGTTTTCGAGCATTTCCTGTCATGGGCACTAGGCCTACCCACACAAGTGAGGTACAATTTTTATCGGGAGACTTGAGGGAACTCTGGGTAGAAGGACATTTGTGGCTCCTCTCAGATTCCAGAACTTTCTGTCACTAAAATGTGAGGAAAAAGTGTTTTTTTTAGCCACATTTTGAGGTTTGCAAAGGATTCTGGGTAACATAACCTGGTGAGAGCCCCAAAAGTCACCCCATCCTGGATTCCCCTATGTCTCTAGTTTTCAAAAATGCACAGGTTCGGTAGGTTTCCCTAGGTGGCGGCAGAGCTAGAGGCCAAAATCCACAGGTAGGCCCTTGGCAAAAAACATCTCTGTTTTCTTTGACAAAATGTGATGTGTCCACTTTGTGTTTTGGGGCATTTCCTGTCACGGGCACTAGGTCTACCCACACAAGTGAGGTACCATTTTTATCGGGAGACTTGGGGGAACGCTGGGTGGCAGGAAATTTGTGGCTCTTCTCAGAATCCAGAACTTTCTGTCACCGAAATGTGAGGGAAAAGTGTTTTTTTAGCCACATTTTGAGGTTTGCAAAGGATTCTGGGTAACTGAACCTGGTGAGAGCCCCACAAGTCACCCCATCTTGGATTCCCCTAGGTCTCTAGTTTAAAAAAATGCACAGGTCTGGTAGGTTTCCCTAGGGGGCGGCTGAGCTAGAGGACAAAATCCACAGGTAGGCAATTTGCAAAAAACACCTCTGTTTTCTTTGAGAAAATGTGATGTGTCCACTTTGTGTTTTCGAGCATTTCCTGTCATGGGCACTAGGCCTACCCACACAAGTGAGGTACAATTTTTATCGGGAGACTTGAGGGAACTCTGGGTAGAAGGACATTTGTGGCTCCTCTCAGATTCCAGAACTTTCTGTCACTAAAATGTGAGGAAAAAGTGTTTTTTTTAGCCACATTTTGAGGTTTGCAAAGGATTCTGGGTAACATAACCTGGTGAGAGCCCCAAAAGTCACCCCATCCTGGATTCCCCTATGTCTCTAGTTTTCAAAAATGCACAGGTTCGGTAGGTTTCCCTAGGTGGCGGCAGAGCTAGAGGCCACAATCCACAGGTAGGCACTTTGCAAAAAACACCTCTGTTTTCTTTGAGAAAAGGTGATGTGTCCACTTCGTGTTTTAGGGCATTTCCTGTAACGGGCCCTAGGCCTACCCACACAAGTGAGGTACCATTTTTATCGGAAGACTTGGGGGAACGCTGGGTGGAAGGAAATTTGTGGCTCCTCTCAGATTCCAGAACTTTCTGTCACCGAAATGTGAGGAAAAAGTGTTTTTTTAGCCACATTTTGAGGTTTGCAAAGGATTCTGGGTAACTGAACCTGGTGAGAGCCCCACAAGTCACCCCATCTTGGATTCCCCTAGGTCTCTAGTTTAAAAAAATGCACAGGTCTGGTAGGTTTCCCTAGGGGGCGGCTGAGCTAGAGGACAAAATCCACAGGTAGGCAATTTGCAAAAAACACCTCTGTTTTCTTTGAGAAAATGTGATGTGTCCACTTTGTGTTTTCGAGCATTTCCTTTCATGGGCACTAGGCCTACCCACACAAGCGACGGAACAATTTTTATCGGGAGACTTGAGGGAACTCTGGGTAGAAGGACATTTGTGGCTCCTCTCAGATTCCAGAACTTTCTGTCACTAAAATGTGAGGAAAAAGTGTTTTTTTTAGCCACATTTTGAGGTTTGCAAAGGATTCTGGGTAACATAACCTGGTGAGAGCCCCAAAAGTCACCCCATCCTGGATTCCCCTAGGTCTCTAGTTTTAAAAAATACAGAGGTTTGGTAGGTTTCCCTAGGTGGCGGCTGAGCTAGAGGCCACAATCCACCAGTAGGCACTTTGCAAAAAACACCTCTGTTTTCTTTGAGAAAACGTGATGTGTCCACTTTGTGTTTTTGAGCATTTCATGTCATGGGCACTAGGCCTACCCACACAAGTGAGGTACAATTTTTATCGGGAGACTTGAGGGAACACTGGGAAGAAGGACATTTTTGGTTTCTCTCAGATTCCAGAACTTTCTGTCACTGAAATGTAAGGAAAAAGTGGTTTTTTTAGCCACATTTTGAGGTTTGCAAAGGATTCTGGGTAACAAAACCTGGTGAGAGCCCCAAAAGTCACCCCATCCTGGATTCCCCTATGTCTCTAGTTTTCAAAAATTTACAGGTTTGGTAGGTTTCCCTAGGTGGCGGCAGAGCTAGAGGCCAAAATCCACAGGTAGTCCCTTGGCAAAAAACATCTCTGTTTTCTTTGACAAAATGTGATGTGTCCACTTTGTGTTTTGGGGCATTTCCTGTCACGGGCACTAGGTCTACCCACACAAGTGAGGTACCATTTTTATCGGGAGACTTGTGGGAACGCTGGGTGACAGGAAATTTGTGGCTCCTGTCAGATTCCAGAACTTTCTGTCACCGAAAAGTGAGGAAAAAGTGTTTTTTTAGCCACATTTTGAGGTTTGCAAAGGAATCTGGGCTAGAGAACCTAGTGAGAGCCCCACAAGTCACCCCATCTTGGATTCCCCTAGGTCTCTAGTTTTCACAAATGCACAGGTTTGGTAGGTTTTCCTAGGTGGCGGCTGAGCTAGAGGCCAAAATCCAAAGGTAGGCACTTTGCAAAAAACACATCTGTTTTCTTTGAGAAAATGTGATGTGTCCACTTTTTGTTTTGGGGCATTTCCTGTCACGGGCACTAGACCTACCCACACAAGTGAGTTACCATTTTTATGGGGAGACTTGGGGAACGCTGCGTGGAAGGAAATTTTAGCTCCTCTCAGATTCCAGAACTTTCTGTCACCGAAATGTGAGAAAAAAGTGATTTTTAAGCCACATTTTGAGGTTTGCAAAGGATTCTGGGTAACTGAACCTGGTGAGAGCCCCACAAGTCACCCCATCTTGGATTCCCCTAGGTCTCTAGTTTAAAAAAATGCACAGGTCTGGTAGGTTTCCCTAGGGGGCGGCTGAGCTAGAGGCCAAAATCCACAGGTAGGCACTTTGCAAAAAACACCTCTGTTTTCTTTGAGAAAATGTGATGTGTCCACTTTGTGTTTTTGAGCATTTCCTGTCATGGGCACTAGGCCTACACACAAAAGTGAGGAACAATTTTTATCGGGAGACTTGAGGGAACTCTGGGTAGAAGGACATTTGTGGCTCCTCTCAGATTCCAGAACTTTCTGTCACTGAAATGTGAGGAAAAAGTGTTTTTTTTAGCCACATTTTGAGGTTTGCTAAGGATTCTGGGTAACATAACCTGGTGAGAGCCCCAAATGGCACCCCATCTTGGATTCTCCTAGGTCTCTAGTTTTCACAAATGCACAGGTTTGGTAGGTTTCCCTAGGTGGCGGCTGAGCTAGAGGCCAAAATCCACAGGTAGGCACTTTGCAAAAAACACATCTGTTTTCTTTGAGAAAATGTGACGTGTCCACTTTTTGTTTTGGGGCATTTCCTGTCACGGGCACTAGGCCTACCCACACAAGTGAGGTACCATTTTTATGGGGAGACTTGGGGAAAACTGCGTGGAAGGAAATTTTAGCTCCTCTCAGATTCCAGAACTTTCTGTCACCGAAATGTGAGGAAAAAGTGATTTTTAAGCCACATTTTGAGGTTTGCAAAGGATTCTGGGTAACTGAACCTGGTGAGAGCCCCACAAGTCACCCCATCTTGGATTCCCCTAGGTCTCTATTTTAAAAAAATGCACAGGTCTGGTAGGTTTCCCTAGGGGGCGGCTGAGCTAGAGGCCAAAATCCACAGGTAGGCACTTTGCAAAAAACACCTCTGTTTTCTTTCAGAAAATGTGATGTGTCCACTTGGTGTTTTTGAGCATTTCCTGTCGTGGGCACTAGGCCTACCCACACAAGTGAGGTACAATTTTTATCGGGAGACTTGAGGGAACTCTGGGTAGAAGGACATTTGTGGCTCCTCTCAGATTCCAGAACTTTCTGTCACTGAAATGTGAGGAAAAAGTGTTTTTTTTAGCCACATTTTGAGGTTTGCAAAGGATTCTGGGTAACATAACCTGGTGAGAGCCCCAAAAGGCACCCCATCTTGGATTCCCCTAGGTCTCTAGCTTTCCTAAATGCACAGGTTTGTTAGGTTTCCCTAGGTGGCGGCTGAGCTAGAGGCCACAATCCACAGGTAGGCACTTTGCAAAAAACACCTCTGTTTTCTTTGAGAAAAGGTGATGTGTCCACTTCGTGTTTTAAGGCATTTCCTGTAACGGGCCCTAAGCCTACCCACACAAGTGAGGTACCATTTTTATCGGAAGACTTGGGGGAACGCTGGGTGGAAGGAAATTTGTGGCTCCTCTCAGATTCCAGAACTTTCTGTCACCGAAATGTGAGGAAAAAGTATTTTTTTAGCCACATTTTGAGGTTTGCAAAGGATTCTGGGCTACAAAACCTGGTGAGAGCCCCACAAGTCACCTCATCCTGGATTCCCCTAGGTCTCTAGTTTTAAAAAATACAGAGGTTTGGTAGGTTTCCCTAGGTGGCGGCTGAGCTAGAGGCCACAATCCACCAGTAGGCAGTTTGCAAAAAACACCTCTGTTTTCTTTGAGAAAATGTGATGTGTCCACTTTGTGTTTTTGAGCATTTCCTGTCGTGGGCACTAGGCCTACCCACACAAGTGAGGTACAATTTTTATCGGGAGACTTGAGGGAACTCTGGGTAGAAGGACATTTGTGGCTCCTCTCAGATTCCAGAACTTTCTGTCACTGAAATGTGAGGAAAAAGTGTTTTTTTTAGCCACATTTTGAGGTTTGCTAAGGATTCTGGGTAACATAACCTGGTGAGAGCCCCAAAAGGCACCCCATCTTGGATTCCCCTAGGTCTCTAGCTTTCCTAAATGCACAGGTTTGGTAGGTTTCCCTAGGTGGCGGCTGAGCTAGAGGCCACAATCCACAGGTAGGCACTTTGCAAAAAACACCTCTGTTTTCTTTGAGAAAAGGTGATGTGTCCACTTCGTGTTTTAGGCCATTTCCTGTAACGGGCCCTAGGCCTACCCACACAAGTGAGGTACCATTTTTATCGGAAGTCTTGGGGGAACGCTGGGTGGAAGGAAATTTGTGGCTCCTCTCAGAATCCAGAACTTTCTGTCACCGAAATGTGAGGAAAAAGTGTTTTTTTAGCCACATTTTGAGGTTTGCAAATGATTCTGGGCTACAAAACCTGGTGAGTGCCCCACAAGTCACCTCATCCTGGATTCCCCTAGGTCTCTAGTTTTAAAAAATACAGAGGTTTGGTATGTTTCCCTAGGTGGCGGCTGAGCTAGAGGCCACAATCCACCAGTAGGCACTTTGCAAAAAACACCTCTGTTTTCTTTGAGAAAATGTGATGTGTCCACTTAGTGTTTTGGGGCATTTCCTGTCACGGGCACTAGGCCTACCCACACAACTGAGGTACCATTTTTATCGGGAGACTTGGGGGAACGGTGGGTGGCAGGAAATTTGTTGCTCCTCTCAGATTCCAGAACTTTCTGTCACCGAAATGTGAGGAAAAAGTGTTTTTTTAGCAACATTTTGAGGTTTGTAAAGGATTCTGGGTAACAGAACCTGGTGAGAGCCCCACAAGTCACCCCATCTTGGATTCCCCTAGGTCTCTAGTTTTCAAAAATGCACAGGTTTGGTAGGTCTCCCTAGGTGGCGGCTGAGCTAAAGGCCACAATCCACAGGTAGGCACTTTGCAAAAAACACCTCTTTTTTTCTGTGAGAAAATGTAATGTGTCCACTTTGTGTTTTGGGGCATTCCCTGTCACGGCCACTAGGCCTACCCACACAAGTGAGGTACCATTTTTATCGGGAGACTTGGAGGAACGCTGGGTAGAAGGAAATGTGTGTCTCCTCTCAGATTCCCTAAGTTTCTGTCACTGAAATGTGAGGAAAAAGTGTTTTTTTAGCCACATTTTGAGGTTTGCAAAGGATTCTGGGTAACGTAACCTGGTGAGAGCCCCAAAAGGCACCCCATCTTGGATTCCCCTAGGTCTCTAGCTTTCCTAAATGCACAGGTTTGTTAGGTTTCCCTAGGTGGCGGCTGAGCTAGAGGCCACAATCCACAGGTAGGCACTTTGCAAAAAACACCTCTGTTTTCTTTGAGAAAAGGTGATGTGTCCAGTTTGTGTTTTAGGGCATTTCCTGTCACGGGCACTAGGCCTACCCACACAAGTGAGGTACAATTTTTATAGGGAGACTTGGCGGAACGCTGGGTGGAAGGAAATTTGTGGCTCCTCTCAGATTCCAGAACTTTCTGTCACCGAAATGTGAGGAAAAAGTCTTTTGTTAGCCACATTTTTAGGTTTGCAAAGGATTCTTGGGTACAGAACCTGGTGAGAGCCCCACAAGTCACCCCATCTTGGATTGTCCTAGTTCTCTAGTTTTCAAAAATGCACAGGTTTAGTAGTTTTTCCTAGGTGGCGGCTGAGCTAGAGGCCAAAATACACCGGTAGGCACTTTGAAAAAAACACCTCTATTTTCTTTGAGAAAATGTGATGTGTCCACTTTGGGTTTTGGGGCATTTCCTGTCACGGGCAGTAGGCCTACCCACACAAGTGAGGTACCATTTTTATCGGCATAATTGGAGGAACGCTGGGTGGAAGGAAATTTGTGGCTCCTCTCAGATTCCAGAACTTTCTGTCACCGAAATGTGAGGAAAAAGTGTGTTTTTAGCCGCATTTAGAGGTTTGCAAAGGATTCTGGGCTACAGAACCTGGTAAGAGCCCCACAAGTCACCCTATCTTGGATTCCCCTAGGTCTCTAGTTTTCAAAAACGCACAGGTTTGGTAGGTTTCCCTAGGTGGCGGCAGAGCTAGAGGCCAAAATCCACAGGTAGGCACTTGGCAAAAAACACCTCTGTTTTCTTTGACAAAATGTGATGTGTCCACTTTGTGTTTTGGGGCATTTCCTGTATCGGGCAGTAGGCCTAACCTCACAAGTGAGGTACCATTTTTATCGGGAGACTTGGGGGAACGCTGGGTGGAAGGCAATTTGTGGCTCCTCTCAGTTTCCAGAACTTTCTGTCTCCGAAATGTGAGGAAAAAGTGTTTTTTTAGCCACATTTTGAGGTTTGCAAAGGATTCTGGGTAATTGAACCTGGTGAGAGCCCCACAGTCACCCCATCTTGGATTCCCCTAGGTTTCTAGTTTTCAAAAATGCACAGGTTTGGTATGTTTCCCTAGGTGGCAGCTGAGCTAGAGGCCAAAATCCACAGGTAGGCACTTGGCAAAAAACACCTCTGTTTTCTTTGACAAAATGTGATGTGTCCACTTTGTGTTTTGGGGCATTTCCTGTCACGGGCACTAGGCCTACCCACACAAGTGAGGTACAATTTTTATCGGGAGACTTGAGGGAACTCTGGGTAGAAGGACATTTGTGGCTCCTCTCAGATTCCAGAACTTTCTGTCACCGAAATGTGAGGAAACATGTTTTTTTAGCCACATTTTAAGTTTTGCAAAGGATTCTGGGTAACATAACTTGGTGAGAGACCCAAAAGTCACCCCATCCTGGATTCCCCTATGTCTCTAGTTTTAAAAAATGCACAGGTTTAGTAGGTTTCCCTAGGTGGCGGCAGAGCTAGAGGCCAAAATCCACAGGTAGACACTTGGCAAAAAACACCTCTGTTTTCTTTGACAAAATGTGATGTGTCCACTTTGTGTTTTGGGGCATTTCCTGTCAAGGGCACTAGGCCTACCCACACAAGTGAGGTATCATTTTTATCGGGAGGCTTGGGGGAACGCTGGGTGGCAGGAAATTTGTGGCTCCTCTCAGATTCCAGAACTTTCTGTCACCGAAATGTGAGGAAAAAGTGTTTTTATAGCCACATTTTGAGGTTTGCAAAGGATTCTGGATAACAGAACCTGGTGAGAGCCCCACAAGTCACCCTATCTTGGATTCCCCTAGGTCTCTAGTTTTCACAAATGCACAGGTTTGGTAGGTTTCCCTAGGTGGCTTCTGAGCTAGAGGTCAAAATCCACAGGTAGGCAGTTTGCAAAAAACACATCTGTTTTCTTTGAGAAAATGTGATGTGTCCACTTTTTGTTTTGGGGCATTTCTTGTCACGGGCACTAGTCCTACCCACACAAGTGAGGTACCATTTTTATGGGGAGACTTGGGGAACGCTGCGTGGAAGGAAATTTGTGGCTCCTCTCAGATTCCAGAACTTTCTGTCACCGAAATGTGAGGAAAAAGTGTTTTTTTAGCCACATTTTGAGGTTTGCAAAGGATTCTGGATAACATAACCTGGTGAGAGCCCCAAAAGGCACCCCATCTTTGATTCCCCTAGGTATCTAGCGTTCCTAAATGCACAGGTTTGTTAGGTTTCCCTAGGTGGCGGCTGAGCTAGAGGCCACAATCCACAGGTAGGCACTTTGCAAAAAACACCTCTGTTTTCTTTGAGAAAAGGTGATGTGTCCACTTTGTGTTTTAGGGCATTTCCTGTCATGGGCACTTGGCCTACCCACACAAGTGAGGTACCATTTTTATAGGGAGACTTGGCGGAACGCTGGGTGGAAGGAAATTTGTGGCTCCTCTCAGATTCCAGAACTTTCTGTCATCGAAATGTGAGGAAAAAGTGTTTTTTTAGCCACATTTTGAGGTTTGCAAAGGATTCTGGGGTACAGAACCTGGTGTGAGCCCCACAAGTCACCCCATCTTGGACTGTCCTAGGTCTCTAGTTTTCAAAAATGCACAGGTTTGGTAGGTTTCCCTAGGTGGTGGCTGAGCTAGAGGCCAAAATCCACAGGTAGGCACTTTGCAAAGAAGCACCTCTGTTTTCTTTGAGAAAAGGTGATGTGTCCACTTTGTGCTTTAGGGCATTACCTGTCACGGGCACTAGGCCTACCCACACATGTGAGGTACTATTTTTATCGGGACAATTGGGGGAACGCTGGGTGGAAGGAAATTTGTGGCTCCTCTCAGATTCCACAACTTTCTGTCACCGAAATGTGAGGAAAAAGTGTGCTTTTAGCCACATTTTTAGGTTTACAAAGGATTCTGGGCTACAGAACCTGGTAAGAGCCCCACAAGTCACCCTATCTTGGATTCCCCTAGGTCTTTAGTTTTCAAAAACGCACAGGTTTGGTAGGTTTCCCTAGGTGGCGGCAGAGCTAGAGGCCAAAATCCACAGGTAGGCACTTTGCAAAAAAGCACCTCTGTTTTCTTTGAGAAAAGGTGATGTGTCCACTTTGTGCTTTAGGGCATTTCCTGTCACGGGCACTAGGCCTACCCACACAAGTGAGGTACAATTTTTATCGGGAGACTTGAGGGAACTCTGGGTAGAAGGACATTTGTGGCTCCTCTCAGATTCCAGAACTTTCTGTCACCGAAATGTGAGGAAACGTGTTTTTTTAGCCACATTTTAAGGTTTGCAAAGGATTCTGGGTAACATAACTTGGTGAGAGCCCCAAAAATCACCCCATCCTGGATTCCCCTATGTCTCTAGTTTTAAAAAATGCACAGGTTTAGTAGGTTTCCCTAGGTGGCGGCAGAGCTAGAGGCCAAAATCCACAGGTAGACACTTGGCAAAAAACACCTCTGTTTTCTTTGACAAAATGTGATGTGTCCACTTTGTGTTTTGGGGCATTTCCTGTCACGGGCACTAGGCCTACCCACACAAGTGAGGTATCATTTTTATCGGGAGGTTTGGGGGAACGCTGGGTGGCAGGAAATTTGTGGCTCCTCTCAGATTCCAGAACTTTCTGTCACCGAAATGTGAGGAAAAAGTGTTTTTTTAGCCACATTTTGAGGTTTGCAAAGGATTCTGGGCTACAGAACCTGGTGAGAGCCCCAGAAGTCATCCAATCTTGGATTCCCCTAGGTCTCTAGTTTTCATAAAACGCACAGGTTTGGTAGGTTTCCCTAGGCTGCGGCAGATCTAGAGGCCAAAATCCACAGGTAGGCAATCTCCCCACTAACAAACAAAATCAAATGCTAAACTATCTTCCCCCTAACAAACAAAATGAATGAACATAACCCCCCCAAACAATACAATGAATAATATAATTTTAAATAAGTAAAAATACACTTATGATACCTTAACGATTCTGTTTACATTCCAAATATGACCATCATCGAGCTTTACTGCATTTTTGAACACCTTTATCACATTGAATACATTATTGTAATGAGATTGTCCACTATGAAACTTACCAGGCAATTTTACCTTGACAGAGTCTCCCACCCTTACTTTAATATGTTTGACAGACTTACGAGCATCATACACAGTTTTCCTTCTCTTTTGAAGATACACATTTTTCTTTATAGCAATATCCTTCTGATCTTCATAATTGAACTGCTCTAAAACATACTCCTTCACCCAAGTGGGGGTAAATCTTGGTGTAAGGTATACGTTTTTTGAACATTACAAATGGTGATAAACCTGTGCTAGAATGAGGTGTAAATCTATAGTCTTCTACTTTAGACAACAATGACTTCTCCCAATTCACACCCAAGAGTTTTGCTAACTGAATAGTTTCCTTTAAAGTTCTATTGAAGCGTTCAACCATTCCATTAGACTCAGGATGACACAACGCGTTTTTTTTATTAACAATCCCTCTGGATGTAAAAATTCTTTCATCATTTTAGGGGTGAACTGAACCCCATTGTCTGTCAAAATAAATTTTAGATTTCCTTCCTTCGCAAACACATTAGAATTTTTTTTAATAATAACCATAGACATTATTTCTGAAGTTATCAACACTTCCGGCCAACGTGACAATCCATCCATCAGTACCACAACATATTTAGAAACACCTCCGCAACAGATAGGCCCCATTATATCAATGCAAACCTCTTCCCAAACTTCCTCAGGAATCTCTTTTAACCCCATAGGTTGTGTCCTGACCTTCAAGGACTTGTCTGTTAGTTTGCACTCTACACAGTCTCTGACTTTTCTCTCCAAAACTAAATCCATACCAGGCCACCAATATGCACCTCGCATAATTTCTTTAGTCTTATATATTCCATGATGGCCGGAATGAGCCAGATCAATTAGGCGTTCACGAAGTTTATGTGGAGGCATCAACTTGCAAGCTCTCAAAACTACTCCATTCTGAACTGAAAGTTCGTCCAAACCTTTTTAAACAACAAATTCTTTCCTTCAGAATCCCTCCAACCTTTCCCAGACAACAACAAATCTCTGATCTCTAACAATTCTTTATCCTCACTCAACTCATGCAACCATTCATCTTCAGATATATACCCATCCGTCACACTGCATACTCTAACATCGTCATCAACCCACCAAGAATCATGTTTCTCTCTCACCTCCAAATTCTCAACTCCTAGCCTGGACAAGCAATCCGCAGTTTTGTTTTCGCACCCTGGAACATGAATAATAGAGAAATGAAAATCTTGTAGACCCACAATCCACTTACAAGTTCTAGATGAAACGTTGTCTAATCCTTTTTGGTTTCAAAAATCTCACACAAGGGTTTATGATCAGTCTGACATGTGAACTTTCTTCCCCAAAGAAATTGTTTACATTTCTTAATGGCCCAATATATGGCCAATGCTTCCTTCTCTATAGTAGAGTACCTACGTTCAGCATCCCACAATCCACGTGAAGCAAAAGCAATTGTACATTCTTTTCCATCTATGACTTGTTTAAGAACACAACCTAAACCTTTATCTGATCCGTCAGTTATAACACAGCAGGGCATACTCGGAAGAAAGCTACTTAAAGATTGAGCAGATTCTAAAGCCTGTTTGAGATCCATAAATTCATTTTGACATTCTTCAGTCCAATCAAACATCACACCTTTTCTGAGTAACCTTCTAATGGAGTCAGACCTCTTAGCAAAGTTGGGAATAAATCTTGCACAGTACTCAGCCATGCCAAGAAAGATATGAATATCTTCTCTCTTCTCAGGAGTAGACAAATTGATTATGGTCTTGACTAAATCATCCTTGGGTTTGACCCCACTACCTGAAATAACATGACCCAGATACGTAATATTGGATCTGAAAAACTTGCATTTATCACTTTTAAGTGTTATTCCTTTAGTTTAAAAAATCTTCAAAACTGCCCTCACTCTCTCCTTGTGTTGCTCCAATGTATCTGTAAATATGAGCACATTATCTTGAAAGAACTTCATATTAGCTGTATTTCCGAATATATCAGTCATGAGCCTTTGGAAAACAGATGCTGCTGAACATAGTCCAAAAGGCATCCGGTTAAACTTATATACCCCAAAAGGTGTTATGAAAGATGTTAACAATTTGGATTGCTCACATAGTTGCACCTGATGGTAGGCAGAACTTAAATCCAAAGTAGTAAAGTACTTTGCTTTGCCTAATGACCCCACCATTTCTGTGATATTAGGTAACGGGAATCTGTCCTCAATCACCTCTTTGTTCAGGTTGCGCAAGTCTACACACAACCTGATATCCCCATTTTTTTTAAAGCTACAACTATGGGCGCAATCCATTGGGCAGCTTCCACATCCTCAATTATTCCTTGAGATTTTAGATTCTGAATCTCAAGTTAACTTTTTCCCTCAAACTAAAAGGAATGTTCCTAGCTTTACACGCAACGGGTAGAACACTAGTTTTCAAAACTATACAATGCTTGTAACCTTTAATACATCCCACTTTACAACTAAAAACATCGGGAAATTCACTCTTCAACTCTTCACCAAAATCACAAACATTTTGTACTTGAACTTGTGGTACAGAATTTGGATTAAGGATGATACCTAATAATTTCTGATGCGGCCAATTTAAGACGGTGTCTCCTACAACTGGAAGTAGATCTTCCCATAAATTTTGTTCCCTTTAAACATTATCGAAGCATTAAAGTATCCCTTTAGCTCAATAGGTTTGCCGCCATAACCGTAAGGCGTCACATCAGGTTTTTCCAGAGACACATTTCCTTGAAATAATTTTTCAAAATCTGTAACAGATATCAGGGTTAGCTTTGCACCCAAATCCATCATCATCGCTACTCTCACACCATTCACTTCCACAAAATCTGTTGGCTATTCGCCACACACGTTAGAAACACAACTGACATCATTGACCACCTGTAATATAAAATTGTGGTTATCATCATCACACTCAACTTCATTCACTTTCATTTTTAATTTAGTCCCAGACCTACAATATTTAGCAAAATGCCCCTTCTTCTTGCATTTGTTGCATGTGACACTCAAAGCTGGACACTCTTTACTGTTAGCCAAATGGGAAACAGACCCACATCTAAAACAAGTTAACTTGGATTTTTTGTCAAGAAAGGTCTTGTCCTTAGTCTTAACACTCAGAGATTGAACAGTAGTTAACTTCTCCTTAGATTTCTTTAGATCTTCCATGCACAGCTCTGAGTGCTCAATCTTCTTTGCAATTGCCAATACTTCCTCCAAAGTAGGATCGTTTTTTGACCATAATACTTCCCTAATCTTGTCGCTCTTACATTCAAGCATAAGCAATGCCTTCAAAGAGTAAGATTAGCAAGATGTTTGGGACGAATGCTATACTCATGTTTGGATGCAGAGAGGAACAGAGTCACTTCTGGCCTAATGGGCAAGGTCTTGTGCTCTCACTCAGTATGCTAAAGGTTAAAATTCCAGTATTGCTTGGCAGTGTGTCTGTTTATTCATTTGTTTTTTTACTCTTACACCTTCCTTGTGATGCAACATTCAAGTTCCTTTCCTTTACAAGTTTGTGTTGAATGTCATAAGTATGTCTGGGTAACTGAACCTGGTGAGAGCCCCACAAGTCACCCCATCTTGGATTCCCCTAGGTCTCTAGTTTAAAAAAATGCACAGGTCTGGTAGGTTTCCCTAGGGGGCGGCTGAGCTAGAGGCCAAAATCCACAGGTAGGCACTTTGCAAAAAACACCTCTGTTTTCTTTGAGAAAATGTGATGTGTCCACTTTGTGTTTTTGAGCATTTCCTGTCATGGGCACTAGGCCTACCCACACAAGTGAGGTACAATTTTTATCGGGAGACTTGAGGGAACTCTGGGTAGAAGGACATTTGTGGCTCCTCTCAGATTCCAGAACTTTCTGTCACCGAAATGTGAGGAAAAAGTGTTTTTTTAGCCACATTTTGAGGTTTGCAAAGGATTCTGGGCAACAGAACCTGGTGAGAGCCCCACAAGTCACCCCATCTTGGATTCCCCTAGGTCTCTAGTTCCCAAAAATGCACAGGTTTGGTAGGTTTCCCTAGGTGGCGGCTGAGCTAGAGGCCAAAATCCACAGGTAGGCACTTTGCAAAAAACACCTGTTTTCTTTGGGAAAATTTGATGTGTCCACGTTGTGTTTTGGGGCACTTCCTGTCGCGGGCGCTAGGCCTACCCACAAACGTGAGGTACCATTTTTATCAGGAGATTTTGGGGGAACATAGAATAGCAAAACAAGTGTTATTGCCCCTTGTCTTTCTCTACACTTTTTCCTTCCAAAAATAAGACAGTGTGTAAAAAAGACGTCTATTTGAGAAATGTCCTGTGAAATGTTCAGGGAAAAAACCACAAGCCTTCTTCTGCAGCCCTTTTTCCCATTTAAAAAAAAAAAATCGAAAGTTTCACTGTATTTTGGCTAATTTCTTGGCCTTCTTCAGGGGAACCCACAAAGTCTGGGTACCACTAGAATCCCAAGGATGTTGGAAAAAAAGGACACAAATTTGGCGTGGGTAGCTTATGTGGACAAAAAGTTATGAGGGCCTAAGCGCGCCCTGCCATAAATAGCCAAAAAAAGGCCTGGCATCTGAGGGGGAAAAGGCCTGGCAGTGAAGGGGTTAGGTTTGAATATGTGGATTAACATGTTCAAAGAAGGCCGCCATTTGCACATAAGGATTATAGTCAGTTTTTTATGTTTATACACAATGTGTAAAGTCAAAATGGAAGCTGAAGGAGGGACTATAGCATTCCCGTGATCAAGGGAGCGAGGTCTCACAAAACGCGTTAGGTGGGATGGTGAAACTTAATGTCTTTTTTGTTTTTGCCTGATTAAATTTATAGATTGGAGAAGCAAGTGACTGCGGTGTTTCTTTTTGGGAAAGGAACAATTTGCTATGTGATATATATATATATATATATATATATATATATATATATATATAGTGACAGTCGCTAGTTAGGACCTAGTTTCTATAGAAAAAGCTATTATTTTTGCTTGCCTATATCTTTGGCGTCAGTTGATGCCTCTTCACGAAATTTTCCAAATCATTGTGTCCTGAGAGTGGAAAGTTTTGGGGTGATCTGCAAAAAGTCCAGGGGACTGCCAGCTTTCTGGGGCTTTAATAAAAGAATGAAGGGGGTCGGTTCTGGACCCCGAGCCCTGGGGACGACCACCTCTCCTGGGCTAGATTACTTTGGAGGGGGGGCAGCACGACCCCTCTCATGGAGCCAACAATGGCCTGGGGACTGCCAACCACCAGGGCCGGCTCCTGCTAAGTCCTGGGGTGCCCACTCCTTGGACATAGCTGTTTGCTTTCTGACAGCGGGAGGGCTCGCACTGTCAAAAAGCAGAGTTTTCATCTGTTTTTCTGCACGAAAATATGCGTGCCGGGAAACAGATGAAATAATTTGTTCCACAAGCAGGGTGCAGCTATTTAAAGCAGCTCCGTGCTTGTGAGAGCTATGCCGACACCCTCAGGAAGGGGAGAGCCAGCTACGACCATGGGAGCCTTGAGGCTCCCCCCACAGTCCTGTCACTCTCTCTCTTCTGTCCCATAATTAGATAAAAGAAAGAGAGATTGTCATTGCAAGATCTCTCCATGCAATGCCTTTAAAGAGTAAGATTAGCAAAATGTTTGGGATGAATGCTATACTCATGTTTGGATGCAGAGAGGAACAGAGTCACTTCTGGCCTAATGGGCAAGGTCTTGTGCTCTCACTCAGTATGCTAAAGGTTAAAATTCCAGTAATGCTTGGAAGTGTGTCTGTTTATTCATTTGTTTTTTTTACTCTTACACCTTCCTTGTGATGCAACATTCAAGTTCCTTTCCTTTACAAGTTTGTGTTGAATGTCATAAGTATGTCTGGAAACAGCACATTACGGAGTCACCTGTGGTATAATGGTTAGGGTCACAGATGCTCACACTGTATGTTGAGGGTTCTGTTCCCAGTGTGTTTGTGGCCTTTTACCTTCTTTAGTTTAATTTAAAGTTCAAAAGTTAAAGGTTCATAGTGAAAGGTGCTTTCACTAGTTTTAAATGACAAATACCTTTTCTTTTTATTTTCCCCTAAAATATCTCATTATACGTATATCATTGAGTCAGTCAGTCATAATCTTTATTTGGATCTATTAGGATATTCATAAAAGAAACATAAAATGTAAATACCTACTCAAAATTCAAAAGCATTAAAAAAAATAAAAACTCTTCCTATATCTGTTAAAAAAGTCACAATATCAGATTTGAGCAAATAAATATCATAGCACAGTATGCACATAGCCAACAGAAATGCCAACATTTACAAATTAGATCCCCCTCTTTTTCCTCTCTTTTATCACTGCAACAATAAAACGGTAAACAACCATACACACCGAGTCAGATTGCAGAAACTGCAAGTAAATATTGTATCCTTTCACACCCCGAGGTTTAAAAGCCTAATGGGGTCATTACGACCTTGACCGCCGGGCGGCCGCCAATGCAGCTGCACTTGCGCCACAGCTATTATGAGATCCCCGCTGGGCCGGCGGGCGGAAACCTCTCGGCTGCAACACAGGAGCCAGCGGTGTTGCGGCCATGCGCTGTGCATAGCAGACAGTGAAAAGATGCACGGGCCCCCAGGGGCCCCGCGACTCCCCTTTCCGCCAGCCTTTTCATGGCGGTGCAAACCACCATGAAAAGGCTGGCGGGAGAGGCAGCGCTGCAAGTAGCGCTGCCCTGGAGGATTACTCCCGCCGGGACTAAAGTGGCAGGAAACCGCAGGTCCCGGCGGTGCGACCGCGGCGCTTCCGCCGCGGTCGTAATTCCAAGGATTTCACCGCCAGCCTGCTGGTGGTGAAATCTGCCAAAACAACGCTGGCGGTCAAAGACCGCCAGGGTTGTAATAACCCCCTAAGTGTTGGAATTAAAAAAGCCCTTCTCTGCTCTTCATAAAGTTTACAGAATAGAAACATAAGCAGTTGTGATTGCTTTGAACGTCCATCACATGGGCTGAGTATCAAATCCTTTGGGAGATATATCTTTGGTGGATAAGCCACCAAGAAGTGAGCCAGTCCCAAACAAAACCTCATCATATAAAATCTATAATGGCGTGAAACAACTAACAGATAGGGTTCAATCTTTGGCGTAGTGCATAGGGGAAGAAAGACTGCCATCATGCCTTTCCTCAGCCCACGCCTCCATCTATCATTCATAATTTTTTCATAAAATTCATTTTAACAACTATAATGACCTGTTTGGTTATAGATCTAGGGTTAAGAAATAGATTTATTCTGTTAAGACTGCCTAGGCTATCTTTAAAATATATAACCCAGGTGCCCCCTGTACTCCCTCCAGTCTCATGCAGTCCGTAAGCAATGACTGGGTAAGGGCTGCTTAGGGTCTAGTGCAAATGATCATCCAAGGGGATAAGAGGGCAACTTAAACAAATCCTTTAATAAACGGAAGTCCCAATTCTTTGTGTAGAATAATGACAGGTACACTGGAGGAAAGTGAGAGTAAACTTCTCAAGAATTTATTTTTGCTGATTTGCAATGCAGGAGCACCCATATAACCCAACACCCCAGCACCATATCTCACAATCGATGTCAGCCTTGCCTTATAGATGGTAATAATAGGCTTTAAAGGAGCACAGCCAAGTTTTAAAATAAATTTACGCAGAGCTACAACTTCCTGATTGTATTGCATGTACTTAATCTCTCTGAGATGGTTCCATTTACCCTCATTATCATAGGGGATCCCCAAATGTGAGAATATATTCACACAATTCAGACAGGATCCTGAAATGTAGAACTGGGGCACTCTACTTTTCAGGAGGCCACAAGCCATAGTGTACAATTTGGCTTTGTTAGTAGTTAAACCTAACTCAATCATAAACTCTACAAATTGTTTTTGCAATTTTCGGGGGCCCCTCCCGGTTCTGGCCATAAGAACACAATCATCGGCGTCTCAGTCACAGACGACATCAGAACCCTGATGGACAACGGTGAAACAGTCGCCCTCATCCTCCTTGACCTCTTGGCTGCCTTCAACACCGTCTGTCACCGCACCCTAATAACCCGCCTCCGCTCCACCGGGATCCAAGGCCAGGCCCTGGACTGGATCGCCTCCTTCCTCTCCAACCGCTCTCAAAGAGTCTACCTCCCACCTTTTCGCTCAGACCCCACCGAGATCATCTGCGGCGTCCTTCAAGGCTCCTCGCTCAGCCCGACACTCTTCAATGTCTACATGAGCCCCCTCGCCGACATCGTACGCAAGCACAACATCATCATCACCTCCTACGCCGATGACACTCAACTTATACTTTCCCTCACCAGGACCCCGCCAGCGCTAAGACCAACCTACAAGACAGCATGAAGGACGTCGCAGATTGGATGAGGCTCAGCCGTCTAAAACTGAACTCAGACAAAACGGAAGTCCTCATCCTCGGCAACACCCCGACCGCATGGGACGACTCCTGGTGGCCCACCGCTCTCAGACCACGCCCGCAACCTCAGCTTCATCTTGGACCCTCTTCTCACCATTACCAAACAAGTCAACGCCGTGTCCTCCTCCTGCTTCCTCACCCTCCGCATGCTCCGCAAGATCTTCCGCTGGATCCCCACCGACACCAGAAAAACCGTGACCCACGCCCTAGTCACCAGCCGCCTGGACTTCGGCAACACCCTTTATGCTGGGACTACCGCAAAACTCCAAAAACGTCTGCAACGTATTCAAAACGCCTCCGCCCGCCTCATACTCGACGTACCCCGCAACAGCCACATCTCCGCACACCTGAGACACCTGCATTGGCTCCCAGTCAGCAAAAGGATCACCTTCCGACTTCTCACCCACGCACACAAAGCCCTCCACGACAAGGGACCTGAATACCTCAACCGACACCTCAGCTTCTACGCTCCCACCCGTCTCCTCCGTTCCACCGGCCTCGCGCTCGCTGCCGTCCCTCGCATCCGCCGCTCCACGGCGGGTGGGAGGTCTTTCTCCTACCTGGCAGCCAAGACCTGGAATGCCCTCCCCACCAGCCTTAGGACCACCCAGGACCACTCTGCATTCCGGAGACTCCTCAAGACCTGGCTCTTCGAGCAGCAGTAACCCCCTTCCCCCTAGCGCCTTGAGACCCGCACGGGTGAGAAGCGCGCTTTATAAATGTTAATGATTTGATTTGATTTGATACATTAAGACCGGTTGAGGTCTACCAGCAATTACCAGATGCTTTTTCATCTATCAGGGCTTCCTCGAGGCCATTTATGTGAAATGTAAACAAAAAGGGGGCTAAGACACATCCTTGTCTTACCCCTTTACCAACCTTAAACAAACTAGTACATTCTCCCTGTTGTCCAAATCTAAACTTAGCTTTCACGTTACTGTGAAGTTGGGCCAGCAGAGATACTATCTTTTGGTTTGCCCCTTTGTTAATCCCATTGCCCACAATTTGCTTCTCACATTATCAAACGCTGCCAAGAGATCCATAAATGCCAAATATAAACAACTTATTTTAGCTCCCACATACTTTTCTGTGAGCAGATGAAGATTCAGACATTGATCAACATTTCCGGAAACCATACTGGGACTCTGAAATGATATTGTTATCAAAAGCTCACACTCCCAGGTGGTCCAAAAAAAACCTCCAAATATTTTTTCAGTGGCGTCAATCAAGGAGATTGGGCGATAGCACATAGGGTTTTTCTGATTCCCCTTTTTAAAGATTGGGACAATGATAGCTTTGGACCATGTTGGGGGAGTGGCAGAGCTTAGGACAGCTCTAAAAACATTAACCAAAATTGGGGCCTACAGCTCTAAATTATTTTGAAAGAGATCAACTGGGAAACCATTTGGTCCTGGGGCCTTATTAGAGGAAGAGCCATTAATTGCTGATATCACCTCACTCAATTGTATATCCAGTTCCTCAGTAATGGGTTTATCGAGACAATTTACAGCAGTGTTATCACACTGTTCCACGTTACATGCATACATCTTTGTAAAGTGAGTGATCCAGCTATCCTCTGGAATGTGGGCCTCAACTCCCTTATTTGTATTGGGGGTGAAGAAAGGAGTATTAACTACTTTCCAAAAATGAGCCCCATCATTTGCAGCTGAGGCATCTACTAGTTGCTCCCATGCCTCTTCTCTAATCACCTTTTTTTTTAGTGCAACTGCCTTCTTATATTGTGCTCTATACCTTGTAACATCTGTCTGAATCCTCTGGATAGCCTTTATTTCCTGTATGAGGTTAGCATGGGCATGTGTGCATGTTTTGTCAAACCACTTTACTTGTTTGACTTCATCAGAGTGAATTGGGAGGGTTAGATGTGCTCTTACTGACACACAGATATTCGCAAAAGCACCCAAGACCTGGGCTGGAAGTACTTCAGTATTTAAACAGACTTAGAAATCTGTCAAAATATTACCCACTATGGAAGATAAGAGAACCTTTGTGTCCATCTGAAGCCATTTGCATAGCACGCATTTATTCCTATGGTGTTTGTTGGAACCTCCCATTTTCTGAAAACTTTTTTTTTTCTTAAAACCATTTTAAATTGTTATAGCCAATGGATTATGATCACTAAGGCCACTGGGGATTACCCGAAAGGCACCCAATTTGTACAACTATGAGCTTGGCATCATGATATGATCAATAACTGACCCACGACCCCCCTGTAAAAGTAATATCAGGGGAGGTGAAACTCATTGAGATATAATTTGCCAATGCTAAATCATAAATCCTCCTCAGGTTATTTAACTTATCCCCACAGGGGTTACGAGTAAAGGACGAGTAATTGCTACCATCCTAACAAGCTAATCCACAGATCTTGTCATCCCCTATAGGACACAGGGAAACATTAAAATCCCCACCCCACACAATTATGAAATTCTTAACTATAGAATCTACCATCTCCTCGATAGCCTTGTCTGGGGCATGTATGATCTCAACATTAGATCTCACAAAGTTATTGCTGTAAAAGTTGACTAATAACAATAGCTTATTATCCTTCATCGATAAAATTAGTAATTGGTGGTAAGGGGAGTCAGTTCGATATTTGATCAGTTTAGCTCCTGAGGATATAATAATTGAGGTCAGCAAACCCCCACTACTTTGCCACATTCCAGAATAACATCATCCAGGGATGCTGGAAGGACCCTCCAAATATTGCGTCACAGTGTTTGGTTCATATGGATTAGAATTTATACACTCTAATTTCCGGGGGAGTAAGTTAATCTTTGTGTCACATTTGTGCGGAGGACGACATTTAGGCCCCACTATCTCTGTGGAGGGCATGTGTCTCACGGTTATATCATTCATCAAAGCCTAAATCACTGTCTCTACTTGAATATCTCAATTACTCTCTCTTTAAGGGTTGAGTGGTTAGGGAGGAGATGGCCGCAGTGCCACAGGTCATGTTGTGCACCTCTGAGATCACCTGATAAGATCAGGGGGTCATGACACCCCTACCCTGGCCCAACTATCTGTTTTTAGAAATAACTCTCTTTCTATTGTAGCTGATTTACATAAAGCTACAAAGTGGATACTGCCACTAAGTAAAAATATATATCTGTGTTCGTGTGTATATATATGTATATATTATATATATGTATCTCTTCTTGAACCATTGGCTTCCTGATCTGGAGCAAGAAGAAGAAAGGGTACTCTACCATCTTCTCCAAGCCCCATGTTTGATGATCTGGACATAGATTGGGCCTCGGCTGATTCCGAGACCTGCCAGGAGAGACAAAGGAAAAAGGAAGTTCCAGAAAGCTTTACAATTATGTAAGTTGATAGGGAGGACTAGCCAGTCATTTTCATGGAAGCTGGTTCAGAGGACACGGATGTTAACCCTCCTATTCAACCTGCTCTGAGGGATGTGGCACTGGTACCACCACCAAAGTCAGTCTTCATATTCGTAAGTCCTCCGCTGAGACCTGCTTTCACCACTACCTCAGTTGAAGTATGCACTGCAGAGAGGCCATTGTCAACACAGCCACCTACCTCCAGTTCTCCTGGCATTGCAAGTGGCACCAGTGGCAGACTAAAAAAAACTCTTGTCCCCAATTTGGGGCTACTTTACGATTAGCATGCAGGAGGGCAACATTGCAAATGCTCTATTTGTCATGCAAACGTTCGTCGAGGTAAGCCTCGTTCACACTATGGTACTGGAGGCACCCATATAAAAAAACTTCATGCAGTCCGGTGGGAGAAGCACCTTAGGAAAATTGCCACAGGTAATGGTGGTTGTAGGAAGCTGGCCTGGTGTGTGATGGGTACCAAAAGTACTTACACCACATACCCGGTCCAGGTATCCCCTATTTGTGAAATGTAGGCAGTTTCTAGAATCCATGCTCTCTAGAGGTAGCTGTGGATGAGCAGCCAAGGATTATCTAGGAGACATGCAAAGCTCCTTCAATACCACTGTAGTCACACAGCACTTACACACATGAAAGAATACACACAGTGTTACAAAAATAAAGGTACTTTATCATGGTAACACAACACCAAAATTACTGTAGAGGCAATACTTCCTTAGGAAGTAAGTAATACACTAGTTATATACACCAGCTGTCAGAATTAGGCACAAGAGCAGTTAGAAAACTGTGCAAATAGTGTAAAACACAATATAGAATTGTAGACATAGGGGGAGCACAAACATATACTAAAAAAATGGAATGCAAGAGTGTCACCCCACTAGGGAAATGGAGTGTGTAGAGGGTTACTGGGGGTATCAGGAAAGCACAAAAGAAGTACCACAACACCCCCCACCAACCAGGAAAGCAAGAGTAAGTTCCTAGAATTCCCCCAGAATACCCACTTAGAAGAAAATAAGAGAATTGCAAAACCCAGAGATGACTGCAAGAAACCAATGGTGGATTCCTGAAGAGGAAGACCTGTGGAAAGAGGGGACCAAGTGCAGAAGACACAGCAGAGTCCAGTGGGGGCAGTAGCCCCTATCCACTAAGCTGAGGATTGCAGGATTTAGTTGACGGTGCAGAAGGAAAGTCAGCACTGCAGCCCCAGGAGGATGCAGGTGATGTCCCATGCTGGAAGGAAGATTGCAGTCAGGTTTGCGTGTCCAGATTCCACCAACAAGCCTTGGCACAGGCAAAACTCGCGGTTGGCAGAAAGTGGTGCTGCTGGGATACAGCATGACCCAGGAGGACTCTATCCAGGAGGGGGAGTCAGATGGAACCCTCAGAAGCACAGACAGCACACACAGGAGCCCCACAGGATGGTGACACTGAAGGTGCAAATGAAGCCCACTCAGCACTACGAAAAGAAGTCCCACGCCGCAGGAGAGTCACTCAGGGAGCTGTGCGTTGCAGTGAGGAGTACTTGGGGCTAGAGTTACACTAAGACCCCTTTGAAGAGGTGCCCACAAGCAATGGCAGCTGCAAAAGGAAAACAACTTCTAGATGAACCCCCTGAGTTTGAGGATAAACTCTACTTCCCTGACTGAGTATACCACCATTGAACTTTAAGATTATCATCAAATTGCTTTTCCAAAAATGTATATATTGCTAGCAGAACGTTATATTTTTTGTATTTGACTTATGCAGCCCCACCATTTATTCAAATGTATGGCCAGATAGGAGGTGGACCAGTGTGTATTAAAGAAGGCTTCCTGATTCCCCATTCCCATCAAAGACATTGGATACAATGCCTGCCTTCGTCCCATGCCTATCCTTCTATTTTATTTTCCCTAGCAGAACTGCCCCAGTAAAATGTATTAATTCACAAGAGTGCCAATGTGTTGCTTCCATGGGAAAAGAGGAGATAAAATATGTAAATTGTGTACCACCGTGTTTGGATTGAAACAGGTAACTGTTACACCAATGAGTAATATATTACTGAGTGAGTGTGGTAATGATGATTCATATGGTGGCAGACAGTCACAGGGTGTTCAACTCATTTTTAAACATAATTTCAATGATTTGCAATGTTTCGGGCTGATGGGTGATTTTTTATGAAGGTGATTGGCCTTTTCACTCTTAGCTAGATTTACTTGCATGATCCAGTCTTTACTGTATATTTTTTTTGTGGTTCTTCAGAGACCAGACCACTCAGTTTAGTTAACAAATACTAGTCTACATAAAATGTTCACATTCTTTTGTTCTTCTTTTTTATCAACAGTGCAATACAGGTCTAGCTCTTTCAATCCCATTTGGGTGGGGAGTCAGACTGATTCATTACTTAGAGTCAGGGCTCTGGGCGGGACTACCTCAACAGCCAGAAGAAGGAAGTTATCTACTTCAAAAGCAAACCAACATGATGATGACTCTAAGAGGCTTACTAAGCCCTGTGGACTGGAGAGAGATGTGTTGTTGTGGGAAATGCTGAGTAGTATGCAGGCTCAAGTGTTAAACTCCTCTATTATGTGGTTGTGGTTGGGGGGCCTGTAACTGGAGACAGACATGATAACACATCATCACATGAGTGGTGCTAAATGTTATGATAATTGTGAGATTGATCAGCCAGGTACATACAGCTACTTGTTTGGAATTGGCTATAAACTTACTTCTCACGTTAATCACACATGAGTCATCATGAATGGTTGCAGCAGCATATGCTCTTGCTATGCTTCTTGGACCACTCTTTATCTTTGAGGCTTACCTTTGCTGTCCTTTTCCTTCTCTCTAGAATGTAGTTACTGTTTTACAATCCACAGGCCTTCTCTTTTCCTGCATGAAAGGTGAAAGCTCCATAACACTGCTTACCTTACTGGACCGGTTCAGCCAGGCACCCAAGATGAATATTCTGAGAAGAATGCAGACGCGCCTCCCAATTTGACATTTATATAAAGTATAATATTTCTTTTAACACTGATAATTTTTAGAACTTTTGTGGGTTAATTCCTCCATAATTTGTAGTTTACAAACCTAGATGAAAGAACATGTAGATATATAGTAATGTAGGTCTGCGGGGCTGAAGGACTATTTGCAATGCATTTGACTGAGCTATCATTCCTGCATTTCCTTCCACAACAAATCTGACGATGATGATGTGCTGCTCATTGACCTGATGAATATTGTTATTGTGTAGTATTTGTCTTTGTTACACCACTCCCAAACAACCTGTTCCAACCCATTTTTCAGACCCTGAATCCTCTTTCTCCAGGCTCTGTGATATATTGAGTTGTGACTTATGAATTTACGCCATCAATGGACCATGGACTTGATAGGGTAGATTTGGTGAAAACAATACCAATTCACAGTGGGATCTTCTCTTACATGAGAAATAGCCCACACCAAACTTTCTTACCTACTCATGCCTAAAAGGGATACACATATAACATCATTCATCAACATCATCACTCATGCCTTGTGTTGCTTAAATGGTTAACTGTCTCATGAATCCACTCCTCCTGACTTAATAATTTCATGTTTAGTTTTGATTGTTTTAACAAATTAATTCAATACCAGCTCCCCATTACTCAGAAGAAGATACTACTGCTAGATGTTATAATAGTACAAGGTATTTGTGTCATGGTAGTAGTCTGGTCTGAGTCTTTGACAAGCTGTGATGTAAATAAGCCACTAACTGTATTATCTTTCAATCTAGTTGCCTGTGATGGATAATCCTTCTGAATAATCCTAAAGTTGGAGTTCACCTAGGTGGGAGTGGGACCTCGCTAGTGTTGTCTTTCCTTGTAGTGTGCTAGCCTGTTACTACAACTGCCACCAATAATGAGGTACCTTTGGAAACCCGGCAATAAGGTTTTGGAAGATTGAGAGAGGTAGCAGCCATCGCTTTATCTATTCAGGTAAGAGAACTAAGAAGTGAAGGGAACTAGTTTAGTTACTAACTTCTACTGAAGATTAAGATATTTTATGTATGTTGTATGCAATAGGCATAGACATACCACCACCTTAGTGGTCAATATAATTACAGATGGTAGTTGGACCAGGTTATAACTAACTGGTAAACATTTGCTGCAAAAGTGGCAAAAGTTAACATCCTCAAGTAATAAGGCAGATCTTGTCTGTGTTGTTGTCACTCTGACAGCGGGGTGTTGTTTGGGTATAAGTAAAGTAAGTAACACAGCAAATAATTCTATGTCAAAGAACTTCAGAATCATCAAGGGAAAGTGTTGTATAAAATAGTGATGTACAGTATGTGACTGTTCAGAGTGCAAACTTTTGTCAAAACCAGGCTTCGCTAAAAGCAGTGCAGAGACTAAAGACAGATTGCCTTCATATGAAGAAAAAAACTATCCATTTATTATTTTCACAAATAAAAACCACCATTTTGACCCACAGCAGGCCCAAGTCTCTCTCCAAATAAATAAATAAATTGCCCCAATGTTCAAAGTAACTAATACAAAGTACTTGCTCCAACTGCCCATCCCAATTCCCACCCTCTTTGCCCACAACGAAATCCCTCCCATCAAAGAAAGTACATTTAAAAAAGGGCTTTAGAGGACATCTAACTGAGTGATGAAGCAGTGCCAGCTCTCATAGAATGCAGCAGAGAAGGCAGTCTGTGGAAGATGAGAAGGGGGGGAACCTGTGGCTGATTCCAACTAGTGGTGGCACTGGTGATGTTGTGCCTGGAATGGAGGCACTGGCAGCTAGTTGGAGGGACTGGGGTCAGTGGCACGTGCTTCCACCTCCTCGTCCTCCAAAGCCACCAGCTGGGGATATTTGGCCTGGATTGTCTCAAACTGGCTGTGCCATAGCCCGGTGGCCATCCCCTGTTGTGGACCAGCAGGAGTAGCTATATAAAAAAAGAATAAAAAATTCAAATTGTAATGCTCAGTGCAAACAATTGTCTACTACAGTGGCACAGTAGCAGAACATTGCTGATCCTCCAGAGCAATTGGCATTTTTTATGTGATTATTCACAGGACCAAGTTTTTCCCACACATGCATCATATAAATAAATAGCACTGACTGCAAAGAATTAAGCCAGAATGCCACCAGAATAAACGTTTTTTTATTTTTATTTAAAGGATTTCATATTGAAACCTAAACAGTAAGCAGACACTTTGTGCATAAAAAGGAAAATTACTTCTCATTAATGAGTAAGGCACAAATAACATTATTATTGTTCTGCAACATTAATGGACGTATGCTAACGTCAGGTCTGCTACTCTCTGCGGTTTGCAGCATAATTTTGGGGGAGCTCTAGTGGACAATTTATTCATTAACTTTGATCCCAACGGCATTGCTCTTTTCTGACTTCTTTTAAGTTCTACCCTGACTCCAAAGAGGCAGATGAATAGTAATATTTCTATGTCACACACCTCACATATAAAGTGGATATCCTGTCTGCTGTAAGTATACAGTGGAAAAAACTATGCACTGCAGCACAGGGAAGCGAAAGACATATATATTTGATATATATTTTATTTGGCATATTCATCACAGTGTATCCCATCCTCCAAACTCTAATGAGGCACTGCTTCCCACTTCACTCCCTGACCTCGCCCTCCACCACAAAATATTTTCAACAAATACCTTCAGTTGGCACTAAGAAAAGTTACTCTATTGTTGGATATGTTAAAGGGATAAAGTTAGATGTTTTGCTATAGAATAGCTTAGTTAGTCATTATAGTTGACTAAGTACACAAAAGTATGATGAAAAAGACAAATTGGTGTCAATCTGTAATGAAAACCATGAAACATATATTCATAAATCACTTGGCTAGAAAAATTTAACACATGCCCAGATTGGACTTTACAATCTTTTGATAGGCTGGGACTGCCACACACTTACCTAGTTCTGACCGCAGAGATGATTCTAGAACTCTAATCCTGCCTGAGGTAGAGAATGAAATCAAGTAACCACAACCTTAATTCTCAAACTGTTTCTGAGAGGTTAATAAAGTACTGGAACGCTGCACGGATATTACATAACCCAAATGGCATGACTGTGTATTAGTTCACAAGGATGATTTAAACTCATCACTTTCTTTTACGTGAACAAGATGGTATGCACCATTTAGATCGAATTCAGTGTACACAGTGGACCTCTGAACCTGATTGAGCAAAACAGGGATTAGGGGCAATGGCTATCTGTTCTTTACCGTAGCTTTATTTAATTCCCTATAGTTAATGTAAGCTCGTAACTTATCATTCTTTTTCAAAATGAAAAAGAGTGATGAAGATGCAGGAGAAGTACAATGACAGATTAAACCCGGGGCTAGTAGCTCATCTAGGTATTTTTTAGATGTTTTGTCCGAGGTTCAGAAAGAGCATAGACAAGACTGTAGGGGAGTTCTGCGCCTGTAACTAAATTAATGTGCCCATCATTTTATCTATGGGGAGGTAATTGAGTAGCCTTTTTCTCATCAAAAACATCTCAGAAGTCCTAATATTCTACAGGTAGTTGCATCATAAATTAATTTTTTAGTGCTGCATATGTCAAAGGAGATACAACTTCCTGTGGCTTTTTATAACATGGTTTGACAATAGTGGGAACCCATGGTGACAAGGCAGAGGGGCCAATCAATGATGGGATTGTGAATTTGAAGCCAGGAAACCCACAATAGTTTGCCAAAGGTGGGTGTATCAATGAGATAAAAGGTCAAGGCCTCTGAATGCCCATTCTCACATACAAGAATTTAAGGGTCTGTTTTATATGTGATCATCTCAGATGAGAGCTCAGAGCAATTCACAGCTCTAAACGGTTCAGGTTTGCATTTCTTAATGCATGGTATATGTAAAAAAACTAGCAAAGGCTAGGTCCAAGAAGTTTCCAGTAGACCCAGAATCTAAAATTATAGGTAATGCCTTTTACTTTTGGGGTGCAATATTAGCTTGACTAAGACTGTAAAATGTTGTGTTACTTTACATATGTGTTTGCCAAGCAATGGGGCTCTGTTCTCAGACCACACCGGACTGATTGCCCCTTGTGTCAGCTGAGCTCTCTAGTTTTCCTGAATCAAATCAGACATCACTGCAACATTCTTTTGATTTCCTTCCAGTTTGACAGAACACACATGAGCAAAGTGCCCAACCTTACCATAATACAAACAAAAGTTTGACCTTTTTCTTCAGTCTTTTGCCTCTGCAGTCAGAGGACTGCATAGGCCCACTATCTGCATTAGTTCTGCATTATCCTGATTATTGGACTCCATCTCTTTTCAAGTGGGACATACTACTAAAAGCTTAGATTCCCCAGAGGATATCTCCCTTCCCTTCAATTAACCTATGATCTGACTTGATAACTAAATCAATGAGTTCAGAGCAATCCAATGGGGGATCCACAATGTGTGCCAATTAATCTTTGAAGCTATCTCTTAGTCCTCTATAAAAGAGCGAGGCTCTCTCTCTTCCGGCCACTGGGTTCATGTAAGTTTGTAATATGAGTCAGAAGATCCTTATTGTCCTGACGTAAGTTTAATAACTCTGAACAAAGATGGGTTTAGCAAAGAGACAGCACATCGTCTCTTTAAACCTTCTGAAATCATGTAGGACCGAGTCATTATTTTCAATGAGTGGGATAGCCCACTAGCTGCTGTGCAATATTAGCTGTTTCTGAAAGAAAGGCTCCTGGTTTACAAGAAATGGTAACTGGCACTCACTCCAGAATGCATTGAATATATTACTATCTCCAAAGAACCATTCCAGCGGAGACAGAAGCACATGGGCTGGAGTGAGAACTGTGACATGAACCAGATTAACAGTTCCAGTGGGGGAAGTAATGGTGTGATTTCCCATATCAAGTAGAAGCCCCTTCACCCTGCTCTGATGCCCTCTTGTCGTTGGGAGATGACATAAGAAATAAAGATGATAAAAAAAACAGTGATACTGTTAATCTCTAAAAATATATTTTGACAGGCAGGCACAGTAGCATTGTTCTTTTCTAAATAAGCCTATATCCCTTTTCCTAATTATCTAAATATAAACTATATTTTGAACTCCTAATGCATTGCAATGATCTTTGTTTCTCCACCCCCTTTGGTGGGCAAGCTCATTCTCCCTTTTCAATGCATACTATAGATCACTGGGAGATTGGGGCTGCATGAGCTACTTTTAGATCTGGCATTCTTGGCGTGGTCTCCCCTGTCTTTTTTTTACCTCTGCTTCCCATGTTTTGACTGTGTGCTGGACTCTGTTTTTGCTGTTTTTGGGCATCCTGGGCACTTTACCACTGCTGAGCAGTGCTAAAGTGCAAGCGCTCCCTGAGTAAAATGTATGTGTAATTGGCTTTTCCATTATTGGCATATTTGATTTACTTGTAAGTCCCTAGTAAAGTGCACTAGAGGTGCCCAGGTCCTGTAAATCAAATGCTACCAGTGCGCCTGCAGCACTGGCTGTGACACCCACATTAGTAGCCCTACAAACATGGATCAGACCTGCCACTGCAGTGTCTGTGTGTGCAGTTTTAAACTGCAAATTCGACTTGGCACATGTACCTACTTACATTTAAGGCACCCCTAAGGTAGGCGGTAGGTAGCCCCATTGGCAGAGTGCAGTGTATGTTAATGGTGGGACATGTACTGAGGTGTTTTACATGTCCTAACAGTGAAATACTGCCAAATTCGTTTTTCACGGTTGCAAGGCCTCTCTCTCCAATAGGTTAACATGGGGGCTGCCTTTAAATATTCTTAAAGTGCAGTTTCCCCTTTGAGAGCAAATAGAAAGTTGTAGTTTGGGGTCTCTGAACTCACAATTTAAAAATACATCTGTTAGTGAAGTTGGTTTTTAAATTGTTAGTTTGAAAATGGCACTTTTATAAAGTTGGCATTGTCTGGCTTTAAACAGTCTGTGACTCTGCCTGATTGTTGATTCCCTGTCTGGGTCAAACTGACAGTTGGGATGTTTGTGAATCTCCTCTAGACAGTGACACAAAGGGAGCTGGGGTGTAGCCTGCATATGCTGATGAGCCATTTGAGCTGTGACTGCCCTCACACAATGCAGTCTCCAACCCCCTGGTGTGTGTCTGGGACCTTTCCTGGGCAAGACAGGATCCTGTAAACAACAGAGACATTCTCTTGTTTTCCTACTTCAAAAGCAGAAAGGGGCATACGTAGTGGATCCAAAACTACCAGCCAGGAACCAGACTTTAGATCACTTCTAGAATCAAGAGGAACCTTCGCCAATGAGAAGAGCTAAAGAGCTGAGGAGAAGTGCTGCCCCTGCCTGTGACTGAGCTTTGTTGGGCTATCCTGCAGTGGCTGCTTTTGCCTGTGAAAGTTGTTGATCTTGTTATTTATTGTGAGCTGTTATTCCTTGACATTTACATCGTGTTTTACAAATCGGCAAGATGCGCGATTCGATTAATGATGATTTGACTTTGATATTCTTTGCGTGCTACCATCTCTTGGTGTTTTACATGGTAACACTCGAATTGGCAAGACGCACAATTCTCTCCTCGAGTTTAATTCATGTTGTTTATTGTATGCTACTATTCTAAGATATTTATTATGTAATATTCGAGTTGACAAGTTATGTGATTTGTTTCCTGAATCCATATTGTGTTATTCATTGTACACAATCCTTTTATGGTATTTACTATATATATATATATATATATCTGCAATATGCACAATTTGTGTTGAAACATTTTAAGAGTACACAGAAGGCCAGAGTTTCTAGATCGCAATATTGTATGGTCCTAGTATACATTCTCAAAACAGGATTTATATGACTGGTTTAAAATTTAGTCAGAATGTTTTTTTCTGATTCTCATGTAAAGGAAAGTACTTGAATAAGAAAGTTTTTATTGAATTCATCTTTATTCCCCTACAGGTATCCGGCCATCTTGAAACTTAGTCATTTTAAACTTAACTCTTAGATTGTTCATGTTTTCAGAGTGACTAGGCTTAGAATCATAGTCTAGTATTGATTTCAGGAGATATAATTTTCATATTGTGTGTTCTACCCTTTTTCTTACTACAGGTCTCCTTCCCAGCTGTTCCCTTCCTAATCCCCTCTTCCCCTCTTGAACTCTCTCAGTCTCTGTCATTTATCTATTAGAGTCTTGGAGCTGTTCAGTGATGGACGTGTTGGGAACATGCACAGACCCGAGGATCTGGTGACTCTGACACCTATACAGTCCCTTGGCCCTTGAAAGGTGAAGTTGGCAGAATAAGAGCTGAAATCCACACACAGAACACCGTGCAGGAACATTTTTGATGCACCATCTGCAACATGGCTGATAAATGATATGCCACCCGCTTCGTGGCTGAAATCAATGCTCCACCTGCATTGCGGTTGGGAAATCAACGCATCACAGCTGGAGAATTGATGCAACAGCTGCTTGCGCCTACTGATAATGATAAAAAACCCATGCAGCGCAGTTTTCTAACACTGTGCAACCGGATTTCTCATGCATCGTCCCTGGGCGTCAAAGTCATTGTGGACCTGCACTGATCCAAGGTGTTGTGTCTGGAAATCGATGTATCACTCTCTTGTGAGGGAGAAAAATGACACATCGCCTACCTGGCCGGAGAAGAAACGACACACGGCCTCACTTGCGAGTACGGAAAAGCCGCATTGCTGACTTTTCTGGTGCACGATCGCCTGTGCTGCTTTATTTTTGACGCAAACTAGATATATTGTGTAACAACAACGTTACCATTGTTTTCTTTTGAGTCAGACTCTTATTTGTTTGAAAATTCCTATTTTGACTTGTGTATGTTGGATTTTTGTTGTTTATGTCTTGTTTGATTTAGATAAGTATTGCCTATTTTTCTAAACTGGTATGGTGTCCATTTTGTATACTTTCACTGAACTACTGTCTGTGTTGGTACAGATACTTTACACATTGACTTTGAGATAAGCCTGACTGCTTGTGCCGAGCTACTAAGGGGGCGAGCAGGGTGTATCTTGAGTGCGTACCTTCATTGCCCTTACTAGAGTGAGGGTCCCTGCATGGAAAGAGTGCATACTGACTGCCAACCAGAGACCCCATTTCTCACAGCTACATTAAGAAAGGCACAGAGAATGCTATCTCCCTGATATACTACTTTCTTACTGACATGACAGTGGAGCTTGCATCACTTCTTAAATCATAAGCCGAAGTGAGTGCTGAATAGACAGCGCAGAAAACCTGGCTAGCTCAAGCTGGATCAGATATGATTCGTAAACATAACTTACCTCTGAGAGTGAGCAGCATGCTATCTGAAAAAAAATTGTTAGCAAAATAATTATTACTCACTGAGCCCTGCAACCTCCACACCCAGCAGGCTGAGCAGGTCCTGTTGTCCATCAATAATGCCTGCCCAGTGGTGCATCAGCTGCTGTGTGGTTCTGCACCCCTGTGCAGCAGATGCTTCCACAGGCCATACCCTCTCCCATGACTGTTGCCTGCTTCCAACATGGAGGAGAGGTGGCTCTGGACCCAAAAAAAAGCGCAACCACTGCAGCTAATTAAAAATGAGGCGGGTGGGGCTGCACCTCTGAACAGACACCGTGGGGTGTGAAAGTGGCACTGGTGCCACCCCTGATACTGCCTGCTTCTGCCATGAGGTACCCAAGTAAGCAGAAAGGTAGAAGAAAGTGGAACACAAGGAAAGGGAAAACAAAAAAGTTTAAAAATAAACAAAGACAAAAATGTAAAATACACACACGGAAAGACATACACTGATAAAAAGAAGTAAATGAGGCGACGGTGAGTTGGATAAATATCAGATGATGGAGGATTGACATAGATTCAAAAGTAGGCCTTGCAGCATGCCCAGACAGCAGAAAGCAGGAAACTAATGGCCATGCCCCTGCGCACAGAGTGGTGCTGATTTGCAGTGTGAAATACTATTGGCATGAAGGAAGGGCCTCAAAGAGCCAGACGAGTATTTTTTTGCCCGTTTGTTGAATCTCGCAGAGTTTTTTTTAACTATGTAACTCTGCAGAGCAAAACTCAGCAAGTTAACCCCAGGCCACAATTTTGAAAATGTCATTTTAGAACGTTGCAATTCTCTTTTCCCAACTCTTTGGTGCCTGCAGCCTAGCCCTGGGTCACATGACTAGGTGTGGCTGGCCGTTGGTCTCTGTGAATTGCTCCCAGACAGTGAGATGAAGGGAAGCTAGGTCTTGGCACGATGCGCCACTGTGACTTAACTGGGGGGGGGGGGTCACCTACCTCACTTACATATCACATTGGCTCTGCCTGAACACTCCCACAAAGGGGTTGTCACTAGTCTTTTGTCACCACAGACTGGCTGGACCAAGACATGGAGAAAGGGGATGCCTGACACCTCTGAGGGTAGAAACTGCCAGAACAATCTCCTACTTGGGCACCAGGTGTAAGTATTGTGCCCTTCGGTTCAGCCGGAGTTGAACTAAGGCAGAAAATAGGCCCAGGCACTAAAATAAAAGTGGGCCCTGTTTGCTAAACAGATAGCTAAAAAGTAGCTCACTTGTAAATTCATGCCAGTTTTGAGCTTGTAAGGACACACTATAAGAGTATTTTGCAAGGTATGAAGGACCTTTACATTTAGCTACAGGCAATTTTTGGTTTAATGTAGGAGAAATCAACAGATAAAAACGGTCTACCTGGCTATTACCCAGGCCCACAAACTGCTAAAAAAAGGCTATGAAACACAACCCCTACTCAGGACTTGGCATCACCACCCACAGCCTCATCAAAACTGCAGCTGCGTGATGCATTCTCAACACAGGCCTTCATATTGCAAGCTCCTTATTGACAACGTTCTCAATGATAATGCTGGACTCCACATCACAAGCCCCGCAGTTTCCCTCAGAACCAGCTGGTGTGTGGCACAACCTCAATGCAGGACTTCAGATCGCTAGCCCTTCATCAATGGCCTCCTTGATAATGATGCTGGACCTCGCATCATGGCTTCACTGCTCCTTGGAACTGATGCTGCCTAATACATCTGCACACCAGGACCTTGCATCACCTCAGCTGCGCAATGCATCCTTGACTCAGGACGTCCCAACACTCCAAAATAAGTTTTTTTTCGATACTCTTGTTTAGCTGGCCTAACTGGGTCCCTGTACCCAGCTCGCACTCCATCATGGTCTACCTGAATTTATGACTTTGTCCTGGTCCAGCACAAACAGATAAATACAATTGGCGCTTCATGTTTTTGGGTGCTATTTTCACTTAAATCTTTAAAATTACATATCTCCAGTTCTACTGATTGGATTTTGTTATATTGGTCTTAAATTATTTATTACATTTTAGTCTATTTATCTAAATTGGGTTGGGACTTTTGCATGTGTTTCACTTTATTACTGTTTGAACTTCTGCATAAATATGCCCCCTCTAACCAGTAACCCAACTTCTCACAGGTGTGATCAGGTAAGAACTTATTGAATGGGAACTCCTTGAGTTGTTGTTTAAACACTGGAAGGGATGTCTGTGTCTGAATTTCAAAAGGAATCAAATTCCAGATTCTGGGAGCCCACCTGGTAAAGGACTGGTTCAGGTCCTATTTTTCTCAAGGCTGGGATTTTGAGTAGCAGTGAGTAAATACTCCACTGCTAGCATGTGTAACTGCAAAGCTTATTTTCTTGGCCAGGTAATGCATTTGATACAAGTGAATACTATGTGGACTAAGCAGGCAACTTTTAGTATGTATCTCTGTTCAATGGTCAGCCATCTTATTGAAGACAAGATCTGAGTGATGTGGTCATGTTGGACGGCCTCTTAGAGCAGACATACAGGGCAGGACATACAGGGGATGAACACAGTGGCATGAAGTCAGGCTTTTATTAGAGCTACGTGTGATTTGGAAATCCAGGTATGATGGCATTTTCATAGTCCATGTTTTTTTTATTTTTATATCCATATGAGTTGAAATTGGTTATTAGCTGATCTCCTTGCCAGAATTATGTGTTCCTTTTTGCATTTTTTTCTGGTGTGAAACCGGGTGGGCGTGAGATTCCACCTGTAATAGTTGGGTAGCCTAATAGTAGGTTAGATGAGGTTAATCATTTTTTAATGGTGTGGGGGATGCATTTAGATGAGAGAAAACTAAACTATGTCTAATGGGGATCCAGCTTGAGATGGTGAGTTGTCATTCAGGATTGTATTGTCTATAAGGTTGTAGCCAGTTAGGAGACATCAGTCTAGGAAGGGACTCTCAAGTACTACTGGGTGTCACCTGCAAATTAATGAGTATATGCCTTTTCTCTTTACGACTTCTGTCAACAATACCAATTAGAGGTTAAGTAGAGCTAGAATGAAACCTTGGGGTGCTCCTTGGATCCCTTGGGGTTTAACAGTATTACAGTTTCTGCTTGACTTTGATCACTTATGAGCAGTTTCCTAGGTATGACTTAAACCACTCCAGGACGTTTCTTCCAAAGCCCATAAGGTAATTTATGGTGTAGACAAGAATACCATGATTGACAGTATTAAATGCTGATGAGAGGTTACAGGAGATGAGCAAGCAGAAGTCTCCATTGTCCATGATTCTAAGTGCAGTATATGTAGCTTGCATTATGGCTGTTCTGTGCTCCAACTTTCATGAAACCCAGATTCAAACTCATCAAGCAGTTTTTGTGTTAGTTGGATGTTGACGCAGCTCCTCAGGATATAGGCAAGAAATGGGAGTCCAGAGACAGGGCAGTAGTTTTGGAAGTGTTTTGGGTGATCAGTTGTTGTTTTTAAGCAAAGGACATGGTTGCTCTTTTTTAAGTAGTCTGGAAAAATGCTTTGTTGTACGGAGAGATTTATAATGTTTGGAAGTTCTGGAAGAGATTGATAGGTTTCATCTCAGAAATATTGTTTCCTACTTCACTCTGAGAGGTGTCGCATGGCAAAATGTTTGTGGATTTCCTGTCATGTGTGGTATTAGTGTTGATGGTTTCCACAGGAAGGGGTGTTTCGATTTTTTTTTTATCTTAACATCAAAGAATCATGTAAATTCTCACATTTCTTTTCTGGATCTTATCATTTCTGCATAGACCACAGCTGTGATTCTGATTTTATTACTTGAAAAAGCTTTTTAGTGTTTTTATGGTTGAGTCAATCTAGGATCTAAAGGACTAGGATTTAACTTTTTCCATACCTGCTTTGAGCAAGAGGTAGCTCTAAATTGACCCTCGAAGGTTGGGCTAAAATACTGGTATAGCAATTTGAAGAGTTTCCTTTCTTCATTGAGGTCTTTCATGAGTCCATTCTTTTTTTTTTAACCTTTTTTCTTTGAACAGTGCCCCATCATCCATGATCACAGTTAGGGAGTTATTGAAGAGAGTATTTCATATATTTTCATCCTGCTGTTCGACATAGTGAAGAAGTCTGCCTGTTAGCCACACTTCCAAGGCATGATGGTTGATGTTCTTTGTGTCTCTCGTCCACATTTTGAATTGCTTGGATTGATAGCATTCCTTAGAATTGGACAAGAAGAGGTTGAAGGGAATTTGTTATGGTTTGACTAATCTGCTGCAACCGGGTCAGCAGTATGGATAAGGTCTTTTCCATGATACTTACATCCACTGTGGCCACTTTAGTAGGTATTGGTTTCACAGTGTTTGGTCCAATCGTTCCTGGTCAGGAAAGGGGAAGGGATTTGATCACATTTATCTTTGGGATCCCCCAAGAGAAGAGCGAAATTGCCATAAAATATATGGTAGTACCTGAATAATATGAGTTGGGATATGATGATGTCAATATATTGCACCACAAATATTTTGTTGTTCCCTGTTTGGTGGTAGATGATGTTGAGTCTGAAGGTTTTATGGGTCACCAATCTTAGAAATTAACTGAAAAAACAAAGTCAATGACAACCTTAATGCTTTGAGCTAAAAAAACAGAAATTCACAAGTCATAGTTAGCAGAGCTATATAACTTGCACCCTGACATGCACTGCTTATGACCTAACATATAACATCACTCATGACATGTTCTAGGGCCTTATTTATGATATCACTAATGATATCCATTAATAACATAGAAGTCGCAAGGCCAAACTGGCAGAGCTTAAAGATGATTTGGTGCCTTTGCATACTTAGCAGACATTAAAAAGGAGAACAGTGTACTCTGCCCTCAGACCAGGAGATGACAAGAAAGGACCCAGTCATTTTGGACAGTCAATAAGGAAGAGATTGTTCTCCAATAAATTAACAATGCACTCACCTCCATTAAGGATTGCAGATTGGTTTTTAAGATCTAATTGGAAAGAAAATACACTGTCCATCAACCCAGAAAATGGCGGGAATACTTTTTCTAACTACTAACATGGAAGGGGTGTGGCCAAACAGGTGGAGCTCTTAGCAACTTAGCATACTAAGCACAAATTAAAAGGGAGAACCAGGGCCCTGCTCTCAGACCAGGAGATGACAAGAAAGAACCCACCTGTCATTGACAGTCACTACAGAAGTGATTGCATGCCAATAAGTCAACAAGGCATTCACCACCATCAAAGATTTCAGATAGTTTTTCAACGTACGCTTGAGAGAAAACACACTGTTCATCAGCCTGGAAAATGGCAGGAGCTCCGTTGCATACTACTAATGTGGAAAGGACCTAAAGGGTGGATCTTAAAGCTTTTTTATATTGCTGAAAGGGAGGGGGACTGCACAGCCCCGGCCCGAGCCTTAAAAACACAGTGGGAACCCTATCAGCCAGTGCTGTGTTTTTTACAGGTGAGGGGGCTAAGAGTCCCCCTCTCTGAGCTGTTTTTGGCCCAGGGAATTCTTTCTCCTGGGGCCTAGTCTGCTAATTACGAGGAGCGGGCCTGGATCCCCCATTTGCAAGCCTTAACAATGCCCTTGGGAACCCCATTCCACAGGGCTGAACTTTTTAAGAAGGGAAGGGAAATCACCCCCCACCCCCTCACTGAGTTTGTCCTGCCCTGGGGAACCCTCTCCTGATGTTTAATAGGATCCTAGAACCCTAGACACCCCCCATACACTCATTGGGGGCTGGAGGGGGAGCTACTGGGCCTCTATGTGCTCATCCAGCTCCCTACATGCTGCAGGAGCTGGCATTGCTCCTGCCCACAGAGAGCAGCTGTTTATGCTGCTGCCTTCGGGCAGGAACAATAGCTTGATATGTTTCCCTGCTTGCATTAGTGCGTGCAGGAAAACTGATCAATAGTCTGTTCCCAGCTGGCAGAAGCATTTTTAAACGTCCCACTCACTGGGAACAGACTTTATGCCTCTGGGATGGGCAGGGAAAGTCTTGTATCCCGAGGGTGAGCTCACAGGGTCAGGGTATCCTTACCCTGCCTTGTTATGCTTTTTCTAACTTCAGGACAGAGGACCAGTCCTCAGGTGCTGTAATGGATGCAAGCAGTGTTTTTCTCATGTTGCTGGAAGCCAATCAGAGGGCTTGCTCTCATGGGAGTCTGACTTCCATGGGAGCAAATTGTCACAAGGAAAATAAAGCTTCCTGGGCCACTCAAAATGGTTTGTTTTTAGATTGGTGCTCCAGCAAGAGTCTTTTGAGCTTCTCGAGGACGCAACTAAGCAAATATACAAATATTTTTTACCCTTAATTTTTAAAAAGGCTACTGAATGGATTCACAGCAAATCACAGAAAGCATAATCTGTGGACCAAGATCTATCTTCCTGCCAAATTTGGTGTAATTCAGTTCAGCAGTTTTTCAGTGGCCCTGCCTGAAGAAGTCTATGGAAAATGCATGGTTATTTTGTGTTTTGGGACCACCCCATTTTTCTCAGCCCCCACTTGACGGATCAACATGAAATGTTCACTGCACAAACTATTCACAAAATAGCACCTCTTTGGAAAGCCTTGTGGAGATTTGTCAAACAGGGCCAAAGTTATTAGCAACATAATAAAACACTTTTCAGATGAAACAGCTGATCTAACTATAACTACCCAGTAATGACTTCCACTGGGTAACGTATGTTTTTACATGTGTAGAGGTAAAAGAAGGCAAGTGTACATTTAGTGTTTAGGGTTCGGTAGCCGTAAAGGGAGGTAAGGATACATTTAGGGTTTAAGAGTGGGTAGTGACAAAGGGAGGTACAGTTAATGTTAGGGGTTACGGGTGGGTAGTGGCAAAGGGAGGTACAAGTAATTTTAGGTTTTAAGAATGTGTGCTAGAAAGATTAGGGGTACATTGAGAAGGGGTTGTTTGGAGGGTTCCCCCAAAATAGAAAATAATTCAATTAAGTATTCATTTTAGGGTTACAGGCTGGTAGTGGTAAAGGGAGGTATAGGTAATTTTAGGGTTTATAGGTGGGTAGCAGAAATGGTAGGTTATTTTATGTTTTAACATAAAATGTTACTATAGAATAATCAATAAAAGAGTAATAAATTACAATGAAATGTAATATGTCAGGACAAACATATAAACAAGGGAAGAGAGAAAAAAGATAGGGTGGTTATACACAGTTTATATGAACTATAGTCTGATGAAATTTTACAAAGAAACTATTAATATAGGCAATAAATAGAAAATATTTTTCAAACATGGAAGGTCAAGGAGGTTAAAGAACTTCTTGTGCATCAGGTATCAGCTGAGTTTGATGCCTTGGCAGATTTGTTGAGGAAAGATATAACTGAACTCCATAACTTCTTTCATTTTAAGAGAAGCAATAACGGTTGAATTTATGCTGTGTCCAGTCTGTGACTATAACATACTTCATACCACCACACTGTGAATGATAATTGAGTAAGATCTATCCAATGTGCTGTGATCTGTTGGAAAGCCACTGCTAAGAACAAGTCTAATATCCTAACATTTTAGAAAACATCTGCCCACTCATCCAGTACACTCCCCAAAAATACATTAGCTATACGGAAAGAAAAAATTCTCATTTCTCAAAGATGGAATTAATTTGCTTTCAAACTTTCAAGCAACAACAGAGACAGAAGGGCATAAAAAAGTAGGTGTTTTAGGTCAGCATGTTGTGTTGAACATGTCCAGCAAGTGTCTGGTATATCTGAAATGATTTGTAAAAATAAAGGGATGAAGAGTATTCTTTTATAAATCTAAAATAATGTTAGTGTTGTGCTTGCTGCACAAGATGATTTATCCAAATCTGCCTCCATAGTGGGATAGACCATGAGATTTCAAGATGTTGCTCTTATGCTATGTCAGTTTTTGTCTTTGGTCTAATGTTAGAAGCACAATTCAAGCAAGAATATTTAATGGATGTCTTGGGATTCATATGTATGTGAGAGGCAAGGGAGTGTTGTAAGCTTGATGTGGTATTAGGAGCTGATTTAAAAATATTATATTCTGTATTGATACTATTTTGTAAAATTGGAAATTTATGTTGGCATGAGGATGGAAGTCAAAAGAGTGATTGGGCTTGACATCCCAACCCCTTATCTCTCCCTTATCTCTGCAGGATTTGCAATACATGGGTCTATGTGTTAAGTGAATAAATGTGGTATGCCATATAATAGATTGGACAAACGTATGAAGGTCAGTAGGAACATATGATATAATAGAATCTAGTAATCTACAAGTGTTTTTAAAAATAGAAGTGGCTAACTTTTGAGGCATACGTGTGAATACAAAGTATTCTTTAAAGGAGAAAGGTGATAGAAATTTGCGTCCTAAGTCAACCCAAAATGGGCAGTATTCTAAGGAGGAAGCAATCCAGTGTTAGGATTGTCTCAATAAGAATGCTTTATGATACTTTGAGAAGTCAGGAAAGTTTACTCTGCCTTCATTTTTGGAGCGTTTCAACTTTGCTGATGACATGTATGGGTGTTTTTTCATTTGAGAGAAATTAGGAGAGTATGTAATACGTTTTGGTGAAAAACTTGAGGGATTTGGAGTGGAATATTGGAAATCGTACAGAGGCTAATGGGTACCAGCATCATTTTTATTGTATCTCGATAGCCCCACCACAAGAGATATGAAGAATGCCAACGATTGGTTATGAGGTCAAGTTATTTGGTAATTATCCATATTCCGAGACATCATGGTTTTGATGGATGAAGTGAAGTGAAGCCGTAGATATTTCATGTGTTAAGGTTTCCAGTTGAATTTAGAAGATATGAAATCCTGCTTGAAAGCAAAGTTATTGAGGGATAATATTTCAAATTTATCAAAGTTTAGTTTACAACAGGATACAGTGGGATATGACGTAAGCTAAGTTGAAAAAGCAGGTATGGAGGACTGAGAGGATGACATAAACAGTAAAATATCATCAGCATATGCAGTCAGTTTAATTGGGTGGTTGTTATATAAAAAAAATGCAATAGTGATTTTTGCCTAAATCAGCTTAAAAATGGTTGCAGGGAAAGATGAAATAGAAAAGGAGAAAGAAGACATCCCTGACATAATCCCTATGTAGAGTGAAATAAGGGGAAGTAAATCCATGTGCAAGATGGCCACTCAAAGGGAAGTCTTCATTTTTGGAGAGTTTCAACTTTGCTGATGACATGTATGGGTGTTTTTTCATTAGAGAGAAATTAGGAGAGTATGTAATACGTTTTGGTGAAAAACTTAAGAGGGATTTGGAGTGGAATATTGGAAATCGTATAGAGGCTAATGGGTACCAGCATCATTTTTATTGTATCTAGATAGCCCCACCACAAGAGATATAAAGAATGCCAACGATTGGTTATGAGGTCAAGTTATTTGGTAATTATCCATATTCAGAGACATCACGGTTTTGATGGATGAAGTGAAGTGAAGCCGTAAATATTTCATGTGTTAAGGTTTCCAGTTGGACTTAGAAGATATGAAATCCTGCTTGAAAGCAAAGTTATTGAGGGATAATATTTCAAATTTATCAAAGTTTAGTTTACAACAGGATACAGTGGCATATGACGTAACCTAAGTTGAAAAAGCAGGTATAGAGGACTGAGAGGATGACATAAACAGTAAAATATTATCAGCATATGCAGTCTGTTTAATTGGGTGGTTGTTATATAAAAAAACATGCAATAGTGATTTTTGCCTAAATCAGCTTAAAAATGGTTGCAGGGGAAGATGAAACAGAAAAGGAGAAAGAAGACATCCCTGACATAATCCCTATGTAGAGTGAAATAAGGGGAAGTAAATCCATGTGCAAGATGGCCACTCAAAGGGAAGTATAAAGAAGTGAAATGATGTTCATTATTTTGGGACCAAATCTGAACCAGTGAAGGGTATGAAATACAATTTCCCAGTTCACACAATCAAAAGCCTTCTCAGCCTCTAAAGCTACAGCTGCAAAAGGCTCATTATTATTTGTGGACTTTGAGAGAATATCAAAGAGCAATCAGGTATTATCCAAAATGTATCTTCCTTTGAAAACACCTGAGTGTTCCTTCCCTATCAGGTTAGGGAGGAAGGGTTCTGAACGCAAGACAAATTCTTTTGAAAAGATTTTATAATCAATATTAACCAAAGAAATAGGTCTGTAGTTCTTACAGTAATACAACTCTTTTCCCTCTTTTGTGATAAGACAGACAAGGGTTTCCAAAAAGGAACCTGACGATGTAGAAGAATGAATGAAGAACTCAATAACTCAATAAGAGTGAGTAATTTGGGAAGAAGCAACTTAGAAAAAATGTGTGTAAAAGTCTGCTGTTAGACCATCTGGTCCTGGAGCTCTATATTTTTTTTTAAGTTGAGTAATGTCGTGCGAAGCTCTGGTTGAATGATATTTGATTCTAAAAGGGAAAAGTTTAGCTGTGGCAAGGAGACTTATGTATAGAGGGTAAGTAATGAAGGATGTCAGATTTCAGCTGGAGAATGTTCTGGTGTACATTTTATAAAAAGGTTTGAATTGAGTTAGGGTTTCTGAGTTGTTATGTTGTAAAATATAATTTTTGTCTGTAATTGATTCAATGTGTACTTTTTTTTGTTTGATTTTGAGATAGTTTGCTACAGTTTCTCCATTTTCTTTTGGTAGCCATAAAATGTAGCACTGGATCTAAGCAAGTATGAAGAAGCATTGTCAGTTGATATTTTGTTAAAGTGTAATTTGGCCTGGATTAGTTGTTGTAGAGCAGGGGTCTCCAACCTTTTCGTCAATAAGAGCTACTTACGTTTAATGAAAATCATCCCGAGCTACTAATGTTTAGCATGGTGAACACATCAAACCAGATTACATTAGTGACTAAACTGTTAAAGTTTGCCAGCAGTGCATACGTCCATGCATCAGGCAGTGTTGGCAGCAGTAGTGTAAATAAGGCATTGCAAATTTGTGATATCTTCTCATGGGTAACGCCTAACAGCCATAGCTTCTCACACTTCTGCACCCCAAAATACTCACACGCCCCTCCCCTGCATGCCACACCACCCCACTGCCACTATCCCCACAGAGTCCCTCCCTAATGCACGGATACCAATCACAATGCCAAGCACCACAACTCCCACAAAGCATCACTTCCTACATATAAAAAGATCACAGTCCCACTTCACGGTGGAACACCTGCAAGAAAAAACATAGCACATGCCACACCAACTGGATGCTTTAATTGCATTTCAACACATGGCAATGACAGCAATGCTATCCACTATCCTCAACCCTGAGTGGAAAATGGAAACAATGGCACAATCTGTCACCCCCAAGCAATGTCTGCAGTGCTGTATCTGTCATTGTCATCACGGGAAAGCAAGTCAAGCTACTTCATGCATCAGGCGATGATACGAACAGGTACATCTCCACAATGTAACTCTCTCCCTTTCCATCCACAGGTCCCGCTGCCACTGCCACCCGGCAGCGGATGCCAGAGACAGACAGCCCTCCCCAGGATCAGTGGGCAAATCTGCAATTTGGAGGAACCTGATGTAGCAGGACAGATGTTTGAGCAAAGCACACAGTACATCCTTCATCACATTACTGAACATCAGCAGTGGCATCCCTGCTGCCAAGTCCACTGTAATCTGAAACAACCCTGAGGCAAGAAAGTGGAGAACTGACAACACCTGTATTGTGGGAGGGATGGCATGGGGATGATGTATGGCAGGCAACAGATCTGGCTCCAACTGGGTACACAGCTCCATAATGGTCTGACGTTTCAGACGATACGTCAATATGATGTGTCTCTCTACCAGGGTAGCAAGGTTGACTAGGGGCTTGTACACAGAGGCATGTCTCATCATCACCATTGCGCCGTATCTGGGAATAGGAGAGAGGAGAAGTCAAAAGTTGAGGTATCAATGTGTGGACATAGTCAATTTATGCACTAGACACTACATTTCATCCATGATGCACCAACAATTCAACTACTAATCACTAATTACGTGTAAAATGGCAGCCGCCTTTCCTGCATTCACAGGAAAGTTGGAAGTGACCTCATTCCACCAGCATTAGTAGTTATGGCGGTAGGCGGTCTCAATTGCCGTGCAACTCCTCATTGGATAGCATTGTTGCCCACGGGAGAATGAGGCCAACGGTGATCACTGCATACCCGTCATTTACTATGGTATAGCTCACTTGACTCCTGACACTCATGCAAGCAAGACCTCCACTGCCTGTGCTGCTGTGTTCTGACTCTGGAAGCCAATATGTCACGTCCTGTAGCAGATAAGGCCCCAGCCTTCACCCAGGAGGAGCTGGAGAAGCCGGTGGATGGGTCCTTCCCCTGTATGGACAGTTGTTTGGGGCACCAGAGCAGCAGGTGAGTTTTATGTCACTGTCCTGTCTGATGGTGATGTGTGTGAGTATGTAAGGCGTTGGGATGAGTCAGATGGAGTGAATGCATTGAGATGGGTGAGGAGTCTGTCATAAAACTGTTGGACTGGGCAGTAGGCCTGTGTTGCAAATAGTTATTTATTGCATTCAAATTTCTATCTAATATATCTGCACCACAGACCCGTTGGTGTTGACGACAACAAACTTGTCCTGGCTTTCCTTCCACATGTATGTGTTCCATATGTGTGATTTGTTGTGTGTGGTTTGTGTGTGAGCGTGTGCATGTGTGGGTGTGTTGACACAAGTGTTTTTTTGTGCGTGTGTATGGTAGTCGCTAGCCGTGCCTGGTGTGTGTATACTAATGGCCTTCCCTCTAGTGTGCTAGGCAGGTATACTTATGGTTGGTGTCTTTGTCGCTGGTTCTGAAGTTGTATGGCCAGCAGGAGCATTGGGAAGACTTCCAGTTTGAGTTCCCTGGCAGTTGCCAACATGCCTGTGTTCCTGAAGGTGAGGTGAGGTATGTTGTTCGTTTCCTCCAGGCTTTTCGTGGCGGGGCAACTGCAGCCGATAACCTGGTGGTGTGTGACCTCGTAATATGATCAGTGGAAACATGCTCCCGCCGGCCTGGAGATGCCTACTGCTGCCCACGGCACCCCTCTACACTGGTGGGACTAGTGGTGACTTGTCTGCATTCCGGTAGTAACACCGCCATGGTCATAATATGACGATCTACTCCACCGGGCCTGCGGCGGTGCGACCCCCACGTCCACTGCGGCGGTCCTTAGTGTCATTTAACAGTAATTTGAATGGTTTTGAGAAACTTTCCATTTTTGGGGTACAAAAGTGATTATAAAATCTCGAGAGAAGCTTTAAATGCATCCTGTATTGTGTGACAGTGTATGTTTGTTGTCATTAAACTAAAAGTACTTGTGAAAGGAGGAGGTAAAAGAGGAAGTAAAGGAGGAATCTAAAAATAATTAGTTATTGAATCTCTAACGCCTTGGAGAAGATGGCTTAGATAATATATCCAATTGTATTGAAAATGGGGAGGGATCAGAAATCAGAATAGAATCTATTTCTGTGGCTTGTATGATTTGTGTAAAATTATGAGAAAGAAAAATAAAGTCAATCCTTGATTGTGTGTGGTGAACCAGGGAAAATATGAATATTCATGTAGTAAGGGATTACATAACCTCCAGGCGTCTGTCAGATTATGTTGTTTAATAGCATGAAGCAATGCTTTTTGTGATTTGCTAGGTACATATTGTGATTAGGAGTGCCTGTCAAGGAAAGAGTCAACCAGTTCATTGCAATCTCCCGCAAGTACACAATTATCATCTGGATGTTGTGAAAGTTTTTGAGAGATACCAGCCCAGAATTGGCATTCTGGGGCAGTTGAACCATATATATTCATTAAAACAATTGGGACATTGTCAATCAATACTTTAAGCAATAACCAACGTCCATCTACATCACTTTCTTGTGTTAGATATTGGATTTGAAGACACTTAATGGCATTAAGGATTACAACAGCATTTTTTTGCCTGTTACTGGTGAGAAAAAGACTTACCCCACCCATCCCCTTTTCAAGTTTAGATTCCTTCTCTTTGAGATGGGATTCTTTTTAAAAAAGTAATATGAGAGCCAAGGTTCGAAAGATGTGTCAAAACCCTCTGCCTTTTAATAGGTGAGTTGAGACCTCTGACATTCCAAGAAACAAGATTTAAAGTCATTGAGAGAAATCTATAATAAAAGTAAAATCAGACATAGTAATGTAGGAGGAGAACAGGAACCATGTAGGAAGGAGGGAACAGAACAATGTGAAAAGGTAATAATGTAATATTGGTGGTAGAAAGATATGTAAAAAAGAAACTACTAAATAAGATGTAATAGAATATGGGAGATGGTAAAGAAAAGGAGTAAAACATTACAGAAAGGCAAAGAAGAAACTAACATTAAAAAACACAAAGAAAAGAGAGGGGAGACATGCCTAAACAAGCTGTGATGAAGGTGAGGGGCAGGACCACATGGATAAGACTGCATGTCCAGTCCAGAGGAATCACAAGGCACGCGGTTGACTGGGATGGATCAGGAGACAACACAAGAACACATGGATGAACGTTATTTGTGAGGAAATGACATGAAATTCACTTAAAACATGTGATCAAATGTAGGCATACCAACAGAAAAAGAATGATAAGATCTTAGAACCAACCAACAACATAAGGAGGATACGTGATCACAGTCATGAGTTCAAGTTTTAGTAGGTAAGGAAATCTCCATACTATGACTCAAACATAATTTTCAGTCGACTGGGATCTTCCTATGTTGTCATTTTACTTTTTTAGGTGACCTTGAAGAGGCATGGGTGAAATAGTCCAAAACAAGCACCAATGAACTCTTTATGTTGATCTGCAGTGTTATTTGCTTAATCCTGAGTGAAATATGAAGATTACATCTAGACCACAAAATGTGTTTCATTAACTTGGCTGTTGGGATAAGGTGCAGTAGTTCAGTATATTCCAGGAAATGAAGAACGATGCCTCTGAGTTTTTTTGAGGTGGATGCTGTAGAAGAAGGATGACCCAATCTGTGGGCTTGTTGAATGTTTAAGTAATGATCTATCTGATAGATTAAAAAGTTTAGGAAGAAACCTTTTAAAGAAAGTGATAGGATTAGATTCCTTTGTCCCCTCTGGGAGACCGTAAATTTGCAAGTTATTCCGTCTGTTTCAATTTTTGAGATATTCTACATGCTTTTGTCCATTGAGAACTTGTGACTGAAGAGAGTTCACTAAGAGAGAGGATTCATTGAGGTTTGTAATTTGATGCTCTGCAGCAGTCATCCTCCTCTCCATACGAGACTACATATCACCAAGCGATTGAAGTTTGGTATTTGTTTCCTCCATAAAAGAATGTAAAGCCCTGATCTCTTCCAGAAGAAGATCCATCGACACGATATAGGATGATTTTGTAGGTGAAGGTGGGTCCCTTTTCAGTCTTTTTGTAGAAGATTTATTGGAGGGTGTTGGAAAATGGGTTATTGGTAAGGGCAGGTAGGTACCTACACTTAGCAATAGGCCACTAACCTCCACTTAGGTCCAGTTAGGTCTCAGTAAATTGAACCCAGCTCAACCCTTGGTAGCTTGGCAACGAGCAACAAGGCTTAGCTTAGGAGACAGAGTGTAAAGCATTCAAATATCACAAAACAGTAATTAAATAAAAAACAGTAAACAGTTTAAAAATCCAAAACCAATTTATAAAAATAGATTATATTTTTATCTTTAAAATGACACAAAAATTAATATAATCAGATAAGGGGAACCGGAGATATGAATTTTTACAGAATTATAGTTTTTTTAGCACCTAGAAACTAAAATCGCCAATTGGGCCATCTGGTTGCACCTCGACTGGGGCAAAGTCAAAGTTTAAGCCTGACCGCGATGGAGCCCTGCTCGGCTACAGCTCACAGGAGGCCTCGGTCAAAAGTTTACCTTCGGACTTAGGGGGTCATTCTGACCTTGGTGGTCCATGACCGCCATGGCGGAGTGCGGCGGAAGCACCGCCAACAGGCTGGCGGTGGTTCCTGGGCGATTCTGACCTCGGCGGTAGAGCCGCGGTCGGAAAAGGGGAGCCGGCGGTTTCCCGCCGGTTTCCCGCTGGCCCAGGGAACCCGCCATGGAGGCGCTGCTTGCAGCACCGCCATGGGGATTCCGACACCCTTCCCGCCAGCCTGTTTCTGGCTGTGTCCACCGCCAGAACCAGGATCGCGGGAACGGGTGCCGTGGGGCCCCCTAACAGGGCCCCACAAAGATTTTCACTGTCTGCTGTGCAGACAGTGAAAATCGCGACGGGTGCCACTGCACCCGTCGCACCCCTTCAACTCCGCCGGCTCCATTCCGAGCCGGCTTCATTGTTGAAGGGGCTGTCCCACTGGGCCGGCCGGCGGTCTTCTGGCGGTCGCCCGCCGGCCCAGCGGGAAAGCCGGAATGGCCGCCGCGGTCTTTCGGCGGGAACCGCTTGGCGGGCGGCGACCGCCGACCGCCGCGGTCAGAATGAGTGCCTTAGTCTCTTTTCTGAAGATTTTCTTCAGCGGGACGAACCTGCCAGTCTAATCCACCCTCCTGGAACTCTCCTCCAGATACGCGTCGCGGGAATCCTCGGTGGAGATTTTTACCTTTGGACTTAGTCGTTTTTTCAAGGTGAAAATCCTTCGACCGGGGTAAACCTGGATCTTGATCCGACGTCCTTGGAGCCTTCCTCGGATACGCTGGATGAGAGGTCCCGGTCAACTTTTTACCTTCTGACTTAGTCTCTTTTTTGGAGATTTTCTTCCCCGGGATGAACCTGCAAATCAGGCCGGGACGCGGTTGAGGCACCTGGCGCAAACTCCTTTTTGGCCACTGGGCGGTGGTCAGCTGGTTGATTTCTTCAGGAGTTGGTGCAGGGGACTCTGGTTAGCACTTTTTCACCTGTAGCAAACAGGGAGTCCCTCCTTGAACCAGTTGAAGCCAGGCAAAGTCCTTCTTGTGGTGAAGCCCAAGTGTGCAGCTGGTGCAGTCCTTCTGAGTGCAGGTTCCAAGTGCAGGCCAGGGGTCCAGCAGGACAGTCCTTCTTCTTCTGTAGTTCTTCCTGTTAGGGATGTGGTAGGGAACTGAGGTGTGGGTGCAGGTCTGCCAATTTTATCCTTGCTCCTGGGTGAAAAACAGGGGGGTCCTGATTCTCCCATCAGGTGCATGGTCCTTCCCCCTGTGATGACCACTTCCTGGGAAATGTGGCAAAAATCAATCCCAGGAGGCAACATTCCTCAAAAATCCACCATGGCTGAATCTGATTTTTGGAGGTTACATCTGGCTGAGCCCACCCACTGGTGGGGCTAAAAATCAAAAACACACCCCTCTCCTGCCCTCTCCTAATCTAATCAAGGGGGCACCTAGTTGTCTGGGGTTGCAGGATGTGGGGGTGTTGCTGGGTTGCTCCAAATGTCCTTCTCTGCCTTTGAAGACCAGTTTGGTAGCCCTCCCCCTTCCTGCCTCACCATCTGCTGAGGGGAAATTCCCTCCCACAGGCACATCTCTTTGTGTGAAATCAGGCCACTTCACACCTCATCAAAGCAGCTTGGTCAGGCTGCCCGAGGCTGGCCAATCAGAGCACAGCAGCAAAAACAATGCAGGGCTGAAATTGGCAACTTTTTAGGTAAAGTTTAAAACTCTTTACCTGAACAAGTTATATTAAATCCAACAACTGGAAGTTGTGGGATGTATTATAACAATTAATTTGATACCAAACTCTTGGTATCCATTACTTAAGGGGACTTTTAAAATTAAAATAAAGTCTCCCCATTCTAACCTATGGAGGCCATTCACTACAATGAGGGAAAAACGAATTTGGCTGTTTTTACCTCACCAGGGCTTATAAAACTATTTTTATAAGGTCCCTGCTTATAGTTACATGGCACCCAGCCCTAGGGGCACCTAGGGCACACCTTAGGGGTGACTTATGTGTAAAAATAAGGTAGTTTAAAACTTTGGAACTACTTTTCATTCCAAATTCGAATTTGCATATACCTTTACCCTAAACCTACATGCCCTACCATATACCAGGGACTTATAGGTAGGTTGACTTAGCCAATTATAATTAGCCTAATTTGTATATTGATTTTACACAGAGCACAGGCCCTGGAACTGGTTAGTAGTAACCAGGGCAACATCAGAGTCAGGAAAACACCAGCAAAAAGTAGAAAATGGGGGAAAAAAGATAGGGGGCCTCTGCAATCAGCCCTGTTTTCTCACAGAGGATAAGTACTATGAAGTTGGAGTAAAAGAAGTGCATGATACAGAGGAATTATGTTTTGGTGACAAAGCGCAACAGTCTTCAATCCTGACGTGTTGTTGGACCAAAAAAGGATGTTTGAAATATTTATTTTTAACAGGTGTGCTGTTTAAGTCATACAGGATGGCCTATGTACCAAGCTAAACAGCAGAATTATACTTAAAAAGTATCAGATTATAACACATAGGTAAATTGTTGTGGACTCCACGTAGGTGGAAAAAAGAAACTGAAAAACAAAATTGTGAAGGTTCCAATTTAAAGTGTGTGAAATATAAGATATGAAATAACTCTTGTAACCACAAGGAATTTATTTTTAAAATTCACTTTCTCCTTTAGTTTTCATTTAAGGCAGAAATATCAATTTCTTCCACTTGAGATGAGGAAAAAATAAACATATCTGTGCAAAACTTCAGAAGCTGAACTGAGCCTTATAAATAGATGAGTTTGTTTAAGAGTCACATGTCAGTGATAAAAAGACAGCTTAACTGGCAAGCATATATGTCTGTTAGGCTCTAAAATCAGGAATAGTGTTCAAAAGGTAGTGCTCATCCAATCTCTGGTCACCAAAAAATATTCCTATAGTTGAGTGAATCTGTTAGATGACGTAGTGATGTAAGTAGAAATCCAATTCAGTCATTTTTCTCATTTGATTAAGAAATAACTCACTTGCCTGCTTTAAAAGATTGCTGTTGCTATAAAGGGAGAGTATTGCTGCTGCAGAGATCTTTATGGTGCCATTACAAGGTGGAAGGCATGAAGATGAGTGTCCTAAAAAAACACTGCTTTATGTCAGTGTTTGTAGTGTCATCCTTTGTTGGGAAGATGGCGGGAGTCTCTGGGGAGAGAGACACTTTGCCAATATCGTGGAGGACGTGCCTCACAGAACAGCAAAAAGGCTAGTTATGTGAGGAGCATCACTTTGCAGCAGCAAGGTGGCTGTTCTGGGTCAAGCCTCAGTGATCCTCATAATGTGTGCTGGCCATGGAGTTTTAGGAAAAATGCCACCATCTTCCACCACGGTAAGCCACATCCCCCCAAAGGAAGGTTATGAGTAAACACAAAAAACAAAGGGTTTACCCAAAAAACAAAAAATATGATTCAATATTAAATTAAAATAATCTATGTATACATGGGCTTTAGTTACCTAAAATATACTTACCATGTGTGTTAAAGGTATGCGTGGTAAAGGCATCTGCATGGTAAAGGCACACGCATGGTAAAAACTGCATGGAGAAGGCATTTGTGGTAAAGACCTACATCCCAGATGAGTCAGCAATGTCATGCATCCCAGTCCTGCAATCTCTTGCCCATCCTCTGCCTATCTCATAGACTCTATGACCTGCAGATAACTAACAGCCCAGTTTCTGTCATTACCTTTGTGCACCATGAGAATATGTTTTGTTTCACTCACATCGGAAGCTCGAACACTGCAGCTCTCACTTGAAGGCTTCCGGCATTACATTGTCCTGCTTCGTGGGAACTCTTCAGCTCACAGTTGGTAATATTTCTGTACAAAGTAGAGGCAACATTTGTAATCAAGGGCCTCATTACGCGACTGGCGGTCTGACAAGCCAACTACCAGACTTGCAGTGAAGAGACAGCCGTGGACCTGGCAGTCTCCCCACCACACCAATTACAAGGTTTCTACTGGGCTGACCAGTAGAAACCAAGGATTCTGTCAGTCCTCCCTATTGAAACTGTGTGGCGGCATTGGTCTCGGCTCCACATGGAGCCAAGGCCAATGCCGCAGCACAGGGCGTTTCCCATAGCACGCTAAACAGACAGTGCACCTCCCAATGGTGCTAAAAGAGGCCCTGCACTGCCTATGCCATGGGCAGTGCAGGGGCCCCCTGTGGCTGCGACAATGGCTTTCAACCAGCCTTTCCATGGCAGCGTTCCTGACATGGAAAGGCTGGTGGAAAGCAGAATTGTAATCAGCCAGACAGCACTGAGGTCAGCGCCCCCCTGGCTGAGTACAACTCTGATCTCCGCCACCCTGTTGGGAACCATGTTCCAGGTGGGGACGGCAGTCCTCTGGTGGGTCCGTGCACCAGGGTTATAATGTGGTGGTCGGTCGGCCACAGTTGCAGCGGTCCGACCGTCACTGCGAGGCTGGCGGTCCTTGGACTGCCAGCCTCGTAATAAGGACCTAAGTCTATTCTCTATCCACAGCATGTACATCAATGTCAGTCATTGTTTCCTGCTGTTGCAGGACTCACTGCCACCCTCTGAGTGAGCACAAGTGGACCTATTTAGGCAGCTGTGGATTCAAGGGCCATTGAAAAGAGGAATGGCTATGATCAGGAGTCTGGTGACAGTAAGCAAGAGTCTCGAGGGGGTACCAAACCCCAACCTTTCAAGAAAATAGATCCTGTGTGGTGCACTACATCAACCCCAGCATCTGTGTCTGTCTGTTCTTTTTTGTTGTGAGTAGCAGTGAGCCTCATGCGCCTACCATGGACCTTCCTGTCACCCATATACAGGCTTATATGCATGCAAGTGGGTCTTGTGAGTTAGATGTAGAGTCTAGAGTTGGTAGGATGTGGCACAGCTGATATCTGGAATCAACTGTCATTGTGCCAGGGAATCTAGATGATTTGCAGTACTCTATATTGATGTCAGCTGCCTTGGAGCTAGCTGTATTTCCTACCAGTGTATGTGGCTATGCATGTGGCAGTTATTCCAGACTATAGGATTGTAGAATCCTCTGTTGCTCTGCTGCAGCGGTAGCAGCCATTGTGTGCTGAAATATTTGCAATATTGACTCTGCCGATGAATATTCATGATCACTGTAGGTTAGTCATCTGTTGACAGCAATATTGCTGATAATGAGTCATATGTGAGGCAGCTCACCTGATCGTTTCTTTGAAAAATTTAATGGCTCATCAAGTCTGGTCATGTGTCCAATTTGTATTTTTGGTGTTCCCTGATTGTTTTGCCGTGGGGGGATGTCATCAATCATGTGTCCCAGTCCTTTACAGTTCAGTTGGACAAAGGGTGCCTGTGCATTTATTGATGATAAAGAATGCACAACTGAAGCAACGGGTATTGCAAAAGGCCCTCTGTCCCTGATGTGCTTGTGATGCATGTTGTGTTCAGTTATTCTTGATTATGTTGCTTTGATACATCACAAGCATAAAAGGCTGATTTAGTGGGATGCCACCTAGAATATAGACAGAAAAAGGAAAAAGGCGCTTACCGCCGGTCAGAAGGCCGCCACAACACCGCCGCGGTCGTGGTAAACCGCCACGGTCATTCTGACCCTCAAGAAGCAAACCGCCAAAAACACGACATCCACAAAAATCCGCCACACCAACGGCCAGCGTTAAACTGGCGAAGACCAAACCTCCACCGTCACGCCAACAGAAATATGCCCATTCCATTACGACCCACGAATCCATGCGGCGGTCTTTCCACCGCGGTATTCCATTGGCGGTACACACCGCCGCGGTCAAAATACACACACACTTACAAAACACAGCCACATTGGACAATTTGAAATACACACACCTGATACACATACACACAACACTCCCACACACCCAATCCAATATAAAAACACACACCCACATCACCCACAAACCCCTACGACCACAAATCAGAGACGAAGCCCAGAGAGAGACAGCATAGAATAGAGAACACCATCACACAGAGGCACACTACACCATCACCCACACAACAACCACGCACAAAACACAACACACCACTACACTCACCACACTCATCACCGCAAACACCACCCCACACCTCATCCCCACCACCCCATGGCACCCCTAAGACACCCCAGGTTCTCAGACGCAGAACTCAGGGTCATGGTGGAGGAAATAGTTCGGGTAGAGCCCCAGCTCTTCGGGACACAGGTGCAGCACACCACCATTGCCAGGAAGATGGAGCTATGGCAAAGAATAGTGGATAGGGTCAACGCTGTGGGACAGCATCCACGAAATCGGGACGACATCAGGAAGCGGTGGAACGACCTACGGGGGAAGGTGCGTTCCATGGTCTCAAGGCACAACATCGCAGTGCAGAAGACTGGCGGCGGACCCCCACCTACTCCCCCAGAATTTACAGCATGGGAGGAGCAAGTCTTGAACATCCTGCATCCTGAGGGCCTCGCTGGAGTAGGCGGAGGAATGGACTCTGGTAAGTCTAATCTCAACTACTTCATCCCCCCACCCACCAGCATGCCAACTCATACCTCCACCCTCCCCCCCAACCCCATCACACATCCTCCCTGCTAATGTCTCACCATCACAACCCACCCATCCCAACACCAAACCCTGCATGCCACCACAAACCATCGACACCCATCACCTAAGCATGCCCACTGCACATACCCATCTCCCCCACAAACCGCCGTCACAACAGCCCCCACAAAGGAATGCCAGCACTGGGGTACACGGGCACCCACCCATTGCACGCTATGGCACACACAGAATCAATAACCATACTCTTATACCCCTGCAGGACCCGAACGCCACCACACCGCCCAGGAGGGTCCAGAAATGTCCATCCCACCCCCAGAAGAGGCCCCCAGGGATGACAGCAGCTCTGTCTCCCTGGACCCAGATGACCAGCCCGGCCCATCGGGGACCTCGGGACAGTCGGTTCCCCTCAGACAGCCACAGGCCACAGCAGACCTACCCCCCTCTGGGAACACCAGCACAGCACCCACCCAGCGGGCCCATGCCTCTGTCTCCAGGACACGTCAATCAGCGGTGTGTCCACCACTACAGGGCACCCAGGTTAAACCACCACCCCAACAACAACAGGGACCTGGGGGCAGTGGTAGTGGGCACACGGTCCATGGGACAGAGGCCCAGGGAAACAGGGGAACTGGGAGGGCTGCTGTGCGACAGGGGGGGGACAGGCCCAGGGAACCCACTCTCCACAAGGCCCTCACCTCCATCATGGGAGCATACCACCACTCCCAGGAGACGATGGCGACGGTCCTGGCCAGGTTCCAGGAGATCCAGGTACTGCAGGAGGAACAGTTTATGGGGTTCAGGGAAGAACTGAGAAACATTAGTTCCGCAATGGGCACCATCGTAGTGGCTCTCAACCAGATTGTCACCACATTGCGGGACCATGTGGCATCACAAAGGGCCCCTGTCACTAGCATGGACCAGGAACAGGCTACCACCTCCGCCGGCGCTAGTGGACAGGAGGCCCCGACACAAGAACAGGCCACCAGAACCCCACCTCCTGCAGAAGAAGAACCACCCCGCAAGCGTGGCCTGAGATCTAGGAAGAAGACAGAGTAGGATGCCAAGACCCCCGCCAGGAAAGGATACCCCCTGATGTCATCCCACTGTCCCACATTGTCACCCTGTCCAACCTTAAACTGACCCTGCTCCACCTTCCACAGGCATATGGACAATGCACCTGTGAGACTGAAAATTTTGACTCTGCCATGGACATTCCTCCACCATCACCCATCACCCATCACCGATTTTCAACCATGTCCCACAATTGAGCACTTAATAAACACCCTTATTGCACACAAATAATCTGGAGTCTGCCTGTATTTTTGAAAATATGTATTAGACATAAACGTGCCAAAAGGACCAGTTACATTGTGATGCCAACATACCACTGTCACACAGCTGTAGTCCATGGGCAAACAAAGCAGAGGTCACGCAGTGGGGCCCACATCTCTGAAATTGGAAGGGAAAGTCACAACTCTGTTAGCATACACTGGGTGAAAAGGACAGACAGTAGAGAGGCAGGAGACTGTAAGTAAATGTAAAATGCCGGTGTTGATTCTTACCTGTGTGTTATTGAAAATACTGCTGTATCACTGTGTCCCTGTTGTCTGTGTCGTCCTCTTTGTCTTCCTCCTCTTCACTCACCGCAGGATCCACAGCTGCTACAACACCACCATCTGGACCATCCTACTGCAGAAAAGGCACCTGGCGTCGCAGGTTGTGAAGCATACAGCAGGCCACGATGATCTGGCACACCTTCTTTGGTGAGTACATTAGGGACCCACCTGTCATATGCAGGCACCTAAACCTGGCCTTCAGGAGGCCGAAGGTGCATTCGATCACCCTCCTAGTACGCCCATGGGCCTCATTGTACCGTTCCTCTGCCCTTGTCCTGGGATTCCTTACTGGGGTCAGTAACCACGACAGGTTGGGGTAACCTGAGTCACCAATTAGCCACACACTCTGTAGTTGTTCCATCACATAAGGGATGCTGCTATTTCACATGATGTACGCGTCATGCACTGACCCAGGGAACTTGGCATTTACATGGGAGATGTACTGGTCAGCCAAACAGACCACCTGGACATTCATGGAATGATAACTTTTTCTGTTCCTGTACACCTGTTCACTTTCTCTGGGGGGTTCCAAAGCCACATGTGTCCCATCAATGGCACCAATGATGTTGGGAATATGTCCAAGGGCATAGAAATCACCCTTCACTGTAGCCAAATCCCCCACCTCAGGGAAAACGATGTATCTCCGCATGTGTTTGAGCAGGGCAGACAACACTCTGGACAACACCTTTGAAAACATAGGCTGATGAAATGGCCACTGTTGTTTGAAATGACCCACTTGCCAAAAAATGGAGTACTGACAGCACCTGCACTAGAGGGGGGATCCCTGTGGGTTGGCGGATGGGTGACATCAGGTCTGGCTCCAGCTGGGCACACAGTTCCTGTATAGTGGATCGGTCAAGCCTGTATGTCAGTATGACATGTCGTTCCTTCATTGTCGACAGGTCCACCAGCGGTCTGTACACGGGAACATTCCTCCATCTCCTCGCAAGTCCCAGCGGACGGTGCCTAGGAAGGTCAACAGCGAGCCCAGAGTCAATCAACCCACAGGTACGTTCCCACAGCTTGCACAGTACACGATTCTCAATGCATTGAATGGCTGGTATGAGTGTCGATGCAAGGCCTAGGCATGTGTGACGCAGTAGAAATTAAGCCATGTGGGCCCTTGAAATGGCGGCTGCCTGACCTGTGAAGTGCGACATTGGGATGTGAGGTCAATGCGCTGGCGTGGCACACCGTGGCGGTAGGCGGTCGAAGACCGCGGCGCAAAGACGCATTGGTTAACATTGAACCCTAAGGGTTTCATGAGCCAATGACGAAGTGCGCCGGCGGTCGCGGTACGCACCGCCGCGGTACGCACCACCGCGGACGTGACCGCCATTTTCTATCTGCTTAATAACTCGAGACCTGATCATCCACAGGAGAGGACCTATACTGCAAATGCTGCTGTGACCTCGGTCTGGAAGATACAATGGCTGCTGCGACTAGGGAAAGGGCCCCTGCCTTCACTTCTGAAGAATTGGAGAAACTCGTGGATGGGGTCCTCCCCCAGTATGCGCTACTCTACGGTCCTCCAGACCAACAGGTAAGTACACTGGGAGCATGCTTTGGGGGCAATGCCTGGGTTGAGTCGGGTGGATGAAAGATGGTGGGGAGGGGAGCGATTGAGGCATGCATCAAACGACGGATGAGAGCATGTGCCACATGGCAAGCGTGGGGATGGGGGGCCACTCACATCGAGCATGCAGAAAATTATGACAATGTTATTTCTCCCCCTGTACATGTGACATAGGTCATCGCCCATCAGAAAATCGACATTTGGCGTGCCATCACCAAGGACGTCCGGACCCTGGGGGTCCACAACAGACGGGGCACCCACTGCCGCAAGAGGTGGGAGGACATCCGCCGCGGGAGCAGGAAGACCGCGGAGGCTCTGCTGGGGATGGCCTCCCAACGTAGGAGGGGTGCCACTCATCAATTGACCCCCCTGATGTCTCGGATCCTGGCAGTGGCCTACCCAGATTTGGATGGGCGCGTGAGGACATCACAGCAGACACAAGGGGGTGAGTACCAGCACATTCAGTTATCTTAGCGCGCAGTGGAGGTGTCTGGGTGGGGGAGGAGGGATGTGGGTCTCCCTAAGCCAGGGCGATTTCTGTAGGCTAGGCCCCTCCGTAAGGCATGGCCCTGTGCCCCCGCCCCCCACCTCTGTAGGGTGCCAAGTACAGCTATCCATGGCCCTGTGTCACCTATGTGTGCAGTTGTCGTCCATAGGCTTGTAGGCCAAGTCCCAATGATTGAGTAGTGTACCCCAAGTGCGCGGCGTAGTGCAGGGGGCTTCTGTGTCTGTCCTCTCCGCTAACTGTGTTGCCAATGCATGCACTCAACATGTCTTTATTTTCTCCCCCCCCTTTTTTGTGGTCTTCCTGTTCATGTGTGCATTAGCATCATCAGGCGGAGGAGAAGTGGCATCGGAGCACGAGGGAGCTGTATCTCACATGGCCCCGGAGGGCCATGCAACCGACTCGGAGTTCACCAGTGAGAGGGAGGGCGGAGGGGAGCTCCACAACGGGGACACGTGGAGACATCAGCGACACAGACACGTCCTCGGAAGGTAGCTCCCTTGTGGTGGCGGCAACATCCGTGCCCGCCGCAACAACAGGTACAGCCGCCACCCAGCGCACCAGCTCCGCCCTCCAAGCAGCCCCTCAGCGTTCGCCCCGTGCCCGCTCGCACACGAAGGCGGGCATCTCCTTCGCCCCAGGCACCTCAGGCCCTGCCCCAGTTACCCCTGCTGCCCTCAGTGAGGAGGTCATTGAACTCCTCAGGACGCTCATTGTTGGGCAGTCTACCCTTTTGAATGCCATCCAGGGGGTTGAAAGGGAGGTGCACCGGAGCAATGCATACCTGGAGGGCATTCATTCGGGTCAGGCTGCCCATCAGCGATCGTTCAACGCTCTGGCCTCAGCACTGACGGCAGCCATTGTCCCTGTCTCCTGCCTCCCTCCTCCAACTTCCTCCACCCAGTCCCACTCCCCTGTACCTCTGCCTATCCCAGACACACCATCAGACCAGCCTGCACACACCTCAACACCCAAGGGCAGCTCATCCAGACATAAGCACCACACATCACAGAAGCATTCACACAAGCAAGGCACATCCTCTGTGTCCCCCTCCTCCTCATCTCCCTCCTCCCTCCCTGTGACGTCTCCACTCACACTTGCATGCACAACATCATCAGCCACTACGTCCATCACCAGCACACCCACCAGAACACTCCGCACACGTGCAGTCACCACCCCCACTGCCATTTACACATCCCCTGTGTCCTCTCCCAGTGTGTCCGTCACCCCCTCTTCCAAACCACACAAACGCAGGCAGCCACCCACCCAACAGCCATCAACCTCACGACAGCCTCCGTCACAAGCACCTGCACCCAAAGACACCAGACTTGACTCTCCTACAACCACATCCTCTTCCTCCACTCCCATACCCACTGCACCTACCCTTCCCACTGCTCCTAAAACGTTTTTCCTCTCCAAAATTAACCTCTTTCCATCACCTGACCCACCCCTCCATCTCGTAAGAGTCCAATCAGCCCCTCAGCCACCACAATCCCTGGACCTACAAGGACCATAGTACAGGGATATTGGAGTCCACCACCTTCAGGGGCAGCTACATCAGCCAGCAGTAAAGGACAGCCAGCCCACCCCCTGGGAAAAAATCCAAGAAAGGCAAGGGCCAGCGCGAGAGGCCAGAGACGGCAGCCTCCAAAGGCACTACCCTGGCACCGTCAGGAAGTGGGGTGCCACCTGGCACATCTACAAAGGGAGGCAAGGGCCACAGAGAATCACGGAAGGATGGCAAGGGCAGCACGGCCGACAAGTCCGGAAGCAGGCGAGCTGCCCAGGAGGGCCCCACCAGCCCCATTCCGGGTGTGAAGGAGGACACCCACGGGCCCGGGACTCCAGCACAGGAGGGCCCTGCAAGCGAGAAGTCGGATGGCGAGTGAACTCCATATATTGGCCGGATATGGTGCCCTGGAGACACATGTCAAGAACCACTGAACAGGGCCTTTCAGGACAAGCACTGCTGAACAGGGCCCTTCAAGATAAGCACCGCTGAACAGGGCCCTTCAAGACAAGAACCGCTGAACAGGGCCCTTCAAGACAAGAACCGCTGAACAGGGCCCTTCAAGACAAGCACCGCTGAACAGGGCCCTTCAAGACAAGCACCGCTGAACAGGGCCCTTCAAGACAAGCACCGCTGAACAGGGCCCTTCAAGACAAGCACCGCTGAACAGGGCCCTTCAAGACAAGCACCGCTGAACAGGGCCCTTCAAGACAAGAACCGCTGAACAGGGCCCTTCAAGACAAGAACCGCTGAACAGGGCCCTTCAAGACAAGCACCGCTGAACAGGGCCCTTCAAGATAAGAACCGCTGAACAGGGCCCTTCAAGACAAGAACCGCTGAACAGGGCCCTTCAAGACAAGAACCGCTGAACAGGGCCCTTCAAGACAAGAACCGCTGAACAGGGCCCCGCCGTCTCAAGAACCGCTGAACAAGGCACCGCCGTCTCTGCACCGCTCCGCTGGGCCCTTCATCTCAAGCACTGCTCCGCTGGGCCCTTCAACTCAGGCACCGCTCCGCTGGGCCCTTCAACTCAAGCACCGCTCCGCTGGGCACCGCCGTCTCAAACACCGCTGGCCCATTGGCAGAAGGGGCAGGCCCAGATCTGTGTCGGGCAGGGCTGCACGAAGCACTCTGGGCAGCATGCCTCCTCCAGCACCAGTGGAGTCTGTAATCCACTTGAGAGACTGTGGCTTTGCACTCCCCAGGATGGCACAGTGGGCAATCCACCCACTGTAGAGACTAGAGAGACTGTGGCTTTGCACTCCCCAGGATGGCACAGTGGGCAAGCCACCCACTGTAGATACTTGTGAGACTGTGGCTTTGCACTCCCCAGGATGGCACAGTGGGCAATCCACCCACTGTAGAGACTTGAGAGACTGTGGCTTTGCACTCCCCAGGATGGCACAGTGGGCAAGCCACCCACTGTAGAGACTTGTGAGACTGTGGCTTTGCACTCCCCAGGATGGCACAGTGGGCAAGCCATCCACTGTAGAGACTTGTGAGACTGTGGCTTTGCACTCCCCAGGATGGGACAGTGGCCATGGAGGCCCCTCGTGGATCTGGCGTCGTGAACTCATGTGGCTGAGGTGCCTCCCCTTCTCTTCCCCCTGAGGTGCCTGTAGTTTTTCTATCTGATGCCCCTGCAGTGTTCTCTCCAATGGATTCGGGTCTCCTGTGTGGGCTTTGCCCATGTGTTGAGGCCCATTGGCCCACGTACAATGACTGAAACCCAATTTGGCAAGGACAATTTACATATGTGTATATAGTTATAGATGTTGGAAATAATTTTTTACTTAGCCTTACAATATATTTGAATTTCATGATCATTTTATTTTGTCTTGGCATTCTTCCGGGGGGGTTGGGGTGTGTCACTCTGAGTTGTTGCCCTGCATTGATGTGTAGGTAGTTGTGGGTGATGGTGGGTGTGTCGCGTATGTGTGTGCCCGTAATCTTTTCTCCTCCCCCCTCCCCTGTGTCGTAGGTGCAGTACTCACCGTTGTCTTCTGCGGCGGCGTTCGTGCTCCTGGTAGAGGAGCAGGTAGACAATAGCTGGTAGGATGTGTAGTTCTGGTTCCATGCTGTCCAGATTCCTCATGGGGTGTGTAGAGGTGAGCGTTTTCCCGTTCGTAGTCTGTTTCCGCCGTGTTTTTATCGGCGGGGTTCCCGCCACGGAAAAGGTGGTGGATTGGTGAGTTGTGATAGGGTGGGCGGTACATTGTCTCCCGCCTGTCTGTTGGCGGTGACCGCCGCGCTGTTTGTTTGTCCCGCCGTGGTGGTCGGAGTGTTAAAGTGGCGGTCTGTGTTGGCAGTTTCCGCCAGGGTCAGAATTAATTTTTTTTGACCGCCTGCCTGTTGGCGGGTTGGCCGCCGCTTTAACACCGACCGCCAGGTTTGGAATGACCCCCATTGTACTCTACTCAGCCTGACTACGTCACAAACGTTTTCAGGCATCAATTTGTAGTTCAGTGCTTCTGCCAGTGCATCCCACTTGCAAACCTGTGAATTACCTGTGCATTTCGTGTTGCACCATGAGATGCACAGGAGTTGTTTAGGAATGTTTGTTTTCAATGTTTAACAGCATCCTAGCTTCTTGCTTGTTGGAGTTGCTGTAGAATGCATTTATTCTGACAGCGGCTCTGGTGCGAGGAGGCTTCTCTCTACTTCTGAGACATGATAAAGTCTTAAAAAATAACCCATGATGTGCTGTCCTGCTATGTACTCAACAATCTTCCGCAGAATTCCTTTCAGACAGTATAATCTGACAATGGGTTCAAAGATACATTGGGCCGGACTTACAAGGACCTAGCTCTACCAGAGCATCACTTTTTGTGACGCTCCGGTGGCGCTGTACAGTGCGCCACATTTACAAAGCAGCCCTCAGCTGCTTTTTGTGGCTTAATGCCACCTTGTAAATATTCGCCCCACTGATGCAGTTCTCTGCATCAGAGGTGCGTACAATGAGTGTTGCTGTGGATGTTCCACCGCAACACCCATTGCTTTTGATGCTGCCCCAGGTTTTCAAAAAAGTGCCACCCCAAAAATCTCTTTAGCGTGGTGCAATGAGGAGGAATACTTTTATTCCTCCTCATTTTTGCTTTTCCCATGTAGCACACATAGAAAGGGCAAAAGGCCATGAATGATTGTTTATGTGCAGGAATCTGTCCCTTCCTGCACGTAAATAATCATTAAAAAATGATGATTTGGTACCTCAATGTGTGCTGCATCATGCAGCACACATAGAAGTGCCAAATTGCCATTGAAGATTGTTTCTGTGCAGGAAGGAACACCTTCCAGCACATAAACAATCAATCCCCTCAATGCAGACACTCTTGCACTATGGTGCAAGGATGTCTGCGTTGGTGCTGGCAACTAAATTTAGTGCCGTGCAGGGGGTACACAGGGGTGCGCCCCGGGCACAAGTCGAGGGTACACGTGCGTGGATGGCGTCCACCCGCTATTTTAAAAGGGTGGATGTCATTCACCCTCTCAAGAAGAAGCTGGGCCTTACATTAAAATGCTGAATGTGTCTTTGTGTAATTTTCAAACATTGGGACACATTCAGCAGTGCCTGCTCATTGTCCGCTTTGGATCCAGGCAACAACGTGCAGACGGCGAGGGGGCTTTAAAAATTCAAACTCCAGCTGGGCCCATAACAGGCCACATTTAAGGGGCCATCAGGATTCCTTTTGTTTGAGTGTCCTGACTTGCACCTATCTGGAGCATAACGTCTACATGTAAATGCAGTGGAGGAGAAACAAAAGCCCACATCTTGTTATCACTTCACAAGTATTTATGAGAAGCACACTTAGACTATGTGCAGTCCCTGTATCTGAGCGATAAAATGCACTGTAAGAATGTCAGATGTGTTGGCCTATCATAGTATTTACACAAAATAACAATTTAAATACTGCTATGTTTTTTATTTCTGATATATCACTACTCATCAAAATGCAGGCTGTCAGAGCGCTTTAAATCAAGCACACTTGTTACATTGACATTCAATCACAAGTTTGTAAATCAATGTAAGGATATGTTACATAATACAGTGAGGGTTACAAGGTGTAGGAGTCACATATCCTTCATAGCTTCTTAGCTTGCTGTGATATATTAGAAGGATTACAATTTCTGAATTGCAAGTAAGGAAATTATCTCTGTTAAAAGCAGTAACCCACTTAACTATCTACATAAAACAATACTATGTGCTCTGTATGTTACATGATGTGCTTTGCAGGAGACACATTAACCATCTATGCTTTGAGTTAAAAGGGGTACTAGACAAAATACAAATCTTTCCAGGAAATATGTTAACCACCAAAGTTATCTTACCATTATTCTTATTCCTTCAGATTTACTGGGAACCTAAAGATCTCTGCAGCAGGTGCCTTAACCCCTTAAGATATTTTAAACTTCAGACTTTGCAACCAATTAAGCTGAACAGATTTACAGTCCTGGCCAATATCTTTGTGGCAGAGTTTTTAAAAACAAATGCATAAGTTGAGCTGCAGATTTTGAGTTAGGGTTGCATCAATTTTCTGGTGCAGCCCTGATGCAAAATCGATTTTGGGATTTACCGTGACACAAAAATCCTGGGTGAATTGATCTCTTTAAAAAAACACACAAACACAAGACAGCATATTGCCCTGCATTGCATTGCCTTTTGTCAGGTAGGCATTACTTGTGAGGAGTGTTTGTATGTATATTCATAATGCGCTCAAATGTACTCATGATAGATCTACTATACATGTGTGAGATTTAATGTCACTTCTTATGATGTCACTTCCTATAAAGTCATCGGTTGTGGTGTTACTTCCTGTAATGCCAAATGAGATGTCACGTGCCGCAATGTCACTTGCATACTGCCTACCTTGGTATTCCCCCCACTTCTTTTTTAGTTCTTGGGCCTTAGGTGTGCCATATGTTAGTAAATATGGCACATCTCTACATTTCTAAAGTGATGCAGTGTGGTGCTACAAATATTGGCACAGAACCACACTCTTTAGTAAATTTGGCCCATTGTCTCTACACGGGTAAGCTACCCATCAAATCCAATGAACTCTTACCTCCTCCAGATATCACTCTGAAGGTTTTCTGTTCCATCTCCTTGAGGTCTTATCACTATCTTGTAGAAAGACATGCTTTTTGTTCCGAAACTGCTTAGATATTGAGACCCCGGTCTGCACACTGCAGTTGTAGGACCCATTACATAATGTGTGCCCTGCTCTGCTCAGGGTGGTTTGTAGTCCCCTTTACACATAGTGCACCACACTCCACCTAGTGCAGGTGTGGGACTCTCTTACATATTGTGTGCCCTGCTCAGAACCATGCAGGTTGTAGGACCCCTTAAACATTGTGCACCCCGCTCTATGTAGTGTCGATTGTGGGCCCTCTAACACATAGTGCACCCTCCTCTGAATATCACAGTTTTTAGAACCCCTTACATATTGTGTAGCCCTTTGTGCAGTGCAGGTTGTGGCACATTTAGCGCCCCTCTCTGCACAGTGCAGTTTTTGGGACCTCTTATATATTGTGTATCCCGACCTGTACAGCGCAGCTTTTGGGACTCCTTGACCTTACATATTGCACCAGATCTACAAGCAACTGCTGCACCAGTTTTGAAACGCAGGGATGCACTGTATTTACTACAACAGGGCACACCCCAGAGATGGACAAAGCCAACACGAGACAAAGTAATGTGTTTATTTGTGCCATTTTGCTTTTGCAGATGTCTGATCCTTTTTTCTGATGATTCCGTTTTTTCACTTCAGTGTTTGTGCTTATTTTAGGCGAATTCATCTGCATAAATTGGCTGTTCCTCTTCTGTACTTATGTTGAGTCTAGACTCAGCATGTTTTCTTGTTTGGCTTGATGGTGAAATAAAAGGGATCATCTTCATGTTGAATTTGTCAAGAAAATGTAGGGCACTGACAGGATCAAACAGCTAAAGCTAAAGCCCAGTTTATGCCCCACTACTATTTCTGATAGGTAATTTCAGTGGCAAACGTAGCCCTACGGAAAGGGTACATTTTCAGGACACTCATTTGATCCTTCCAGCAGGCATCACCAAAAACATCACCCAATTGGAGTTAATAACATAAAATCTACACACAATGGAACAATAGTTGTGATGGGAAAATATTTAGGACCCAGAATTTATGTGAGATGATATTTCTGACTAAAATATTCTCCTGACGTACAACGCAATGAAACTGCACCTCATAAATTGGTAACATTGTGAGCGTTTACATTTCAACTGATAAAGACATCCAATTTTACCCGAGCCATGTTGTTCTTTCATGTATTGATACTGCCAGAAATGGTGGTGGACTAGTCACCAATTTTGGATAGTTGGTCACCATATTTGCCAGCATCAAAACCGACAGAAAATGACCAAATGGAGGAGCAAGATGAGGCTTACCTAGCAGGATCTTCACCTTCCCCACTCCTTCACAATAAGGTGGTTGAACGCCAGAGGGACAAAGAGGTGGTCACACTACCATCTGTCTCTTGATAATGTCACAAGACTTGGTGAGCAGCGGGCATCTGGCGTGGTACACAGGGCTGGCTTTTGGGCAGTGCGAGCAGTGCGACCGCACTGGGCGCTGACCTCAGGGGGGTGCTGTGTTTAGCAATAAATTCTGAAACGTTTGATTTCAAAGCACCTGCTGAAAAGTTTATTGTGCGTTTCGCCATCAAGAAACAATTAAAATGTAAAGATACCTCTTTTGATTAATGTTCCTGCTAGAGAGAGAGATGGGAGTTTTGTCTAGTGGTAGCTTTGACTCAACATAGAGTAGCATAGAGGGTTAATATGCCTGCTGCAAAAAACAGAACTATGAGGCATATTTAAGAAAAGTGGTGCTGGCGAGGCATGATGTAGTGCAAAGGGTTACAAAGTGGCTCAATGCATACATTGTGCCTCTTTGTAAATATGGTGTAGCATTTTTGGCCTTCTAACGCCACATTAGTGCAAAGAAATGACAATAATGTGACGTTAGAATGACACGAGGGGCTCTTAGATATGCCCCTATGGCAGTGCTTAATTTGTGATTGTTGTTTCCAGTGCAGAGCACCGGCACTCATTTTTGAGGCCCGGCGCTTATTTTTCTGCCTCAAGCATTTACTGGGAGAAAAAGACACATATAGGAAAGACGGAGGAAGAGAAAAACGAAAAAGCGTCACAATGGGAAAAAGCAAAAATCCGCAAAAGTGAGCTGAAGGGGCAGGGAGTGCCTGTAAATGGATTGAAGAGGCCCGAGATGGCTTCAGGATTACGATGCCTCTGAATTATGTGTTCTCACATTTCATTGCAGCAGCCAGCATGTTTATGAAGAGGGATTTGGGCACCGGCAGCTTTTTATTTACATATTAAGCACTGCCCTATGGGAATATTTGAAAAAAGTGTGCTGCACACAGTGTTCCGCCACTTTTCTTGCACCCCTTAGCGCCCCCCTAATGCCACCATGTGTGCGTCATATTAAAAATATGGCGCACCACTGCAGTAGTTAGGGGACTTGCGTCAGAATTTGTATGCTAGTCTGGCGTTTTGCAGGATTAGCATACATTTTTTTTATGCTAATTCTGCAAAGTACCCAGGGGCCCATTGTAACAGACACCTCCTTTTAACACCTGCTCTGAGCAGGCGTTAAAACTGCTGGAAAAAAAGATGCAAAGAAATCTGTCAGATTTCTTTGCGCCATTTTTTTGGACCCCCCCCAACATGGGAATGCCACCTTTGCATACATTATGCCTGGTGCAGGCATAATGTAGCGCAAAGGGATACAAAGTGGAGCAATGCATTCATTGCGCCACTTTGTAAATATGGCATGGTGTTTGTGTCCTTCTAACGCCACATTAGTGAAAAATAAATTACACTAATTTTCCCTTAGAATGGTGCTAGGGGCTCTTAAATATGTCCCTATATTTTATGTGGCTAGCTGAGTGGGTTAGTAAAGCCAGACTTTACAAGAGCTTTAAAACACATAAATGTATATGAAAGGGGAGCGATGGAGAGATGAGGGGCACATTTGCCTGGTGGTAGTGAGTGAAACTGAGGAAAAGGTCATCAATAAACTGTCGCACAGGGTGCCACCATTACTAAAGCCGGCCCTGGTGGTACAGCTTGAGCAATCCATCATTCTTTGAAGACCATTGTTTAAAAGTCTGAGCCTTCTACTGCACTGTCACTACCCACCCATTGCAGATACCTTGTGCTACAGCTAAGGATAAGTTGTGTATTCGTTTCCCTTGAACAAATCTTGAATATTTAGTTATGTGAGGGAAATTTCAGCTAGTTCTCAAAGTCTTGTGCAATATGACTTCAAATGTGTTTTTCTTTTGCATTCTCTAAAGCCATATCAATGTGATCTGCAACTACAATAAAATGAATACAAGAACACATATATGTAAACATGCCTCTGCTGCATGGGATCTGGGGCACTGGTGCTCAATTTAATTCAGCATGAGTGACAGTGGATTTCTGGTTAATGTTGACCCTCGGGTTACTGCCCATGCTAGGCTCATGGCAAGGCTTAAGGTATACTTTGGGTCAAGAATGCAGAGACAGAACTGGAGGGTCATGGAAAATAAAGGACTCCTCGGTGCTAGTTCAATAGCCAGTCATTTGTGTACTGGGAGAGCTGGGGGATGGGTGCTTATGGCAGGGTAAGAAATATTCACCAAAAAGTATGTGGGTAGCTCAAAGGATAGCTTGCCAGGGCACAGAAAATAGCTTGGGAATTGTCAGACAAGTGAGAGAGGATGAGGTGCTGTCTAGCAACTCAACTTTTTTGTATCAAGGCAATGTTAGGATGGCCTGTTTGGAAGAGAGAATGTGATGAGAGGTTGGGGATGTGAGATCAATAGATGACTTAGGAGTGCAACTGAGGCCTGGTCCAGAGGTGACTGAGCACTCAGTCACAATGTAGTCTCTTGGGAGTATTAGTTGGACCATGACTAAGGTAGGTTCATTCAATGCCATAACAAGCTGCCAAAGGTAGGGCCAAACATTCCATAAATTGACGTAAAGCAACAGTCTTAAGCTGCCACCCCATGCTTGTGCCAAATTACATCAAAATATCTAAATGTTACTTTTTGATCAGCACTCCAGCAGGTGATATGCTATTTTGCCTGGTGCACTGCAAAACCATATCTGCTCCTGAATGGAGGAGACCGGATAAAACAAATTGGGGTAGAGCGTAGATGGACCTGCAAGAAACATGGTGCAGAAGGAAGATTTGAGGGTAATATTTTTAATATTTGAATGCATAGATCTGGCCCGGATGTTCAGTGGAGCAATTTTCATGTCTGTCAACAGGGGCCTATATCAGAAGATACAGATAAAATGGTAAAAGTGCATTTTCATTAACTTGAAGAGAAGGTGAGGCTTCAACAGACTTGTCTTAAGGAAGTGCAAGAAATGTGAAGTAAGTATGTGGCAGATGATCTCTAACCACTTTCTCATCCCAACTACCTCCTCCTGAAGCTTACCTCGGCATTTCACTCTCTGGCACACTTTGAAAGGCGTCTTAATCCCTTTCTTTTCAATGATTCTCTTAGGGTGACTAACCTACCTCCCACACACCAGTATCCCACCTACCTGCCTACACACTCATACTTCTTATTACCGTGGGTTCCAAGAAGGGTCTAATGAACGTTTTTGAAGGTTGGTTCCATTGAAGTAATGGAGGTGAACACTTTTTCAAAGGTAAGGACTATGCCAGCAATGCGATTCTCATTCCAGTGTGTTGGAGGCATCTCTCTTCTGTTGAGGATGAAGATGGGTACACCAACTGTGACACATTCCTATTGAGGGTGAGTTGAAAATTATGAGTGCTGTCTTCCCAGATGTCTGTTTTAATTTTTTCATATCCTTAGTGCCTCTGATGGGCCCCTTGACTTTTACTCTTCCCAAAATGCCTATTTAATGTTTGCTATCTTTTTACACGAGGTATTGATCCACCTTCTCTCTCAAATGTCCCTCATATACAGCATCTATTTTAGAACATCCTCATCCCTACTTCTAATTCCTAATTCTCATCCATATTTCCTACTTCTAATCTATCACCCATACGTTTTATCCTTACTTCTCATCCATCATACTTACATCTAATCCCTAAACCCTTCTGATACACCATCCCTGCTTCTCAGTCATCATCCCTATTTCTCATCCCTACTTCTAATCCATCATCCCTACTTGTAATTCTACTTCTCAACCCTCAACCCTGCCTCTCATCTCTACTTCCATCCACCATCTCTACTTCCCATGCATCATCGCTACTTCTCATCTGTATTTTTATCCATCAATCTTTCTTCTCATACCTCCTTCTAATCCATCACCCTACTTCTCATCCTTGCTTCTCACCCATCATCGATCACCCCAACTTCTCATCTCTTCTTCTCATCTATCATTACTACTTCTCATCCATCACCCCTTCCTCTCATCCATCATACATCATCACTATTTGTTGTCCATCATCCTTATTTTCATCCATCAACCATACCTCTCATCCCCAATTCTAATGCATCATCTATCCTTCGTCATTCCTATTTCTCATCCCTACTTCTCATGAAACACCCATCATCTCCACTTCTGATGCCTACTACTCATTCATCATCCATCATCCCTACTTCTCGCACCTCAACCAGTGTCCATCATTCTTGCTTCTCATTTCTCATCCCTAAATCATACCAAAAGGTTTTCAATGTTTTGAAACACACCTCCACGCTGCTTGGTTAGCACCAGCCAATCAGAGTTAAAATAAGGGGCTGCATTATATTGGCCTGATTCTTTTAGGCCGTTATTTTGCATTGACCCTTCTGGAGCTGCAGGGTAGTTCACTGACCAGGAATTTCAGAGGCGAAAAGAGGGAGTCAACCTGCTTCTCCTAAAAGGTAAAAAATATTTTTAAATGCTTCTCGCTATTTGAAAGAAGTAGCTACCAGGCAGTACAGTGTTTTTCTTCACCTTACATAAACTGTGTCATTGTCATCTAGCAGACTGGACGTTTGAGTGACTTTGTGACCACCGATGTAGGGTGAAGCTAGAGTAAGCATTATTTCAGAAAACAGTAAGTAGTGGCCCAGTAGTGAAGGTTCTTTTTCCCAGGGAAAATGTTTCTAATCCTTAATCCTTAGTAATCTGCTGGGGGGTCTAGTGGCTGAGAATGATGGCAGAAGGAGCAGCAATGACTGATGCTGTGTTGCGGTGGTTGGATAAACAACATCCCAGCATAATCGATTCACTACAGAAAGTGAATGGTTCAGGTTAAGAATTTATTTGGTATTACTATCAACATCGTAGCTCGGACAGTGTGCAATAACGATAGACCTACCAAATTCAAATATTTCACTATGTGAGGAAAGGGCAGGTCTTGGAGGACGAAGGGCTTCATGCTGAGTACTGGCTAGAATGCACTTCTCCCTCCCTTCTCCCCCAACTTCTCACTCATCCCAAAAAACACAAACGTTTTCTGAAGCTGTCGCTGAAGTCTTAGGGTTTTTTCAAAGCCCATCATGCACATTGGCTGTTCAGGGCCTCCGAAGACAAGCAGGAACCATTTGTGGAAACCCACTCAGTGCAAGGATTTCCAGCACATGTTCACTTTCACAGTGTGATATTGGCTCTTCACAGAGGTCACCGTGTGATGGGAACTGATAACACATGGCAGATGGTTGCACCGTGTGAGTTGCCTGGAATGGAACTCAATACATAATAGTCTGCATTGCATTAAGATTGCTGATTTAGCAGCAGTTCATATGTTTTAAATTATACTTAATGCATAGTATGCATTGCTGCAGGTGTCCACAATAGGTGTTTCGAATCAAGCCAGTGTGAAACCTTCAGCAAGTCCCTGCACACTTTTGCAATGTTAAAAAGTGAAATTAGAAGTCCCACAAAGCAATTTGCTTTGCTGATGACTAAACATCCATTACTGACTGACTGAAAGTGTTAAGCGTGATATTTCCTCTTCCAACTATTCAGTCTCGCTGTTACATTACAATATAAATGTGGTGCATTTGAAAGCTACAGATCCCTAGAAACAAGTAGGTCTCATATCGATCACTCTCATGAGACAAGATCCCACCCTTTCCTCATCTTAGAATAACAGCACGCGTCACTCTCTAGTTTCTGGAAGTAAATCTCGCTCTAGAAAGTGAGCGGATAGGATCAGTAGTGATGTTGAGGCCCATCCCACATTCCAAGCTTCTTCAAGGACATACTATACCAGGGAGCGTTTTAATTCAGCCTTTAAATAAACAATCTGATTTGCATATGTTTCTGCTTCACTAAAGTCTGGCACTGCTGATTACAGATACTAAGACCATCCCATGTGGTGCAACTGAATTTATCAGCTTAGGCAGGATAAACAAAAAAGTCTCACATACAGGACTTCAAACTTGGAACCCGGTGTTTCACACCTTTATCTGCAGCTAGGTGTATTTCTTCTTACTGAAAATGGTAACTCTTTCAATTCTTGTTTATAATCTGCCTCCTTCAATTGTTGTATGTAAGTATGTAAAAGGGGAACTGAGGGAAGAGCTAAATGAATGACATAACTTCCATGAAACAGTCTTATGTAACTGACATCTTCCACCAGTCATGGTTTTTCAGCCTTCAGCATTATGCAACCGGGAAAGTGCATAAACATTTCAGGAACACTGCCACACGCTCTTCTGGGCACTGCTTTGTGCAAATCACACCTGACAATTACCAAATTTTAAGGAAATATTTGCTTTGCTCTGCTCATGATAGTTTTCAAAGTGTCACATATAGAGCGTTGAAATATCACATCTAAGTACATTGGAAACCTTGGAACTTCACAAATAAGCACATGAAAAACCTGACAACTTTGCATCATGTTTAAGCCTCTTTTGTGAGGTATGGCTTCTACCTTTTAATGAGTTGGAGCTAGGTCGGTGGGGTAGTCTTAAATGATAAGAGAAAGTTGTTCCAAATCTTGTCCTCAGTCTAATAATGTCCTGCTTGCAGGTCCTGCTGAAAACCAAGGGAGACGGTGACCTTTTCAGTACATAGGTGGTGGTGATGGGATTATATTGCTTTATGTCCTGTGGTATGTAATCTTCCACAGCTGATATCATGCATTGCAGTACATGAAGAACTATTCTACGCCCCCTTTGAACTATTATCCCAACCAGTTTTGCTGACTTCCGGGACAAAAGGATCTTTGACATCACTGGCACAGTCCAGTGGGTCCCATGTCTCCTCTAGAAGGGAAAATGGGGCTGTAGACAAACAAGAAGGAACAAGGCTGCAGAAAAAGGTATTGGTAAATGCTTTAAGTTTCACCTATGTGATTATTAATAATTAGCTTATTTTGTAGCCACATCACTCATATTTAGGAAGGTAAAATTACTGCAGAGAGAGCTTCAGAAAGCATGTTTAGTATATTTTGGGGCTGATTTAAGATCCTCTAGCTCCATCCTAATGATACTGCATGCATTGCGCCACTTTATAACCCATTGAGCTATATTATGCCTCCGCCAGGCATAATGTATGCAAAGGGGGCATCCCAAAAAATGGTACAAGGAAATTGCACTGTTTTTCTCGACACTTTTAACACCTGCTCATAGCAGGACTCAAAAGGGGGCATGCCATTGAATTAATGGGCCCCTATGTACTCGGTAGGAGTAGCGCCAGACTTTTGGCACTACTCCTACAGAGTACATCAATAGAGTTAAAAAAATAAAGCTATTGCCCCCTACCCTACTCCATGGTACACCATATTTTAAATACAGCGCACACATGGTGGCAGTAGGGGGGTGCTAGGGGGCCCAAAGAAATTGGTGCTGCATTGGGTGCAGCACCACTTTTCTTAAATCAGCCCCTAAGATTATAAATGGAATTACGCTTTGGTAGGTAAGATGGCGCAGTACAACAATGGTTCCTGAAACTGCACATCTTACTACATCTACTGCTTAACAAAGTGACTATGTGATACACACTCACCAAAGCCCAGTGCGAACAAAAATTGGACAGTATACCTGTCTGCTTGGATAATTGGAGCAAATGTTGGGACTCCTTTGGATAAGATGTAGAATTTTAAATGCAAATATCAATTTAGCTGCTTTAGTGTTAAATGTGGAGGTGCGTTTTCTGCGCTTTTCGCAAAACAAAACTTAATTTGTTTTTGATGGATTAGCTAAAGACAATCGTCTAGAAAGAAACACAGCAGCATCAGTGTAACGATTTTTGAGCCCCTGGCAATATAACAATTTGCCATTTTTGTGCTCTATCTCCACATGCAAAAGTTCCACAATTAAATGTTAACTTGCACTCTCGAGCCCTCTTGCGTTGGCAGCATACAACAGTGGCTCCTTATCACCTAAATGGAGTTTTAATCCTACTTCCATCACAGTGTTTGAATCAGTAAGAGAGGCAAACATGCTTTTTGGGTGAAAGATCAATTATTTATGTCTTCATAACCTGGGTAAAACAAAGAAATGTTAAATGAGACTAGTACAGTTGCCTGTTTCTCAAACATGAGACACCTTCCTTCTATAGCTATTAAAAGAAACTATGAGACAACAATAACAAGCTGAACACTGCTTTCGGTTTCCGAAAGTGTAGAAACCCTTTTTGGAGGGATTTACATGAAAATGTGTGAACGTTCCTCTTCGCTATTTGCAATTATTCTTGGCAGGAAGGGTTTAAAAAGTGCTCACCTATAAATCATTTTAATCCCTAATAAATTCTCTCTGTATATGTACATCTACTCATGTGATTTTCGTGCATGTAGTTGTTTTTAATCAGTTATTGTGTGCTCTATGAAGTAGACCAGTCCCCAGAGATGCTTTCAGTGCAGAAAGTGCTGTGTTTGCGCTTTGTGTTAGATGATCATAAACATTTCTTGTTGCCTAGTACTGGCCGAAATCCTGCTGTTCACCAAAGTTTCAAATCACTGTCCACCCACCTGGGCTGCCTGCTTCGGCACATTTACTTCAACCTCCTCAGCACCTTTGTTACCAGTATTTGAAGCCTTTCACATTAGCATACATACTTGTGTGTGTTCATCAACAAACTTAAGGCCAGGAGGAGAGCAGTGAGAGGGATATCTGCTGATTGGCACAATTTTCATGCATATCAGGAGCTCTGACCTCTTGCCTCAGCCAATTAACGACTGTTAACGAAGCGCCTGTCAAGCGCCTGCATCGAGGACATCCAGGGACGTGCATGAGGGTGACATCAAAGTGTCCTAGCACTGCTCTCATGGGTAAGAGCTAAGGTTTATATTTACTTCTATAGTTATTTATAACACTGAGGGTAAAGCACTGAGGAATTTGAAAATTTGTTAGTGTCATTTTTTCAATTGCATGTGGATCTAAACTTGGCTACAAAAAAACGAAACAAGCACAGGGCAAGCGCTGTGCATGCAAAACAGAAAAAAAAGATACGGGGAGATACGTGGTTGTAAACAGTACACTTATACGATTGAACACATTTGGAACAAGCATTGGTAAATGCAGGAAGTATGCTACAGCCAATGGAAACGGAGGAAAAGTAAGTGGCAGACACAGGAACTAATGAAAATGTTAGGGGGCGGGCTGTAAGCCCCTTTTCAGATCTATATTAACAATAGATTTCACAAGCACATTGAAAACGCTGTGCAGGCAAAACCTAACAAGCATTTCTAATGCAGTAGGTCTCATGTTTGCTTGAGTTCCTAACAGGACTTTTATTGCGACAGAAATTGAAAATGAAAATAAAACAGTTGACATAAGCGAGCCAATTCAAAGTGCCACAGCCGCCATGAGCATGAGCTCAAAGGAGAGACACAAAAATGAAAAAGATTTTTGCTTGCAAACAAACATATCAGCAAACATTCAATTATCCATGTAACAGGGTTAGTGTCCAAGGCAGTAACAAAACCACCTGAAGGAGGGACAAAGGTAAAGCATTTACCAATGATAACAAAGGATTTTTGAAAGAAAAGGGAGTAATAGGGATGGGCGTGCTGAGGGTGTATTTTAGAAATGGGGTCTTTGGTTGACAGTCAGGTTACCCCCTGTTCAAGCAAGGACCCTCACTCTAGTCAGGGTAAAAGAGAATCACCCTCAGCTAACCCCTGCTTACCCCCTTGGTAGCTTGGCAGAGCAGTAGGCTTAACCTCAGAGTGCTAGGTGTAAAGTATTTGTACCAACACACACAGTAACTTAATGAAAACACTACAAAATGACACAACACCAGTTTAGAAAAATAGGAAATATTTATCTGAACAGAACAAGACCAAAACGACAAAAATCTGACATACACAAGGCAAGTTATGAATTTTTAAAGATTAAACTCAAAAATAGCGTTTAGAAACAAAAATGCTTTGATGAGATGTTAACACGGCGTCGTGACGGAGTAATTCCTAACAAGCCGACACCAGCGGCGCCGGACACGGAGTCGCGTAGACCCCCAAGTACAGTACCTTTGGTGAAGAGTGAAAACAAGCCGATGCGTGAAGACGGGGATCGTGGCGTCTGTGCGAAACATTGAATTCACGCACTTCGAGCGGCGTCGGTCACGACGTGGTGCGGCGACTTTCACAGAGTCGCGGACTTCAGCGGGGCTGCAGCGGCATCGGGCCTGCGAAGAGCGTCGCGTTCCAGAGAAGGTCACGCGTCAGGTGCAGGCGGCATTAACGGATTCAGCAGCGGCGTCGGTCCGGAGTCGTCCGAAGTCGATTTCCTTGGATTTCCACCAGCTTTTCTTTCAAGGGCCCAGGAACTGGATAGGGCACCACTTGTCAGAGCAGGAGTCTCTCCAGAGACTCCAGGTGCTGGCAGAGAGAAGTCTTTGCTGTCCCTGAGACTTCAAACAACAGGAGGCAAGCTCTAGATCAAGCCCTTGGAGATTTCTTCACAAGATGGAAGGCACAAAAAGTCCAGTCTTTGCCCTCTTACTCTGGCAGAAGCAGCACTGCAGGAAAGCTCCACAAAGCACAGTCACAGGCAGGGCAGCACTTCTTCCTCAGCTATCAGCTCTTCTCCAGGCAGAGGTTCCTCTTGGTTCCAGAAGTGTTTCTCAAGTCTGTAGATTTGGGTGCCCTTCTTATACCCATTTTAGTCTTTGAAGTCACCTTTCTTCAAAGGGGACTCACACCTACTTGTGAAATCCTGCCTTGCCCAGGCAAGGCCTCAGACACACACCAGGGGGTTGGAGCCTGCATTGTCAGAGGCAGGCATAGTCCTTTCAGATGAGAGTGACCACCCCACCCCTCCCTCCTAGCAGAGATGGCTAATCAGGAAATGCAGGTTACACCCAGCTCCCTTTGCGTCACTGTCTAGTGTGAGGTGAAAAACAACCCAACTGTCAAACTGACACAGACAGGGAATCCACAAACAAGGCAGAGTCACAGAATGGTTTAAGCAAGGAAATGCTCACTTTCTAAAAGTGGCATTTTCAAACGCACAATCTTAAAATCAACTTTGCTAAAATATGTATTTTTAAATTGTGAGTTCAGGGACCCCAAACTCCACATGTCCATCTACTCTCTAGGGGAATCTACACTTTAATCATATTTAAAGGTAGCCCCCATATTATCCTATGAGAGAGACAGGCCTTGCAACAGTGAAAAACAAAGTTGGCAGTATTTCACTGTCAGGACATATAAACCACATTACTGTATGTCCTACCTTATCCATACACTGCACCCTGCCCTTGGGGCTACCTAGGGCCTACCTTAGGGGTGATTTACATGTACGAAAAGTGAAGGTTTAGGCCTGGCAAGTGGGTACACTTGCCAAGTCGAATTTACAGTGTAAAAATACACACACAGACACTGCAGTGGCAGGTCTGAGACATGATTACAGGGTTACTTGTGTGGGTGGCACAACCAGTGCTGCAGGCCCACTAGTAACATTTGATTTACAGGCCCTGGGCACCTCTAGTGCACTTTACTAGGGACTTAACAGTAAAACAAATATGCCAATCATGGAGGACCAGTTACATACACATTTTAAACAGGAGCACTTGCACTTTAGCACTGGTTAGCAGTGGTAAAGTGCCCAGAGTAACAAAAACAGTAAAATCAGAGTCCAGCACACATCAAAAACCTGGGGAACAGAGGCAAAAAGTTAAGGGAGACCACGCCAAGGATGAAAAGTCTAACAGTGTGGTTAAAAGCCCACAGATGAATTACAACAGGTCAAAGTGCTAGCACGTTTGACCTAATGAATATGTCGACACGGCCAGCGCTAGCCTCATCATATCGCTTTTTCCCCAAATCACTGAAAAGCCAATAGGTCTCACCTAAGCATGACCTACTGGCTTTGTCAATATTTTTTCCCGTGTTGTACAGCTGCGTGGCTGCTGTGCATCATGGTTCAAAATAAAAAAGCCCTATGATGGAGCAAGCGGTGACCACACTATAGAACTGTTTTGTTTTTTTACTTTCAGCCATGTTGCATAGCAGCCACACTGCTGTACATGGCTAAGAAATACCATGGACAAAGCCAATAGATCTTGCATAAGTACCACCTATTTTCTTTCCTATTGCTTGTGGCTTTTAGCCAAGGGTTGATTAGGTGTTTTTCCCAGGATCGCAGGAGGTTAATTTTGCTGGATTCAAACTTTATTCACTAGTTTCAAAGTTGGCTGCTAGACCATGACATGATATAAAGATATGTATATTTTTGATAGATAGATAGATAGATAGATAGATAGATAGATAGATAGATAGATAGATAGATAGATAGATATGGTTGTAAATGTATACTTTAACACATCTTTACATTTAAGTCACTGAGGGGATTTGAATAAAATCTCAATAATCAATGAGAAAGGAGAAGCAAGAGCCAAAACAGAAATAAAAATCAGATTGGATATAGTTACGTGTTTCATTTACCAATCAATCCTTCCTTACCTGTTGCTATATCGCTGCTTCCCACATGGTAGTGGATCCTTTTGGATGATATGAGTTTTTTTGTGCAGCAAGCGTCCCTCTTATATGTCATGTAGCAGGGCTATAGGTTAACCATGTTAACCAGTAAGAATCACCCCCCAAAGCTCATCGATGGAAAACAAAAGAATGTTGTCGCACTTGAGGAACCAGCAAATAATCAATCTGTCTACTATATAGTTATACTTTTGTTTACTAAATAAGGGGGGTAACCCTGCACAGGCTTCAAAAATTTAGTGAAACTCTTAAATATTTCTCTCCACGGAAATCTTTAGTAAAAGGTGAAGGATTTATTTGATTTTAAGAGAAACCAGAGTATAAGTTTCAGGGCCGCCATTTGCTCACAGTCAAAGGTATCAGGAAACATGAAATTATCCATGTAACAGGGTCGGTCTCCAAGGTGGTGACAAAACTGCCCCAAGCAAGGCCAAACGTAAAGCATTTACCAGTGATGACAAAGGATTTTTGAAAGGCAAGTCCATGAACGAGTGATAGTGATGGGTGCGCGGTGGACGTGGTTAAAAGGCCACAGGTAGATCACAACAGGCCAGAGTGCTTGCGCGCGACCTAAAAACACAAAGAATGTGTGTTTATTATCCAGCACCAGGGCAGCTCCTCACCTTTTGCCCTGCAATTAGGATAAGTGAGTTGGACAAGTATTAAGCTGCAAGTTGGATATTCATATTTTCAGAGATACCAAATAGTCTTAGTTATTTTATTGTGATTGAAAGGGTAATAAAACATTAAATAAACAAACGCAGATTGTGTTAGCCAAAGTTCTAATATTTTAAATATATGCGTATCATAGTACGACTTTAAATATTGAAAGGCTTTGACCAGAAGTAAAGAAGCACTTTTTATTCCTAAAAGAATATATCAATGTCTGAAATATACTAACAACAATTTTAATTGCACTGGGAGAGTGTTCTTGTTTTCATATGCAAAGAGGGGTTTACCACTTATTTAACCTTTTTTATCACACTCCCGTATTCCTGTTCCCACCTTACCACTTTCTCTTTGCATTCCTATTTTAGCGTTACAAATACCTTGTTATACATAGTGCTTCTAGTTCATAGTGCTGCTGTAAATACTGTAAAGAACAGATATTATCACTCCGATTTAAACGGTAGTCACTGAACCACCCAAGGCAAGACAGAAGCCTGAGTTGGCCTTATTTATACACAAACGTGTTACCTGCAAGGTCACAGCAAATGTCACTGGTGAAGGTTAACTCGATGAGCTATCTTGCGGGCATATCTGAAGGTCTTCACTGCTAAGAACTGAGCAAGTATTAATCCAGTTTTTCAGAGGTTCAAGTACAGGAAAAGATGAGGCCCAATGAAAAAGTGTAAAAGAAAATTGGGAGAGAAAGAGAAAATGCACAATTAACAGGGAATGGGGAAAAGGGAATTAACAGAGGAGGGAGGGATTGATGGAGCATAAATCATCGGAAGGGGTGCATGGTGGGAAAGAAATAATTTGATTGTCACTTATCACTTTTAATTTATTACCAAGTGTTAGAGGACGGTTCTGACCATCAGGTCTGCCCTGATTTTTCGATTTTTGACTTTTTACTTTGAGGAAGCCTCCTATGAGGTGGCTCATGCACAGTGAACACATGGTAAAATGGACTACATGTGTTTACCGCCGGTGCCACCATGCTAAGGAAAGGCTGCTGTGACGCAGCAAGGGCAGGAGGCCCCGGGCAGGTTACATGTGATCATGGGTGCGCCTGGATGTGCACCCATGTGAGGGCTGTGGGAGGAGGATTCCTGGTGTGCGCAGCCCAAGAACTGCGCCTAGGTAATCCTGGTGCAGGAGGAACTATGCAGACTGAGCGGTGACCTGGAGTAGGTCTCATGAGAGGGGTGTACACGTGTGAGGGAGAGTCAGTGTGCTTACTGTCTTTTCACTGAAGGGACACTCAGTTCAACACCAATGTCAGTGTGCTTAAGGTATTTGCATTGTAGGGATACACCATTAAATGTCAATAGGAAAGGAGGGCCTAGGGTGCAACTCCAGTTCTCTGGGGTCTACCGAGACCAGAGTACACTGTAACCTGTAAGAAAAGAATGATGAGGTAGGTTACAAGAGCATAGTTGTACAACTTATGGGTCATCCATGGATGTCATCAGTCTCTGACTCAGCTCAGGATTAGGGCCAATTACTGCTCTGTCCAGTTGCTTGAGCAGGGCCTTGCATCAATCAGCCAGCTGTCATTCCGTGCCAGGAGCAAGCTGGAGAGGCCCTGCGAGGAATGTCAGTGAGGAGGGGCTGAGACTTTCAGAGCACATGTGGCAACTAACTCCTGGAGGATGCCATTTTGAGTTATCCCAGAAGACTGTGCAAGAAGGAGGGGACGGGGGCAAAGAAGTGATGTGGCACGTATGGATAGGCCAGAGGTGCAGACCTGCTGGACACTTCCGCCCCCACTTAAAAGGTCCTGCACAGGGGAGAGCTCTCTCTCTTGGCTGTGCTTCACTGCTGGACACTGGGACTGCAGACCGGCGTCATGGATAACTGGAAGGAAGAACCTCCTAACTGCCCTTGGGGCAGGGACTCTGCCCCTGAAGGATTCCAGGCCAGCGAGGTGAATGCCAAGGCCAGGCAAGCTGTCCCTTTTACCACCCCAGAGGACTAGTTGGGGGAAGGACTGGGCTAGCGCAACGGAGAGCACGCTGCCCAGAAGGAAAAGAGGGAACCCAGAGGAAAGGTTGGCGCAGGGAGTCAGTGGGACTGGCTCCCTATGATCTGGGACCCTTCGAGGCCAGGAGGCCTGAGGGGAGTGCTCCTGGTGGCAAGGGCTTGTCACCAGGAGCGAAACGACACAAGAATGATGAAAATCGCCCCTTGGGGGCTGAGATATCCCAGGAAAAAGGATGGCGACCTTTGACCTTTGGAAAAGCAGCTACGAAGCGCGTGGGGTTCTGCCTCTGCTCGAGACTGTGCCCCCGGGGTGGGACAGGGCCCGGGGGCTGCCCCAGAAGGAAGAGGAGCGAGGGGAGTGCAGTCGCACTCCTCCTCTGGACGAGGAAGGGGCCTGTGAAGCCTGGCCCAAAATGAGTTGATGGGGGGTGCCGTCACGCACCCCGTGCCGCGGCGGGTAGGGACCCCGGAACCCATCCCGGGGCCCCCTGCCGCAAAGCAAAGCCGGGGAGCGCCGTCGCGCTCCCCACAAAGATGTGAGGTTGGGGCCCCAGACCCCATTCCGGGGCCCATGAAGACCGAGGAGTGGGGGGCGCCATCACACACCCCCACCAGATGGCCGCCAGCTGTGACTCAGCCGGCGGCGAAGCAGAAGCCGGGGAGCACCGTCGCGCCCCCGTGAAGTTTGCCAGGAGGGGCCCCGGACCCCATCCCAGGGCCCCAAGAAGATGCTGACCTCGGGGAGCGCCATCGAGCTCCCTGTAGAGACTAGGATTGGGTCCCTGACCCTATCCCGGGGCCCCAAAGCTGCCGGGAGGAAGGGGGGAGTACCGTTGCACTCCCCCAAGCGTCCCGTCCGGCCGTGAGCCTCCCCGCGTCTGCAGACAACACAGAGAAGGCCGGCTCCCGCGGCAGCACAAGGAGGTGCTGCCCGTGCTAGGAGCCAGGAGGGGCGGCCAGAGTTGGGCTCCCTGCGCCGCCCTCCAACGAGGGAACCTTTACCTGGAGCGGAAGTGGCCGGGTGGGACCAGCACCCCCCACGATCAACATCGGCTTGGGCAGCTAATTTAATATGCAGCCGCCCCAGCATGCTTTGCGGGGCCGGAGCTGGGGATGGTCCCTTAAACAGGCTTGTGGTGGTCCCAGGAAGATGGGGCCACCACCTAATTCACGCCCAGAGACAGGGGGAGCTGCAGGAGCAGCGCAGCTGCCCCCCAACATCGTTTTGTGTCCCCACCCTAGGTTGGGTGGGACAAATGAATGATAACCCCCCCAAGGGCGCCACATGCTGTTAGAGCCCAAGTATATGTGAACTTTTGCTCCAGCTTGTGGGACTGTGTCTACCAGAGGGGTAGGCTAGTATTATCCAATCTATTGGACTGTTATTCAATGGTCAATTAGGAGTAATCCAAAAGTAATCCTAATGGTTAATTTGCTTTAATATGGTTCTATATGTTCCCTGATTATGTTAATTTGAATAATGACACTGGCAGCCACCTTTTGGCAAGTTAGAGGTATTTAATTGCAAATGTAGGTGTGTTCATTTCACCTTACTGTCAAATGTTCAAATGTCGTGGGGTTGTTTAGCCATGTGGGTTGTTGGATTATATTCTCCCTTGGGGAGACATGAGAGATTATACAATGTTTTCCCAGAGTGATTCCATCACTTTGTGTATACTTGTAGATTGTTGCACAGTATTGAGTAGTGTGTGTGAGTAATAAATGTATTTTACTTTATCAAAAGAAAAAGCACAGACTGGAGCTTGTGTGCTCGTGAATGGGGATTACTAGCCCACACCACCTCCCTTGAGTAAGTCTTGGACTGCTCTGCAACGCTACCCTATGAGAGTCAAGCGCTACAATGGGGTGTTTGGTTCCCAGTGGCAGTCGTGTGCGGACTCATTACTTGTGCAGGCCACACAACTAATGACCCACCTTCCAACACTAAGCAATTATGTTGCTATTGACTGTAAATTGCTCAGACTGATAGGTGTGAGAAGTGTGTGCCGGACGTGTTCAATCACTCGTTTTCTATCTGTCCAGGGCCTTCCACAGGACTGCGTCCAGGAATGTCTCTTCTGGAGAAGTCACATGCTTGAATGCTTCAAATGTTGCAACATACAGCTCCGGGACCTGGGGAGTTTTGAAAGATGGCTCCTCTGGTCTCAGCAAGCCTCTCCCTGCCATCTCTCTGCTAATTTATTAAAACATGAGGACTTTGGTGTGAGCACAGTGGATTCATTTACTTTTTGGGTTCCCAGAGGTAACCAATTATGTACACATGCACTGTCTTCACTAAAGGCTGTGGTCTAGGAATATTCTGTGAAGCCATATTGAGTCTCTCCCAGTATGAGCTTGCTTAAAATGAACATACTAACAGAGCACAGTAACAGTTGTAGAGGGGGATATATACGCCTCCTTCCTGTACCTACTTTACAATACGGATTCAGGGGCATAGTCACAAGCACCTTGCGCAGCCACAGCATAATTTGTTTATGTTACTGAGGCATTAAGGAGGCCCCTACCATTTAACCCCTGGCTACACATTATACCTGCGCCAGGAAGGCCCAAAATAATTGTGCAGTGAAATTTACACGATTTCACTGCACCATTTTTTCTGTCATTTTTAATGCCTGCTCAGGGCATAACCTATGGGCCTCCCTGTGCTTCAGAGCTGATGTGCCACTTTCTTGTAACTATGCCCCTAAATCATCCATTCCATGATGGCCACTAGGCTGACCTTGACCATGTTCTGAATTCAGAAATTTGCATCCTCTGCACTCACTGTGATGTTTCTAGTTTTTTGCCTTGAACAACGCCCACAGGGCATAACTTTCTACACTGCAAAATTACAATGTTTCCAACCTTCCTAACAATACTTAAAGAATTTAGACATTTCTGCAAAATAATCAAGGACAGGAGTTAGAATAGTAAACAAGTCTCCTTGAATATCTGGGGGGAAGGCTGAACTTTCTTTAAATGTTACAGGACTGAAGTCAAAATATCACATTTCACCCTCCAGTGTCTGTCATGCCCACCAGTATCCCGAGGCTGCTGTTCCAATCAAGCAACACAAACTCACTGTGCAGGGCTGTATTCTTCTTCTATTTCTACACTCCTCCCAGCTATGCAGAAAGGTTCGACTCCTGATCTGGGAGATCACTGTAGGGTCTGTCAGGTATCGCGAGACAGCAAAACAAATGGAAGATGTGCATCACTAAGGCTACTGCAAGCATGAGACCTCAGCTGTTAGCCAAGCAAAGGACAATATCTATTTTGCTCCCCTTTCTACTCTCTGTCCCCATCTAGCCTGTTATTCTTTCTTTGCTTTGAGGTCCCACACTGTTTCTTTTCCATCCAACATCCTGGTGCTACCTTGCCCTCTGATTTTAAGTCCTATCTAATGTCTGCTCCACTGTTTCACAGTTTGTTGGACCAAACCCTCTCTGCAGGGTCACCTTTACACTTTTTTGCCTTCAACCTCCTGTTCGTCTGATTTTGGTTTTATTGGCATTAGGATTCAGTACATATTAAAACTGCTACCTATTGCTAAAGTGCCTGTGTTCTCTTCCTAAACCATGGAAAAAACAGGGCTGTCTGACTAGAACATTTAGTTCATTAAGAATTCTCTAATATATGTTACTACATGATACCTAGAGCCTGTAAGTTAAATGCTACTAGTGGGTCTGACAAAAGCAGGAAGAACAGATGATGGACAGAATGCTGAACAATGCAAACATTCACCCCCAGTCACAAAAATCTGGGTTAAAACCATTGTTTTTTGCACACCATGCCAGCCCAGTTTGGACCAAGCCACATGCAAATCAGTCTTGACCCTATTCCCCAAGGGAAAAGTCCAGCACGAACTGTCAAGCCAGGTCCTCACTGGACCGTAAACAAGCATTCTGGGACTGGTCAAAAATAATGATGCACAGGGTCGCAGAGGAGGAGATGCATTGAAAAATAAGGTGATGCGTCTGATTTTCCAGCGGAGCACAGACAGTGTGTTGTTTCTTTCCCTGCCGCAAGGAGATGGTTCTTTTTACAGGAGTGCAGCCTTGGTTCCGAGGAGATGCGTTGAAAAATAGGGCGCTGTATCAAATTTTCCTGCACAGCACAGATGATGCATTGTTTCTTTCCACAATGCATGGGGATGCATTGATTTCCAGAAGCCTCTTATCAAGCCCCAACCTCCCCTTTTATTAAATATAAGTCACACTAAAGGTAGGCCCTAAGTAAATCTAAGGGCAGGATGCTATGTAAGTAAAAGGAAGGGCATGTACTTTTATGTTTTGCATGTTCTGGTAGGGAAAAACTCCCAAAGACGACCTACTCCTTTAATAGACCTGCTTTGGGAATTCCTTAATATACATTTAAGCTGTAATTCCTGATCCAAGAGGAGTATAAACATCATGTTTCATGCCATTGGAATGGTAATATTACTATTTTAGTAATGCCACTTTTAGAAAGTGGACATTTCCCTCCTCTTACTGCTCTGTGTGCCTTGAAACCTGTCTCTAAACACATTTGGGCTGGGTGACAGCTACACTTTGCGCATTCCCTCTAGACAGCCACAAGCACAGGAAGGCTGGGTGTGATAAAGGATTCGCCTGAATTCATTTGCATTTTGATGGGCTTTCTTGGGCAGGATTCGTGGAGGGAGCTGACACCTACAGCACTTTAATAGGGAAGTGCCTGCCCACACACAAAGGCTGATTACCCCCTACTGGTGGACTGGAGCCAGGGCTAATAAGAAAGGATCTCTCTGCACTTCAAAGACCTTTCTTTGAAGTTACCCCGTTTCAAAGGTACATTTGGGCATAAGTACTGGCCCTCTGACCCTAACAAATCAGTAGTCTCCTGGACTTGGGAAGAACTCTGCTGGAGTAAGGACTGCTGTGCTACAAGGATTGCCTATCTGCTTGACTGACTGACCTGAGGAACTGCTTCTCTGCTTTGCTGAGCTGTCCCTGCTGATCTCTGCCCTGCTGAGGACAAGGATTGGACTCATCACACTTCAACCCAGAGTGACTCCAAGGGCTTGCTGCTTTGCACCCTGTTCTTCTGCAGTCTCAGGGACGTCAAGGACTTCCTGCAACTTCCCTGGTGCTGCTGGACTCTGTCATCTGTGAGTCCTACTCTTGCCTTACGTGCCCCTTCCAGTACTGGGCCTCCAAAGTGGGTTTTGCAGCTGCAATCAGATTTTTTTGCTCTTCAAATCAAGCTTTTTTGCTCTTCATGAACAGGCCCTTTTGCACTAGAACCACACTGCTTGCAAAAAGGATCAGCATGAGTGGGTGCAATTTCATCTCTTTGCAAAGCAGCCCAACCGTCTGCAACACTTGGCCGTTCTTTGCGACCGCAAACAAACTCTTCACACAAACCTGAGAAGGTAAATCTTCAGTGGGACTTACTTGAAACTGTATCTGACCTGTGCTCCATCGCAGCCGGCCTGAACTCTGGATTTGCCCCGTCTAGCGTGATCTCAAATAACATTTTTAGCACTATTGAATTCTAAGCACTGTTTTGGGATTTAGTCATTAAAAAATCATATCTCAGCTTCTGCTTATTGGATTTTTTGTTGTTTTGGTCTTCTTTTACGTAGATAAATATATTCTCTTTTTTCCTAAACCTGTTTGGAGTCGTTTTTTCATTGTATTGCTGTGTGTGTGTTTTGCACATATACGTTAAGCATTGCCACTTAAGTTACACGTGACTGCTCTGTGCCAAGCTACCAGAGGGTGAGCACAGGTTAATTTAGGTTGTGTTTCTGACTTACTATGACTAGGATTTTGGCCTCTTCTTGGACTGGGTGTATACAGAATAGAGCGAGGCCTGCTGATGGGCATTTTAGTTTTATTTATTTTAAACATAGGCACCTTAGATTTAGAGCATGTGCATGCTCATATTTGCCCTCCCTACCACTCTCCATAGTTGCCACTAAAAATTTCTGCAGCAATAGAGCAATGTAAGCTGCCCGGTTATTAGGTTTACAGCGGATTTGTATAGTATTTAAAAAGATCCATGAGGCTAGGGGAAGGCTGTGTCACATGTTTAATATTCATGAATTGTATAGCAACAAAGTGGGCATCAAAATGGCATGTTATCACAATATTTGGTCAGCACAGCATTCTTTAATTCAAATTATGGGTCATGTTGCTCTCACATAGCAGCGCTGGTGTTGGTGTCATGCAGTCAGTGAAAGATGCTTACAAATGACCAGTCTGTCAGAACACCAACATATAAATAATGAAGCAGAGATTCAGGTGAATCAAGACACAAGATTGTGCTATAGAAAGTGGAGAGGTAGAAATGGAGCAGGTCATGAATTATGGTAAATCTATTAAGTAACCCTGCAGATACAAAGAAAGATGAGTGGGTGAATGAAAGGATACTATGTTATGTCATATCGATTTTTATAGCGCAGTATTCACCCAAGAGGGCATCCAAATGCTTGAACAGGTGTATAGGAGTGTTGTCCCCATGGGGCTTATACAAACTGCTAGGTCTTCAGCTTCTTGTGGAGCTCTAGAAGTCAGGAGAAGGGTCTGATGTGTTGAGGGAGCTCATTCCAGCTGATGCGAGGAATGTGTGAGAGTGAGGCAAAGCATTGGTGTCTGATGGGTTGGTGAAAGTGTATGCAGATGTTCAGGTATTCTGGTCCTGTGCTGTGTAGGGATTTTATGTTTATGTGTGAGAACACTGAATTGGCTGTGCTTGTGAATGGGGAACCAGTGAAGCTTCTTGAGGTACAGTGTGATGTAGCTGCGGCATTGGAGGTCAAGTATTAGTCTTGCTGCAATGTTTGGGATGGTCTGGAGTCTGTGTGGGACTTGTTTGGAATTTTGGCATAGAGAGAATTGTTGTAGTCCAGCCTGCTGGTGATGAGTGCTTGTGTGATGGTCTTTCTGGTAGTCTGAGGTAGCCATTGGACGATTTGTCACAGCATACAGAGGATGTGAAAGCAGGAGGTGCCCACTGCTTTGAATTGAGCCATCATGTTGAGCTTGTGGTCTAGGATGGTCCCTAAATTTCTTGTATAGTCTGTGGGTGTGGGTGCAGGTCCTAGCTCTGACTGACACCAGGTGAATTCTAATGGGTAGGTCTTGTTGCCAAAGGTCAGTACTTTTTTATCTTAGATGAGCTGCATGTAGTTGGTTTGCATCCAGTCTGCTACCATGGTCATATAGTTGGTGAAGTTGTTTCTGGTGGTGGTTGGTTTGTCCATAATGGAAAAGATGTGTTTGGACTCATCAGTGTAGGAGATTACGGTGAGGTCTAATGATTGGATGAATTGGATGAGCGGTGTCATGCATATGTTGAAAAGGGTGGGGATGAGGGATGACTCCTAAGAGACTCTGCATATTAATTTCTTGGTCTCTAATGTGAAGGGTGGCAGTCTGACCCTTTGGGCTTTTCCTGTGAGCAAGAAACAGATCCATTTGAGAGCAGATCCTTGTATGCCAATCTTGTGAAGTCTTCTGATGAGGGTTTTATGGCAGACAGTGTTAAAGGCCGCAGAAAGGTCGAGCAGGATGAGGGACGCTGTTTCTCCTCTGTCCAAGATAATTTAAATGCCATTGGTAGCCGCCATGAGTGATGTTTTGGTACTGTGGTTCTTTCTGAATCCTGATTGAGCATTGTCTATAAAATTGTCAGTTTGAGGTGGATTGTGAGTTGCTTGTTGATGGCCTTCTCAATCACTATGGCCAGATAGGGAAGCAGGGAGATGGGTCAGAAGTTGCTTAGTTGATTGGGGTTGGCTGTGGGCTTTTTGAGGAGGACTTTATTTACTGAAAGTTTCCATTAATCTGAAAAAGTGGTGGACATGATGGAGGTGTTGATGTGGGTCAGGGTGGTGCTTATTGTTGGTGTTCCCTGGGTATAGTTGTGGTGGGGGCATGGGTCCATTGGGGCCCCTGAGTGGATGGTCTACATGACTACATCTGTGTCATTTTTGGTGAGGTTTGATCATTTGGGCAGGTGGCTGTCTTAGTTGGTGGTGAATAGGTTAGTAATGAGTTCTTTGGGGTTGGGTTGGTGTGCAAAGTTGCTGTAGATGTTTGCAAATTTACTGTGGAAGAAGTTGGATAGGTTGCTGCAGAGTTGCTGGGAGGCAGCGATGTAAGTGCCAGTGGCTAAGGGGAGGTGAAATCCTTAATAATCTAGAAGATCTCCTTGCTGCTGTTGGAGCTTCCTTTGATGCTGTCCACTAGTGCTTTCTTTTTAGTGTCTCTTATTTTCTGGTGATGAGTGCAACCTTGTGGGTAGTTCTGTCTGTGGTGTTGTTACTGGCTCTCCATTTCCTTTCTAGCTGTTTACAGTGTCATTTGGTCTCTCTCTAGGCTCTAGAGTCAATTCCTAGTGGAGTGGCAATGTTGGTGATGAGGCTGGCAAAGGTGGCTCATGGTCAGAGTTGTCAGTAGGCAAGAGTTCTGTTCAGGGTCACGTTTTCTGAGAAGTGCAGATGATTTATCAATGGGTGGCATTTTCTGTGGAAGTTGTGCATTTGATAGATCCCTTGTAGATGATAGCGAGTCCTCCTCCTGCCTTGTGAAGGTGGTCCTGTCGAGCAACTTTGTAACCCACTGGGATTGCCGTGGTGATATCGGGAGGCGATGACAGGTTGAGCTAGGTATCTCTGATAAAGAGGATGTCTGGTGCACCTTTATTCAACAGGTCCCATATTTCGGTTGTGTGTTTGCTGAGTGCTCATGTCTTGAAAAGCATGCATGTGTTTTGAAAGAGGGTGTTCAGAGTGTTGTTGGCATTTGCTTGGTGGGGTTTGGGTGTGTGGCTGCTGGAGAACGAGTAGTGGGTGCAGGTGAAAGCTCTTACCGTGGTATGAGGTGCAGCACAGCAGCAGTTGTGAGGAACAGTGTATGGGGTCCAGCGACCTAAGGAGAGCAACGGACTATCACTGAGTAGTGATCAGAACAAGTTTCCTGCTGCTAGGCATGGTCCACTTATGGACTGGGGCTGATGGGCTTGACTTTGGTGTGCCCTTAGCATGCCAGTAATGAGCCTGTTTAGAACGTCTGCTGCATGTCTGTGTTGAAGCTGCCATTAAGTAGGTCCTGGGACAAGGGAGGGATGCAGGGTGCCATAATGTAATTTCCTGTGCTCATGGGTGACAAGAAATGAAGTTCTTTTTCTTGGCTTCTTTTTTTTTAAAGATGGTTTTGGTGGGAAAACCAGTAATATCACTTCCTGACCAGATGTATGATGGGAAATTCAGTGATCTAACTTCCTGTGTAGGTGGATGATGAGAGGTCCAGTGATGTCCCTTCCTGTGCTGATGGTTGATGGGATGGGTGTAGGGAGGCTAAAATAGATCCATGTTTGGAATGATGAATAGATATTTAAATTGATGAAGGGATAGATGAAAATATAGCAGATGGATGCAATGCATACCCCTCATCACCCTTACATACTCTGCAGTAATAAATGCATAGGATGTAAGAGCACAGAGGGGTATACACTGCAAAGTTATATGCAGTGGTTTCTAAAGTGTAGCAGTCACTGCGTACCACTCGGCAGCAGCACCCTTGCACACTCTGCTTTAATCACTTCAGAGTATTTTAGGGTGCTGAGTGGTATTTGCAAAATGCATTGTCACAACCGTTTTTGGTTGTGAGGGTGCATTTTGCGTTAAGAAAATAGTGCTAAATGCCCATTCCACTTCATCGTGGAATTCCCTGGAATCTCATGCAGTTGTAATGTTTTTCCACAGAATTCCACAGAATGAAACTCTACCAGTTTAGCAGACCCCCAATTTATATTACAATTCTGAAAATGCCACTTTAAAAAGGTTACCATTCTCTTGCTATAACCATTTGGGTCCTGCTGCCAGTGTCCTGGGCCACATGACTGTAAGTGGCTCTGATATTTTACTTTCTGTATTTCCCCCAGACAGAGAGGCAAATGGGGACTAGGTGTTGGCAGGAGAAGCAATCCTACTAGGATGGCTGGGGGCAGAGGTGTTTCTTGCCCCACTCATAGTTCAGCAGACGTGCCTCCAGCACACGCAAAGTAATATGACACTAGTCTTTTGACACCCCATACTTGGAGCATTAAAGGAACAGGAAAGACCTCTTACAGAACTAGGGGTCAGATGTATCAAAGGTTTTTACCCATCATATGCCTATGGGAAAATGTGTTCATACATATGGCCCCAGATGTGGATCTAGTGTAGGGAATCTCTCCTCTTCAAAGGGTGGTAAGATATATATTTGACCTCTTGAACCACTCTGTAGTACACTCCTGGACCTTCAGACATTACAAGAGGAAAGAGTGCCTTGTGGCTTCCACTCTTCTTAACCAGTAACCCAATTTCTTATACAATTCATTTTGCCAGATCCCAACCCATACTCTCCCTTACTCACCAGCTGTCCCTGCCACTATCTCTATGATTCCATGCTCCTCTATTCCTTTCTTCTCCTCATTTAACCAGTACTCTCACCAGCAGTGGCCCATCATGAAGGACACAAAGAGTGTCAACCCTCTTAATGTCTGGGCCAGACAGCCAAGCACTGTACATGCGCTAAATGCACAGAAGCCTTGCTGCCTCAGCCAAAATTTGCTAAGGCTGAAGATTGTATTGCCTGGAGGGCATGTCCTCCTCTGCCTGGCAAATTCTTCTGTGAGCCTCCCGTTCATAACGGGGAGGAGTATCACTAATAGACTCAGATCTGGGTGCTTCAGTTGTAATCCCTGAGGTGTGAGAACTGACTATATATCAGTCACTCTCATCACTGAGTGGGGTCAGCAATTCTCTTTGACCGCATTCCACTCTGTGACAACGTAGGAAAGGCCCTCCTCTCACTGGTAGACCCATGACAAGGTCATCTAATGAGAAGAGGCAGCAGGATCTTTCGTCCCTCCCTTCCTTACTTGAAGCCTTCAGCAGACATCCAAGGCATCTCCTTCTTCCTCCCACCACTGTGGCAGGTAAGTCCTTATCGAACGTTGAATGCATGGTTGTTTTTTTGCAGATTTATATGGCAGGAACTTGACCTAAAGGTGTTGGACCACTTTACATGAGCATCAGTTACATTACACATGGACACATTCATTTTTTGGGTAGGCACGGGGAGATTAAATGATTGCCTAAAATAACAGGATGTTAAGCCAAAGCAGAGACTCAAACTTGCCTTCCCAGCTTCAAAGTCAGGAGCTCTGGCCATTACACCTCATCCTCCCTATGGATGTATCTGTTTATGCATGAATATGCTGTGTATGCTGGGTATGGGTGTGTGCATGTGTATGTACTTGTGAATGTGGTACAAGTGTGTGCACTTGTAAATCATGTGAGCAAGAGTGCATCCATCTTTTCTTTCAGTCTCTCCTTCCAAGCAGTTGTTTGCTCTCATTGTCTTTTGATTGGATGAGTCATCTTCTTCCCACTGCCAATGCCATGTACTGTAGTGCGTGAGGGACCATTTTATCTCACCTATCAGTTTGTTGTTCAAGCTCTTTCACCCTTTCTTACTGAAATTAAGGTCAATTCCAGCTCCTTACTGTCTGGCTGCCTCCAAAACACTTGGACTGCATCCTGTCAATAGCTATATTGGTTGGAATGATTTTTAGAACGTTACAAGATTGCTGTCATGTGTTTAGATGGTGGTCATTTTGTAATTTTTTTTGTTTAAACCATAGCAATAGAAATTTAAAGATGCACCTGTGTGTTCACGCATAGCAGCTCCCTTGAGATTTTTTTTAAAGAATAAAACACATTACAAAAAAACGCTGGCAATGCCCATAGGTATGCTCCCAGTGTCATAGGCAGGATCAATTATCACTGCCACATCTTGTTTGTAATTTTGTGTGCTGTTTTGGCACAGCATCATAGTTCTTACTCACCCAGGAGTCTTGCATTGGCTGTCACAACACTAGTTCTTCAATGTCACTTTATCCCTTTCTCAATCATATGATGCCTCAACCTACTTCCTCCTTCCTATTAAAAGCAAAGGCTTGAAAGCCAAGCAGGCGAAGGACTGCATATTAAAAAACTCTATCTGGGAACTGATAAGTAACCCAGCAACAAATTGGCACAAGTACCTAAATCATGCCCTGGAGGGAGGCCCTTTGAGCATGTGCAGTTTGGACAAGCAGCATGCTGGTACCCATGGTTGCAAAACTGCTGATTCAATCAATCAATCAATCAGAGCATTTGTAAAGCGCACTACTCACCCGTGAGTGTCTCAAGACGCTGATGGAAGAGGGGGCTGCTACTGCTCAAACAGCCATGTTGTGCCGTGTCTCCTGAAGGTAATTAGGTCCTGTGTCTGTTGCAGGTGGGTGTGAAGAGTGTTCCACGTCTTGGTGGTGAGGTGGGAGAACGACCTGCCAACAGCGGTCGTTCTGTGGATGTGTGGGATGGTTGCGAGGGCAAGGTCGGCTGACCAAAGCTGTCGGGTCGGGGTGTAAAAGGAGAGCCGTCTGTTTAGGTATTCTGGTCCGGTGTTGTGCAGTGCCTTGTGAGCGTTGGTGAGGAGTTTGAACATGATTCTCTTGTTGATGGGGAGCCAGTGTAAGTCTCTCAGGTGGGCTGTGATGTGGAAGTGGCGGGGGATGTCCAGGATAAGGCGTTCTGTATGCGTTGCAGTCCCTTCTGGAGCTTGGCTATGGTTCCTGCATAGAGGGCATTGCAGTAGTCCAGTTTGCTGCTTACAAGGGCTTGGGTGACTGTCTTTCTGGTTACATTGGGGATCCATTTGTAGATCTTCCGAAGCATGTTCATCGCACTCGTCCACACCCCTTGCGGCTGCACACCAACAACCATCACACCATCCTGTAAAAAAGAATCTTGGCACCAGTGTGACAGCTAAGGCTGTGAGAGAAACAGGGTATTTGGGAGAGGTTTGGAGGCCAGGCATTGCTTTAATGCAGTCAGCCAGGGAATATGAACAAAAAAGTGGACATCTGCTGCCTTATCTTATTCACCAGAGGTAGTGAGAGTGCTATCCCAGCAAAGGCAGCCTCTACCTGCTGGATGCTCCTAAAGGAATAGAGTGCTTAGAAGGAGGCTGGAGAGACCGGGGAGTGCTATTCTTCACCTCAGCTGGCAAGCTCTTGCAGTCAGTGAAGACGTTAACGGAAAGTGGAACAACACAATAAGATGCTACCCCCTCACAATCAGAGCAAGAACCAACAATAGACCAACAAAACTGGATGACCCCAAAAAGCAGCATGGATGATGGCATCAACAACAAAAGGTGTCAGAATTATGACAAGCAAATGACAAGGATTTGATTTATAGTAGAGATGATGTCATGCAGCAAAAGTTATGATCTTGTTGAAATAATTTATTCATGGCGGAGAGGATATATGACCTGTCCCCTAATTATGATTTCTGATCAAGTGTGGCACTTAGAATGATTTATGACCCTGTAATAATGTTTTTTTTGCCTTGTCATCTTGATTTATGACTGACAACTGTGAGTTACGACGTCAATGTTGTATTGCAAGAGTCTATGCAAGTAAATAAAATTGTGGCCAAGTATTCCCACAGCAAAATGCAAACACACAGCTGGTGTGAGTTTATTAAAAAATGGATATGGAGAATTACACTAATTGGAGTGGGCCACGTGCAGGGACTATTGAAAAGTAAAGGGACACGCAAGTAAGCCCTTAAAATAGAAGACAAAACATCTTTAAAAAAGCTAGTGAAAGGACTGAAACTCCACTCTGGCCTACCTCTCGTACTGCAAAGTACTGAACCCCCCCTACCTAGACTCTAGTACCGCACTGCCAAAATTTCATGTTCTTGCTGCAAGTGGTCTGTAACTGAGAGGAAGATATTTCCAGGGGTAAACAACCACCGCATAGCACTGTTTCCCCCTAGACCAGCACTCTTCTATGAAACTTGCATTCTACAAATCATAGGATTATCATCTTTAAAATATTACTACCAAATTTCGTGTTAAGTCTCATCACACCTTAGGATATGACTAAAATATTATTTTAAGAAAGCGCAGTGTGTATTTATTCATTGGTTGACCTTACAAAACTAGCAGGTACAATTGATGGCACTTTATCTAACTCTGCACCAAAATAAACATTTTCTCAACATTTTGTAAAACAAAATACATTATTCTGCGACATAATACAAATGAGACTCAGCTGTTTGCTGTTTGCTGTCAGTGCATCAGGAAGAGTGCTGCTATATGTTTGTTTTACACATTTTCCTGGGAACCCTGAGGCACAGTGATTATCTTTTCCTTTTCAGGGCACTCCATTACTCTCCATCTGTTGGCAAGACTAATGAGTATTTAAATAGTTCTAAAGATACCAATTTACATTTGCTACTGTTAAAATGCTTTCTCCTGTGCACTGATCCCATTTTAGAAGTCAGGAAAGTATATCCTAGTTCTCAAAATGGGATTCTAAATGGATACAGTTTCGGTATCTGGAAGGGGAGTGTTGTAGGCCTTCCTTTTGAATACTGAAGTGGTATCTTAAGAATCAATGTTTTGCAGCCAAAAACCTTTTGTGAAACATTGAAAACTTACCAACACTTCAAAAGAGGGGGTAAAGCATTCACAAAAGGGAAGTGGATGGCTTGAATTGAATAGTCCTTTTTACCTGTGTTACTGGAGTGAGGCCTACAGTCTCACCTATGTAAAGTTCAGCTGCTGTGTGCTTAACACACCCTTGGCCTACAGTGAGTTAGTGTGTTGTGCTGTGCAGTATGTGTTGTTGTTTGCATGTGCTGGTTGCATGTGTGCCTGTGGATGGTACAATACTTGGAAGATTTGAGTTCCATTTTGGGAGCTACAGGGCTGACTGGAGGAGAAAAAGGAGGTAGAGGTATTGCCCCAGACAGATTTGTGGATTACTGCAGTTCTGTGAGCTGGATGGAACACACACTGGAGGAAGGAAAGGTAGGCTTTCCTGCACACTTCAAATGGTGCTCTTTGATTCAGAGAGCGACAATTGGAAAGGGGGCAAAGCACATCTCAGAAAGGAGATGGGGCTGATAAGAGAATCATGAAGGGTAGAGCTGAGGCCTATGATCACCTGTTGGTACAAATATAACTGTTACTGTCATCCAAGAGTGAACTTCTAGTCACTCTCATGACCTGCGTTTTTGTGCTATCTGATTTAGAGTTACTCCTGCGGTGACAAACTGCTCTCTGGGCAGAGGAGAGGGCAATTCAAAAGGAAGCAGGCCACTAACACAAACTTCAAACACTCAGAACCTGGATCACTTTTTCTATCTGGAAATGTACTATGATAAAGGGAGCCTGAGGCCTCAAATTTGTCAGCTATCAAAGCGCCACACAGGCTACATGTGGAGGGGAAACTATGAAAGACTTTTGCCTGTGATCATGGCTGGAGGCTAAGGCCTGCCAGTCTCCCAGCTGGGTGTGGGCAAATCAACCAGGAACACTGAAGCCCCCCTCCCCCTTGAGCGAGAAGCACCACTGTCTACTAGCATGTCAAGACCAATGAGCCCTGGGAGGAAGAGGAGACCACTGGAGGGAGTGAAGGGAGTCAAGTCCAGAGGGGGTTCCCGGCAAGTGAATCCATGCAGCAAGGTGTGAAGAGATGGCTGCTCCACAGGTCAAGTCTTTGCTCATGTGCACTTTTGAGTCGACGGCCCCGTATGCCACAGGGGGCTGCCATGAAGTTAGCTGGGTAGATCCGCCCATTGCCTATGTGCGATGTGTAAGTCGACGACCTTGTATGCCAGAGGGGACTACCATAAAGATTGCAGTACCAATCAAGCAGTCACCCATGTGCTGTGTGTAAGTCGGCAATCCCATATGCAAGTGGGCGCTGCCACAAAATTTGCCATTCCCATCGGGCTGTTGGCCTTGTGCAGTTTGTAATTTGGTGACCTGATATGCCAGAGGAGTCCACAGGAAAAAGCCAAGGACCACAGCCTAGTAGATGCCATCATCCAGAGGAGAGGCTGCCATGGTGACCCATGCAGACCAGAGCCCCGAATGAGAATCAGAACAAGAACTCTTTGAAATTCTACTGCACACCAGTGGGGAAGACTCAAGGAAACTTACGAACGCATCAGAGGAGCACCCAGGGCACCCAACAATGGCCTCTGCAAAGCCACTTGTGTTATATTCACCGAATGAGCCACTACAGCCAGCATGCCTGTAAGAGAGATGCTCCTGGATACTCTATTCTACCACCATAGAGAGATGTTTCACAATTGAAGCAAACCCGGCTAGTGCTTGCTCTTTAATATCAGCTTCTTATAAATGGGTGAAGAGAATGTCATCATCAACGGTGTCAAAAGTCATCTACAAGTCATATAGCACATGAGCTGCAGAACCCCCGACCCAAAGATTATCTTAGTTTATTAATCCCAAGGGCCATGGCTGATTCAGTGCCCATAACAAGGTGAAAACCCAATTGTCATGGAATCAGATTCTGGGATTCTTGCAGATGTGAAGTTGGCTGTTGGTCACTATTTGTTCAGTAATCTTGCCCAGAATTTTGAGAAGTGTAATTGTTCAATATTTCCTCATGTTGTGGCCATCTAGGTTGCTTTTCTTTAACAGTGGCTTAACTGTATATCAGCAGGTCTTTAAGAAAGTCACTGGGCAGATGTCAACTAGAGATCTTGATTTTCTTTTCCTTAGCAATAATTCAACTTTCTCATAACCTAAGAAAGTGAAAGAAAACCATGATGTTACTGAATTAAGAATACAAAAAGTGATGGCTGGAATGCTTGAATTATTATCGGCTACCGGTAGTTACTCAGGTCTGGATCCTAGTCCAAATTTAATTTGCCCAACATGCCACCTGACTTTGAACCTAGACATATGCAAATTAGTCTTGACCCTGCTCCAATAGAAACAGTCCAGCCCAAACTGCCAGGCCTAGTCCACCCTGAACCGGAACACAAACAACCAGAGACTAGTATCTCTCTTATTAAGGCTTATCAGTCAGGTATAGCTTGATTCCACTGGCAGAGTGTGCACAGAACATTCTTTGCCCTGCTCTAATTTGAACAATTAAGCCTGAACTGCCAATCCAGGTCCTCCCTGAACTGAAGCACAAGCAACCCCGACCAGCTTTGCCCTAGTTGGGTCTCTTCCGTTGGGTGTAGCTTGGTTCCAGTGACAAAGTGAGAATGGGACCCACATCTAGGCATACCCATCACACTTAGAACATCTCAGTTGCTTTTAATCACGTAGGGCTGCATTCCAGTTCATCATTGTTTTGACAAAAAATGCCACATCAGATTTCCCTTTCTCATCAATCCTGGGCCACATTCTCTTTTCTTATCCAATTGTGTTATGATGCCCTTGCTTGCCTGTTGTATAGCTCTCTCTCTCATCCTCCCTCTTATTTACAGTGTACCTTGGTTCTCTGTCTTATTTTGCACCAGTCCCACCCCTTACTCTACAATCTTGTTCCTCTATCTCTTCTTTCAGTCACTGCATGCCTTTGTGACTCTTCTCATCCATGTTGTATTTCAGATCACTTTTTCTTTTGTCTTTTGCATCGGTCCCCTTTCTAATGTGTATTTTGTTTCAAGCCTCCTCCTTGTTAATTTGGTGCTTTTCTCTTCCAATGCAGCTAGCTCTTTTTACCCATTCCCTCATATCATATTCCCAGTGCCCTGCAAAAAATAATAAAGTGATTGAAGGAATTCATTAATTAACTTCAGCCACTAGCGATTGCTTGGGTCCAGACTACATTTTTTCACACTCTGTGCCTTATTGGGCAGAGATCAGCCACATTCAGAGCAGTTTTGGTTCTGTTATAATGTAAACAGTCAAGCTAAAACTGCAAGATCAGGCTTCCTCCGGATGTGAACACAAGTAATCCTGGATTAGATTTGGCCAAAGTGGGCCTCATCAGTGTGGTACAACTTGAGTCCTGTGGCACAATGAGTATGAGACGCACGTCTGTCCATACTCGATGAAATAACGGTGTCTATTGCAGCAAAGTGAAAGAAGGAATTTTGAATTAAGATCAGCCACTTGGCCAACTTGGGTTATATTACAGATAGTGATAATCATTCTATACTTCAATGACTATTAAATACAAATTCATGGTGCAATAGTAATGGAAAAGATGAAATCCTAATTAGGACTGAATCTTCCATTTCCAGCTGAATCAGGATTATTGGAAAAATTGTACTAGAGCGCCATAGAGAATTATTTTGTGGATGTACATAAGCGATGCTAACGGCTATGTAACTCACTGGTACTCCTTAACTGAAGTCAGTAGCAAAAAAAGGAGAAGCCCAGACTCTACGTTAATCTTGTAATGAGGAGTTCCAGACAAATTCTGCCAATCACATGTGGTGGAATTATTTTCCTGTGAGGCTCCAGAAATGTGAAATTTTACAACATGGGCATTCATGAGGAGTCAAGGTCAGAGGACTGCTTTTCGAGTAGATTTAGCTGTCACCTCAATAGATTTTCTAATCAGACAGCAGCAAAATCACGTCAAATAGCAGCATGCTCTTTTGCACCACATAGTGCAGTTTGTGCTGGTTTTTCAGTGCTAATTGCGCTATTGGTGCTAAATTGTAGCACAACAAGAATATTTTCTGCCTCTTGGTGGACCTCCATGAAATTCCGAGGAGTGAAATTCTGTGGGTTCCCCCTAACCCTATAAAAAAACTTAAGTTAGACATGCTGGAAATCTACCAAGTGGCTTCTGGATTGCTTCCAGATCATTGCAGTGGGTGTTCAGCCCAAATCATACATATTAAAGTGGCCCAATGTTATGTGTGACAGCTTACTCCACCTAGGATTTTTAACCAATATTGTTTGCATTGTTTGCAAAATGGTGTTTGGCAAGAAGCAAAAACAAAGAGAGGATTTTATGCAACAAGATGATAGTTGGTAGATAGTCTATGCTAAGGATCACCAAGATGACAAATGTGGCTTAGAAAACTAAAAGACTCCATTATAATAAATGCCTGAGTCGCATTGGTTAACTCTATGGTCATCCCACTGAGTTACTCTATCATAGATACAGCAACAAGAAGATCCCCTGAGATTGGAGTGCTAGTGGGGTGGGGATTGCCATAAAGCACAAATGTAAGACATTCTCCTTGGCAAGCTTTCAGCATTGAGGCCCAGATACCTTTAAATGTCCCATATCAAAGCTTCCACAGCACTATGATCCATACGTCAAATTTAAATAATTTGTTTTACTTTCAAAAACAAAATCCCAAAACAGTTTTTATTTTCAGAAATAAAAAAAAAGACAATGACACCCCCCTCGCCATGAGAGTTGTTACCCATGTGATGAGGGTCATATTGCAGTTTTCACTGCTCCTTACTGCCAGGTTTTACCCAGTGGTAAATGGGCAGTGAAAATTGGTCATGTGTATGTCCACTCTAAATACGGTAGGCAGACGCATTGCTCAACTTCTGATGGCCCTTACTTTGTTGGGCCATTGGAGGTGCATGTAGGGAGTGGAGACAGAGTAGTCTCTGTGAGCTACATACTTAGGTTATGTACAGCTCCAAAATGAGGCAGGCAAAACTTTGCTTTGGAGGAAAGGGTACTCTTTCACTAAAAACTCAATCAGGCCCTAAGTCATTTAGAGTTTCAATTGGTGGATAACCTGCCAGGCAAATCTATGATTATCCACCTAATTTAGATGTGTGGGATTCGCTTGGTTTCTGATGGAAAAGCTTCAGCTGACTCTGCTGCTGTAAAAAGCATGAAAGTGGTTGGGCAACTATGGAGGAGCCAGGCAGGGCTCAGTCTTGGAATGAGCTGTGGCTGTACAAGTCCCTAAAACCCAAAGATAACTTTCTGTGGGGAAGCTTTGCCATAGACGTGATAAATTGGCAGAAGTGGGTAGTCTTCTCTCAGAGAAAGCACATGACAAAGACATTGGCAATAAATGACACCACTTCAAAACCAATTTAGTTAACATTAAAACACTTTATTGATTAAACTCCACAAAGATAAAGCATCCTGATTTAGGAATCAGGAATATAACAATAAAATGACAATGGTCTGTTGTGTTGAAAACAATCTGCGTTGTGAATATTTGAGCAACACACAGCCTGTATAACATTTTCAAAACAGCCACTACGGGTAGAAGTGTATTCATTTTTAACAACAAACAATTACCCACAGATCTAGAAAAGAACCTTTGAGGCAGTGGCGGCCCGTCCTTTAGAGCGGAGGGCCCACGCCCCCCCACCTTTTGCCCCTCATGAATAGTGTCTGTCAGGCTGAACAAAGGCCAGCCTGACAGACACTCTTCATTTTCAGCTCAGACAGCCAGGAGTGAGCCATGCACGATTTGTGATGACTCCTGGCTGCCTGAGCGGAACTTTTCTGGGCTGAGGAGGTCACGGCTCCTATGGGCGTGACCTCCTCGGCTCAGCAAAGGTGCCTCGAGGCCCTCCCCTGGGTGACGAGGAAAGCGTCACCCATTGACACTCGCCCTGGGCTCTTCAGGTTTAAGCCCTGAAGCACCGAGGGTGAGTGTCAATCAGTGACACTTTGTCACAGAGAGGGGTGGGGTCAGCAGTCTCACTGACCCCATCCCACTCTGTGACGAGGCTGGGACTGCTGCCTTCCCTCATTGGCTGACCTAAGGTCAGCCTATGAGGGAAGGCAGCAGTCCCAGCCCTCCTGGGGACCTGGAGGCTGAAGGTAAGTGTGTGTGTGTGTGTGTATGTGTGTGATGTTTGAAATTGAATGTTTGGTGCGCGCGTGCATGTTTGAGTGTTATGAGTGTTGCTAATGGATGTGCGTGCGTGTGTGTGTGTGAAAGAATGAGTGTGTGTGATCTTTCAAAGTGAATGTTTGATTCATGCGTGCATGTTTGAATGTTATGAGTGCTAATGGATGTGCGTGCGTGCGTGTTTGAAAGAATGAGTGTGTTTGATGTTTTAAAATGAATGTTTGGTGCGTGCGTGCATGTTTGATTGGTATGAGTGTTGTTAATGGATGTGCGTGCGTGCGTGTCTGTGTGTGAAAGAATGAGTGTGAGTGTGTGTGTGTTTGCGTCCCACCCGCCCTCCCGCCCTCCTAAAGCTGCCGGCCGCCACTGCTTTGAGGCAGCTAGCCACATTTTAACATTTACTGATTTAATTTCAAGAGTAGTCTTAAACATGGGTCTGGTTAATCTGACATGTTATCGCTTTGTAATCCTGCTATATGGCTGTTTGTCAGCGCTTCTGCTATGTTTATTTTTAAATCGCTAGAGAGGTGGGTGTAGGATATTTGAGTGGGATTCCATTACAGTGTGGTGTGTGCTGATTTGTACTGATTGGAGCAAGTGTCCAGGTACCACTTTTTGACCATGAAGACCTTGAATGGTTTTTGAAGTGCTTTTTAATAAGCATATTAGTGATTTTTTTTCCAAAGAAGACCTATTTAATGATAGTCTCTTTATGTTCTTAAACTTAAATGTTTTCCTTGAAGACAATCCCCTGACAGCAACACCCAACAAGCAATCTAGCTCCATGAAAATGAAAATATCTAGGAGCAGTACAAGAAAATGCACACTTTCCTACCGACTTCTTTTGCCGGAGGCCCATCCACTACAACTTCGGGTGCACTTACGGGTGGCCTTCAAATGTTAACTTTTACTGTTCTGCCATGCGAGGCGTGATATTTCCAATCATTAAAATAAACAATGTCTCCGATACACAGAGATAACGCTCCAGTACATATGGACATTTGTTTTACTGTTTTTCAGAAACAAACCTGTGCTTTATGGTTTTGAGTCTGAAAAACATCAGATAAAAACGCAGAGCAGCTACCATGTGTGACTGCCGATCCAACATACAGTTTTGCTAAAAGTGTGCAACACTTAGGAAAAATAATCCTGGCACAGTCAACAGTGATCTCTGTATGAGGTGAGAGGTTCGGCACAGTTCTCCAAGATGGAGGCAGCACTTCCCCAGCCGGGTAAGGAATAGCCCGCCAAACTTAATTCCATCTCAAATGCTTTCTTTGATTCAGAGAAATGCTTTTTTCATTTTGACACATTCGCTAAAATATATCATGTTGAGGATAATGATGGCCAAAAAGAATAATCCTAAAGTCCGAACTATAGATATAACAGTGTGTATTAAAATGTTTTTACTAAATTGAAAACAATGCCTAATATAGACATGGCTTAGTTAAAATGAATAGGCCTTAGCGAACTTTCCCTGACATTTAGTCATATTTGTAGAACGAAATCTGCACTTTTATTTTAAATGAACAGCCATAGGCCCTCATTCTGACCTTGGCGGGCGGCGGAGGCCGACCGCCAAAGTCCCGCCGTCAGGTTACCGTTCCGCGGTCGAAAGACCGCGGCGGTAATTCTGACTTTCCCGCTGGGCTGGCGGGCGGTCGCCTTCAGACCGCCAGCCAGCCCAGCGGGAAAGAGGCTTCCACGATGAAGCCGGCTCGGAATCGAGCCGGCGGAGTGGAAGCTGTGCGACGGGTGCAGTTGCACCCGTCGCGTATTTCACTGTCTGTGCAGCAGACAGTGAAATACATTTAGGGGCCCTCTTACGGGGGCCCCTGCAATGCCCATGCCAGTGGCATGGGCACTGCAGGGGCCCCCAGGGGCCCCGCGACCCCCCCTACCGCCATCCGGATCTCGGCGGTCCGACCGCCGGGATCTGGATGGCGGTAGGGGGGGTCGGAATCCCCGCGGCGGTGCAGCAAGCTGCGCCGCCGCGGAGGATTCAATGGGGCCGCGGTACACTGGCGGGACCCCGCCAGTGGTGCCGGTCCGACCGCGGCTTTACCGCCGCGGTCGGAATCCCCATTGGAGCACCGCCGGCCTGTCGGCGGTGCTCCCGCGGTCCTCCGCCCTGGCGGTCAAAGACCGCCAGGGTCAGAATGACCACCATAGTCTGCTGTGTGCTTTTGCATTTCTGAAAATCAGTGAACTAGAAGTCTAATCCATGGTCTTTGTATTAATAAATTGCATGTTCAGGATGTCCTTGTCAACTTCCAGGATCCTTTATTGAGCCTTTCATAGGAGCTATTCTTTATTAGAACTGTCTATTCTATTTCTGCATTACATAAACATCATGTCAGTTCCTTCATATTCAATGCACTTCTCATTCATTAATATGCAGTAGGAGTAGCTGTTTCTAGATTTACCTCATGTAATGTGTCTCAGGTATTAGTATTTCCATTAGCTTACTAGAATTATACATTCCTGATGTAACCCTACTATATCCTATTTTAGCACTGTATGTGTGTGTATTTGCTGTCTAGTACTCTCCAAAAGATTATGTTTTGGGGATATGTTCCAGTTTCCTCTTTGGTAAACCAGACTGGCCCTATGTCACTCTGGTTTCTGCTTTCTATTTGATTCTGGCTTTTGATTTTTTTAAGAGACTAGCTTCATGTCTTGCAGATTATGACTGTTTTGTTTGAAGTAAATCATAATTAACTAAGTATTCACTTCTTGCCTTCTGTAATGATCTTAATTTTGAAAAAAATCTAAAAGGTTTGACCTGAGGCTCAAGCTTTGTCTTGCATAAGTTTATTTGATTTGGCTTGAACTCAGTTTTATGAAGACTCAGATAGTCCTGATTGTATGTATCAACCCTCTTAGTTACTTAATTAGAGTAGTTAACACATGTTAACTGTTTAAAAAAACATCTTTGTCATATCAAAGCACAGTACCGTATAATACTTTCTTGGCTAGTGCTTCACAACTTCAGTGCAGTGCTTCCCTCCTAATAATGACGTGTTAACTTTAAAGTATCTTAATAGTGAAGAGCTGTATTTCGATTAGCATATACATTTGGTAATGAAACTACGTCTTTTCTTCACATAATTATCTAATGATATGCAAATTAGCGAGGCGGGTTTTAATATGCAAGTTAAGGTTTAGGGAACATTTTCCAGGTCGGATAACGGTTTGAGGGTTGCTTTCACAGCTGTATGGAATACCACGAACTAACCAAGAAAGGCTCACGGTCCCATTCTAGTCACAGGGCCCTGCAGTCTAGGGCTGAGGTCCATTACATTGGAGGGGGCAGGTGGTGCTTTCGTGCCAGAGACTCAGGGCGCCGCACTCCCAAAGAAAAATGCAAATGCGGATTTTAAAGCAAGACTGAACTACTTATTAATTCTGAGGCAGCTAACATGGCTATCCAGCTAGAGCTACTATTTTCATTTTCCCTTGGGGGCATTTTTTAACTTGGAAACAGGTGTTCATGCTTTCAATGTCTCACGTGGTTATTTTTTTTATCTAGGCCCTGCCAAATCTGCTCATAAGCCTAGTAGGGCTGGTCTGAAACTTTTAGCGGGGTCGATTATGGGTTCCAATTTGGACATGAGAATAGGCATGGCTTTCCTGCTTTTTTGATCACTTTCTTTTGATTCATCTTTCACTATGATACATCATCAGGGAGTTCCTTGAGATTTGGAAAAAAAAAAAATCGATCTGTTTTTTGCTGCTGCCTTGGGGGCTGCGGTTTCTTTTTTGTTTTAAACTTGTTTTAGCGAACTCCCTTTCATATTGTATCTGCCTGTCAATGTAAAATATCTAAATATGATACATTTGCTTCTGTTCCATGACCTCTTGCCTTCTTTTTGTATGTCCTTGCATCATAGATACGTACGACTTTCCAGTAACAAATTCTGTGACAATGGTGGACACATTTTGAACCAAACTACTGCCAAATTTTTTAAGAGACGTTTTTGGTTGAACATCGTGGGAGTTTATGGTCAGACATGAAACATTTTGAAAACAATAATAACCTGACCGCAAATAGACAATTGCTGATGAAATGACATGCCTGTAAATTTGCTTGAACTTTGATCTACCTGTTTTCAATTCATACTGGGACAAAGCCACAAGCACACATTATTAACAAATGATGATTTGAACTCGTCCAGGTAACCTGTGGTTAATCTTTATATATTTTGTAATCTAGAAAGATTATAACAATACAGTGGTAACGTATCTTTGGCAGTACGGGAGGTAATCTTTGTATTCCATATCCACTGGAGGTATTTCAGATCCAATCCAATCCAAGTGTTATGGGGGAACAAATGAAAGATATAACTGTCAATTTTTGTAATTAAACATCTGGCCCTCCTCATTCACAGGGGGGTCATTGCGAAGGTCTCACGGCCAAATGAAGATTAGGATTGTGGGATGCTGTTGTCTGGCTGGGAGTCAATGCCTTTATACTGGACATTGGTTTACATAGGTCACAGTGCAACATCGTCGGCTGCCTCTATGCAGATGTCAGGGCTCACCTTTTCCATCAAACGTTTGGAAACTGGAAAGAAAGAAGCAGTGGTGTGTTAGTATGCCGTTTTTATTTTGTAATTAGCTTAATGTTGTGAGGTACCCAATTTCTAAGTGATCCCACTTTTGCCAGAAAAGGGAACCAAGATACAGAAGATAATGTCATTGTCTCACGATTCTACAGTTTATCATGAAGAATGCATGTTATACATATCCTTTTCCTGGCTATTTTGTGTGCCAGAAAGGAGCGGTAGTCGATTCACTCGATACAGACATCCAAACGCAGATCCTTATGTTAGAAGAGCTGGGTAGATTATGTTTTATCAAGGTGTGCAGTACTAAAACGTCATCACTTTCTTACAGGTCGTCCTTCACTCTGTGTGTGATGAGCCTGCATTACCAGTCTGATCACCCAAGGGTCGGTCCCATTGCATACAAACTCATTTCACATTGGCAAGTATTGAAAAAAGCGGCCCACATTTTCAAATCAGGGCAGTTTTCAACATGTAAAGGGCAAGCTGTATAGGTGTTTGAAAGGTATGGGAGACTGCAGGCATTTGAGCTTGCTCCAGGCAACGTTTGTTTTAGTACCTGGAAAATCTACAGTAAAAACCAGCCCATCAGACCTTAAAACAGCCCCTCAATCAGTTAAAAAACACAGTCCATACATGTATCTGGTAATTCTGCTCTTTGGGCACTGCCTGATGCCCTATATCCCAGTTCGACCCTACTCATTCCTTGAGATCCTTAAAACTCAACAGATGCATCGCCCAATGCTGCTGCTTTGATCTCTGCCTTCTTCCGTCTCTGCTCTACCAAGAGTCCTCATTGGCTCTCCTTGAATCAGGAGCTCTCCTTCCGGTTGAAAGGATTAATCTTATCCTCTTATGAGTGAACCGTGCCTGTCGATTAATGCTTACTTATTTTATGTCTCGAAATGGGCTGTACAATACGTCTGCACATTAGCCATGGGATGCCTGTGTTCTTTCAATTGGTATGATATCCCATAGTCTCTTGGGTTCTCTTCTGCTCTGTATGTTCCTTCTATATATGTACACAACGTTAAAGGGGCCACCCAGTGAATGATGCCACCATAAATGTCAAAACACAAGCTGACATCAAATAAAACTCCACTCTAGAACACCTATTGTTTGGCAATTCATAGCTGCCAAGTTTTCAGATAGCAATGTGTGACATTTTCATATTTTCAGTGTACTTATGAGTGACATTTTAACAGCTATGAGTGACACTTTTTTTGTGAGCAAAATCGAGCAATGAAAACGATGGGAATGTATAGATATCAGAAAGTACACAAATTTGAGCAACAAGACAATCTAAGAAGATCTTAAAACTGATGTAATGCACCAGAAATGAAAGGGCACTAACAGGAGTATGTCCAAGCTCTCCACAAGCGACCCGACTGCCATAGCTGTCAAGTTTTCAGACTGCTGATGAGTGACATTTTCATGGTTCAAGTGCACTTGTGAGTGACATTCAGCTGCCAAATGTGTGACAATTTCTTGTTAGTAAAACCAACCAATAAGGTTCATATAGAAGACAAATAACACTGGTTGGACACGTATTCTGTTGCTGGTTGGCAGCAACAATACCTGGGGTCCTGGGCAGGGAGGAAATTGAAACATCCTGCTTTGGCCTGCTCCAACCAGACATAGTGCCAGGCTCTTCCTGGACCCTGGGAATCAATCAATGCAAGCATCATTGAAACAGAGCCTATGCAGGCAGCCTCTGTCAACATCGGTCCGACCGACCAGGCTGAGAGACAGCAGCAATTAATCAATAATATTATGCTGTCTGTCAGCTGAGCCCAGCTTACTGTGGCACTAGCCTGGTGAGCAGTGAGCTACAGGCTCAGACTGTAAATTAAATATTGTCAATTAGTGGTGAAAATCACAATTCACACAGTTCAGACCTGAGTTAGAGGTGCCATCGGGGACCTCTCAGCTGATAATTAATGATTAGCTCTCAAAATCGTGCTTCAGCTCAGAGAGACTGTCTCCGCAAACGGACACACAACTAAAGTGTCTGTTGCAATCACATGAAAGCCACTGCAGCTGGCCCGGAATGAGTATCACCAGTTGCAGCTGTGATTGTAATGAATGCTGCAGCCAGTGCAGGCTGGCATTACCCACATGCCTGACCTTTTGAAAACATACTTTTGCGCAGTGAGGCCAATATTTCTACGTTTTGACTCAAATCAGTGCTAGCGCAGATTTGCGTCAAAAAGTTTACCACCGGCTAACGCCATTCCAATGCGCCAGCCGGGCGCCTTATTTATGGAATGACGTTAGCCGGCGCTGCAGCCTGGTTAGCGTAAAAATAAATGACGGTAACCGGGCAGCAGAGGCGCAGGGAAGACTGGGGGTTGTGCGTCAAAGAATGGTGTAAGTCAGGTTAGAGTTAAACATATTGGCTCTAACCTGACTAGCGCCATTTTTTGATGCACTACCCCCATGGAAATGACTCCTGTCATGTAAGGGGGCCCACGTTGGGCCCCCCTATACCACTTAATTTTTTTTTATACTTACCTGCACTCACCATGGATGGGTCCCCCCATCCATGGGTGTCCTCCAGGGGTGGGCGAGGGTGGCAGGGGGTGTCCCTGGGTGCAGGGAAGGGCACCTGTGGACTGCTTCCATGGTCTCCCACCATGGAAATGAGCCCACAGGTCCCTTAATGCCTGCCCTGACCCATGAGTTAAAAAACGGCGCAAATCAGGCTGGGCACCATGTTTTAAGGCCTGCCTCCTCCTGTGTGTCATTTTGATGCCGGAGGATAAAGAAGGCACACTTGCCTTAGAGTCATTTTTTGCACTAGAACACCTACCTTGCAGGTAATTAGCACATGGTAGGTTTTCACGTACAAAAAATGACTCAAACTCCATAACTTTGGCGCTAGACGGGTCTAGCGCCAAAGTATAAATATGGAGTTAAGTTTGCGCTGAATTTGCGTAAAAGAAATGACGCAAATCCGATGCAAACAGAGTATAAATATGGGCCTGGGTGTGTGCACTAGTGCAGTCACTCACTGCCAGAGCAGCCTGCTTGCAAATAAGTGCTTGGGCGTCTCGTCTCGTTTCGCTTGTGTCTGTCTGCCCTGAGTGAGCGCCGATGGAGTCAAGGAAGCGCAAATGCGTGACTTTGCATTTTAGTGCGGTGATGCAGACCACCACACTAAAATGCGTTAGTCGAACTCCTCATGCGTAGTACTTGCCAGGGCTGGTAATTATTAAGGTGCAGAATTGGTTAAACAGAGGTGCTTTTTCCTCTACACTGGATGGCCCCAGTGGGTAGTTTGAGTCAGTGGTTTCTGGTGCCCGTCACTAGCACTTTTTCCTCAACAACGGCTTAATGACAGTCTACTACAAGGTTGCACTGTCTATGATATTGAACTTTGAGATGAGTAGACAAGCAATGTTTAATAATTCAATATAAATTTAAAATTAATGAAACCTATTACTGTATCATTCTTATAGCTTTGGGTGTCCTGGAGCAGTCAGTATTGTCTCATTTGTAGGAATGTATAGTTATGCTTGTACTGTCATTGGCAGCGCTGACAGGGAAAATGATTGATGTAGGGGCCTCCTGTGGAGTTCCCTAACGCTTACACTTTTACACATTAAGCACTGAATGACCCCTTTAATGTAATGTACAGCAGACTAGAAAAACAGTCATGCCTTTTAGCCTTAGTTTGTTCTGAGTTCTCTTTTATGTCTGCATACCCCTTTCTGGTTGGACCCTCCTTCCTTCGACCAGGCTTTCAGACAAACACTAATTGATTGTCTGTGTACAATTATTCCTGTTAAGGTAACCAGGCTCTTGTTCTCTTCCTATAGTTTGCCTTTGTTGCCCATCCCCTTAATTCTCCATCTCCACTAGGTTCTCTTTTCTGAATCGTGCACCAGTGGAAAGGAGTTTGGTCTGTCCGTACATAAGTGATTCAGGTGACTTATGGGGAAATGTATTCCCAGGTCGGTCACTGCTCTGAGGTAATCAGAAAGACAGATCACAGCAGGAGCCAGGTGAAAGTGGATAACTTAGATAAGGTAAGTGACACTGAAGTTTGAGGAAAATAGACCTTCCCTAATTCTCCATCACACACAGTAGCATTGCCCCAGGTATACTCCACTGGAGGACAGCTTTTAGTTCCCCATCATAGCAAGAGAAGAGTTGTGTGCTCTAAACCCAGTGATAAACATAATGTTATCAACAGTGAGGCTAGCAAGGCTAAACATTTAAGGCATGCTCAGCACACAACAGTGTCAGGCAGAAAAAGAATAGTGCAACAGCTGTACTAATTTCTTTTGAAGTAGCAACATCTATTATACACATTACATAGAAAAGATGGGGTGGGAGCAGAGGAGACTCACAAAGGAAGCTAAGTTTGGTTTTGCCCACAGTGCTATCCAAGCAAAGGCCAGCCCTGGGCAAGAGAAATCAGTGGTTGCTCGTGACATTTGAGAGGGGTATGGAGTAAAAGTTGGGTATGACTTTTATACAGTGAGTAAAGCCAGCAAATCTAATAGACATACGCGGGCTCCAGGGTGGGTCCTCCTCCTGAGGATTATTTTGTAAAAATTGACAAATGGTTAATTTGAAAGCAAATTTAGTGAGAAAGCTAGGTTTATAAAGCAGTGCAAATGTAAAGGCTTGAAATAATAAATACATTAAAAACTGCCCCTTATCTTACTGCAGTAATCAGCTCAAGTTATTTTAATGTGCACATTTTACAGCGTGACAACTTCTGGCCCTTTAAAGTGTGCGGTTGTGCAGTGTCTTGCACTGCATGCTACATCAACTTTGGAAGAAAATGTTCTAACCAGGCTTCAGGAAGCACCCACGGCTGCTGGCCACAATCAGTCATACTGAAATATGTACAGACAGGTCTTTAGGTAGGGTGAAAAAAGTGGGGGCTTTCTAAAAAGGGACATGTAAAGTAAATTTCGGAGATTCCCTTAGTGTGCCACCAGACCTGTATTTTGATTTCTCTCTGCGATGTTATTGCATCCAAAAATGTAACACAACGACTGGCATACATCTCAAACTTGTCAGTCCCATTTTAAGATAAATGAGTAACAACAATGATTCCTTATAAATAATTAACATTGGAAATGTTTGAGTTCTGAAATTGTGTGACTATGAATTAAATATTATTAACACCATGGCATTAATATATTAAGGAGTATGGCCTTTAGTTATGTGTGCTTTATATAAGATATGCATGCCATTTATCCATCTGCACATTTTCAATCTCCTCTCTTTTCTCTTCAGCACCCTCTTTTCACTGTTGCCTGAATGCACTTCCTCATATCTCCCTCAATTTACCATCTCAAACATACATTGTACTCATACACATTTGAGCACTTTATTTCATTTTGCTTTTGCCTACTAAATATTTTAACCTCTTTGCACAACCTTCACACACATTTACACTGAATTTCAATTGTAGGTGGGATACATGACCATTGTTTTGTGTGCTCTGTAGAGGCACCAACAAACTGACAGGCACTTTGCTTTGCCTTCAGCCTCAGACCCACCGCTCACGATAAAAGCCCCTCATAAATACCTGGCACAAGTCAAAGAATGCACTATGAAAGAGTAATACAATGCACAAACAGAAATACAGAAACAGAGCATGATGAAACAGCTAACTCTCTTGGCGAATGCAACACTAAGTAAAACATGAAAAAAGAGAGGAACAAAATCACTGACACACATTACCTTAAGGATTTTAACACTCATTGGTTGCACATCAATCCATGTTTTGCCATTAATGTTAAGGAAATGAAGTTAAAGCCAGTTTTAACCCATACATCGGTAACTGCCTTTCCTATAAGCATGTATTTCTTGCTTTGAGCTTGACTCGGATCTGTGGATGAACTTTGGGAACGAGAAATCAGAAACCTGCTCGTCTTCAGAAACAATTTAGCGGAGAAACAAACACAGCAGCTCCACTTCTGAAGGGACCAGTGATCTGCTGCCAGGGCATGGGGGTCTAAGTGGGGGGGGGTTAAGGTGACAAGGGGTTTCCGCACAATATAAATAACCCAAGATTTTCATTAGAACACTTACCATTACCGAGGACAAGGCACTAAACTAGAAGTGCTTGCATTCACTACTACTGCGCAATAAATGGGAGAGGGTGGGATCGATGCCTGTGAATGACAGATTCTGCCCTCATGCATGGATTAAAGACTTCAACACCCAAAACCATGACGCTAAAAGCGTCACTGGCCTATAGTGGATACCAACGTAGACAACAATGGAAATTAAGGGCTTCGGAGCAGCCAGCCCTGCGTCGTGTGTCACAGTGCAGAGAAGTTGATTTATTGCCTGGCTTCTGTCTTCTACTTCAAGGCAAGGCAGGGCAGGCAGCCTGGGACAGACAGCTCAGAGTTAAATACATTGATTTGTTTAGAGATACAATTGTATCTCTAATCAAATGGATCATATTTTTTTTTTTATGTTGATGTGCAGGAATTTCAGAGGGTTGCAGCCCCTTAGCCGTAGAGGAGAAACGCCCCCTGGGAAAAAGACAACAAACATTACCTAATTGGTCTAAGTGTGCCAATGTTGAGCATGTGTCACAATCAGTTTTGCCAGTGCCAGGCCAGCCATGCTAAGCATATGTTGAAAACAATTAAAACATTGCTTTACATACTTTCACACAACTCAGCAGCCACCTCGAAAGTATTGAAAACAATGTGTTCAATGTGTTTTTTACTTTTAACATGGCCTGTCTCTGCTATTGGCTTTGCCAATTACACCAGAGTTTAAAATCCTCAGACATTGACAAAGGCAATAATGGCTTTCACCATGACCTGCTTTTAGGGTCAGAGCTCGCTCAACACACCGCATAGCTCCATCAGACTGTGCCCATGCCCTCCACCCCGCCCTCGCTGCTGCCGCAAGTTTGAGGCCACCCATAGGCACCGCCAACGCCTCATCCCTGGTGTCTAGTGGGTTTCCGTAAGTTCTGTGAGTGTGTTTTGTATCTGCTTTGTATCTTTTTTGCATTGTGCCATTTCTGTGCTTTTAGCCCTTTTTCCTGCTTTGCTGCCTTTGCGCTCGCTTTCTGCCTGTTCTTGGCTCTTCTGAGCCGTTCTGTCCCGCCGCTGCGTCCCTGTGGCCCGCCCCCCTCGTGCCCTCCCTCCTACCTCCCCTTCCTAATGTAGGCCGTGCCAGAGGCGCGCCAGAGGCAAGCCCGTCTGCGCCCGTCCGCGCCTGGATGGCACCCAGCACCAGTCCCCCTGGCCCACGCCCCCCCCACACCGCCAGACGCTGCTACAGGGCCAACGAACTCCAGGCCCTCAACCCAGGCCATTCCACTGCCTGCATCCAAGTCACCCTGACGCACACCCATGGACCCTTCTCCTGTCGGATCTGCAGCTTCACCTGCCTGCACGCCGCCAAGCACCACAACAGTACCACACACAACCATCTCAGCTGCATCCTCCTCAACACCAGCTCCGTCCACAAGCACGCTGTCAAACTCTGGGACCTACTCACCTCAGCCTCCCCAGACGTCGCCTTCCTCACAAAACCTGGATGAACCCCTCCTTAGAACCTGACATCTCCTTAGCCATCCCTGAAGGCTATAAGATTACCCGCAGATACCGCACCAACAAACTGGGAGGAGGAATCGCCATAGTCCACAAGAACACCATTCAGGATCTCAACCAACACCAATGACACCATTAATGCCCCCCAACACTTACACTTCCAGATTCACGTCAATGCCAATACCACTCTCAGAGGAACCCTTGTCTACAGTCCCCCAGGCCCCCGACCACAGTTCAGCGACGCCATCGCCGACACAATCAGCACCCAGGCCCTCGCCTCTACGGACTACATTCTCCTCTGCGACTTGAATTTTCACATAGAGAACACCAACAACAGCAACTCCACCGCTCTGATCGACAACCTTGCCAACCTCAATCTCAAACAACTTGTCACGACTCCCACCCACTCAGACAGCCACACACTCAACCCCGTCTTCTCCGCCAGCAGCCACGTCACCTTCAGCCATACCACCGAACTCCACTGTACCGATCATCGCTTTGTCCACTTCACCTTCCAGAAACCCACCGCTCATCACCACCCACAACAGATCCCCCACTGCAGCTGGAACAAGATCTCGGAAAGACCAGCTGATCTCCACCCTCGACCGTCCCCCTCCACCTAGCACCATCTACCCCAACACAGCCACCCTCAACCTCAAACAGTGGATAGATGACTGCGCTAACACCCTCGCTCTGCTCAGGAAACCCTTCAACAACCGCACCAGCACTAAGGCAATCTGGTTCACCGCCGACATTCAGGCCTCCAAGTGGGAGGGCCGGAAAATCGAGAAGAAGCGGCGCCACGTACAAACAGAGAGCAACCTCGCCGCCCTTAAGACAGCCACCAGCAAGCACCACCAGCTTATCCGGACCACCAAAACATCCTTCTACAAAGATCGCATCAACAACAACGCGCACAACAGCAACGAGCTCTTCAGAATCGTCAAAGAACTCACCAACCCCAAGTCATGCTCCATTGACCCCCCTCCTTTGCAAGACCTCTGCAACTCCCTTGCCACCCTTTTACATGACAAGATCAAAGACATCCACTGCAGCTTCAACTCCTCAACCCCCACGACCACCGCGGCCACCACTAACCCCAACGCACCCAGCCACACCAACCTCTCGCTCACCTGGACCCACACCAACGACGAGGACACCATCAATACCATGAGCACCATCCACTCTGGATCACCCTCCGACCCCTGCCCCCACCATGTCTTCAACAAAGCAAGCCACATCTTCACCACCCAACTCCGTATGATCATCAACAGCTTCTTCAAGATGGCCACCTTCCCAGAGAGTTGGAAACACGCCCTGCTAAAGAAAAACCAAAGCAGACACCAGAGACCACAAGAACTACCGGTCTATCTCCCTCCTTCCCTTCCGGGCAAAGGTCATTGAGAAGATCATCAACGGGCAATTGACCCACTTTCTGGAGGACAACAACACGCTAGATATCTCCCAATCCGGATTCCGTAAGAACCACAGCACTGAGACTGCGCTCATCGCCGCAACCGACGACATCAGGACCATGCTCGACAAAGGTGAAACCGCCGCCCTCATCCTCCTAGACCTCTGGGCAGCTTCAACACTGTCTGTCACCACACCCTCTGCACATGCCTCTACGACGCTGGGATCCGCCACAAGGCCCTGGACTGGATCACATACGGTAGAACTCAGAGAGTCCGCCTCCCTCCTTTCCTGTCTGAAGCCACCAAGACCATCTGCGGCGTTCCCCAAGGATCCTCTCTCAGCCCAACTCTTTTAAAAATCTACATGGCCACCTGGATGGAGAAGAGCCACCTCAAACTTAACTCGAACAAGACTGAGATCCTCATCCTCGGCTCCAACCACTCTGCATGTGATGACTCCTGGTGGGCAGCCACCTAGGAACCGCACCAACTCCCACCACCCACGCACATAACCTAGGTTTCATCCTAGACTCATCGCTCACCATGACCCAGCAAGTCAACGTCGTCTCATCTTCTTGCTTCAACACCTTCCGCATGCTTCACAAGACCTTCAGATGGATCCCCATCGAAACCTGAACGACTGTCACCCACACCCTCGCCAGCAGCAGACTGGACTACGACAATGCACTCTATGCAGGAAAAACGTCCAAGCTCCAGAAGAAACTGCAGTGTATACAGAACGCCTCCGCACGGCTCATCCTCAACCTCCCACGTCAATGCCACATCTCAGCCCACCTCAGAGACCTACACTGGCTTCCTGTCAACAAGAGGATCACCTTCAAACTCCTCATCCACGCCCACAAAGCTCTCCACAACACAGGCCCTGCCTAGCTCAACGAGCAACTCAGCTTCCACACTCCCATCTGCCAACTCCGCTCCTCCAACCTTGCCCTCGCCACCGTTCCCTGCATCCATCGAACTACAGCCGGCGGCAGATCCTTTTCCCACCTCACCGCCAAGACCTGGAACTCCCTCCCCGTCCACCTATGACAGATCCAGGACCTCCTGACCTTCAGGAAACGCCTCAAGACCTGGTTATCCGAGCAGTAGAAACCCTTCCCCCAGCACTTTGAGACCCTAACAAGTGAGTAGTGCACTTTACAAGTGATTGATTGATTGATTGAACACAAGACAGTGTAGTGTAACAACATCCAGGACATCACCAGGGCCTTCTTCCATCACTTGGCATGTCCCAGAGGACAACTAAGATGGGAGAGACAGGGCAAGGAGAAGATCTAGGACTCCACCAAGGCCATCATCCAGCACCTTGTGCTACACTAAGTAGCACTGGGAGGGAAGGAAGTAGGAGTCAGATGGCTGAGACAGGAAGGCATCAAAATAAAGAGTATTCTTTGAAGACCAAGACATTCCCGGAAATGCTAAACAAGTAATGGCATTTTTTAAAAAAAGTAGTACCATGACTTCAGCAGTTGAAGGTCACATTCTAGCCAATCAAAGGCAAAGGTAAACAAGCTATGCTCTGGGTTGGGGAGTGGTGGTGATCAGATACATAATAGTGAAAAAGTATTCATAAAAAGCAGGAAACAAGCAAACCATCTAATCATGTGCAAGGCTAACTCTAAATAGTATCCTATACAATGCTGTGTGTGACTGATAGCTGGAGCTATCTGAAACAAGACTTCACAACAGAAGACATTTAGGTGAGTGCTAGGAGGTAAGCTTTGTGGAATACATCATTAATATTATCAAACAAAAGGCAAAGGGACTAATATAGGGCCTAAACGTGTGCTCCGCTGCTTCACTTGACTTCAGAGAAGGTAAAGAATGGTGATTCTCGATAGTTCAGAAGGAGCATTTGCAACATTCCCCAGAGGCGTGAGTGGCCACTTCACCTCAATTAGCTGTGTTTTTTTCCTGCCAAACCAGAGAATGGGGAGGTAATTGCTTTGCTCGCACTAAGGACTGTGGCATCCTTGCTACACCACTGGATGGCAGCTCCATCCAATAATCACTTAACTCTCTTGACAAAAACGGTTGCTCTGAAATATAATATTGTAGGAAGATCAAGAAAGGGAAATCTGTCAACTGTGACAACAGCATCCTGAAAGGTGAACGGAAATGAAGCAGTTGAGTGGCGACAGTCCTCAAATTGCATACGAGGCTGCAAGTGATTGTGCTAATAATATTGCGCAGCACTATTTTTGTCGGGGTTGGTAGAACTAGGAGAACATGTACACCATTGGCTAGGAATGTCAGAATAACACTTGGTCAATGGATGCGAATTTCAGAGTCATATGGGTTGGGAACTAATTTTTAAGGATTAAAGAGAATTACCCATGTATAGGTGGGCAAAGACAATTCCAGAGTGGCTGAATGGTGGAAGACTGTCAATTAAAAATAAGAGGGCCTTGATCATGAAAAGTTTCTCAACCATAACAGCAGCTTTTGACACAGCCTGAGGGTTCCCAGCTATATAGTGCTGTGAAAGTGTTTTCACTAATTTAAAACATCATATTATTAAAAGAGATTTTTAAAGGCCTCAATTAGACATCACATTTAAACGTGGTTTTGCATCTAAAGCTTACACAGAGACGTGTATTTAGTTTAAACTGCTGAAAAACACATTTGTCATTTCTTTCTCTCCCTCTATCCTTTCATGACACAAATGCCTTATTTTAAAAACCGAATAAATGGAGAGAGTGCTTGAAGCTAGACTTATTACCCATTTAACCTATACGAAATAACTGCAATATAAGATTAATCTTAAAAAGTTGTGAATAGAAAAGTGAATAGACACTGTTACTGAAGGCGTATGAGAATGGGAGTGACTTCATCCCGGAATATATTGTACTTACTTTGACTTGTTTTTGTTTTATAATGCCTATGGTGAAAATAAATTGGAGAATAACAAAAGATTTCAGAAAACAGTAAATGTATCTTGTGTTTAAAATGTTCTTTTTTAAGACTTGCCAAATCAGCTGTCCTGTTCCCATGAAGACATCGACATCTCATTGGCTGAAACAAGAAGTTATCTACCCTGGTCTTGCAACTTGTTATATTATTGAAGTGTATAAATGAGTGTTTAGGAAAGCAAGCCCCACCTTTTTGAGCTTTTAGCTTAGTGCCTTTAGACGCAGATGACATAGGGGAAAAGACTAGACTCTTCCTGAGAGTTCACTCTGACTTTTATACTTTCTGACTTAGGCTGTTTGCTGAAGCATCTCAGAGTCACTCTGGGAGCTATTTTAATTCTGTTTTGAAACTAAGCTGTGTGAGACTGTACTGCGCTTCTCAAAACTTTCTTTAAGGGACGTTCTGTTATAAGACTATGGGGGTCATTCTGACCTCGGCGGTAAAAGGCCCTTACCGCCGGTCAGAAGACCGCCATAACACCGCCGCGGCCGCGGTTAACCGCCACGGTCATTCTGACCCACAACGGCCAAACCTCCAAAATTCCGTCCTCCACTGCAGGCCGCCACATCAGCGGGCAGCGATAAACTGGAGATGACCAAACCTCCACCGTCACGCCAACAGAAATACGCCCATGCCATTACGACCCACGATTCCACACGGCGGTCATTCAAACGCGGTATTCCATTGGCGGTACACACCGCCGCGGTCAGAATACACACACATCACCAAAACACAGCCACATTGGACAATTTGAAATACACACACCTGATACACATACACACACCACTCCCACACAATCAACCAACTATAAAACACACACCCACATCACCCACAAACCCCTGCGACCAGAATTACTGAGAGAAGGAGAGAGAGACACAGCAGACAATCCAAAGCAAGACACACTGAGGCACACTACACCATCACACACACCACATAGTAGCACAAAGCACCACTCACCAACATACTTATCATCACATACACCACCCCACACCACACCCACACCACCCCATGGCACCCCAAAGGCACCCACGCTTTTCGGACCAAGAACTCCGGGTCATGGTGGAGGAAATCCTAAGAGTGGAACCCCAGCTCTTCGGCTCGCAGGTGCAGCACACCAGTATAGCTAGGAAGGCGGAGCTATGGCAGCGGATCGTGGACAGGGTCAACGCGGTGGGACAGCATCCCAGGAATAGGGAGGACATACGCAAAAGATGGAACGACCTACGGGGGAAGGTCCGATCGATGGTCTCCAGGCACAACATCGCGGTCCAGAAGACTGGCGGTGGACCCCCACCCACCCCTCCCGAATTCACATCGTGGGAGCAAGACGTCTTGAACATCCTGCATCCTCAGGGCCTCGCAGGAGTAGCCGGAGGAATGGACTCTGGTAAGTCCAATCTCAACTACTATATCCCCCCCACCCCACCAGCATGCCAACCCACACCCCCACCCTCACCCCCAACCCCCCAGCACACATCCTCCCTGACAATGTCTCACCAGCACAACCCACCCATCCCAACACCAACTCCTGCATGCCAACACAAATCATGGGCACCCATCACCTAAGCATGACCACTGCACTAACCCCACCCCCCCCTAACTACCCTCACAACACCTCCCTCAAGGGAATGCCTGCACTGGGGGACAAGGGCACCCATAACACGCATGCTATTGCACACACAGAAACAATAACCAAACTCTCTTACCCCATGCAGGACCCGAACGACAACACACCAGCCAGGAGGGTCCAGAAGTGTCCATCCCACCCCCGGAACAGGCCCACACTGAGGATAGCAGCTCTGTCGACAGTGAACCTGATGACCAGCCCGGACCATCGGGGACCTCTGGGCAGTCGGTTCCCCTCAGGCAGCCACAGGCCACACCAGACCCGACCCCCTCTGCCAACACCAGCACAGCTCCCACCCAGCGGGCCCATGCCTCTGTCTCTAGGACAGCTCAATCAGCGGTGTGTCCACCACTACAGGGCACCCAGGCTAACCCAACACCCCAACAACAACAGGGACCTGGGGGCAGTGGTAGCGGGCACACCGGCCAGGGGACAGAGGCCGGGGGAAACCGGGCAGCTCGGAGGGCTGCTGTGCGACAGGGGGGGGAGGAGAGGCCCAGGGAACCCACTCTCCAAGAGGCCCTCACCACCATCATGGGGGCATACCACCACTCCCAAGAAACGATGGCGACGGTACTGGCCAGGTTCACTGAGATCCAGGCACAGCAGGAAGAACGCTACATGGGGTTCAGGGAGGAGCTGAGAATCATCGGGACCGCAATGGGGACCATCCTCCTGGCCCTCCACAGGATAGAGGACGCGTTGCGGGACCATGGTGCACCACACAGGGCCCCTGTCACTAGGCCGGACCAGGAACAGCCTACCACCTCCGCCGGCGCTAGTGGACAGGAGGTCCCAACACCTCGACAGCCCCCCAGAACCCCACCTCCTGCTGAAGAACAACCACCCCGTAAGAGGAGCCTGAGACCAAAAAAAAAGACAGAGTAGGATGTCAAGACCCCCGCCAGCAGGACATACCCCCTCAAGTCTTCCCACTGTCCCACATTGCCACCCTGTCCAACCATGAACTGCCTATGCTCCATCCTTCCACAGGCAAAAGAACAATGCACCTGTGAGACATCCTCTTCCTCCACTTCTCTCACCACTACTCCTACCCCTTACCTTGGTCCCAAGAAAAATTACCTCTCCAGTTTTGACCTCTTTCCCTCCCCCGACCCACCCCCTCCAACTGGGAAAAGTCTCAAGGGCACCTCAGCCACCACCAGCCCAACTACTACAGTGAAAGTGGTGCATGGCATGTGGAGTCCACCCTTTGGCGGCAGTAACACTTCGGTGAGCAGCAAGGGGACAGCCAGCCCCCCCCCAGGCAAGAGGACCCGGAAATTGAAGGGCCGCCGTGAGCGGACAGAGACGGCTGCCCCCAAGGAGGTGACTCCGGCCACTTCACCGGCCACAGCAGCCAGGGGAGGCAAGGGCCCGAGAGCCCCATCTAAGGAGCGGAAGGACAGCAGGGCGGAGAGGACAACCACCAGGAGCGCGGAGCAGGAGGGCCCCACAAGCCCCATCCCGGCTGCAAGGGACGAAACCAAAGGGCCCAGGACTCACTCCCCGAAGGGGCCTGACACAGCACGGTCGGAGGGCGACTGAGCAGGGTGTCCAGGCCAGGTATGACTCCCTTGACATACTGCAAGAGCACCGCTGAAGAGGGCCCCGCCGTGAAGACAGGTACCGCTGAAGAGGGCCCCGCCGTGAAGACAGGTACCGCTGAACAGGGCCCCGCCGTGCAGAAGAGCACCGCTGAAGAGGGCCCCGCCGTGAAGACAGGTACCGCTGAAGAGGGCCCCGCCGTGAAGACAGGTACCGCTGAAGAGGGCCCCGCCGTGCAGAAGAGCACCGCTGAACAGGGCCCCGCCGTGAAGACAGGTACCGCTGAAGAGGGCCCCGCCGTGCAGAAGAGCACCGCTGAACAGGGCCCGCCGTGCAGAAGAGCACCGCTGAAGAGGGCCCCGCCGGGAAGACAGGTACTGCTGAAGAGGGCCCCGCCGTGAAGACAGGTACCGCTGAAGAGGGCCCCGCCGTGAAGACAGGTACCGCTGAAGAGGGCCCCGCCGTGAAGACAGGTACCGCTGAACAGGGCCCCGCCGTCTCAAGCACCGCTCCGCTGGGCCCTTCCTGTCAAGCACCGCTCCGCTGGGCCCTTCCTGTCAAGCACCGCTCCGCTGGGCCCCGCTGTCTCAAGCACCGCTCCGCTGGGCCCTTCCTGTCAAGCACCGCTCCGCTGGGCCCCGCCGTCTCAAGCACCGCTCCGCTGGGCCCTTCCTGTCAAGCACCGCTCCGCTGGGCCCCGCCGTCTCAAGCACCGCTCCGCTGGGCCCTTCCTGTCAAGCACCGCTCCGCTGGGCCCTGCCGTCTCAAGCACCGCTCCGCTGGGCCCTTCCTGTCAAGCACCACTCCGCTGGGCCCCGCCGTCTCAAGCACCGCTCCGCTGGGCCCTGCTGTCTCAAGCACCGCTCCGCTGGGCCCTTCCTGTCAAGCACCGCTCCGCTGGGCCCCGCCGTCTCAAGCACCGCTCCGCTGGGCCCTTCCTGTCAAGCATCGCTCCGCTGGGCCCCGCCGTCTCAAGCACCGCTCCGCTGGGCCCTTCCTGTCAAGCACCGCTCCTCTGGGCCCCGCCGTCTCAAGCACCGCTCCGCTGGGCCCCGCCGTCTCAAGCACTGTTTATGGTTCACTGTGCCCACCATGCCTCCTCCTTGACCAGTGGACTCTGTAATCCACCTGAGAGACTGTGGCTTTGCACTCCCCAGGATGGTACAGTGGGCAACCCACCCACTGTAGAGACATTGAGAGACTGTGGCTTTGCACTCCCCAGGATGGTCCAGTGGGCAACCCACCCACTGCAGAGACTTGAGAGACTGTGGCTTTGCACTCCCCAGGATGGTCCAGTGGGCAACCCACCCACTGCAGAGACTTGAGAGACTGTGGCTTTGCACTCCCCAGGATGGTCCAGTGGGCAACCCACCCACTGCAGAGACTTGAGAGACTGTGGCTTTGCACTCCCCAGGATGGTACAGTGGGCATGGTGGCTCCTCGTGGATCTGGCGTCGTGGACTCATGTGGCTGTGGTGGCCCCCCCTTCCCTTCCCCCTGAGGTGCCTGTAGTTTTGACATCGGATGCCCCTGCAGTGTTCTCTCCAAAGGACTCAGGTCTCGTGTGTGGCTTTGCCCTTGTTTCGCAGAACTTTGGCCCACGGACATGTTAGATTCGTAGGATGTGCAGGACTTGTTACTTCAGTGATACACTGATGTGTATATATTTTTGGTTTTTGTAAATATTTTTCACGGTTGCTCAATTATTTCCAGGTGCTTTTTTTGAACATGAAAATTTATTCCAAATTTGGTTGTGTCATTGTATTTTTAAAGGGTGTTTGTGTGGTGTCACTGTGACTTCCTGCTCTGCATTGGTGTGTACAATTTGGGGGGTGGGAGGGTCGCATATGTATATGCCCGTAACCTTTCTTCCTCCCCCCTCCTGTGTGTCGTAGGTGCAGTACTCACCGTTGACGTCTGCGCCGGAGTTCGTACTCGTGGTAGATGAGCAGGTAGACGAGAGCAGGTATGATGTTCAATTCGGGTTCCATGCTGTCCGGATTCCGCGTGGAGTGTCTCGAGGTGAGCGTTTTCCATTGGAAATGTCTGTTTACGCCGTGTTTTTATCGGCGGTGCTCCCGCCCCGGAAAAGGTGGCGGATTGGTGGGTCGTGATAGGGTGGGCGGTACATTGTCTGCCGCCTGGCTGTTGGCGGTGACCGCCGCGCTGTTTGTTTGTTCCGCCGTGGCGGTCGGAGTGTTAATGCGGCGGGCTGTGTTGGCGGTTCCCGCCAGGGTCAGAATTGCATTTTTTTGACCGCCGGCCTGTTGGCGGGTTGGCCGCCGCTTTATCACTGACCGCCAGGGTCAGAATGACCCCCTATATGCTTTCACATCCTTGGGAGTTCAATTGATGTTCTTTTTCTACTCTAAATTAGCCTAAAATAGGGATCAGATGTTATAGAAGGCGCGTCATGCTTTGTTCTGTAATTTCAGCCCTCTGTATATATGTTCTTGCAAACACAGTCCTTCCTCTTTTTTTGCAAACCATTGGAAACTTAACAACTCCAACCATACTGGAACCACAGCGTATACCTGAAAGACCTCCAGATTTGCAATTCAGATTGAAGCCTTGCCCAGAACTTCTAGCTTCAGACGTGAACTCCTATCTCTTTATTTATTGCTGAATCCTAGTAACAAAGAGACATGCTAATAACACCGTACTTGATAATAATAATAATAAAAGCAAACGGGTGGGCATAGGCATGTACTCATAACATTCTATGCTTCTCTATATGATTCATATGGGTGGGATGATCCCCACATCCATGTCCTTAATAGAATTCAAAATTCTTGACGCAACAGCTAGAACATGTTTTATTCTATGTCAGGACTGGAGGCTTCGGATTATGCTAGTTTAAAGCTAATTGACCACTTCTGAGGCTCCATCAACAGTAGCCTTATGATAAGAATATCTTAAAGGTAGATTTTGACGACCAATTTGCTGCAGCCATGATGTCTTCTAGGCGAGAACCTATGCAAAAAGATTTCAATGCGATGGCCCCTTGAACAGAATGCGCCCCAAACTTAGTAATGTCAATCACAGCTTCCCCTAATATCCACACTCGTCTATGTGGTTCTGCAATGAAATTGATAACTGACCTTCGGCATCTCTACAAAACTCTCTAGTCAAAACCTTGCAAGCTTTCAAACATTGTACCACACAGATTTGCATTATGACAAAAAGCTGGGTCGGAAATACAACGTGACGCTGTTTTGGTGAGTCTAGAAATAGTAAAAAAGGCTCCCGAAGCAGTAAATAGTCTACTTCATAAATCCAGCGCTCAGACATCTGAAACACGCCTGCAGGATATTGGGCATAAAAGAAGGGTAAGCTTTGCAGCTAACTGCTTACTCAACAAATCCTCATTAGAACGCTATCCCTGTAAGAAACAGAAAACAACACCAACATACCATAAAGCTGAATACTTGGGCTGCAGGAGATTCACCATTCTTATGCCCCTAAGAAGCTTACAAACCAAGGGATGCTCCCCTAGGTTTGTACCTGCTTGACAACAGAATCTGTTCTGAATAAGCTAGGCCCCTGCAAAAGTGCTAGATCTTCAGATGCTGAAGAGCCTGATAATGCAAGGGACCAGGAAAAATCTCCTGAATTGAAGATGCAAAAAAATCGATTAGGCCAGCCAGAGCCCTCAATTATATAGTCGGAGAGGCAAGGGCTCTTACTCTTTTTTGATAGACTTCTGCTTGGAGAGGGGTAGTTTCAACTGAGCCAATAATTAATCCACCTAAAAACCTAAGAATTCTGTGAATTGGGACGGGGTCAAGCTAGATTTGTCGGAATTGATCAGAAATCCCAAATCATGCAGGGTCTGGATAGTCCAAGACAGAAGCAACTTAACAGCCATGGTTTTGCCATCATTAGCACACCTTCTCAATAAATGATTAGGCATACACCCTTTTCTCTGAAGATCTGCACCACTGTCAGCAAAAGCTTGGTAAAACACCAAGAGGCTGATGAAAGGCCCAATGCGAAGACAGTAACCTCAAACCATTGGTCTTGCCAGTGAAACTGTAGAAACCGTAGGTGTGGGACATAGATGAGAACTGTAAAATAAGTGTCTTTTAGGTCTAAACGGACTAACCAATCACCCTCTTGCAAGAGGTCTCATAAAAGATGGATACCTTCCATCTTGAAGTGACAATACACTATCCAAGATTTGAATTATTTTAGGTTGAGAACCAGACTGGAGCCTCTGCCATTCTTCTGTACCAATAAAATCGTACTCACGAGTCCCACTGGATGGGGAATCTGTCTGGACAATCACCTCTTTGCGGAGTAGAGATGCAATCTTGTTTTCTGTAAAACAGCTCTCCGTTTCGGAAAAATATATAGGACGAGGAGGAACTACCTGTTTTGAGGTGGAGTAAAACTCCAGCATGTAGCCTCGAACCGTCTGGAGTACCCATGGATCTTGGGAGAAACTTTCCCATGCTGCAAGTTGCCATTGTGTCCTCCCTCCTAGAATCACTTCTGAAAAGAGAATGACTCTCACCTGTTGGAGCGGCATCTGCCACGTTGAATCCGCTTCGGTTGCCACCCCTAAAGATGCATCCACAATGTCCCCAAGCCAATGTTGGGTAGAAGCCTGAGGAGGATTGATAGCCGACCTGGGATAGAGGCCTGAAATGAACTACGGCCTGGTGCTCAACTTCTATGGCGTCCGGCCCTGTTTAAAAACATATACAAACATTTTCTTCATAGATGTCAGCGCTTTATCCAGGGCTTAGAAAGTGGTGATGTATTTCCCCAAGTCCTTTACAAACTTGTCACCGAAAAGAAGACCATTTGCCATTGAACCAGCTTCCACAGAGTCCAGTTCTTCCAACTTTGGATTAATGCCCATCAGGAATGACTTTCGCCTTTCTGTGGACATAGCACAATTGGCGTCACCCAATATACAAATGGCCCTTTATGCCCATTCCAAGACCGTCTCAGGGTCAAAGGGTGACTTGGACTCCTTTGATTGCGCCACCCATTTGAGGATCTTGGTAAGTGGCCCTGCAATGTCCAGGAGCTTGTTCTAGGCATCCCTTCCTAGCTCTGTCAAGGCCATTCTTTGGGTCCTTTGCAAATTTCTTTTATAATGTGGCCATACTAGGATCTAATTCTGGGGTATCAGTCACCTTACACAAGAGAAAATACAGAGGACACTCAGAATGCAGAGTACTGCGTATGTCTTTGTCAAAACCCTTACGCAATCTATCTTGGACGTAATGATCTACTTCTATGCAAGGGATCCATTCTATAGAACGGGGTGAATTATGTTATCAGGGTTGAAGCACAGATTTTTTAGTATCTGAGACTCTTCCGTCATGTGGTGAGTCTTCTTACGTGTAGTCTCAGGTTTCAGGTTTTTGTGCTCTTGATCGGAATCTGAAGAATGAGAAGAGGAGGATTGACAGGTCTCCGTTGCACGAGATGATGGCAGAGAGTAAGACCCAAAGAAATCTAGTGTTGAATAGGACCCATATTCGGGGTTCTTGAGCACCGAAGCTAGGATTTCGGCAGAAGAAGTAGGACCCAAAGAGGCTCCCCGGACTATGTCCAATTCCGGTGGCTGTCCATCTCTGGCTATGTTCTTAGAGGGGGTCTCCCCAACAGTTCATGTTGCCCAAATCTTATAAGGGGTTGAGTGAATGGCTTAAGAGCCTGATTAATGGAGTCTTGGAAGTGGCTTCACAGGGCCTCCACTAATCTTTCCTCCATTTGGTGCTCCAAGGTCCCTTCAGGAAAGTCCTGATAGAAATCGTCTTCTTCGGCGTCGTACACCATAGCTTGATCAGCCGGGGGATAAGAAGGAGTTCAAGTGGTGGATTAGCCCAGAAGGTGTATGAAATCTTGACCTGAGATATATATACATATATGTATTAGTCTTAGAGACAAATCCTCGGTCAGCCAAAGAACATAGAAAGTGGAAGGAACACCTTCTAATCCCCTAGGGTAAGCCTTAATGTTTTTGTACCCCATCGGGTGTTCTGAGGGGTTGCTGGAAGGAGAAATAACTAAGGTGCACCCTTTGCGCTACTCGCGGGCCAATCCGACACCAGGAGAGTGACGGAAGCAGTCTGAGTATGTGCACAATAACAAAAACAAGGGACGGACTATGGCCCTCATTCTGACCCTGGCGGTCAAAGACCGCCAGGGCGGAGGACCGAGGGAGCACCGCCGACAGGCCGGCGGTGCTCCAATGGGGATTCCGACCGCGGCGGTAAAGCCGCGGTCGGACCGGCACCACTGGCGGGCTCCCGCCAGTGTACCGCCGCCCCATTGAATCCTCCACGGCGGCGCAGCTTGCTGCACCGCCGCGGGGATTCCGACCCCCCCTACCGCCATCCAGATCCCGGCGGTCCGACCGCCGGGATCCGGATGGCGGTAGGGGGGGTCGCGGGGCCCCTGGGGGCCCCTGCAGTGCCCATGCCACTGGCATGGGCATTGCAGGGGCCCCCGTAAGAGGGCCCCTACATGTATTTCACTGTCTGCTGCGCAGACAGTGAAATACGCGACGGGTGCAACTGCACCCGTCGCACAGCTTCCACTCCGCCGGCTCGATTCCGAGCCGGCTTCATCGTGGAAGCCTCTTTCCCGCTGGGCTGGCGGGCGGTCTGAAGGCGACCGCCCGCCAGCCCAGCGGGAAAGTCAGAATTACCGCCGCGGTCTTTCGACCGCGGAACGGTAACCTGACGGCGGGACTTTGGCGGGCGGCCTCCGCCGCCCGCCAAGGTCAGAATGAGGGCCTATGTCCTGTCATCTCTCTGTGCCCACAGCGTTGGGGGAGGAGAGAACAATCAAGAACCTAAGCCCTGTAACTTTTATTCGCCCTGTCAGGCACTCAGTAATCAAACAAGGCACTGAAGTGCCTGCAGTCAACGGAGCACGGTCCGGTTCATGGAATGCCAACAACCAGCTTTGCTTCATGCCAGAAAAAAAGAGGACGAAGTCCTTTAATGAGCGCATCAGCCAGCTCCGCTCCTGCTCCACGCTGCCTAGTGATAACATTACAGAACAATTAATATAAACAGTGCTTAGTAAAATGTGATAAGTGTACACCTAACTCGGGATGCAAGCAGCAAAAAAAGAGGAAGGACTGTGTGTGCAAAGACATATACAATAGGGCTGACATGGGTTTGGTCATTGTATGGACTACTATTGTTTCTGGGAAATGTAGTTTTGATGTTGGAAAAGTTTTGATTGGCTGCTGTGTTTTTTCAGTAAAGAAAGAAATAGCATAATCTGAAGCCTCCAGTACTGCCATAGAATTATGTACATGTGTTGCATGATCAATACAGCCATATGTTCGTTTTTTTAAATTATTGTTAGTGGAGAATTGTGAACATGTGTTGCAAGATCAGCAAGGTGCCTATATAACTAGTTAACCTGTGATTCCCAACAATGGGTTGGAAATGGCCTGTTGGGGAACATTGAAATCGGAAGGTGGAGATATGTGCCCCATTTGACACTGAGGGACAGCTGAAAGGCTAGTGTCTATAAACCTCTGGATAAGAGCTGAGCACTCAAAGTTCCCATCCTGGACCTAATGTCCAGCAGTCTTTCTGTGGTTTCTAAAATGCATGTCTGAAGTAAATCTCCTCTGGGGAGTGGAGGATAGAGGCCAAGGGTTGCTAGTTGCATTTACCATGAAGTAATTATTGCCCTAGAATAGAATTTGTTTTATTTTGGTGTGACTGAAGGTGAGAGCAAGCATTTGAATGAAGTGTGGCCACTGTATGATATGCAAACTATTGTCTTGAGCAAACATTGCATGAACTGTACAATGTAAAAATAGTTGTTTTGAGTATACATTGCATGGAACAAAAAGTTAATATTGTAATATGCTCACAGAAATGGTAAGAACAGAAATAATAGTTGAATATATTTTGTGAAGTGCTAAATATATTGAATAGACAACATTATTCCCACTATAAAATCAGTGTTTGTCCACTATAAATTTATTCAAGTAACAGAAAGGATGAAAACTTGAAGTCTTAGGGAACACCTAGTCAGTTAACCCACCTTAGAGCATATGTAGAAGGTATTTGCCTGTGACAAAAAGAAACTACCAAAGTATAGTCTGGAGTGGTTTAAAGCCACCCAAAATCATATGTCTCCTTGGCCAAAAGAAGGGACGTTCAATAATAAAATAATTGAGTATGTTGTCACATATCTCTGAAGTATATATGCAGGAGCCATATTAAGGAAAGGAGAAGTCACCATGGCTTTGTGATAGTTTGAAAGACTTGTCACAAGGAGACACCCCTAATAACTCATCTGTTCCACCACCCCCCTATAGCCCTATGAGCACTGCACCCACAGTGCCCAGCATCTACCCACTAGTGCAGGTGCAAGAAGCTGCAGTAGGATTTGAAAACCCTGAGATTGGGACCCCTCCACACTCCCAACAGCTACCCTAAGGTAACCCCACAAACACCAAAGCCAAGGAGGTCAAGCACTCCTAGACATCAAACTAAAATAGGGGACCCCCAATTTTCAGGTCAACTAGAGGCACAGTTTGTGCTGCATCTAGATCTTGCCCTTACCCAGCAGGATAAGAGTGAAGAACAAAGTTCAGAGGATAGTGATGACCAATCTTGTATTTCATTAACAATGTCTTAGTTGCTACAGAAAAGGGATACTACAGGTAGAGTAGTTAGAAGACTGGTATCCACCCAACAGCAAAAGGAAGTAGAGGATGCAGGGTGGAGTGACTATGTATATAGAACTGTAGGTATGACATGACAGCTAATACCTCAAGGAAGGGAAATGGAACATAGGAGGTCTGAAGGTAGTCTGTCCCCTTGGCAGAAGGAGAAGGGGGGCTTAGTAGTCTCAGAGGGTGCAGAACTGGTTATCACGCAGTGAGAGTAGGAGAGAGATAAGTGAAGTAAGAGGAGAAGGGCATGATGATGACTGTACAGGACAAACTCAGAGAAGCTTTGGGAAGCTATCAGAAAGGATAGAATCCATACACCAGCTTGTGGAGAGCATGGGTGAACTTCTTCAAACCCGAGAAGGAAGTCACCCCACTTATGGCACCCAAGAGAGACCACTCATTGACTTAGACTGCACAAGGGGTGCTTGGACACTGTCTGAACCAACTAATACCATGGAAGGAGCGCAAAACGTGCTCCCTAGAAGTAGGAAGCCCCATCCACAAAGCTTGAGCAATTACAATTTCAAAGCACCCATGATCAGCCAGTCCCCAGAATATGGTCAAGCGATGTTAGGGATGGGTGACTCTCCACAACAGACCAGCACATCAAGTGAGTGCTCAAGCACATTCTCACAGCACATGCCCCACTCCCAGTCATACTATTTGTAGATGACTTGGTAGACTAGACTGAGCAGTTAGCTCCACAAATAAATCCATGGCTACAGGGCGGGTCTTTTGACCCACATGACATGCAAACGCTGAAGAGTGCACCCTGTATGGTGAGGGTCACTCAGATTGGGACTACCCTTACTTAAATAAATGTTTGCATATATGGGAAGAGTACACCAGACAGTACCATCCTCAGTGTGCCACCATCCCTTTACACCAGATGCCCCTGATAAGTAAGGGACATGGGGCACTACATTATGTTCCTTGGCCACAAATGGAAGAGAAATGGCCAGAAAACAGCTGCCACTGCTTACAAAGGAAGCAGGGAAATGGATCAAAGTGTTTCAGAAACAAACTGTGGGTATTACCTTGGCAGTAGGGATTGTAAAAATCCTGCTTAGTTCCCTCATAGGGGATGAAACCGAAACAGTATTTTAAAAGGCTGGAGTTAAAAATGTGACCTTCACTGATACCAGGTGTGATGAGTCTCCATTTAATCTGGTTAAATCAGTACTGTGGGATCAACTGAAGAAAATGTACCATGACAGACCAGACATTGAATCCTTCATGATTCAGTCAATGCAATCAAATGAGGGTCCCACGCAATATATCAATATGATGAAAGAGAAATGGACCGAGGAAGTAGGTCATGGCTGAGAAGTGACAGAAGGTAATGCTGTACTGTTTTATAATGTAGTCAAGAAAGGGTTGCTTTCGGACATGCAGGACAGCCTAGACATCATAGTGACATTGGAAGCCAAGCCCTGGACCGAAATTCAACCACGCATATTCTATTTGTGCAAGGAAAAGCAAGACAAGAGAAAAGTAAACAGGAATTAGAAGAGAAAGCAGCAGCAAAGTTGGTGCAGCAAAAGTTAGTGAAGAATGGAGTAATGGAAGGTGCTGTAGTGGCAGCAGTTACTCAGATGATTGCAATATCTGCGGGAGCAGTCCCAGGGCCACCCAGCGACAGTATCCACAGCTGCAAAATGATATAGGGACACATGGAAGTAACAGAGGAGGATGAGGAGGAGTAGGAAGGGGTAGGATGGGTCCTCCAAGAAGGGATCAAGCATGTTATTATTGTCAGAGGTTTGGGCATCTTATTAGAGACTGTAACATGAAGAGGTGGGATGAGCAAAATGGAAAAGTGGGAGTTTTTGATCCAACAGAAAATATAACAGCACAGCCAGAGCAAAGCCCACAAATGACATACGGACCCGAGACACCCAACACAAAATGTACAGATGCCAGGAATGCTCCAAGCGCAGCAGGGGGTGCTCCAGCAGAACTACCAAGCGCCCTCCACTGAGAACTTACTAAAAAGTGGACGAGCAGGAGAAGTCATAAGAGGGGGAAACCCTTTCCAAGTGAACCTTGTGGGAGCATACACGAATTGAGGGTACCCACAGAGTATTTCTATGTGTCCAGTCTCGTCACTGACTCACAGGCCTGATGAGGAACCCACTGTGACGGTGTACATCAATGATAAAAGGTATGCATTCTTCATAGATACAGGAGCAACACAATCATGTATTAGAGAGTGAGGCTTTTAGTTTTTCAACAAATCCATGGACACACAGGAATTCTCTGGGGAAATTTTAAGGGTTCCCTTCACCAAACCAGTTGAGATCGAAATGGGGGGGGCACATTTACAGCTGTTTTCTGTTCTCGCCAGCTGCCCCAGAAAATCTGTTAGAAAGAGATAATTCATTGTGAGCCAGACGGTAGCATGATTTGTTCCACACCTGGCATTACACCTGCCAGAATCTTGATGGTAGATTCCTCCAGCAGAGACAAAATTAGAGCATGACCCACTGATGTGGGGGCATTTAGTGCAGCAGTATACACCATCATATCAGAGACACCAGAATTGCTCGGAAGGGAGGTTCAGTTACACAATGAGTTCCTCTTTAGACAGCAAGGACAGGACTTTAGGTTACCAGAAGCAGAGGTAATATTACAGATAGAGGCTTTGGAATTGTCACTGGTCTATGGCGCTCTAATAGCTAGTGATCACTACAATGTTTTGTGGGTATGTGTCATCTCCCCTGAGCCCGGAAAGATGGTTAGGGAGATACTGGATGACGACTGTTTGATGATGACCCCAAAAGAAGAGTTATGCTTTTTCAGGAAGGCACACCACTCAGAACTGCGTTAGAAGTCATAACTCCCATACCAAGCAGAGTGTTTAACTCAGTAAAAAATGCGGATCTGTCATATGTACCAGATACTCTGTGGATTAAGGGTCCTCAAGATGTTGGCCTCATCTGCACTGCTGCACTGTTCTGGACTAAGTTGGAGGAAGGTGCTTTCTTACCCAGGGTAAAGCAGTATCCCCTGTCCAAGGAGGCAGATGAGGGCATCACCCCCACTATAGAAGCATTGCTAGAACAAGGAGTAATTTACCCTGAAGTATCTCCTTGCAACACCCCGACCTACCCAAATAAGAAATCTAAGGGCAATACTTGGTGCATGGTTCAAGACCTGCGCCCCTTGAACAACACAGTGTTACCAGAATTCTCAATTGTCCCTGATCCCTCCATCATCTTGACGAATATTCCCCAGGATGCCAGATATTTCTCAGGTATCGATCTTAAGAACACCTTCTTCAGCATCATACTCCTTCCAGATAGCCACTATATGGCAGCATTCTCATATCACAAGACTCAGTATTTCTACTCTTGTTTGCCCCAAGGGTATTGCAAGTCCCTCAGCGTGTTCAACAGAGCAATACAGCAAGATTTGTCAAATTTTTATTGTGACAGCACCCTGTTGAATTATGTCGATGACATATTGATCTGTAGTCCTACTGAACAACAGTGCAGGAGAGACACTACATCTCTTCTGGTCACTCTTGCCCAGAGAGAATATAAAGTGGAGAAAGAGAAAATTCAGTACTGCCAGGAAGAAGCCCAATATTTAGGATCTTTGCTGTCAGCATCAGGTTGGCATGTAACACCTGAAAGGGCAGCATCCACCCATCAAATGATGAGCCAGAAACTGTCATAGGGATACCTAAGTTTCTGAGTCTCTGTAATTATGTGAGATTGCGGGTATTCCATTATAACATGTTAATAGCCCCATTGTTAGCTGCTATCAAACAGGCAAGGGTAGGGAGTACAAGACAACATGAGCACCAGAAATTAAGGAAACTTATCAAAATTTTAAAAATGAAATAACAAATGCTCCAGTCATGGAAACTCCAGATTACACCAAGTAGTTTTATCTATCTTTTCATTGCTACGGTCAGGTGATGATAACTGTCCTCACTCCTCACACAGAAGTATCTGCTAGGGCACAAACTTATTGCATACTTCAGTGGACTGCTGAACTCTGTCATGAAAGGATACCATCCGTGTGAACAAACTCTAGCTATTGCAGCTTTTGCAGTACAAAAGAGCTCCCCCATAGTAATGAGGTCACCCTTGACACTTTATGCTGTGTTTGCTGTCATTCAGAAGGCCAAGACCACTTTGACTACTCAGAGAGTGTCAGGGTATGAAGTGATACTATCACTACCATCTTTGAAAGCTGTGAAGCATCATATGGTAAAGCCTGTGACATTCTTTGCACACTTAGGCGGTCATTACAACATTGGCGGTAAAAGCCGCTTACTGCCGTGCAGAAGACCGACTACACACCGTCGCGGCCGCGGAATTCCGCCACAGCTATTATGACCCACAGTTCGGAATCCGCCAAAATTCAGACACCCACACAAGTCCACCACACCAAAGGTCAGTGATAAACTAGCGAATACAAAACCTCCACCGTCACGACAACAGAAATACGCACACACTATCACGACACACGAATCCACGCGGTGGTCTTTCAACCACGGTATTCCATTGGCGGTACACACCGCCACGCTCAAAATACACACACATTTACAAAACACTACCACATTGGACAATTCCAAATACACAAACCTGATACACATACACACACCACTCCCACATACCCAATACAATATAAAACACACACCCACAACACCCACAAACCCCCACGACAAAAAATTCTGAAAGAAGACCAGAAGAGGAGCACCAGCAAGAACAAAAGCAACCACAGGCACACAACACCATCACCCACAGAACTTCCACGCACCTCACACAACACACCACTACATATCAGCACACATATCATCACACACTCCACCCCACACATCACCTACACCACCCCATGTCACGGCAAAGACACCCCAGGTTCTGGGAGGAGAAACTCAGGGTCATGGTGGAGGAAATCGTCCGGGTAGAGCCACAGCTATTTGGATCACAGGAGCAGCACACCTCCATTGCAAGGAAGATGGAGCTATGGCGAAGAATAGTGGACAGGGTCCACGCATGTGGGACAGCACCCAAGAAATCCGGAGGACATCAGGAAGAGGTGGAACGACCTACGGGGGAAGATGCGTTCCGTGGTCTCAAGACACCACCTGGCGGTTCAGCGGACTGGCGGCGGACCCCCTCCTCCTTTCCCACAACTAACAACATGGGAGGAGCAGGTCTTGGAGATTCTGCATCCTGAGGGCCTCGCAGGAGTAGGTGGAGTAATGGACTTTGGTAAGTCAAATCTTAACTATTACAACCCCCACCCTACCTGCATGCTATCACATACCCCCACCCTCACCCTCACCCCCAGCATCCCAACTCCATCACAAACCACCCATCCCAACACCAAGCCCTTCATGCAACAACAAAGCATGGACACCCAGCACTAAAGCATGGCCACTGCACATACCCATACAACCCCCTAAACCATCCTCACACAGGAATGCCAGCACTGGCGTACACGGTCACCACCCATTACACACCATGACACACACAGATGTGATAACCATACTTTTATACCTCTGCAGGACCCCTACCCAATGAAGGTCCACACATGTCCACACCACCAACAGAAGAGGCCCACAGTGATGACAGCACCTCTGTCCAACTGGATCTAGATTTTTTATTTTTTTTATATATTTTTATTGTTTTATCGGCCGAGAGGCCACATTGAAATAAAGTGCGAACTGTTACATTATGTTTCAACGTGCATTACACAAATAATTGTTACGTATGAGCAAAACGCAACTCTCGTATGCGTGTAACAACGCCCGGAAAGGGCTCCACAAGTGGCACGTACACGTAGGAGTTGTATTAAACATATGCAAAATTTTTCAAGAAACATAGAGAAAAGAGAGTAAAGATAGACGCTGAGTAGGCTATAGCTGAACCGATACGGTGGGGGAGAAGGAGGGGACCGACAAAGGAGGAGGAGGAGGGGCCCAGGAGGGTGAGGGACCAGTCTCCGGAGGGGTCAGGAGGCAATCTAAATGAGGCTTGCATGACATTTGCGCAAGTCTCCACGCGTTACGTCTCATCAGCACGTGGCCAGGCCATCCCACGACCCCAGGGGACCAGCCCACCATTGGCCGTGGAGCGCTATGCACGTGAGACGGGACGCAGCAGGAGGGAGCCAGAGGGGTCCAAAGTCTCCCAGCCCCAGTACCCCCCAGCGCACCGCAAGGCACCCACAATGCGCCCAGGGGAAAGCGCAGAAGGCGTCGCAATTTTATACTGGTTCATTTGCTTTATTATTATTATTATTTTTTTTAATATTTTCTTCATATTATTCCTTTTTTCCCCCCCCTCCCTCTCACCCGCATGCCCCGAACGTGCCATATATTGGTGTTACACTATGGCTACTGCGATGATGTAAAATCTCTCCTATCATTAGCTCAGGGAGGACGCACATCGTCTTTTTTTTCTACAGCTGTCAAAAACGAGTTCCAAACCTCCAAGCCTTTAACTAGTATACCCCTATCCAGTATATTCTGCAATGTCTGTGTTTCTGCTTTGGTCCATCGTATTACCTCTTCGCGCCATTGGGCCACACTGGGGGCACCGGGGGCTTTCCACTTCATGGCGATCAGTCGTCTATACAGCACCAGTGCCAAGGCAATGCATTTATATGTATATTTGCGCTTCTTGGGGTGAGGTGTTATGCCCAATAGGCACACCTCAGGAGTGGGGGATAGTGTAGTGTCCGTCCATTCCGCTAGCAACGTTATTATCTCTATCCATGTGTTCCGGATCGGGAGGCATTCCCATGTCATGTAATGTGGCCTCTTCTGTGTCGCATCTAGGGCATGTCTGCGGCGACCGGGGAAACATACGTGTTATGCGGTGAGGTGATAGGTAAGTCTGATGCACGTAATTAAACTGTGTGTATCGGAAGCGCGGGTTGCGTGAAACCTCGCGATTCAGTTTCAACGCCTGTTCCCATGAATTAGGGGATAGTGGTTCCGGTAGCACGCAGTCCCATTTGTTTTTTGCCTGATCCTGTTTGTGTTCAGCCTGGGCGGCGATGATATTATATATATTTGAAATGCTTGATGGGGTGTTTATGCTTCCCAAAAGTTCGTGTAGCAGAGGGGAGGTATCCGGTTCCGAGTTGCCTTTACTCCAACTCTCACTCATTACCTGCTGAATTGCACCGTAAGCTATGAAACCTCCCCGGCCGAGCGCATATCTATCGGCCAGCGCTTCGTAGGTTTGAAGTTGCCCGTCATGGTAGATGTCACCTAGTGTAAGTATGCCCCTGCTACCCCATGTATTCAGGCCCACTTTGGCTGCTATTTTTGCTAATGTCGGTTGGGCCAGCAGTGGCATCCTTGGTGAGTACTGCGGGGCCTTTGCGTTTTGCAACGCGTATCGGCCCCAGGCCCAGTGTGCAGTGTGCAGCAGCACACTGCTAGTGTTCACTGGATCGGTACGGTTCATGAGGTATTGCATTAACTCCTTGCCATCAAGATCCCACAACACCCCCCGAGTTTCGGGCCCGGTTGGATTACCAACCCATGTGGATATCCATTGTAGTTGGGCAGCTGCGTAGTACGCTTCAAATCTGGGGGCGCCCAGTCCTCCCAACCTAAGCGGTAGGAGGACCTTTGTTAATGCAACGCGTCTGCGGCCATTGCCCCATATTAATTCCGTTAGTAAGGTATTCAGTAGTTTAAAGAAGGAGCTCGGAAGTATTAAGGGTAGCGCCATAAAATAATAGAGTAGTCGGGGTAATACTATCATCTTTGCGATGGCTACTCTGCCCATAGGAGACAGTGGTAGTGAGCACCAGAAGGGCAGAGAGCCCCTTGTTGATCTGACCACTTGGCCGAGGTTACCATCCCTGAGATCTAGACTGTCATGGTATATATTTACCCCTAAATATTTAAATGTTGTATAGCACCATTTCAAGCCTCCCGGACCCGTCGGTGTTCTCAGTGCCTCAGGGACCGGGCGCAAAGGGAATATGCAGGATTTTGTCCAGTTCACTGTTAATCCAGCCACCGAACTAAATTTTTCTAGGAGTTCCAGTAGGCCCGGCAGGGCTCCCACGTGATCTCGTAGGAAGATCAGTGCATCATCCGCATATAAGGATACTATCTGGTGCTTCTGGCCATCCAAGATACCCCACGTGGGGGCCATTGTGCGAAGGCGAGCGGCCAGAGGCTCAATGGCTAATGCGAATAATAGTGGCGAAAGCGGGCATCCCTGTCTGGTGCCCCTACCGATATTGAATTTTTCAGAGACCGTATCGCCCGTCTTAACCCTAGCCGTTGGGTCAGTGTATAATGTTCTCACCCAACCAATGTACACTTGCCCGAACCCCATCCGCTTGAGTGTTTCTGTTAAGAAAGGCCAACCCAGAGTATCAAACGCTTTTTCTATGTCCAATGATACTGCCACCTGGTGTCTGCCTTCTACCGGGGAGTTTCTCATTAAACGCAGTAAATTCCTGATATTGCTGAAGGTGTTGCGGCCGGGAATGAAGCCTGCCTGATCTCGGTGTACCAACTCTGACACACAGGGAAGCAGGCGATTAGCTAGTATTTTTCCGAGTAATTTGCAATCGGTGTTTAGTAGTGATAATGTCCTGTATGAGCGAACATCTAAGGGGTCACGGCCTGCCTTTGGTAAAACTGCTATCAAAGCCTCACGGCAAGTTTCAGGGAGTTGGCCCCGTTCCAGCGCTTCCTTTAGCATTGCTAGGTATGGGGCTAGAGTCTGAGATTGGAACATGCTGTAGTATTCTATGGGAATGCCATCGCTACCTGATGCTTTGCCATGTGTCAACTGTAGCAGCGCACGTTGGAGTTCTGCTATCTCAATCGGGCTGTCCAGTTCTATAGTTTGAGCAGCTGTTAGGCTGCTTAGAGTTATATCGTTGAAGAATTCCTCTAAATGGGTCTTAGTGGGTGGGGGCCGTGCCTGGTACAACAAGCTATAATACTCTTTGAAAGCGTTATTTATCTCAACCTGATTATTAACTATACGACCTGTCTCCAGGCGGATAGCGCCTATAGGGGCGTTCCGGTGTTCACTCTTTATGAGCCACGCTAATAATTTACCGGATCTGTCGCCCTCTGCATGTGTGCGGGCCATATGATGTCGATAGTCGAAGTGTCCGAGGCGTCTGTCTGTCTCGGACCATTTAGTGCGCAAGCTAGTGAGCTTAGTCGCTGTTGTGGCATCTTTAGTGAACTCGCCCTCAGCAATTTGAATTTCTTGTTCTAACGCTCGGAGTTCGCGCATTAGCGTTTGCCGGACTCCCACTGTGGTTGATATGCATACCCCTCTTATGACTGTCTTATGTGCATCCCATTCGATGGCTCTGGAGGTGGCCGCCCCTTTATTCGATGTGAAATATGCTGAGATGTGTGTAGCAATGTCCTTCCTAAAAGGGGGGTCTTGTAGTAATTGCGTTTGCAGTCGCCAGGTGGGAATGCATGAGCGGGGCCTTCCCCATCTTATTTGTACTATGAGTGGGCAGTGGTCTGAGATTACCCTAGCGGAGTACTCCGCTCTTGTTATTTTATGCGTTATATTCTGTGAGGTGAGGATGAGGTCTATACGGGTATGTAATAAGTGTACTGGGGAATAATAGGAGTACACATTTTCATGTGGATGCATGTGTCTCCATATATCGATCAGACGACGTTCTTCCATCCATGCGCCCAGCATTTGGGAGTTTTTCGTTATTGGAGCGGCCACTAGCGGGGGATGTGATCTATCCTTATCTATATGTGGGACACAGTTCATGTCCCCCCCTCATATGCTTGATGAAGTTAGATCATTGGTTAATTGAAAGGTCTTGGTTTGTAAGAATTCACCTTGCTTGATGTTCGGTACATATAGTCCATTTATCACAACCTCCTCCCCATCCAGTGAGCCCCTTAGTTGTATACACCTGCCCTCCTTATCTTTTGTGCAGTGTTGTACTGTATAAGGGACACCCGGCGCTATCCAGACCAGCACTCCTCTGGCGAAGGAGGAATCGCCAGCACTATATATTGAGCCCAACCAGCACTTTTCTATCCGAGCGGCCTCTGTGGGTGTAATGTGTGTTTCCTGCAGTATTGCTATATGTATGTGGTGGCGCTTAAGGTACGCATGTATTCTATGACGTTTACTAGTCCCGGCCATGCCCTTCACATTCCAAGTTATGAGGTTATAACTAGGTATCTTATTCATTGTGTTATGGTTGGGCGCAGGGAGTTATCTGATCTGTATCCAACACGCCCACCCCTTCCCACCCCCCCGGCCCCACCCCAGGCGCCCCCCCCCAGCCCCCAGCCCCCCAGCATCAATGATAAAAGAATAAGCCCATAGTGGGCTAAAGATAGAAAAGAAAGAGATAGATATAACAACCAAAAGGATATTACGGGCTGTATACGTCCGTTAAATAAAGTGGCACAACCGGTGCCTGAGATGGCTTCCAGAGAAGACAGTTCCATTCGGATACCGTTCCGGTGTGGGGGGTCGTGGATCACCTGATGACTAGCCCTTAGGTGGCCCACCTGCAGGATATTTTCCTCTTTTGCAGACCCATTCGCCTTTGTACAATTTACGAGGATTCAGTTGTAGTTACTCATATTAATAGTTATTATTCGCTGTGGATCTTGGGGCGAGGGTCCCGATGTTAGTGTCATGCAGCACCTTAGTTGCTGTCGCCGACGGAGAGGGGCCACGAATGGCAACTCCACCCCTTTAAAGTTCGTCTGCCAATCGCGGCGTGAGGTCAGGGCCCACCCATAACGGAGAGGGGGACGGGCTTGTATCTCCCCCATGGGAGGCAGTGTCATTGGTGTCCGTTTCACTCCTTGAGTCCAGCAACCCACGAGCGAATGAATTTGTGTCTTTTAATATTTGCGCACGGTCCAATGCCATTTGCGCTTTTGTGGGGCGTGCAGATGTTTTGGTGTTTTTTTTCTTTTTTCTGGTGTTAGCTGTGGATCACTCACCGGGAACCGTGTCATCCCCGGCTGGGTCGGCCAATCCCTTAGCATGTATCCAGGTCCATGCATCTTCAGGAGTGGGGAACATTAAGGTTTTCTCGTCCATAACGATGCGCAGTCGTGCTGGGAACATGAGGGAGTAAGTGATGCCTTTCTCTCTTAGCAGCTGCTTGATCTTGCTATACGCAATTCTCCTGCTTTGTACCTCCATTGTGTAATCAGGATAGGCTGCTACCCTGCTGTTCTCCATCACGATCTGGTCAGCCGTTCTAAAGTGTTGGAGGACCAAGTCTCTATCCCTATAATTCAAAAAGCAAGCTAATAGTGGTCGGGGCGGTGCTCCCGGCCTAGGTGGCCTGCCCGGAATTCTGTGCGCTCTTACGATCACCGGTGTTGTGGTGGGGTACTGCTCTTTAAGTGTGTCCCTCAGCCATGCCTCTAAGAACTCCTCTGCCTTAGGAAGTTCGATTCTCTCAGGGATTCCGAGGAATCTGATATTATTCCGCCTGGAACGACCCTCAGCTTCCTCAGCCCTACGTTGTAGTTGAGTTAAGTCCAGTTCCATTTTTTGCATTCTAGTTCTCATTTCTTCCACTTCGGGCTGAATAGTTTTCAGTGACGTTTCAGTGTCGTGTACCCTACCAGTTAATTTGCGGTGGTCCGCTCGCAGCAATGAGACTTCCTGTACTGCAGCGTCTATTTTCCCCTCTAGCGAGGATTTAGTGTCCATTATTGCTTGCATAATTTTGTCAAATTGAAGGGAGTGCGTGCGTAATGTTTCATTCAACTGTAGCTGTGTGGCTGGTTGCGAGTCCCCATGGCAGGACGGTTGGAGAGGATCAGCTTCTCCAGTGGACCCCGTCTTGGGGTGTTTTGGTTTGACCATGATTTCCGCGCTATTTTACATTAGTGTGTTACGCCAGCTTTACCGGTCAGTTGTTTGCCGGGAGCGATCACCCACGACTTCTAGCTTCCTTCAGCACGTCCCCTGGTACGCTAGGCTGTGATACAGGAGGGGGTTGAGTGTCCTTTTCTGATATTGGCGACGGTTTAGATTCGCCGATTACCCACTCCGTCTTGTTGTTTTGGCCCAAGTTGGTGTCCAACTGATCCACGCCAGGTGGCTCCCACCACTCTCGATAGCCCGCAGACTTAGGGTGGGTCCGATGCCATCCGTGGTATTCCGCACCAGAGGGGGCGGCTCAATGCCCGGTGCTCCCGAGGATTCCAGGTCAAAGGTGGTGTCAGTGCCAATATTGTCAACCAATGACCGGATATGGTCCGCTTCTGGCCGCTCAGTGCAGCCCGGATGGGGCACTCATTCCGCCAAAAACCGTCGTCCCGTCTCCAGCCTCCCCGTCAGTAGAGCCCAGATGCCCAGCTCAATGCCAAAATGCCGATGCGAACAGGGTGTGAGGCCTGCAGCGTGCGGTTAAGGCAGTTGGTGCGCCCGTCGAGATTTTCAGTAAGCGCCGTGGGTCCACGGAGCTGGCGCCAGGCGAGGCTGAAAGCATCGACGAGGTTGAGGGGCAACGCCGTTCATCTGCTCACGCAGGCAATTCATGGGTGGAGTTTCCAGTCCACCCACCTTATCACTGCCCACTTCGCATGAGCGAGCCCAAAAAGGGAAGAACGAGCCCCCCGCACGCCGCGACCCGAGCCGTGTCGCCGAATGGGGTGCAGAGGGGGGAGAGCGATCCGTCCCCTCACCGCGACTCGATCCGTGTCGCCGAAAGGTGTGCTGCTCTTTGTCGTTCCAACCATGTGTGGGCGCCTGGGGCCCAGCAGGGGATCCCCCGGCGGTACAGCCACCGCAACTCCCTGGGCGCCCGCCGAGCCGGGGGCCTCAGTGCACTCAGGCCGTGCCCGGACCAGTCACAATGTTCCAGCGCCACGGGGGGCCGCAGTAATTAGCCCAGGAGCCCCAGTGCGGCCGCAGTCCGTCTTGACGCGCGGCACCGGGCGCCCCGCAAGGCCCAGCCCCGCAGCGGCAACTCCACTACCGGCGGTGAGGCGCGAGCGAGCGCTCCACAGCGGCGCTATCCTCGGGACGCAGATCTCCCGATAGCCGATGCCTCTCGGCTCCCCGCGGCACCCCTCCAGTTCCGCGCCGAGCGCCAGAGGTCCGGGGGCGGAGCCGGGCCACGGCCCCGGGCAGCAACCTCACCAGCCGCGGCCGCGGGCGTTGGCTCAGCAGGCCGCCAGCTCCTCCACGGCGTCCGAGGCGACCCCGGAGTCCCAGACAGGGTCACCGCAACGGTTGGTGGTCCTGAACAGCAGGGCAGGCGGCACCCGCCTAAAAGAAGGTTCTGGGCGACGATTTCAGGATGTTTTCGTGGGCCAGGCACGGAGCTGCAGTATTACTCTGCCGCTCCGGTCGCCATGTTGGCCACGCCCCCCCAACTGGATCTAGATGACCAGCCCGGCCCATTGGGGACCTCGGGACAGTCGGTTCTTATCACCCAGTCACAGGCTACTACAGACCTTCCACCCTCTGGAAACACCAGCACAGCACCCACCCAGCGAGCCCATACCTCCGTCCCCAGGACACGTCAATCAGCTGTGTGTCCACCACTACAGGGAACCCAGGATAACCCACCACCCCAACAACAACAGGGACCTGGGGGCAGTGGTAGAGGGCACACGGTCCAGGGGACGGAGGCCCAGGAACACAGGGGAACTGGGAGGGCTGCTGTGTGACAGGGGGCGCACAGGCCAAGGGAACCCACTCTCCACGAGGCCCTCTCCTCCATCATGGGAGCCTACCACCACTCCCAGGAGACGATGGCAACGGTACTGGCCAAGTTTCAGGACACCCAGCGCCTGCAGGAGGAACAGTATATGGGCTTCAGGGAGGAACTCAGAACCATCTGCTCCACCCTGGGCACCATCGTAGGGGTGCTGAAGGAACTTTATGAACATCAGGAGGGACACTGTGGCACTACAAGGGGCCCCTGACACTAGCATGGACGATGAACTGCCCACCACCTCCGCCGATGCTAGTGGACAGGACGCCCCGCCACAGGACCACCACACTAGCACCCCACCCCCTGCAGAGGGAGAACCACCCAGCACATGGTCCCTGAGATCCAGGACAAAGTGAGAGCACGATGCCAAGACCCCCCCAAGAAATGAGACCACCCTGATTGTCATCCTACTGTCCCACTTTGTCACCCTGTCCATACTGAAACTGCCCCAGCTCCACTTCCTATGCCCATATGGGCAATGCACCTGTGAGACTGATAGACTGGACTCTGCCATGGACATTCCTCCACCATCACCCCTCACCATTTCACTACCCCCTTCAATATTGAGCACTTAAATAAACACACTTAAAGCACAAAACAATCTGGAGTCTGTCTGTGATTTTGAAATAGTGTATTAGCAATTACAGTGACAAAATGCTCTTTCAAGTTTAATGTCAACAAACCTATGTCACATAGCTCTAGTCCATGAGGAATCTAAGCAGATGTCACACAGTGGGACCCACATCTGTGAAATCGTAAGGGAAAGTAACAACTCTGTGACCATACACTGGGTGAAAACGACACACAGTACAGAGGTAGTAGTGTTAAAGTACATGTAGTAGGCAGGTTTGTATTCTTACCTGTGTCTCACTGGAAATATTGCTGGATCACTGAGTCCCTGTTGTGCATGTCTTCTTCCCCTGCTTCCTCGTCTTCACTGTCCACAGGCTCCACAGCTGCAACAACACCGCCATCTGGACCATCCTCCTGCAGAAAAGGCACCTGCCGTTGCAAAGCCAAGTTATGAAGCATACAGCAGGCCACGATGATCTGGCACACCTTCTTTGGTGAGTAGAATAGGGATCCACCTGTCATATGGAGGCACCTGAACCTGGCCTTCAGGAGGCCGAAGGTCCACTCGATCACCCTCCTAGTTCGCCCATGGGCCTCATTGTAGCGTTCCTCTGCCCTTGTCCTGGGATTCCTCACTGGGGTCAGTAGCCATGACAGGTTGGGGTAACCACAGTCACCTGCAAATTTTGAGGGACAACTGTTAGACACGCACTAACCTGGAGGGATATCCCCAGACCCAGACAACCATTCCCACTGACTTGCTTCCAGGTGCTCACCTAATAGCCACACACTATGTGACCCATCACATAAGGGATGCTGCTATTCCGCAGGATGTAGGCATCATGCACTGAGCCAGGGAACTTGGCATTCACATGGGAGATGTACTGGTCTGCCAAACATACCATCTGTACATTCATAGAATGATAACTCTTCTGGTTTCTGTACACCTGTTCACTCCTGTGGGGGGGTACCAAAGCCACATGTGTCCCATCAATGGCACCTATGATGTTGGGGATGTGTCCCAGGGCATAGAAATCCCCTTTCACTGTAGGCAAATCCTCCACCTGAGGGAAAACAATGTAGCTCTGCATGTGTATCAGAAGGGCAGACAACACTCTGGACAATACGTTGGAAAACATAGACTGGGACATCCCTGATGCTATGGCCACTGTTGTCTGAAAGGAACCACTTGCAAGGAAATGGAGCACTGACAGCACCTGCACTTGAGGGGGGATTCTTGTGGGATGGCGGATTGCTGACATCAGGTCTGGCTCCAACTGGGTACACAGTTCCTGGCTTGTCGCACGGTCAAGCCTGTATGTGATAATCAAATGTCGCTCCTCCATTGTCGACAGGTCCACCAACGGTCGGTACACCGGAGGATGCCGTCATCTCCTCACATGTCCCAGCGGACGGTGCCTATGAAGGACAACAGCGAGGACAGAGTCAACCAACTCAGAGGTATGTACCCACAGTTTACACAGAACACCTATCATACACAAAAGGTGGCCTGTACGTATGTTGAGTCTAGGCCTAGGTATGAGTGACACAGTTGGAAATGAAGCCATGTGGGCCCCTGAAATGGTGGCTGCCTAACCTGTAAAGTGGGACAATGGGATGTGAGGTAACTGCGCTGGCGTTCTACACCGTCACGGTAGGTGGTCGAAGACCGCGGCGCAATGCTGCATTGGTTAACATTGGACCCTATGGGTCCCAGGAGCCAATGGCGATGTACGGCGGTGACGGTACGCACCGCCACGGACGTGACCGCCATTTTCTATCACTTCAATCACTCAATACCTGATCTTCGACAGGAGAGGACCTACACTGCAAGTGCTGCTGTGACCTCGGTCTGGAAGAGACAATGGCTCGAGTGTCTGGGGAAAGGGCCCCTGCCTTCACATCGGAGGAGTTGGAGAAACTCGTGGATGGGGTCCTCCCCCAGTACACGCTACTCTACGGTCCTCCAGACAAACAGGTAAGTACACTGGGAGCATGCTGTATGGGCTATGTCTGTGTGGAGAGGGCCGGAAGTAAGAAGGAAGGGGGGAGAGTGCTGCATGCATGAAAGACGGTGAATGCATGTGCCACATGGCAAGGGTAGGGATGAGGGCCAATCACTTCGACGGTGCAGTTGGTAATAACTTCTCTTTTTCCCCTGTATATTTCATGTAGGTCAGCGCCCACCAGAAGAAAGATATTTGGCGTGCCATCGCCAAGGACGTCTGGACCCTGTGGGTCTATCACAGATGGAGCACCCACTCCCGGAAAAGAAGGGAGGACATTCGCCGCTGGAGCAAGAAGACGGGTGAGGCTCAGCTGGGGATGGCCTCCCAATGTGGGAGGGGTGCCCATCGCACCATGACCCCCCTGACGTTCAGGATCCTGGCTGTGGCCTACCCGGAGCTGGATGGGTGCTTGAGGGCATCACAGCAGCCACAAGGGGGTGAGTACACTCGCATTCTGCTGACTTTGCGTGCAGTGGAGGTGTCTGGGTGGGGGAGGAGGGCTGTGGGTTTCCCTAGGCCAGGGCGAGTTCCGTAGGCAAGGCGCCTCCGTATGTCAGGCCATGTGGCACCCCAGCCCACCTCTGTAGAGTGCCAAGTACAGCTAGTCATGCCCCTGTGTCATCTATGTGTGCAGATGTCGTCCATAGCCTTGTAGGCCATTTCCCATAAATTGAACAGTGGAGCCCAAGAGTGCGGCGTAGTGCAGGGGGCTTCTGTGTCTGTCGTGTCCACCAACTTTAGTGGTAATGCATGCACTCAACATGTCTTTCTTCTGTTGTCCCCCCCCCTTTTTCTGGTCTCCCTGTTCTTGTGTGCATTAGCATCATCAGGCGTAGGAGCAGTGGCAACGGAGCACGAGGGAGCTGCATCCCACATGGCCCTGGAGGGCGACACTACGGAGTCTGAATTCACCAGTGGGACGGAGGGCGAGGGGAGGTCCACGGCAGGGACAGGAGCTGACACCAGCGACACGGACTCGTCCTCTGATGGGAGCTCCCTTGTGGTGGCGGCAACATCTGTGCCCCTCGCATCTACAGGTACAGCCGCCACCCCCCTACCAGCACCGCCCTTTCAGCAGCCCCTCAGCCTTTGCCCCGTGCCCGCTCACCCAGGAGGGTGGGCTTCACCTTTGCCCCAGTCCTTGCCCCAGTCACCCCTGCTGCCCTCAGTGAGGAGGCCATTGACCTCCTCAGGTCCCTCACCGTTGGGCAGTCTACCATTTTGAATGACATCCAGGGTGTAGAGAGGCAGTTGCAACAAACCAATGCATTCCTGGAGGGCATTAATTATGGTCAGGCGGCCCTTCACCGAGCTTTCAGACTCTGGCCTCAGCACGGATGGCAGCCATTGTCCCCGTCTCTAGCCTCCCCCCTCCAACTTCCTCAACCCCGACCCAATCCCCTGTACCTCAGCCTATCCCAAGCACACCTACAGACCAACATGCACACACGTCAACACCCAAGGGAAGATCAGGCAAACATTAGCACCACACATCCCACAGGCACTCACGCAAGCATCACGCACAAGCAGACACACCAACATCCACTGCCTCCACTGTGTCCCCCTCCTCCTCTTCTCCCTCCTCCCTCCCAGTCTTGTCTACACTCACACCTGCATGCACTACCTCTACAGCCACTACGTCCCTCTGCAGCACACCCACCACCACACCCTGCTCACGTGCAGTCACCACCCCCACTAGCATTCACACATCCCCGGTGTCCTCTCCCAGTGTGTCTGTGACGCCCCCTCCCAAGATACACAAACGCAGGCACACACCCACCCAACATTCATCCACCTCACGACAGCCTCCAGCGCATGCACCTTCACCCAAAGTCACCAAACGTACACCTCCTACAACCACCACCTCTTCCTCCACTCCCAAACCCCCTCCAGCTACCCGTCCCAGTGTGTCCCAAAAACTTTTCCTGTCCAACTTTGACCTCTTGTCCACACCTCCCCCACCCCGTCTGTCTCCTAGGTCCCGAACTAGCACCTCAGCCACAACATCTCCGGGACCAGTGGTGCCTGTAGTCACCGGAATCTGGAGTGCACCGGCCACCAGGGCAGCCAGTGTGGCACGGAGCCACCGCACAGACAGTCCCCCACCTGTGAAGCATCAGAAATTGGCCAGTGCCCGGCAGGAGAGGGTGAAGACTCCAGCCACCAAAGCCGCTCCCAGGGGTCCCGTTGGGAGTGTGGAGTCAGCTGTGACACCTTCCAAGGTGGGGAAGGGCCACAAGAAACCCAGCAAGTCTGGGAAGAGCTGCACAGCGGAGAAGACCGCCATCATCCCCGCTGCCCAGGAGGTCACCGCCAGCACCAGCCCAGCTGCCCAGGAGGCCACCAACAGCACCAGCCCAGCTGCCCAGGAGGCCACCGCCAGCACAAGCCCAGCTGCCCAGTAGGCCGCTACCAGCACAAGCCCAGCTGCCCAGGAGGCCACCGCCAGCACCAGCACCAGCCCAGCTGCCCAGGAGGCCACCGCCAGCACAAGCCCAGCTGCCCAGGAGGCCACCTCCAGCACAAGCCTAGCTGGGCCATGAAGGACCACCAGCAAAAGGCCGCTGGGCCATGAAGGACCGCCAGCAAAAGGCCTGTTGGGCCATGAAGGACTGCCAGCAGCTGAGACCCTGCAATGGAGACCGCCATCTGAAGCACCGCTGAACAGGGCACCGCCATCTGAAGCACCGCTGAACAGGGCACCGCCATCTGAAGCACCGCTGAACAAGGCACGCCATCTGAAGCACCGCTGAACAGGGCACGCCATCTCAAGCACCGCTGAACAGGGCACCGCCATCTGAAGCACCGCTGAACAGGGCACCGCCATCTGAAGCACCACTGAACAGGGCACCGCCATCTGAAGCACCGCTACCACATGAGCGCGGCAGGGGCACTGACGCAACTGAGTCCGTCACAGGGTGAATGATGCACTCTGGGCACCATGCCCCCTCCAGAACCAGTGGAGACTGTCATCCACTACCTCTGTCCTTAACAGGATGAAGCACTCAGGGCACCCTGCCCCCTCCAGAACCAGTGGAGACTGTCATCCACTACCTCTGTCCTTAACAGGATGAAGCACTCTGGGCACCATGCCCCCTCCAGAACCAGTGGAGACTGACATCCACTACCTCTGTCCTTAACAGAATGAAGCACTCTGGGCACCATGCCCCCTCCAGAACCAGTGGAGACTGACATCCACTTGAGAGACTGTGGGTTTGCACTCCCCAGGATTGAACAGTGGGCAGACCACCCACTGTATAGACTTGAGAGACTGTGGCTTTGCACTCCCCAGGATGGAACAGTGGGCATGTGGCCCTCTCGTGGATTTGACGTCGTGCACTCAAGCGGCTGAGGTGCCCCCCCTTTCCCTCCCCCTGAGGTGCCTGTTTTCTTGGTATCTGATGCCACTTCAGTGTTCTCTCCGTCATGGTCGAGGATCTTGAGTGGGTCTGGCCCATAACTTGTGGTCCCAGTGTTCCAAGGACTATCTTAGTGCACTACCTGGACTACTATGCTTGGCATTTATTTTGTACATGGTGTATATATATATTTCTGCCTACTTGTTTTTAATATATTACAATGGTTACACTAATTTTCTATTGTCTTTGCATTCTTCCGGGGGTCTGGGGGTTGTTACTTTCATGTATTGATATGCATTTGTGTGTGTTGTAGTGGGTGGGGGTGTTGCGTGTGTGTGTCCCTGTGTTTTCCCTCCCCCCTCCCCTGTATCATAGGTGCAGTACTCACCGTGGTCTTCGCTGCCTGCGTTCGTGCTCCTGGTAGAGGAACAGGAAGACTATCGCAGGGAGAATTTGGAGTTCCGGGTCCATGGTGTCCTCGTTCCTCGTGGGGTGTGTAGAGGTGAGCGTTTCCCTTCGAAATTCCTGTTTCTGCTGTGTTTTTATTCGCGGTGAATCCACCCCGGAAAAGGTGACGGATTGGCCTGTTATAATAGTGTGGGCGGTACATTGTCTCCAGCCTGTCTGTTGGCGGTGACCGCCGTGCTGTTGTTTGTACCGCGTGGCTGTCGGAGTGTTAAAGTGGCTGTCTTTGTTGGCGGCTTCCGCCACGGTCGTAATTGCAATTTTTTTACCGCCGGCCTGTTGGCAGTTTTACCGCCGCTTTAACACCGTCCGCCAGGGTTGTAATGACCACCTTAGTATTAAACCCTGAGGAGGATGAGCACGACTGTGCAACACATAGTCCTAACAAATGTAGCAAGCCACAAAGGCCCCTATGCCAGTTAGCATTGTCCATTTTGTTGACAGTTCCTTCACAATTGACCAATAGACAGGAATTGACCAATATCCTGATCCCTAACCATCTTCCCTGAGCCCGGAAAGATGGTTAGGGAGATACTGGATGACAGACTGTTTGATGATGACCCCAAGAGAAGAGTTATGCTTTTTCAGTAAGGCATACCACTGAGAACTGCATTAGAAGTTAGAATGACCACACCAAGCAAAGTGTTTGACTCAGTAAAAGAAGCAGATCTGTCACATGTACCAGATACCCTGTCGATTAAGGGTCAGCAGCATGGTTCCTTGGAAACACTCCAAGTCATAGAACAATTGACATTACCAGCACATTATTTTGCCCAGGAGCAGAACTGACAGCAAAAGTCTGGAGCAGGAGACGTAATTATAATATATTCAGGTTCAGCATATGTAACAACAACGGTGGACTCAAGCATCATGAGATGGAGCAGGCAAGGGTTCCTTAAGTCGGACAGTAGTCCCATGATGCATAGAGATCTCTTAGAAGCTCAAATAGAGGCACCTGCACTACCACAGGCAGGGGCGGTTGTGAAGAGGGCAGCACACACAAATGGACAGGATTTAGAATCCTGTGGTAACAAACTAGCAGATCAGACAGCTAAGGATGCAGCTAGGCGTGCACCCCCAAAGATACCATCAGACCCACAATCTGTTCCAGTTCTGGTGGCTCAGACTACCTCACCAATGGATTCAGAACCAAGGACTACCACAGCCGAAGATACACCTCATTACACTGAGACAGCAAGGTTACACCTGAGAGAATTGCAGGAAGTTGCTTCTTTGCATGAAAAATAATTTTGGGAAGATTGAGGATGCATCCAGTCACGGGATGACCTAGTGTACAGACAATTATCTATGGGAAAACCAGTAATGCCACAAGTCCTACTTACAATCACCCTGGATCAAATCCATTTGCCAGCGCACATCTCCAGGGATTATTTGGCAACACAAATACAACAGGACTGGTTTGTCCCTAATTTGCATGACATAGGTATCATATATCTACATGGCTGTATGATCTGTGAGTAGTAATTTCCTAATCACATTTTGAAAGTGATAAGCTCCACCATTCCATGACCACAAGGTCCCTTTTAAAAGCCTTCATTTCGACTTTGTGTACAAGATTGATAGATGCAGTAACTACAGGTACCTCATTGTGGTGGTCTGGCACTTCTCAGATGGATAGAGGCAGGGCAGTGCGTTCATTGTGATGCCAAATCAGCAGCTACATTGCTAGTTTGGGAAGTGTTTTCACGATGCGGAATACCAGAAGGGAAAAGATCCGACAACGGTACCCATTTTTCCAATGCAGTATTTGAACATATCACAGCCCTATTAGGGACAAAATACAAATTGTCCTCGATGTACCACCCCCAAAGCAGTGGAATCGTAGAGCACCTGAATGGCCTCTTGAAGAGCAAGATCAGGAAGTGATGCACTACTCTAAACAAAAAACGGATGTATTGCCTACCTATAGAACTATGGGCCAGATGTATGAAACTTTTTTGCACTCGCAAACGGTGCGAATCCCAAAATTCAGCCGTTTGCGAGTGCAAAAAAGTGGTCTGTGATGTTTGAAAGGCATTCGCAGACCAAAATTAAGAAATCGCAAAAATTGTGATTTTTTGCATTGCGACCTGGTTTTGCGAGTCACAATTTGAGATTCGCAAATTCCACATCGCAAGGAGATGCAGCAAAAAATCGCAAATTACGATTTTTCGCAAAATGGCATTTTGCACATGCAAAATACCGTGAAAAGAAACCAGGTGTTAACCTGGTTCAGAATTTAAAAATGCATTTAAAATGCATTTTTAAATTATACATATAAAGCACACATGCCCTTTTGGCATGTGTGCACCTTACATGTCCCCCAAAAATTATTTTGGGGTGCAGCAGTGGGGGCCTTAGGCCCCCAGCACCCTGGGGTTTTGCATTTCCAAAATTGCGATTTCTGGTTCAGAAATCGCAATTTTGGAAATGCAAAACATTTGCAGATATGGGCCAACAGGTCCATAGCTGCGAATGGGGCCAGTATCGCAATTTGCGATTCAGTAATAGCATTTGCGATTTTTAAGAAATCGCTATTACCGAATCACAAATGTGATACATGGCACTTTGCGAGTCGGAAATAGCGATTTCTTAAAAATTGCTATTTCCGAATCGCAAAGGGCCGTGATGATACATCTGGCCCTATATTCCCTAAAAAATACGGCAAGCTCAGACCATCACTTCACACCCCACCAAATAGTGACAGTGCGATCCATCAATATGCCAGCCCCTGCACTAGAAGTAAGATTCAGGGAGAAAGTTTATCCCAAGCACTGAATAATAAAATGCATATGTACGTGTGTGAACTAATGACATTTGCAAGGTTCCTCTTCCAACAGGTAACCAAAGGAAAAGGAAAGTGTGCCAATGCTGAGGTCGTACTCACAGAGGTGAAAATGGCGGTCGGTATTAAAGCGGCAGTAATACCGTCAATGGGCCGGCGGTATAAAATATGGGATCACGACCACGGCGGAAACTGCCAACACATACAGCCCCTTTAACACTCCGACCGCCACAGCGGTAGCAACAAACACTGCGGAAGTAACCGCCAACAGCCAGGCGGAAGACAATGTACCGCCCACCCCATTACAACATGCCCATCTGCCAGCTTTTCCGGGGAGGTACCAACGCCATCAAAAGCACGGCGGACACAGTACTTAGAAGGAAAACCACTCACCTCTCGACACTCAAGGAAGAACCAGGATGTCATGGAGCCTGAGCTGCACGTCCTGCCCATGCTGGTGTTTCTTCTCATATATCAGGAGTACCAATGGCGGCAACGATGACCACGGTGAGTACAGCACCTAGTAGACAGGGGAGGGGGAAGGAAAAAGAGAGTGACACACACACACACACAACACGATGCATCCCACCCCCACCCTCACCCCAACACCATACACACAAACACATGCAACAACATTACATATACACCCCATAACCTTCTGGAAGAACGCAAGGACAAAAGGAATTGAGTCAAATAAGTGTAATATTAGAATTTCAGAGAAATACGTTCATAAATAAATAAACAGTATGTACAATATAAACAATATCTACAAAATGAGGGACAATGTCCACACAAAAATAGTCCGTGGCCCACTGGGCCATAACACATAGGCCAAGCCCACACTTGACTCCTGCCTCAAAACAGAGAGAACACTGCAGGTGCATCTGGTCAAAAACACGCAGGCACCTCAGGGGACAGGGAAGTGGGGGGCACCTTAGCCAGAAGATGGTACAACGCCACTGCTCCTGGAGGGGGCTCAATGCAAACAGCAATGTCCTGGGGAGTGCAAGGCCACAGTCTCTCAAGTCTCTCAAGTGGGTGGTTTGCCCACTGCTTGCTCCTGGGGAGTGCAAATCCACAGTCTCTCAAGTGGGTGGTTTGCCCACCGCCTGGTCCTGGGGAGTGCAAAGCCACACTCTCTCAAGTGGGTGGTTTGCCCACTGCTTGCTCCTGGGGAGTGCAAAGCCACAGTCTCTCAAGTGGGTGGTTTGCCCACTGCTTGCTCCTGGGGAGTACAAAGCCACAGTCTCTTAAGTGGGTGGTTTGCCTACTGCCTGGTCCTGGGGAGTGCGAAGCCACAGTCTCTCAAATGGGTGGTTTGCCCACTGCTTGGTCCTGGGGAGTGCAAGGCCACAGTCTCTCAAGTGGATGGCTTCTTCCACTGGTTCTGGAGGGGGCATTGTGCCCAGTCTGCTTCATCCTGCCAAGGATAGGGTGAGTGGATGTCTTTTTCCACCTGTTCTGGAGGGGGCTTTGTGCCCAGTCTGCTTCATACTGCCAAGGATAGGGTGAGTGGATGCCTTTTTCCACTGGTTCTGGAGGAGGCTTTGTGCCCAGTCTGCTTCATCCTGCCAAGTATAGGGTGAGTAGATGCCTTTCTCCACTGGTTCTGGAGGGGGCTTTGTGCCCAGTGATGCAGCACTTGGGGGCGGTGCCAGGTCACAGTCTCTCACCCTGGTATCAGAGCCATGAGATTTGCAGTGGTCAGGATGCATGATAGTTCATGGAGGCAGGGTTACAGTCCATCAACTGGTGGCTACGGCTGCACAGTGGTGGTAGTGTCAGTGCTGGTGGGGGTGCTGCCAGTGGTGGGGGGGAGGCTCCAGCCCTTCTCCTTCAGCCTCGGACGGCTGCCCACTGGGGCTGCTGCTGCTGACAGTAGTGGGGCTTGCAGCGGTGCAGGTGGCAGTGCTTGCTGCGGTACTTGTGGCAGTGCAAGTGGCGGTGCTGGCAGTTGTGCTGGTATCTACCAGGCCTTCACCTGCAGGCTCAGACGGCTCAAGTGCCTTGGCTGGTGTTTTGTGCCCCTTCCTGCCCTTGGCAGATGGTGGTGTCACCTTGGGTCTGGCAGCTGGAGTCTTTGAGGTGGCCTTGCTGGGTGGTTGTGGCTTCTTCCCCTTACTGGATGCTGTCCCCTTCTTCACCTTGCCAGGTGGCGGAATGTTCTTTGATTTGGCAGGGGTTGGTGGCACACTGGCTGGCCTGATGGGTGACCCCTTTGAGCCTCTGACAGCTGCAAGAACCACAGCGGTTGTGGACTTGGTGGCTGAGGTGCTGGGCTGGGTTGTGGCCACCCTGGCCCGAGGGGAAGGATGGGGGGAGGAACAGGTGAATGTTGGCTGGGAAAAGCAGACATTGGGGTGGGAAGAGGGTGAAGATTTGGGAGTGGAGGTAGAGGAAGAGGAAGTGGTTGTAGGAGGTGTCAGTCTGTTGTGTTTGGGTGCAGGTGCGTGAGCTGGATGCTGTTGTGAGGTGGATGGCTGTTAGGTGGGTGTGTGCTTGTGTGTGCTTGCGTTTGTGTACTTTGGGAGGAGGGAACACAGAGGGAGAGGACACAGTGGACGTGTGCATGGATGTGCAGGTGGTGAATGCCAGTGATGGGTGTGTAGTGATGGGCGTGCTGGTGATGGAGGTAGTGGATGAGGATGTAGTGCATGCAGGTGTGACTGGAGATGCTACTGGGATGGAGGTGGATGAGGAGGAGGAGGGGGACACAGTGGAGGCAGTGGATGTTGGTGTGTCTGCATGGGGATGGTGCTTGTGTGAGTGCCTGTGAGATGAAGTGTGGTGCTTGGGCTTGCCTGAGCCTCTTTTGTGTGTTGATTTGGGTGAATGCTGGTCTGAAGGTGTGCTTGGGATAGGCTGGGGTTGAGGGGATTGGGACTGGGTAGAGGAATTTGGAGGGGGAAGGCTAGAGACAGGGACAATGCCTGCCATCAGTGCGGAGGCCAGACCCAGAAATGCTCTCTGTTGGGCCCCCATGCCAGAGTGAATGCCCTCCAGGTATGCATTTGTTTGTTGCAAATGCGTCTCGACACCCTGGATAGCATTCAGAATGGTTGACTGCCCAACAGTGAGGGATGTCAGGTGGTCAATAGCCTCCTCACTGAGGGCAGCAGGGCTGACTGGGGCAGGGCCGGAGGTGACTAGGACGAAGGAGATGCCCACCCTCCTGGGTGAGCGGGCACAGGAAATACGCAGAGGGGCTGCTGGGAGGACGGTGCTGGTAGGGGGGGTGGCGGCTGTACCTGATGTTGGGGTGGGTACAGAGGTATCCACCACCGCCAGGGAGCTTCCATCAGATGAGGAGTTGCTGTCTGTAGTGTCCCCTCCTGTCTCCTTCGTGGTGCTCCCCTCGCCCTCCGTCCCATTGGTGCCCTCACCCTCGGTGGATTCGGCCTCCAGGCCCATGTGGGATGCAGCTCCCTCCATCGCCAGTGCCTCTGCTCCGCCGCCAGATGATGCTAATGCACACAAGGACAGGGTGACAAAACAAAAAGGGGGAGAGACAGAGGATACACTTGGTCAATGCCAGCAACAACACTACCGTTGGCGTACACAACACACAGGGAGCTGCCCTATCCACTAGGCCATGCACTACCAGTTACAATGCTAGTCACAAGCCCATGGGGGACATGGCATAACGCCATCAGCTGCACACCTGAAACCCACAAGACCCTGTCCAATAGTAGATGCCCACTAACACCATTAGGTTTGGAGTGCTTCAGAGCCTGCCCAGCAAGAGACCTACCTTGCCATGTTCGCCCTGACCTAGGGGCACCCACAGTCCACATTGCCCACCCAGGTAAAACCTTAACGCGCACCAACTCATGAATCAGAATTTGTACTCACCTCCTTGTGGCTGCTGTGATGCCCTCATGTGGCCATCCAACTCCGGATAGGCCACCGCAAGGATGCGGAACATCAGGGGGGGTCAGGGTACGACAGGCACCCCTTCCTCATTGGGAGGCCAGCCCCAACTCTGTATTCCTTGCCCAGTGGCACAGGGTGCTTCCACCGTTTGCAGCAGTGGGTGCTCCGCCTGTCAAAGACCCCCAGGGTCCACACCTTGGTGATGGCACTCCATATACCCTTTTTCTTATGGGCGCTGACCTGCAGGAAAAATACAGCAGAAAAGGGATTAGTAATACCGTCTGGATCGTCATACTCATGGACCACCATATTCCTCCCATCCACTAACGCACATACATTGACCACCATACATGCAGCACTCTGCCCAGGACACATCTGCGCCCCCTTACATGTGGCTTACACACACAGCACTCCATACATTCATGGCCCACGCATCATGCTCACAGTGTACTCACCTGTTTGTCTGGAGGACCAAAGAGTAAAGTGTACTGGGGTAGGACCCCATCCACCAGTCTCTCCAACTCCTCTGCAGTGAAGGCAGGGGCCCTTTCTGCAGAAACATGAGCCATTATTGCTTCCAGACACAGGTCACAGCAGCACTTGCAGTGTAGGTCCTCTCCTGTTGAAGGTCAGGTAGAAAGTGAGCGAAGAGATAGAAAATGGTGGTCACGTCTGCGGCAGTGCGTACCGTCACCGCCGGCGTACATCGTCATTGGCTCCTGGAACTCAAAAAGACCAATGAAACTCAATGTGAAGTTGCGCGGCGGTCGGCGACCGCCTACTGCAATGGGGCACAACGCCAGCGGAATTACCTCATTTCCACTCGTCCCTCCTCACAGGTCAGGCAGCCACCATTTCAGGGGGGCAATGGCACCTAACTGTGTCACAGCAGACATTGGCACATCAACTGACTCTCGGATTCACATACTGGTTCTGTAAATGAAGAGATGCATCATTATTGCAATTGATGTGTGAATATGACCCTCTGATCACTGTTTTCCTCCCTAGGCTTCAACCACTGAGGATGAATATGAGATGGAGACATCCTCCAGTGTACAGACCCCTGGTGATCCTTGCGACAATGGAGGACAGACACATTATCCTAACATACAGACTTGATCGGGCCACAATCCAAGAACTGTGTGCCCAATTGGAACCAGACCTGATGTCAGCTATCCGCCAGCCCACAGGTATCCCCCCTCTAGTGTAGGTCTTGTCAGTGCTCCATTTCCTGGCAAGTGGTTTCTTCCAAACAACAGTGGCCATAACATCAGGGATGTCTCAGCCAATGTTCTCCAACGTGTTGACCAGACTGTTGTCTGCCCTGCTGAAACACATGCACAGCTACATCGTATTCCCCCAGGTGGAGGATTTGGCTACAGTGAAAGCTGACTTTTAAGCCCTGGGACATATCCCCAACATCAATGGTGCCATTGATAGTACACATGTAGCATTTGCCCCCCCCCCGGAGAAATGAACAGGTGTTCCGGAATAGAAAAAGCTATCACTCTATGAATGTGCAGATGGTGTGTTTGGCTGACCAGTAAATCACCTAGGTGAATGCCAAGTATCCTGGCTCTGTGCATGCCTTTATCTTGAGGAATAGCAGCATTCCATATGTGATGGCTCAACTCCAGAGGCACCGGGTGTGGCTAATAGGTGAGCCCAAGGTCCCCACCCAGTATGTGTTGGTGTCTGGGTATTGGGTTGTCCCTAAGGGTTGGTGTGTGTCTAACAGTTTTCCCTCGATATTTACAGGTGACTCTGGTTACCCCAACCTCTCATGGCTACTCATGGCTAACCCCAATGAGGAATCCCAGGACAAGGGCAGGGGAACGTTACAATGAGGCACATGGGCGAACAAGGATTTTTTTTTTAGAGAACCTTCGGCCTCCTGAAGGCCAGGTTCCGGTGCCTACATCTGTCAGGTGGATACCTGTACTACTCACCCGAGAAGGTGTGCCAGATCATTGTTGCATGTTGCACAACCAGGCCTTGAGACGCCAGGTGCCTTTTCTGCAAGAGGATGAGCCTGGAGATAAAGTTGTGGCAGCGGTGGAGCCTGTGGACAGTGAGGGGGAGGAGGCAGAGGAAGAAGATGTGGACAACAGAAGTAATAACATACAGCAGTATTTCCAGTGACACACAGGTAAGACACTGTAATTTCACTTTAGTTTTCAGTTTTCTGTTGGACATTGTACATGGCAGCCTGATTTCCCTATGTCTATGGACACTTACTGTACCCTTTGGCATCTCTATTTTCAGATCTCTGTGCCCCACTCTGGCTCCTGGTATGTTTACTACTGCCAACTACAGGTCATACCAATGTATAAATGACTGCATGTATGATTTACAATGTTTTCAGAATAAATATTTCAATCATTTGACAGACTCCAGAATCGTATTTGTTCCAAGGGTGTTTATTTAAGTGCTAATAAGTAGAGGGGGATGTGCAATGGGCTGGGGTGATGGTGGAGGAATGTCCAGTTAGAGTCCAGTCTCTTGGTATCACAGGTGCATTTTCCAATGGGGCATAGGAAGGGGATCAATGGCAGTTCAAGGTGGACAGGGTGACAGAGTGGGACAGAAGGGTGGCAATCAGGAGAGTCTTATTTCCTGGTGCGGGTCTTGGCAATATTCTCTGGCTTCTGCCTGGATCGCAGGGACTGTTTGTGGGGTGGTTCTCCTTCTGCAGGAGGTGTGGTGCTGGTGGCCTGTTGTTCCAGTGGCAGGCCTCCTGTCCGCTAGCGCCGGCAGAGGTGTGGCTAGTGTCAGGGATCCGTTGTTGTGCCACTGCCTCTCTCATGGTGTTGGCCATGTCAGCCAGCACCCCTCCAATGGTGACCAGGATGGTGTGGATGTGTTTAAGGTCCTCCCTGTTCCCCAGGTACTGTCCCTCCGGCAGGCACTGGGTCTCCTGCAACTTGGCAAGTATCTGGACCAAGGTCTCCTGGGAATGTTGGCATGCTCCCAGGATCTCTACAAGTGCCTCATGGAGAGTGGGTTCGCACAGCAGTCCGCCCAGCTTCCCTGTTGTCCTGTGCCTCTGTCCCCTGAACTGTGTGCCCACCTACACTGAGCCCAGGTCCCTGACTTTCTTGGATTTGTGGGGTTGCCTGGGGTCCCTGTAGTGGTGGACACACTGCTGATTGACGTGTCCTGTGGACAGTGGTATGGGCCTGCTGGGTGGGTGCTGTGCTGGTGTTTCCTGAGGGGGGAGGCTCTGTGGTGCCATGGGACTGTGGCAGGGTACCCGACTGTCCAGAGGTCCCTGATGGGCCAGGTTGGTCATCGTGATCCAGACGTGAAGAGCTGCTGTCATCACTGTGGGCCTCTTCCATGGGAGGACTGGACGTTGGTGGCACCTCCTCTCCGGTGACATTGAGTAGGGGTCCTGTGGGGATGAAAATGCAGTATTATTGTACCTGCGTGTGCCATCTTGTGCATGGGTGTGTTTCCCTGTATGGTTGTGATTGTCCTGTCAGCTTTGCCCTGTGTGCGTGGTGATTTTGTGGGCTAGGTGATTCTCTTTAATGGGCATGCTTTAGTGATTTGTGTTTATTCAGGTCTGTGATGGGTGTCCATGCATAGGTGTTACATGCAGGGCTTGGTATTGGGATGGGTGCGTTGTGATAGTGGGGTAATTGTGAGTTGGTGGAGAGATGGGGGTGAGGGTAGGGGTAGGAGTTTGTGATGGCATGCAGGTAGGGTGGGGAATATAGTAGTAAAGATTTGACTTACCAGAGTCAAGTCCTCCTGCTACTCCTGCAAGGGCCTCAGGATGCATGATCACAAAGACTTGTTTCTCCCATGTTGTTAGTTGTGGGGGAGGAGGTGGGGTTCCACCGCCAGTCCTCTGTACGGCTACCTTGTGTCTTGCAACCATGGAACGCACCTTTCCCCGTAGGTCGTTACACCTCTTCCTGATGTCATCCCTTGTCCCGGGGTGCTGTCCCACGGCGTTGACACTGTCCACAACTCTCCGCCATAGCTCCATCTTCCTTGCAATGGATGTCTGCTGCACCTGTGATCCGAATAGCTGTGGCTCTACCTGGATGATTTCCTCCACCATGACCCTTAGCTCCTCCTCTGAAAACCTGCGGTGTCTTTGGGGTGCCATGGATGTGGTGTGAGTGGTATGTGTGAGGATGCGTGTGGTGATGTGTGGGGTGATGTGTTGTGGTGTGTGCTGTAACATGCATGGATGGTGTATGGGTGATAGTGTTCTGTGGCTCAGATTGAGTGGGTGCTCCTGGCTTGTCTCTCCCTCTGTTGGCAATCTTTTTTTTTTTCATTGAAAGGGTTGTGGTTAATGTGGGTGTGTGCTTTATAGTGGTGTGAGTGTGTGTGTGTGGTGTGTGTATGTGTGTCAGGTGTGTGTAGTTTGAATTGTCCAATGTGGTGGAGTTTTGTTAGTGTGTGTGTATTTTGAGTATTTAGTGCAGCGGTGTGTACCCCCGATGGTTTACCGTGGTTGAAAGACCGCTGCGGTGATTCATGGGTCCTGATACTGTGGGAATATTTCTGTTGGTGTAACAGTGTGGGTTTGGGTACCGCCAGTTTATCACGGACCGCGGTCACGGTATGTTGGCGCCCGTCAGTGCGGCGGTAGGTGGCAATTACCGCCAAGATTGTAATGAGGGCCAAAGTCTTTATATGCAATATAAACTGCCAATGGAGGCACAAATGATTCAGGGGACCCCACACAGTCAACATGGTCACACTAACTGCCTTCAAGGTGGAGGCAGGAAACCCTGGATCCATCACAGCCATGTGCTTCTCGACCCATCTTTTCAACAAAATTAATGGACAATGTAAAGGGAACAAGAGGAGGGGTGAATATTGTCACCTCAAAAGGGCACCTCTCCAACAGCATTTTTGGACTATTTTTTGAATGGACACTGCAAAAGATATGTATTTTAGTTTTTATGCTTCCTTTTTGTCTCTTTATTCTATCCTTTCATCTCTTTGCTAGCAAAGGAACATCTAATTATAATGTCTTTCACATCCTGAAAGAGCTCAATGATAGTTATGTGAACCATAATGCCCACGCTAAATCATCAGATAACCTATGGTATCAGCGTATGCCAGAAAATGGCCCAGAAACCACAAATGAATCTTGCTTTGTATGCTAGATAATTCCTCACCCAACTGGTTCAGATAAACTGTGCTCCACTAAGGAAGTACCACAAAACATAGTTAATTACTTATTACATCTGTATTTATGTAGAATTAAGGCCTAGATGCAAAAAACACATGTCAAAGTAGTACACTTCCTGGTCAATGCCACCAGAAGTATTATCCATCCTCACGGACAAGCAATGCATTAGAGAAGAAGTATCTTGTATGAGAAAGACAGGTCACCCCACCACTGTGGATTGGACCCAGATGGTCCTAGATCTAGGATTGCTAGGGGTGACACACCCACTGACTGAATGCATCAACTATTTTGTGAACCACTTACCCTCAGACTGTGTCCGAAGACCAGGGTTTAAAGCAAGGGGGTTGGTCTTTGTTCATAATCAATGGCATCCCAACATTGAGTTTTCCTGCAGGTCTATGTCTTTATGGAATGGCACTGATGTTATTCAGGATACAATAAAGAGATGTAGAACGACCCAGGACAACAATATTCCATTACCACACCTGTGTAGATAACACTGTGAGTCCCCAGACTGTCAAGAAACTAACATCTGTTTCCTTATGTTTCAGGGGAAATTACACCATTGACGTAGGTCAGAATATTGGTTGTAAGGTCACAGTCTTCCACACAAACATGTAGGGGTGCAGCTCCAACCTAATGGATTTCTTCTGGCACTGTAGAGAAGGGCTGTGTGCCCAGTTACTACCCAACTGGGGAAGGATTTGTCCTATAGTGACTTTGCAAGCTCCAGTTTTGGTATTACCTGGAATAAACATTTCCGCCTTGCATAAACGCCCCATGAACCATTCAACAACCTTGCTATATCACAGCCGAAGGAAGAGAACTGTAGAGTACTATGGCACCCGCACCTGGAATGAAGTTCCTTAAGAGTATAGACTGTTTAATGATGCTAAACTTTTCTTTGGGAGCACTTTGCCAGTTGTCCAAGAAAAAGCAACAATTCATTGGCTCCAGATCACAAGGTGGGAGCAACTCAAATTCATTAACACCACCAATGAGGGCTTCAATGCCATAAAGAAAGAACTGCATGCCCTAAGGATAATGGTGCTGCAACACCGCTATGTACTGGACCTTATGATGGCAATGCAAGATGGGGTTTGTGGGAAGATAGGGACTGTGCGCTGCACTTTTATGCCAGCAAATAATGTAGAAAACTGAACTTTGCCAAAGGCAATACAGACACTGCATAATTTATAAACTAAGATGGTAGATAAAGGAGGTACCCCAGATAGTCGGTTCAGTGGTTGGTTTGCATCACTGCCATCCTGGATGTTAAGGCTGTTGGGGGCTCTGCTACTAAGGACTGTGATCTTGCTACTAATCTACTGTATGATACAAGCAATTTTAGTAAGTGTTAGGAGAATAGGGGCCAAGGCGGGAGGGATGTTTCCACTTAGCGCACCAACACATGTACTGGATTCCCAAGGCAACATGTATCACCTAGAACCTAGGACAGACCAAGGTCAAGGTGAAGTAGTTTAAATATCAACTAGAGGGGGAATGTTGAAGGGATTGTAAAATATAAATGGACTGTATTAAATGTGAAATGTGAAAATATTGTGCAGCATTGACCCCAAGCAGAAACCACACAGCCATTCATAGTTAGAAACCAGTTTAGGCCTAATCCCCACACCTACAAGAGCAAGGAGAACGGTTCAGTTTAGGACATAATGGAATAAGAGACACAAGAGTCCACACACACATTCTCCATGCCTGCAAACAGATTGTGCCCTAAAAAAGCACTGGGTACAATTGAATTAGCCCAGAGCACAAAGGTGCACAATTAAACAATGGGTGCAGGGAAGAGATCATATTTGGAGCTCACAGAAATCTGAGACACACAATACTGGGAGCACACACTTCACGTAAATTACAGCAGCTGTGAAGCATGCACACATACATGGGTCAAAGAATACCCTGTCATAAAGTACTGTCAAATCTATAATAAGGAATGTGCAATGTATTATTTCAGTAATTCAGGGTTATGGGGGGGGTCACGTGTGTTTCTGTTCTAAATCTATAACTTACAAGTTAACAATTATTTACAATGTGTAATAAAGTATTGTGTCAAATTTTATAAAAAGGTATGTCTCTGAACAGGCATTTAAGAAAAACCATAGAGACAAGGTGTGTCTGGCCAAGGTGTAGTCAGCAGTGTTTTTCTCCCTGTTTTGACACTTAGTAAATGCGGTCTTTGGGTTGCCAAGAAGAGTCTCCATGGTTGTTTGAGTCTTCGGAGTGTTTTCATTCACCCGGCACTGAAGGAAGTGTGTTTGCTGGTTCTTTTGTAGAGGATACTCTGAATGGAGGCTTTTGGAGCGAGGATGATTGTTGGTGGTAGTCATCACCCAACTAATTGTCTAACCAGGCCTGCTGCTTTTCACCTAATGACACCAACTGATTTTCTTTGAGGACACCATTCACCAACCTTACCCTCATTAGGAGAACAGTGACAGCTGATGGCATACTTGACAACGTATACAGATTAGGAATACGAAGTTGTATTACTATTAAAGTTGAGGCTATGATCCATTTATGCTCCTGTGGCATGGATCATGACTTCCATTTAGCATTGTAAAGCACAGGTGTAGTTGTTCACTAATGAGACAACTTCCACAATTAGTATAAACTATTTTGTGTATAATTCATCCAAATATTTACCTTACATGGTGATTAAAAATTGTTGTTGCTTTCAATCATACCAGATTTTCCTTGGTGGTGACGGTGATGGAAGAAAGGGCATCAGACTGTGAGCCCTATAGAGAGCAGGTGGTGTGATGCCCTTTCATTCCTGGCTGGCACTCGGTCTGGCTATCATAGAAAGCTTTTAATGCATTTATTTTTTACATATTTACCCTTCTGTGGTGGATTGGAATAACATTTTAAAGAAGCTGAAAATAAAGTTGATGTTTCAAAACTACTAATAATACATTGGCTGAAAATCGAAGATCCCTATGTAAACCCATGTTTAAGCAGACATCAGAAATTTGAGAAGTGCGATCAATGTCACTTCCGCAAATTACTCCTGGTGAGTTTTAGTGGGACAATCATGTCAACAGTTATCAGGGAAAAATGTTCAGTAGTAAAGAGACAATCAAAATTGGTGGATACTTTTCATGAAGAAACTTGCATTTGAAGGTATTTACTATACCCCATAAATACTGCAACCTGGTGTATCAGTATTCCTAAATATCTCACCACCACTGCAAAAACAAATTGATAATGTTCCGGATGTACAGTGTATTTACTTTCTTTGCAACAGGGTCATTAACTTATTTCCCAGGCAAGGACAGCCATGCCTCGACCAGGGAATTCTACTGAGGGTCACGCTATCCTAAAAAAGAATGAGACAACTGTCACAATCTAGTGGTGGACATGCACTGCTAGATCAATAGTTTACAGCTGTGGAGCCAACTGAAGCCTTCCCCCAATAGTTTCTCAACCTCGAAATTGACTGGAGGATCCATGAGCATAGAGGGCCAGGAAAAACACCAAATTATGCTAATCCACTCCTTCAAACTCGAAAAGAGCGTCAAAGTGTTTGAAGACATACTACTTGAATTAATAAGCTACATCACAAGGGCATTTTACAGCCAACTTACCTTCCTCGTGGTCCACATAAGTCTCTTTTTCTCCAGTTAGATTGGAACTGTCTCCCACAGCACTTTCCTGCAGGCACTTTGTCTCTTCCAAGGCAATATGTCTCTTGTTCTCGTCCACTGGTTGTCGAACTGCAAGATACAAAAAAAAGGCAATCCATGTTGAAATATGAGGTCTTAAATAAAATAACTTACGGCTTCATTAGTGAAAGGGCATTGTGAATGTCATTGGTAGTATTTCATAATTTTGGGCCTGATTTAGAGTTTGACGGACAAGAGTGATAGAGCACCTTGTCTACCAAGAATTTGGTTGGCCTGTCCAATTTAGAATTAGATGGACTGTCAGCTTTCAGTGCCCCCTTTCTCTGACAGCCTGATGGAGCGCCAGCTATCAGAGGAGGGACATCTCACCACTCACCCTACACAGTGCTCATGGTCTGATTAACTGTTTTTGCTATCTGTAACAACTAGGGAAAACCTGGTGCGATGAACAGAAAAATTAAAACAATGTCTCCTACGCTCAGGATAAACATTACCTCATTTAAGGATCATTAGTTATTTGTTTTCAAAACACAAACTCACATTTTGGTATTTTTGTTTCAACAAACAGTTTGGTTTATGTCAACCATCCACCAAAGTTTTGGTGCCTTCAGAGGAACAAGACAACAGTTCTCTGCAGGTTCAGAGATCACTGCTCGGCTAATGGTAATCTCTACATATGGTGGGCTTCTGTCCATCAAGGTAGTGGATATAATATCCTCTGCCCCTGATGGGTAGTGTAAAGACCAGCATTGCCTAGATCAGGCTCTATGATTGGTGCCGTGCTGCCCAATAATTGGGCACATTAACACATTGTGCAGCAAATAGCCTTTTTATAGCTTCTAAATATTTCTAAAAAACTTGGAGACTGGATATGACTGAGCCAAAGTAAATTAAAAATTCGTTTTTCTCAGTATTACATTAATTGGTCAAGGCTCAAAAGAAGCAGACTGGAGATCAGCGAGCACTAAGACTGGTAAATGAGCCAAATCAAACCTTTTAATATACACTTCTAGGGTATTAGTAGTGTGCACAACTCTTCAGGGTTCAGTAATTACCGAGACAGACAATATCTGAATGTTTAAAGTGTCAGGAGACAACCCAAAAGAACTGAATTGCATTCCCAAAAGATTATAGATTTCTCCCTATACCATTTCTGGAAGGATGCCCAGTGATGATAATCCTAGTAGAAAGATGCCTAGAATGTTGGCTAGCACAACATCATCCTGTGAAAGCCCCAACCTTATTAGCCCTCATTGTTCATTTACCATATTTAGAGGTGCACTCTCTGATATACTAGGAGAATCCACTCTGGAGTAGAAACTTTCTGGCAGAGAAGATAGGCCAACAATTCTCAAAGCCAAAATGGAACTGCCACTATTATTCCTTGTCTCATTCTCAAAAGGCGAGCTAACAGCATGGAAATTACTGGAAATGGGGGAAATGCAAAAAGTAGACCCTTCAGCCATGGTACATCAGAGCATCCACCTACCAAGATGCCTCTCTGTGGAACATAATTCAGAACACTGGTAGCAGAGAATTGTGTACATGTCCGAAAAGATCTATTCCTGCAGTGTCAAACTTGTCACACATTTGCAGGACCAGAAAGAAGGCTGAGATGAGGGGAACGCCGACATATAAAATCTGCTTGAGTGCTATCTGCTCTTATGTGATCTACCCTTACAGAAACACGATTACCTTCTGCCCATAGCCACACCTGCAAAGCCTCCACTGCCCATTCCTTGCACCTGGTGCCTCCAACAACTGAAGTAAGGACTGATTTCCCCAAAATTAAGCTTCTTAACAACTGAAGGTCTAACAGGACATCTGGTTCCTGAACTAAAATAGGAAACTATCTCTCTAGATGAGCAGGGATCAACCACCAATCTAACACTGTTTTTCAACATTCAAATTTCATAAATGTATATTTGAGGCATTAGATCCCACCACCAGAGTATGTGCCTGGATACTAGACCCAAGTGTAATCAAACCCAAGGAGCTACAATTACAGTGGAGGCCTACACAGAAAGACAAAAACAAAATAGCAGAGCTCATAGCTCTTTGCCTTCTTGCACTTGCATACATCTTTATGCCAATGTTGATAGTAAAGTCAGGAGGGATGCCACATGTGTGCATGCCACATTCCACATGCAAGGACACCATTCCAATATCTGTCTGGAACCTAGTCCTACTGAACTGTAAGGAACTATCCTGGATTGAGTTGTGTTGAGAAAGAACTTTAGAGAGTCTGACAGCTGTCACCCTCACTTCACATGAGATGTTGTTTCGCCCTTTGATTTGTGCATGAATTAACCAGTTGACCAGATCTGGGTGAAGACTGATATCCTTGTCATGAAGTAATACTACTTATTGATCCTCAACTTCAAAGAACCGCTTCGTGCAGATCTCACTCCAAAGTACACAATCATAAACTGGAAATGAGGCAAATTTGAATGTTCAAACAACACTTTATTATTCTCCAATTGTGAAGTATTACTCATTTTCTAAATTTAGCTCTACAAAAACCTTCTTTAAGAATGCTCAATGTGATAATATTGTGGAATGTGTCCATCTTGAAGTGGACTGAGTGAACAAACTGGCTTACCTTTTTCAAACTGATGATGTGTCTAACTCTGCCCGAAATATTTGGCACTAGAAAAATATGATAGAACAATCCTTACCCTCCACTCCTTCTGAAGATCTAAAATATCACCTTCTTGCTCAATAATGTTTGAATGTCCTTTAGGAAAATTTCTTTTTTTTGGCCTGATGCAAAGGAGTCTCTTAACAGCATAACTCGGGAAGTGACATGAGAATCTAGTCTTGTTCTTTTCTTGTACAACACCAGAACCCAGGCAACTGAAATGACTTCATGCCAATTACTAAACTGAGAATCAGTAAATGAGAGATAATGTCATCATTTGCAGGGAACCCTCTTAGAAGATCCTGAAGCCTCAAAATCTTTGAATCATAGAATAGAGTGGATTGGGGTACAGTATTTTGGCATAGAGTGGCATACAGTGGAGTGGCATACAGTGGAGTGGCATAGAGTAGAGTGGCGAAAAGTGAGAAGCACTGAGCAGGGTGGCGCAGAGTAGCACAGTTGTGAGTGTAAGTAACAAAAGCATCAACAGAGATGGCAGCTAGGATAAAAGCAACATAAGAAGCCTGTGTTAAAAGTAGAAAGTCACATTGCAGGTCCGGGAATAATATTGAAAACTTTTAAAATAAAAACAATTATGTGTTGAGAAAGATAAGGAAGAACACATGTATTTGGTCCATGCTCCAGGGAGGAGTTAACACAAGAAAGGAAAGGAAGCCTACGGGAACTTAGCAATCGAAAGATTGCAAATGACAGTGACAGCAAAAACAACAAATGGTATGCTGTGGGCGGGTTGTAAGACCATTGAATTGTAAGCAATACATCTCACAGCACAACACATGCTCTGTGTAGGCAAGACTTAAAAATGGATCATGGAAATCTGCATTATGTTCGGTTGGTCACCTTAGTCAAATCACAGCTGACTATGCAATTAGTTTATATCTTGGAAGATCCCGGGATCATGGCAGATTGCAAGTTTCACAAAATGCAGGATAAGGACAGTTATTTAACTTTTTTATGGAAATAAATACCGGCAGCCCATTGTCCACTGGCTGCTACAATTTAATTTTCCTTGCATTATTTTAAGGCCTTTCAGGGTCCTAGCTGTTTTCAAAAGAAAGTCCTCACTTATGAGGTAGAACAAGTTAAACTCTCAATAAATAGTCTTTTCTGTACACTTGGGGATCTTCGTTAAGCAGCAGTGAGGGCCAATGCCAGCTTTTTTAAGATTCACACATGAAACAATTTTCGTCTCCACTCTACCGTTCAGTGTAACCTTCTTTTCAGACAATGCCTTTCCACCCTCCCGGCAACTAGATGTATACACCTAGACATGACTAGGTGAAAGAGTGACATATTCTTGCAATGTAGTTGCTAACTTACTGTACCACGCAACCTCTGACTTCTAATAGTCACAGATCTGATGTAAGATTATTTGTTCTACATTCCTACTAGGCACTGAGCAGCATTACGATGTCAGGTGATTGACTCAGGCTACATTTACCAACTTGTTGAAGGTATAGAATACTATGTGATCCAGTGGGCATCCGCCACACAGTACCTTTTACTGCTCTATCATACAGGCTACTAATCTTTACTCCTGATAAGCAGGACTCAGAGGTAAGCCTAACATGTAGCAGACTTTGATCAGGATAGCCACGAGGCAACTGGCAGCTCTCCTATGTCCACCTAAAAGTATGGATTTTTATGGAAAAATATTTTGACTATTGCACTTTGCTACAGCCACATCAGCTGAGGCAGTTGCTAACGACAATAGGAAGAGTAGTTTTACTACTATTCCAATTGAAGAATTGGGCAGCTAGGGTTTCTTGGGTCCTCCTACTCCTGCTAAATGATGAGGAGCAAGGTTGGCTAATGTCAGCTAACAGTAGCCTGTCTCTCACTACTGTATTGCCACAAACCAGTGTGGGACCTGACATGCCAGCCTGCAATATTAATAGTTAAGGAAAATAAAGTATATAACGATCGTAAATGACAGTAGGGATCTGCCCTCCACAAAAGTCTAAAATATGGCACACAGTTTTCCAAGGGCTTGCTCTCCCTTGCAGCTCCAATTTAGTAAATGTATTTAAAGGAGGGGAAAAGCCATATCTATTTCTCCTTACTAACTGTTCCTGTGCTCATGAATACCTGTGGAGGTCAAAAGAATGAATGATGACTGAATTGCTTAACTGTGGCTCTTTCATTAGGGTAACAATTTGAAGGAAAAAACAGAGTCAAGCAAGCAGCTGCCATTTTGACATGATCATGAGCACTTCAAAATGGTGGTCACGGATAATAAACCTCCGTAACACAGACTGAGTAATGAGTACAGGCCATATCCTTATATTACATTCAAAGGCCATATATAAACAAAACACAGGAAAGCTCTCAGTGCTTTCTGCACATGGAAAATGCCGCAACAATATTACTGCGCACTGCCACAGCCAAACGCTGTGTTCAGCAGCATCAGAGGCACAGAGATTAGGTATTTAGCTGACCCAAAGGCCGCTCTCACTCTAGTCCTCTGTGCATGGCTGTATGACAATGCATTTATAATCCAGATTACATGTGGAGGACACACTGCTGGAGGTCGATTTAAGAGCAACTCTAAGCTACTAGATGGCAATTCACTTGCTCATGGCGTTTAGCAATTTTTAAGATAAGAGTTCCAAAATCATGCCGATAGCCTCCAAAGGGCTAAACATTTATCTATTTAGTAGAGTATACTTGGGAACATTAGTGAGAAAGAAAGCACCCAAAATGAGTGAAAAACATGTTCAGAGCTGAACATTTTGCCTCAGTCACCAGTTTGTGGTGCTGCATGTTGCTGAGTCAATGGAAGGCAGAGTGGGCATGTTCAACCCTCAAAGCGGTGATTCAAAGAGGTGGTATAAAGGCATTTTACAGATAATTTATTGAAAAATAAGGACCTCTTTTAAACGGCACCACTGGAGCGTCATTTCTTTGGATGCTTTGGTGGCACAGTGTACCAGCCCATATTTATATGGCAATGCAAAGCCACCTTGTGTGGCTTTTCATGGCCTTGTAAATATGGCCCCCTTTCACACATAACTCTGTGTAAAATGGCATTGCATGGGTGTTGCTGTGGGTGTTCCCACGCAACACCCATGGAACCTGATGGAATCTGATGCATTCCAGATTTACGAGGCTGGGAATGCACCAGATTCCTACGTCACCTTAGGGGTGGCGTTAAAGTGATGCAACAGGAAGAAATAACATTATTTCTCCCAGTTTTTCCTTTTTCTATGTGTGCTGCATTCCATTAATGATTGTGTATATTCAGGAAGGTGTCCCTTCCTGCATATAAACAATCATTCCTGAAACGTAAGGGTGACTGCATTGGCGCTAGGCAGCAGTTTGTGTGATAGCGCTGAGGAAAGTTTAGGGATGTGTTGTGTTTCTGTAAATACAACACATCCCTGCACTTTCAAAATGATGCAGCGTGGCGCAGCAAGCAGGCTTTCCACTCCACGCTGCGTGATTTCTAAATGAGGCCCTCAGTGTATTTATCTGAGAGGTTTGCAAAATTCCATAACAGTAGTTCTTTTTAAGCAATTGTGAGATTAGATGGTATGATTGTAAATCTTTACACAATAACTATTAAAATGCCCTTATGCTAATCCAAACTCTCGACAGAATTCTAAACTGCCATTTATTATTGTTATCAACTGCTACTGCATGCAGCCATAGAGATGCGTTTTGTGCTTGTTCTTAGGGTGGGTATACCAAACTATCAAGAAAAATTCCAAGAAAAAAAATGTCCATCTAATTTTTATTATTAAAGGCTACCTATAGATTGGTGAAGGGGAGGAAGGTATTAAGTGGTCATGTATATCTAATTTCAGATTTAAATTTTGTAAAGGAATTAATAGTGAGTGAGAATGCAAACATCATTGCTTGAGGACTACACATAGTCACTATTGGCCAGATGTATCAAGCTCCCAGTTTGCATTTCTTAAATAGCGAATTTTAAGAAATCGCTATTTAAGAAATGCAAATTGGGATGTATGAAATTTGCGATTCGGTAATAGTGATTTCTTAAAATTCACAATCGCTATTACCGAATCGTAATTAGAGAATGGGACTACATTCATCCCTATAGGCCTGCAGGCCCATAGGTGTGAATGGTTTTGCATTTCCCAATTTGCGAATTCCAGTTAAGGCCCCTCTGATGCACCCCAAAACAATATTTGCGGACATGTGAAGCACACACATGCCCTAGGGGCATGTATGCGCTACATGTCATTTTTAAAAATGCATTTATAATAAATTAAAAATATTGCACATGCTTACCACCAAATTGGATTTGGTGGTAATTGCATTTCCTAAATGACCAATTCGCATTTATGACATGCTTGATCCATGTGCTTTGGATATCGCAAATAGGAATTCCCTAGTTGCAATTTCCTATTTAGAGAATTGCAATTTGCGATTCTCTAAATAGGGTCGCAATTTAAAGGAATTGCTATTTTTGCGATTACTTAAAATTGCACAGCGAATGCCTTTCATACATCTGGAATGGCATTTTTGCATTCGCAAACGGCTGACTTTTGCGATTCGCACCATTTGCGAATACAAAATTGCTTGATACATCAAAAGATGTAGATTCCCAAAAATATTAATTATTTATTAAGTCTTCTTACTAGCATACAAACTCCAGAAGACTCCATTGTTCAGGTAGGAAGTATTGAATGAAGACAAAGAGCGAACAGGAATCGCCAGGCACCTCACAGCTCCTTACAGAAGTAACTGCTAAAAATAGAACCTTCATATCAAATTCTACAAAGTAGGTTCTAGTCTTATGTCAGAACAGATCGCCATGACCTATGAGCCAACCAACAGATACAACACAGATCCCTTCTCTAAAAATCAATGAAATGCATTTTGGTTAAGATCAGGAACCAAAAACAACAGTAAAAACAAACTGCAACTGGATAAAACATTTCTAGTAGAGTAAACTGCTAATGTGACCAACAACTCAAGAGCATATCCTCACATTTCAAAAGATTTAACTTCAACCCTTACCAATATTGACACTGTTAGAAACTGGGTTTCTGGTTGGCAGAGGTTTGCATCCTGTCCAAGCAGGAACCACAATCCTAGTGAGGGTAAGTGAACTCTAAACTCTAAATTAGCCTGTGCTCGGGTAGCTTGGCACAGAGCCGTGCGGCCTAAATTTAGAGGCAATGTGTTAAGTATTTGTGCAACATTTCAAACAGCAAAACAGTGAAAATGTTGCACAAAAATACATCGCACCAAGTTATAAAGATAGAACTTAATTTTAATGAATAAAACAAGATTAAAACAACAAAATCCACTAAGTAGAACTTGAGATATGAATTTCCAAAGAATAAACAGTAAAATAGTGCTTAGAAGCAAAAAGCGCCTGTTGCACTGGGTTCTGCCTGAATTTTTTTCTTTTTGGCCCCCTGGTTCGTGAACTTTTTATTGTGGGTGAGCCTCACTACTGGTGTCTCACCCACTGTAATTACTCGGTAAATGTATTGCGCATGGGTACTGCAAGTACCCATCTTTTAAGATAAGGCTGCTGAAACACAGCAAGGGTAAGGGGCACTTGTTTGGGTACACATGAACACGTGCACACTCGTGTACAGGCTTGGCATGGGAGACTACTGTTGTGCGCAGCCTCGTAACAGCTCACAGGTAGCTTGGCGCAATGAGGACTCTGCAGGTATAGGTATTCACCTGGCCTAGGTCTCATGGGGATAGTGTACACTATTAGGGAAGGTCAGTATTCTATATTGTTTTAACTATAGTGACACTCCATTATATACCTAGGGAGGGAACTGCTTTAGAGTGTAGTTTCCCATCTCCATGGATTAGAGTCAGACCACTGCAGACCATTGACGCCGTGATCTACAGTACAACCTGTGCAGGAATTCAAATTTGCCACTTCCAAAACGATAACAGTACATCTTGTGGGTCATTCAGAGTCTTCATGTTTTCCAGGCTCAGCTCAGGCTCAGAGCCAGGCCTGTTGTCACCCTGCTGTGTCCAGTAACTACATTCTTTCCAAGCAGCAGGAATAAAGGCTGCTCCAACACAAAGGAAGCAATTAGCATTACTTCTCCTTGCTCCTGGGAAGGAAAAGGGGTAGGGCAGAATGCTCTGTATCAATCAACGAGCTATCACACTGTATCAGGGATGGGCCTGCCTAAGCCCCCTGAACAAAGGAAAGTCCCCAGACAACTGGAACCAACCCACTGGGGGGGCCACCTTTAAAAATTCTAATGTGAAGGTCCCTGGCAGTGATGTTAGGGAGGGGTGGAGCTGAGAACCCAGGAGCTGACGTGACCAGTCCTTGATGATGCCTTTTTGGAATGTCCCAACATGCTGTGCAGAAAGGTTGGAACAGGGGTGGAAAGGTGATGTGGCACCCCAGGATTAATTAGGGGTGCCTGTCTTCTGGAAACTTCCTCACCCCTTTAGAAACTCTTGCACAAAGGAGGACTCTCTTACCTGTGAACTTTCCACCTGCTTTGCTGCAGGATCCTGGGACTGCCATGGAGAACTGGGAGGAGGAAACCCTGATCCCCAACCAGGACTCTGCCCAGTTGACCCCACCCACCCGTGGGGCTAAACAAAGGCCAGTGAAGCTGGCCCACTTAATCCTCCTGACGACCAGTTGGGGTAACCTCTGGACTTTTCTGCGCCCTCCAACAAAGCCCCAAGGAAAACTGCGCAGGGAGCCAGGAAGACCAACTTTTAGAGGACTACACCTATTTGGAGGTGTGGAAGATTGATGCAACTGTCCCTGGTGGATAGAGCCTGCCACTAGGAGTAGAATGAGTCCAGGATTGTCAAAATCAGTCCAACAGGGCCCGAGTTATGGCATTTTTTAAGTTTGGTGACCTTAGACCCAATTCTTCCCTCGACCTGCATGGGGCTCCGCCGCAATTTCATCAATTTGCCCCGGAGTGGGCAGGGGCCTGGTGGGACGGTGCAAGAAGGCTGCAAGGCTAATAGTTGGGATGAGGGGGCATGCGTGGGGCCCCCTCCCTGTGCTTGTATCCCACCCAGGGACCCCATCCCCAGGGCAGACTTATGTTGGAGGGGGCCAGGACCCCATCCCCGGCCCCCAAGTGTTCCTAACCACAGGGGGAGCATTGTTGCACTCCCCTGGGATTTCCTGTATGGGGAACTGCCATCACACTCCCCTGGCAGGAGGCTCGAGGGACCCAGGACTCCATCCCTGGGCCCAGTGGCATCCTCTGGGGACGGAGTGAGTGCTGCTGCATCGCCCACATGTGGCTCGCACTCTGCGCTTCCCATGCCCATGTCTAGGGTGAGCAGAAGGCAGCCACCAGCACACGTGTGTGCCCACTGAAGTGGGCAGACACAACAGATTGCAAGCTCATGCAGCAACACCCGGATGTGCTGCCTGCATGGGGAGCCACTGGAGTGCCCGTGTAGGACCAGGCACCCCCCACCATAGAAACGTGGCAGGAGATGCCTTTGTTTGAATAGAAAACCAGGAAAGATCAGGGCGGCTCTTTCCGGCACAGCGGTAGAGCCGCTACTATAATATTCACAGCACTTGGGAAACTGTGACCCCTTAATGCATTTCGGGGCCTTTCATTTACCTTATATTTGTGCCGATAACTCAGCCTGTGGTGGTTCTAGGAGGATGGGACTACCATCAAAATGTACAGCATGGTGTGCTCCTTCTGCCCAGATCATCTTCTGGGTCCCAGCCTATGTTGGGGCAGGGGCAAAATCATCACCTCTCAAACTTTTCAAAGGCTTTCTAAGCTTCCTCGTTATTGGAGCTTTTGCTCTACAGCTGAGGGTAGTTTGGTCTCTTGGGGCCTAATATATGTTAACATTTTAAAAGGCTTGGAAGGCCTGAAAATATGTGCATTGGGCCCTGTAGTGGATGAGAATATGGTTATATTGTAATGTCTTAAATGCAATTGCATTATAATGATGTCCTATGTGGTTGTGCCCTCTAGGGACTGAATGGACGGTTGCATACCAAAATGCAATTTTTATTGTGGTGTCCGATAGGGGCTGTTTTGATCATTATAGTCTAGTACCAAGTGTATGAAAAACTACACAAAGACCTTTCTGATAAATGTTTTTATTGGGTTTACAGGATTTTTTTTTTTTTCATGATCCTTGACAATGAATCATGCCAAAGTAATATCCCTATTACACCAGGACTGTTTGAACACTCTTGAAATGTCTTGGTGTCCCATCTAGTGGGTCCACAGGAGTTGCACAATGTCAGGTATGGTATGTTCCATCTGCCAATGTATATTTCTAAAATATTGCATAGTATTTAGTAGTGTGTGCATAATTAATGTACTTCTCCTTCACTAAATAGAAAGTACGGACTGGACAATAATTTATTGAGTGTTATTATTGCATGCCAGTGATTGGTGATTCCTAGCCCACACCACCTCCCTTGAGTAAGCCTTAGTCTGCTCCTCCTCATTACTCTGTGAGAGCTAAGCGCTGTAATGGGGTGTTTGGTTCCCACTGAGGACAATTGAAGAACTATTATTTGTGCTGGCCACACAACTAACGATCCAATTTCCAACAGCACCTACTTGGGATATCTGGTCGAGCTGGCCCGGGACAAAGTCAGGAGTTCAGGCCGGCCGCGATGGAGCATGGGCTGACTACAGGGATTCAGTGAGGCCCACTGAACAAAAGTACCTTAATCTTGGTTGCATCGATTTGGGTGCGGGTAGCAGAGGAGGTGATGCGCCGCTGAAAGTTCCCGCAGAAGAGGAGAAGCATTGATATTCCCCATGCAGTTGAGGAGATGATTTGAGTTTCTCTATGCAGCATCGGAGATGTAGTGGTTCTGAAGGAGATGCGCTGGTTCTGGCCTTGCAACAACGGTGATGGATCAAAGTTGATCCCGCAGTGGTTCCCATCCATGCAGGGGGCGAAGAGCTGGTTTTGTCGCTTGCAACAGTGGCAATACACTGATTCTTGCTGGAGCAGCACTTTATATAAACTTCCAAGGCCCAGGACTGGATTAACACCACTTAGCAGGGCAAGAATCACAGTTGGTAGAGTCCAGGTGCTGTAGCAGCTGAGGTGGAAGTCTTGTGTGTCCCTGAGACTTCAGAAAACAGAAGGCAGGCCAGCAAGTCCTTGCAGTCACTCCGGTTCTGTGTTGGGGAGATGCAGGTCTAGTCGTTGTCACTGCCAGGTAAGGAGGGCAGCAGAAAGCAGGTCAGCACAACAGAGCAGAAGTAGAGCAAAGCCCAGCAGAATGACAATCCATCCAGTATCATAGCAGCCTTTCTTCCTGGCAGAGTATGCACAGGTCCAGAAGTGTACTGAGCGGTGGTGTCTGAGGTCCAGTAATTCTACCCAGTTGTGCCTTTGAAGTGGGGAAATCTTCAAAGAAATGCTTTTGAAGTGCACAGAGTCCCTATCCTTCCTGCCCTGACTCCAGACTCACTACAGATGGGTGAGCAGCCCTTTGTGTGGGGAAAGCACACAGCCTATTCAAGTGTGTCATCTCTTTCCTCCCAGGATGGCCCATCAATCACACCTCAGCTCCCTTTGTGTGTGACTATCTAGAGGGAACGCGCATGTGCAGTTGGCACCCACCTCAGATGTGAATTCAGAGACAGACAGAAGGAACCACATTTTTTAAGTAAGAAAATGCTGACTTTCTGAAAGTGGTATTTTCAGAATTACAAATTAAAATCCAATCTCAAAATAAGCAGTGATTTTAAATTGTGTTTCCAAAGACACCAAGGGCCATATTTATACTTTTTGACGCAAAACTGCGCTAACGCAGTTTTGCGTCAAAAAAATTAGCGCCGGCTAACGCCATTCTGAAGCGCCATGCGGGCACCGTATTTATTCAATGACGTTAGCCGGCGTTAGCCGCCGGCGCTGCCTGGTGTGCGTGAAAAAAAATGACGTACACCAGGCAGCGCCGGCGTAGGGGAATATGGAGCTTGGGCGCCAAAAAATGGGGCAAGTCAGGCTGAGGCAAATTTTTCACCTCAACCCGATTTGCGCCATTTTTTTCGACTCCCAACCCCCATTGAAATGACTCCTGTCTTAGCAAAGACAGGAGTCATGCCCCCTTGCCCAATGGTCATGCCCAGGGGACTACTGTCCCCTGGGCATGGTCATTGGGCATAGTGGCATGTAGGGGGGGCACAAATCAGGCCCCCCTATGCCACAAAAAAAAAAAAAAAAAATACTTACCTGAACGAACTTACCTTAAGTTCCCTGGGATGGGTCCCTCCATCCTTGGGTGGCCTCCTGGGGTGGGCAAGGGTGGCAGGGGGTGTCCCTGGGGGCATGGGAGGGCACCTCTGGGCTCCTTCCGAGCCCACAGGTCCCTTAACGCCTGCCTTGTCCAGGCGCTAAAAAACGGTGCAAAAGCGGCTGGACGTCATTTTTTTTGACCCGCCCACTCCTGGGCGTGAATTTTGCCCGGGAGTGTAAATACGGCGCACATGCCTCGGAGTCACTTTTTTAGACGGGAACGCCTACCTTGCATATCATTAACGCAAAGTAGGTGTCCACGCTAAAAAATGACGCAAACTCCATGGACTTTGGCGCTAGACGCATCTAACGCCAAAGTATAAATATGGAGCTAGTTTCGAGTCGGAATTGCGTAAAAAAAACGACGCAATTCCGACGCAAACAGAGTATAAATATGCCCCCAAATTTGGGGGTCCCATCTCTTCCCAATTGGAAATTACACGTAAAAAAATGTAAGTAAGTAATCCCAATGTTATCCAACCTGCCAGGTCGACATGGCCGTTTAAAACTGCCCACACAAGCTCTGCAGTGGCAGGCCTGAGACATATTTGAAGGGCTATTGAAGTGGGTGACACAATCAGTGCTGGAGGCCTGTCAGTTTTATTTAAATACAGACCCAGGCTCATTTAGTGCAGTTAACTAGGGACTTATAAGTAAGTTAAATATGCCAATTGTGGATAAGCAAAGGTTATCATGTTTAAGCATAAATCACATTCACCTTAACACTGGATAGCAGTGGTAAAGTGCCCAGACTCCTAAAGCCAGCAAAAGTAAGGTCAGCAAAACAAGAGGTCTGAAGGAAAAAAGTCAGGGGAACCATGCTAAGGATGCCAGGTCTAACGGACATGCTACAGACATCTCTAGAGTTCAATACCACCATGTTTCTTTTTATTTTTTGTATAATAACTGGTTTCTTTAACTAGGCTTTATCACTATTTTTCAGTGACAGACCCTGCTACTGAATTTAGCATCATACATTGACTTGTATTTGTTCTGATTCTTCTGATTTAGATGTTATCATCGGGAATCAAAGTGCCACTGCTCACTAATGTCTGAGTTTTGTAACCATGCAGGATTGAGTTTTGTACTGGGTAATCTACATGTATAGGAGAACAATTGTGATGACTGAGTGATGAGATTTGGTGTGACCCTGAAAGCCAACCATATTTCTCGTAAGACATCAGCAAGAGATTCCTTGTTATTAATAGTTATTGTGTGCATCTTGATATTGTGCATCACAGTGGCCATATTGGATTGAGCCAGTGTGTGCACAAATTTCAGCTTGACTCTGCGCATCACAGCAACCATATTGGATTGGGCTAGCATACTACACAAACCTCAACTGTCACATGCATCATGACTCTGTGTATCATAGCGGTCATATTGGATTGGGCCACTGTGCTCCGTGTACGGCAACTGCCATGGACTTCATCTTGCACCATGTCAGTGCTGCCATATTACAATGAGCTAGCTTTTAAGTTTCTGCAGCATATTAGAGCAGCCATAGGCTACATACCTGAGACATGAAGCTAGAGTAGTGACAGCACAGATGAGAGCAAGGAAGATGGCAGAATCAGAAATGTTATGAAGAGAGATGCAAGGACCTACATCTACATAGTATGAAGAAGTCAGCAAGTAGTAAATGCATAGAATCACCTTCCCGCAGAAGTGGCTGAGGTGAACTGTTACAGACTTCGAGAAGGCACAGGAGGAGGATCACAGTGCAAGTGCAAAGGCAGCTCAGGTGAATAAGTAGAGTCTATGTTCTTGCAGCAGGCTGAGAAATGTCAAAGTGAATATGTATTAAAGCAGTCAGACAATGCTGGGCTGACTCTGGCTGATATATTCTTCCACAATTCTAAAGCACATACCTAACAGTTGTCATGTGGCTGTTGCATGGTATGCTTCATTTTGAAATAATTTTCTATGGTTCATGCAACCTGCCAGGATCATACAACGATTCATTTTAGAAGTTTTCAGGACATGAAGGTACTGTGTTTGCAACAGTGTTTTCCTGGAAGTTAGGAAGGAGCTCCATGTTCATAACTGTTATCCTCACTGTGTGTACAGTTACTAGCACACGTATCATCAACGCCCTTTAATGACATTCTCTACTGCATTACAGCTGCTTATTTGGATGTCTGAATGGCTTCTATTTTTGCCCAAGAAAGGAGACACAATATTTAAAACAGAGTAAAAACTGTTTGACTCATGTACTATTGCCATTGGAGGAAAACAATTCAGCTGATAGAAAACAAGATGCTTTGCTACACAGTTTAGGTGGTGAGGGTAAAAATTACATGAAAGTTTAGATGAGATACTTGTTGGGACAGGAGACTGTGAACCTGCTGAAATATACGAGATGTCAGTTATGATGTTAGAACACTTCACACAACATATCAATGTGGTTCTTGAAAGACACACGTTCTTCACAAGGGGGAGGGGAATGAAATGAATGAAGAAAAAAACAATGTGTTGTCCAAAATAAGTGACTCAATTGAGGTAGAGAGTGATGTACAAGGTTTAAGCGAGGGTGAAGATGGGTGAAGTTAGTGAAATAAACAAGATGAGTGTGTTCTAGACCCTTCACAGAATGGTTTCCGGAGTTGTGATAGTAGCAAATTGACCATGGTTGCTGCTGCAGATTACATCCATTGCCAGGTGGAGCAGGGTGGCATCACAATCCTGGTTATGCTGGATCTGTCAGCGGCACTTGATACGATATCCCCATCCAACTTGGTACAAAGATTGCACTAGGGAGGATTGAGGGATACTTCTCAGGATCTATTGGGTTCCTTTCTGACCAATAGGACCCAGACTGTCAGCTTTGGTGACTTCAGGGCAGAACCATTTCCACTCCCTTGTGGACCAAGGTGGCATGGCAATCCTGGTTATGCTGGATCTGTCAGCGGCACTTGATACGATATCCACATCCCACTTGGTACAAAGATTGCACTAGGGAGGATTGAGGGATACCTCTCAGGATCTATTGGGCTCCTTTCTTACCAATAGGACCCAGACCGTCAGCTTTGGCGACTTCAGGGCAAAACCATTTCCACTCCCCTGTGGAGCAGGGTGGCATGGCAATCCTGGTTATACTGGATCTGTCAGCGGCACTTGATATGATATCCCCACCCCACTTGGTACAAAGATTGCACTAGGGAGGATTGAGGGATACCTCTCAGGATCTATTGGGTTTCTTTCTTACCAATATGACCCAGACCGTCAGATTTGGCGACTTCAGGGCAGCACCATTTCCACTCCCTTGTGGAGTTCTACAGGGGTCTTCCCTCAGTCCCACCTTGTTTAGTCTTTGGAGGCCCTTCTCGCTAAACTGGTGCGGTCATTCGGCTTCCTATGCAGATGACACCCAGATCATCGTCTCGATATCTGATGATATGCTATCAGTGGTAGAGAAATTTAAACTCTGTATGATGGATATCATCATCTGGATGAAGGAGAACTGTATAAAAAGCTGAAAATATAGAGTTCCTGGTGTTTGGGGTACAGCATTCGATGTGATCGGAGCTGTGGTGGCCAGAGATGTGTGGCCCCTTACCTACTCCAGTAGTCTCAGCTAAAAACCAAGGAGTCATTTTTTGACAATACTCTTACCTTCGATACCCAGGTCAAAAGGACTGTAAGTTTGTGCTTTTACATCATCAAAATCCTGAAAAAGATTTTTCCTCTTATACCAGTGGAGCTTAGAACAACAGGTAGTTACTGCACTTTGTTACATCATGCCTTGACTATTGCAATGCATTATATTTAAACATTTATAAGTCATTGCTAAATTAACTACAGGTCATTTAAAATGGGCCAGCCTGACTGGTATTGATTGCAACTAAACACCACTTAGTAAGAGAAGCATGCAATTTTAGCACCGGCTGCCTGTCAGGAAGCAGGTGAACTTTATAGTTCTCTATATGGTCCATCAGGTGCTGCACCTTCAGGAGCTACTACCCCTGATCTAATTATTTCACTGGTTCCCTCCTAAGAGACTGCTGAGATCTTCCTCTCTTAGGAAGGTGAATATTCTAAGGATCAGGAAGGCTAAATGGGGTGGTCGCATCTTTTCAGTAGCAGTGGCTAAACGGTGGAACACGCTGCAATTCCACATTGCGCGTTCAACTTCTCATACTGCCTTCCATCAGCAATTGAAAATTTGGCTTTTCTCCCTTCGGTGACTGTAACCTCCTTTAAGTAGCTTCTTTTCTTGTTTTAGTGTTCTGAGGCCTATGGGCATAATGCACTTTAGTAATTTAAATACATTTAATAATAAAATACTACTGATGCATGTGGACAGTTAGACTTCGACTAAGGGAAGTAAGAAAATTAAAGAGATGCAAGGAAAATGTTTCAGGTGTAGTAGTGAGGGGCATTTCTCCAATAGTCCTAGGTGTTTTGCCAAGGTGCAAACTTGCAAGAAGTGCAGGACTAAGGATCATTGCCCCCGAGTACATAGGAGCAACAAGATGCAAAATATATCACCTGCAGAGTGAAAAACCGATGGTTTTAAATGTTAAAGCTGATGGTACCTTTGATGGTAACACTATGGTGACTTTATAAGGGGGTAAACCCATAAATGTCTTGGCAGACTCAGGTTCTCCATACACCATGGTTGGGGATAATATTTGGGGATAAGAACTGAATTATGTTTTTTATGTGTAAGACCTTAAGCTATCAAACTGTGATAACAATCCTGTAGGGTACGGCGGAGAGAAAATTGATGTGCTAGGTTACACTGTAATAATATAACAATTCAGGGATAAAGAAACTGTAGGAAAGGCTTACATTGCAAAAAGAGGTAATCAGTTTTAGGGTTGAGCGCACAAGTGCTCTGGCCTCTGTTGTAATCTCTCTGTGAGCTTTTAACCACACCCATGTTAAGCCCATCACTTTAGTTAGTTTGTGGGCTTGCCTTTTAAAATTCGCTTGATTTCATTAGTGAAAGGCATGCATAGGTCATGCTTTTTCTGGTGTATAGCCCTCCTCAAAGGCACCGGTAAACTACTGAAAACATACGAGGCTCTGTGTTTTCCAAATGGCTTCTGGACTACCTTTTCTTTTTATTTCCCATGCAGTGCGATCTTGCTGGGAAGTAGTTGAGCGCTTTGCATGACATCGACCCTGTTACATGGATAATTTCACTTTTGCCCATGTGTTTGACTGTGAGTGAACTTCTGTTTCCTTTTGTGTGTCTCCTTCACGCTCATGGTGGCCGTCGGGTTGCTTATGTGAAACTGTTTTACTTTTCATTTTCAGTTTACGTGGCAAGAAAAGTACAGTTAGGAGTTTACAACGCTAATAGCTCTAACTCGAGCAAATGTGTGACCCATTGTATTGCAAATGCTTGTTTGGCTTAGCGTCACCAAGGTGTAAAGGGGATCACACTCAACCCTATTTTATTGGAAAAAGTCATTTTGCTGTCTTAGTAGGATGAGAATGTTGACATTTTTCAGAAGTTCCATCAGGATTTCACAGATGTACTAGGGTTACTGAAAACATTCAGGCAAGGCATCATTCACAAGAAATATGCTGTTCAATCTGTCCATGAGGTTATGAAGGTTCCTAACCTAATGCTGGATCCCTTGAAAGCTGAACTAAGGAAGCACCTTGAGGCGAGTGGTATAGAGGTGGTTGGGTCATCAGGGTGGCTTTCTCCAGCTGTGTCTGGCACCAAAGGATGGTGGGAGGAAAATACGAACAGACTTGCATGACCTGAATAAACATATCTGTGTGGATAGACAACTACTCCCCAATATTACTGAATCCTTAGCACACTGAAGAAAACTAAATTGTTTAAAGTGATGGCTATGTCCTCTGCTTATCATCTGATTTCTCTACATACAGATTACAGACAATTTACTTTATTTGACAACCCTCTTGGGACATTCAGATTGGGTTTGGTAGTAGCATGCTTCCAGAGAGTGATAATGAAGATTTCAGAACATATACCAAATATTTTAGTCTTCCACTGTGATATCTTGATGCCTGGGACTGTTCAAGTAAAGCATGATCACATTTTGAGGATAGTGTTGGTGAGAATGCAAGACCATAGACATCCTAAAAAGGAACAATTGTAAATTCAGAGTTTCATCCGTCACCTATCTAGGTCATAGCATCTCTAGTGATGGTATAAGTCCAAAATGGAAATTGGTTAGGAGCATTGTTGATACACCTTCACCAGCCAACAAAGATCAAGTGAGATCATATGTAGGTTTAGTCAAGTTCTGTTCAAAATGCATTCCTTACCTTGCTCAAATGTTGTTGCATTTCAGTATGTTGTTAAAGACTGGGCAGAAGTTTTAATAGAACATGGATTGTACCTCTGTGTTAGAAATGGGGTCTTTGGTTGACAGTCAGGTTACCCCCTGTTCAAGCAAGGACCCTCACTCTAGTTAGGATAAAAGAGAATCACCCTCAGCTAACCCCTGCTTACCCCCTTGGTAGCTTGGCAGAGCAGTAGGCTTAACCTCAGAGTGCTGGGCGTAAAGTATTTGTACCAACACACACAGTAACTTAATGAAAACACTACAAAATGACACAACACCAGTTTAGAAAAATAGGAAATATTTATCTAGACAAAACAAGACCAAAACGACAAAAATCCAACATACACAAGTCAAGTTATGATTTTTTAAAGGTTTAAAATAAAAAGAGTCTTTAGGTAGTTGTAACACCACACTAGCGCTGCTAGCGTGTAAATGTACCTGGTTTGCGTCAAAAATAACCCCGCACGGGCGGTGTGCGTCGAAAATAACCCGGCACGGGTATATGCGTCGAAAACAGCTCGGCTCGGCGAGGCGCGTCGAAAAAGCCAGCCACGCGACGGTCCGAAGTCCCGCGGCGCTGGTTGCGATCTCTCAGCCTTCGTCAGCGATGCTGCGCGTCGTTTCTCCTGCTCCGGGCGTCGATTCTCCGGTCGCGTTTCCAGCGGCGTCGTTTCTCAGCTGCGGAGCCGGCGTCGCGTCGTTTTCTCAGCCGCGATCGGATTCGCGTCGATCTTTTCTCCGCACGGTGCTCGGTGCGTGTATTTTTGTCCTTAGGCTGCCAGCCTCTCCTTTCAGGGTCCCAGGAACTGGAAGGGCACCACAGAGCAGAGTAGGGGTCTCTCCAGAGACTCCAGGTGCTGGCAGGAAGAAGTCTTTGCTATCCCTGAGACTTCAATAACAGGAGGCAAGCTCTACATCAAGCCCTTGGAGATTTCTTCTTCAAGATGGAAGGCACACAAAGTCCAGTCTTTGCCCTCTTACTCTGGCAGAAGCAGCACTGCAGGAAAGCTCCACAAAGCACAGTCACAGGCAGGGCAGCACTTGTTCCTCAGCGATCAGCTCTTCTCCAGGCAGAGGTTCCCCTTGATTCCAGAAGTGTTTCTAAAGTTTGTAAGTTTGGGTGCCCTTCTTATACCCATTTTAGTCTTTGAAGTCACCTTTCTTCAAAGGGGACTCACACCTTCGTGTGAAATCCTGCCTTGCCCAGGCAAGGCCTCAGACACACACCAGGGGGCTGGAGACAGCATTGTCAGAGGCAGGCACAGCCCTTTCAGATGAGAGTGACCACTCCACCCCTCCCTCCTAGCAGAGATGGCTAATCAGGAAATGCAGATCACACCCCAGCTCCCTTTGTGTCACTGTCTGGTGTGAGGTGAAAAACAACCCAACTGTCAAACTGACCCAGACAGGGAATCCACAAACAAGGCAGAGTCACAGAATGGTTTAAGCAAGAAAATGCTCACTTTCTAAAAGTGGCATTTTCAAACGCACAATCTCAAAATCAACTTTACTAAAAGATGTATTTTTAAATTGTGAGTTCAGGGATCCCAAACTCCACATGTCCATCTACTCTCTAGGGGAATCTACACTTTAATCATATTTAAAGGTAGCCCCCATATTATCCTATGAGAGAGAGACAGACCTTGCAACAGTGAAAACGAAATTGGCAGTATTTCACTGTCAGGACATATAAACCACATTACTATATGTCCTACCTTATCCATACACTGCACCCTGCCCTTGGGGCTACCTAGGGCCTACCTTAGGGGTGCCTTACATGTAAGGAAAGGGAAGGTTTAGGCCTGGCAAGTGGGTACACTTGCCAAGTCGAATTTACAGTGTAAAAATACACATACAGACACTGCAGTGGCAGGTCTGAGACATGATTACAGAGCTACTTATGTGGGTGGCACAACCAGTGCTGCAGGCCCACTAGTAGCATTTGATTTACAGGCCCTGGCACCTCTAGTGCACCTTACTAGGGACTTACTAGTAAATCAAATATGCCAATCATGGATAAACCACTTACATACAATTTAAACAGGAGAGCATATGCACTTTAGCACTGGTTAGCAGTGGTAAAGTGCTCAGAGTTGAAAAGCCAACAGCAACATGTCAGAAAAATATAGGAGGCAGGAGGCAAAAAAGTCTGGGGATGACCCTGCATAAGCAAAAGTCCAACACGACCCCCTACCAGCCTAAAGCCAGGGGAGAACAATCAATACCTTGATGTACTTCCCTGATTGGGGCGATAGAACAGGGACCCAGGCCCACAACAGCAGGGGCATGTTCCAGTTCTACGCTTTCCTGACTCCAGTTGGATCCCTCTGTCCATACTCTCAGGGCCCACTAAGCTAACCCATGGGGAACCCTTCTCCACATCTACAGACACCATCTGTGCAACACCTAACTTTACTTTGCTCACAGATGTATTGCAATGGGCAGATAGTACCACCAGGGCCAACACAGTGGTGTTGCCCACTCCACCCCCGGGGTGTGACTCTCGTCCTCCCCCCCCCAGGGGCAACTCTGTCCACCAGGACAGCAAGCCACAGTGGCCCCAGACAACTGTCAGGGATGAGAGCCCGACCTCAGGCCTCTCTAACCACTGTGACTGTGGAGAGTGGGGGGTGGTAGCCCCAGGTGCCTGGCACCCTTTGACCACTCTCTCTTCCACCAGGTCAGGGATGACAACCTGACCCTGGCCCTCCCCTCTGGGGCTCTGTACCCTCCCTGCAGAAGCGGCACTCCCAGAGTCAAAAACTGTCAGGGTGCTTGTAGAAGCAGTCCTGCACAATTCTTCCCTCAGTGCAGGGATGTTAACCTGCAACTGAGCCTCCAACCTGGGGTCTGTACCTTCAGGTTGGACCAGGGCCAGGGGTGAGGCTTCCCTCCCCCTGCCCTCTCTTCTGGGGTCCTGAACCACCCAACTAGGAGTGACCCCCCCAGAAGACAACATGGTAGGGGCACTGTTAGCAGTAGCCCCTTCCTCCAGGTCAGGGGGGACACCCTTAACCTGGCCTCCCAATCCAGGGTCTGTACCCACAGACTGGATCACTGCCTGGCAAACCAGGACTTCCTGGGGGGCATACCTACCCCCTACCAGGTCAGAGTTTACCCCCTGAACCTGGTCATCCAACCCAGGGTCACCACCCTGCGGTTGAACCACTGCCTGGCACACCAGGACTTCCTTGGGAGCACACTTACCCCCCATCAGGTCAGAGTTTACCCCCTGAACCTGATCATTCAACCCAGAATCACCACCCTGCGGTTGAACCATTGCCTGGCACACCAGGACTTCCAGGGGGGCACACTTACCCCCCTCAAGGGACACACTGTCCCGAAGGGCCACACAAGAGTCTGGCTGGCGCAGGTCTCCTGACCTCTGCCCATCTGACAGAGTCTGGATTCCCCCCAACCCAGAAATGGTCTCACCAAGGTCATTCATGGGGGGCTCTGCTCTCAGAGCTGACCCCTGACCCTCCAGGTTCTCCACTGGGGTCCGCAACCCCCTCTCAACCCTCTGTCTGGACTTCTGCACCCCCTCACTAGGAGTGGTACTGCCAGACACCAGAACTGGTGGGACGCTGGCTACAGCGGCCCCCCCAAGTTCTCCTGACACTGTGGGGTCTCCCTCAACAGATGGCCCTATGGTACAGGCTAGGCTCCCCTCCTGGTGTTCCCGCAGGGAACCCTCCAGGACCTGGGACCGGATCTCGGGCACCTTGGGCCTCAACCCATCCCCATTCCCTCTCCTCTGAGACTGGACATGGGGTCCCTCACCCATCCCACTACACTGGGACCTACCTGGGACACTACAATCCTTCCCTACCTCACCTGGTTGGGAACTACCTAGACCACTCCTCTCAGGAGCACCCCCAAATGCCTCTTCAGACTCTCTGGTACTCACCCAGAAGTCTGCCTCCATTGTAAGCTCCCTGGGGTCAGAGAACTCACACTCCGCCTGGTGTTGGCATAGCTCTGGAAAATAAGGACTAGACATATGCTCTCCAGCAATTACATCACTCAGCCCCTCACATGAATTAACCAAAGTACCCTTCACCCAACCATCCAGTGACTCTGCTTTGAAAAAGCACCCCACATCACCCTCCTGAGACTGGTGAGACAGTACCTGACTGTCCCTGATACTCAACCCATACTCTTCTGGGATGTTTTCACACTCCATAACCAGGACTTCTACCTGGGGGGAACCCCTCTCCCTGTCACTCTCACCTAGAGTCAGTAGAGTGTCCCTCCCACCAGTAGGAATATGACTCCCCATGCCAGTTCCCCAATCCACCTCAGAGACCCTGTGCATCACTGGAGCTACCTCATACCCCTGAACCTCCTGGCGTGTGTTAACTCCCTCCTTCAAGTAGGGCACCACCTCTCTGGGCATGTGCACTTCTGCAGCATCACTGGATATACAATTGTTGCTGCCACCATTCCAGCTGGACTCAGCCCTCATGACTTCCAGCTCTCTCAATTTAAGCTCGTAAGCATAAATCATTTTTTTAATCTCTAAGTTCCTCCTCCTTTCTTCCAGGACTAAGGCTCTCTTCTCCTCAGCCCTCTTAAGCTCTGCATCTAGCTCTTCCAGACTCCGGATTCGAGCTAGGAGCCAATCATCTCTTTCTGTTCCCTCCTCAGGGCCACTGCCCTCCTCTTTGGAGTAGTCCTCCTCCTCAGAGTAGTTATCCTCCTCAGACTCATTTGGTGGTGTTGCCTGACAACGTTTCAATTCATACTGAAACAGGGCTGACTCAAGATCCTCCCTTCTGGATTTCTTGTTCACAGCCAGTCCCCTTTCCATGCAGAATGCTTTAAGCTGCCAATTTTTATACATAAATAGGTGCCAGAAATTGACTTCCATTCTGCAAAGGCTTCACAACCAAAAACCAAAGTCCAAAAATATTAGCAATACTTCCAGGAGGACATCAGAGAACAAAAAGCAGAATCACAAGACAAGTAGTATGTGGTCACGTAGTGGTCTGAGATCAAAACAGTAGTGTACACTTAATTACTGTATGTCAAGTACAAATACAAGTCCAAATCCCGACCGCTGGTCACCAATGTTAGAAATGGGGTCTTTGGTTGACAGTCAGGTTACCCCCTGTTCAAGCAAGGACCCTCACTCTAGTTAGGATAAAAGAGAATCACCCTCAGCTAACCCCTGCTTACCCCCTTGGTAGCTTGGCAGAGCAGTAGGCTTAACCTCAGAGTGCTGGGCGTAAAGTATTTGTACCAACACACACAGTAACTTAATGAAAACACTACAAAATGACACAACACCAGTTTAGAAAAATAGGAAATATTTATCTAGACAAAACAAGACCAAAACGACAAAAATCCAACATACACAAGTCAAGTTATGATTTTTTAAAGGTTTAAAATAAAAAGAGTCTTTAGGTAGTTGTAACACCACACTAGCGCTGCTAGCGTGTAAATGTACCTGGTTTGCGTCAAAAATAACCCCGCACGGGCGGTGTGCGTCGAAAATAACCCGGCACGGGTATATGCGTCGAAAACAGCTCGGCTCGGCGAGGCGCGTCGAAAAAGCCAGCCACGCGACGGTCCGAAGTCCCGCGGCGCTGGTTGCGATCTCTCAGCCTTCGTCAGCGATGCTGCGCGTCGTTTCTCCTGCTCCGGGCGTCGATTCTCCGGTCGCGTTTCCAGCGGCGTCGTTTCTCAGCTGCGGAGCCGGCGTCGCGTCGTTTTCTCAGCCGCGATCGGATTCGCGTCGATCTTTTCTCCGCACGGTGCTCGGTGCGTGTATTTTTGTCCTTAGGCTGCCAGCCTCTCCTTTCAGGGTCCCAGGAACTGGAAGGGCACCACAGAGCAGAGTAGGGGTCTCTCCAGAGACTCCAGGTGCTGGCAGGAAGAAGTCTTTGCTATCCCTGAGACTTCAATAACAGGAGGCAAGCTCTACATCAAGCCCTTGGAGATTTCTTCTTCAAGATGGAAGGCACACAAAGTCCAGTCTTTGCCCTCTTACTCTGGCAGAAGCAGCACTGCAGGAAAGCTCCACAAAGCACAGTCACAGGCAGGGCAGCACTTGTTCCTCAGCGATCAGCTCTTCTCCAGGCAGAGGTTCCCCTTGATTCCAGAAGTGTTTCTAAAGTTTGTAAGTTTGGGTGCCCTTCTTATACCCATTTTAGTCTTTGAAGTCACCTTTCTTCAAAGGGGACTCACACCTTCGTGTGAAATCCTGCCTTGCCCAGGCAAGGCCTCAGACACACACCAGGGGGCTGGAGACAGCATTGTCAGAGGCAGGCACAGCCCTTTCAGATGAGAGTGACCACTCCACCCCTCCCTCCCAGCAGAGATGGCTAATCAGGAAATGCAGATCACACCCCAGCTCCCTTTGTGTCACTGTCTGGTGTGAGGTGAAAAACAACCCAACTGTCAAACTGACCCAGACAGGGAATCCACAAACAAGGCAGAGTCACAGAATGGTTTAAGCAAGAAAATGCTCACTTTCTAAAAGTGGCATTTTCAAACGCACAATCTCAAAATCAACTTTACTAAAAGATGTATTTTTAAATTGTGAGTTCAGGGATCCCAAACTCCACATGTCCATCTACTCTCTAGGGGAATCTACACTTTAATCATATTTAAAGGTAGCCCCCATATTATCCTATGAGAGAGAGACAGACCTTGCAACAGTGAAAACGAAATTGGCAGTATTTCACTGTCAGGACATATAAACCACATTACTATATGTCCTACCTTATCCATACACTGCACCCTGCCCTTGGGGCTACCTAGGGCCTACCTTAGGGGTGCCTTACATGTAAGGAAAGGGAAGGTTTAGGCCTGGCAAGTGGGTACACTTGCCAAGTCGAATTTACAGTGTAAAAATACACATACAGACACTGCAGTGGCAGGTCTGAGACATGATTACAGAGCTACTTATGTGGGTGGCACAACCAGTGCTGCAGGCCCACTAGTAGCATTTGATTTACAGGCCCTGGCACCTCTAGTGCACCTTACTAGGGACTTACTAGTAAATCAAATATGCCAATCATGGATAAACCACTTACATACAATTTAAACAGGAGAGCATATGCACTTTAGCACTGGTTAGCAGTGGTAAAGTGCTCAGAGTTGAAAAGCCAACAGCAACATGTCAGAAAAATATAGGAGGCAGGAGGCAAAAAAGTCTGGGGATGACCCTGCATAAGCAAAAGTCCAACACTCTGCATTAAGTGTAATGAAGCATTGTATTAGTGTTTCACTAACCCTGGGGCATTTAGACACTCTGCACAAAACCTTGTTGTCTACAGATGCAGGTATATATGGTTTAAGTGCAGTCCTTTGTCAGATGGTTTATGGAGAGGAGAGAGTGTTTGTGAATGCATCTTATTCAATCAAAGGAATGAAGGAAAGATATTCTGTGATTAAATGAGAAGCTTTAGTTGTATCATGAGTGGTGCAACATTTTAAACTTTTTTGTGAGTCATCACTTTCACAATTAGGACTGACCATATACCTTTTACATAGATGTTCACATGCAAAGGCAGAGTAAACTTGACACCTTGGATCAAAAGGTGGTCTTAAGGCTTGTTGGATTTCAATTTTCTAGTGGAATATGTACCAGACACAGGTAATAAGGCTGCAGATTGTCTATCCAGGTTACTCTTAAGTGGTGGTATAAACAGAATCAGATGTTCACTCTTTGGTTGGGTGGTTAACGGAAGATGCTGTAATAGTGGATTAATGGGTTCAGCACGGTAGAAACGGTAAGGTTTCTAGAGAAGTGGCCAAATATGTAGTAGAGGGTTGGCCTGATTATAAGAATTTGCCTCAATCTCTGAAGAGTTTTTGTAATGTCCATGACCAATTGAGTCTTCCTGGTGAAATGGTTCTAAGACTTTCAAGGATAATACCAGCACCAAGGTTAAGGGAGAAGGTAATCAGTCTTGCACATGAGGAACATCTTGGGAGGAGTTTAACCAAATATAGGCTGAGACAATGGTATTGGTGGCCACGGGTGAATCATCAAGTTGAGGAGCTTGTGAAGGATTGTTGTTTGTGTGCCAAGAATGACAAAAGTAAGGTTACTCATTCACCACCATTGTCACAAGTGAAAATTTATTCTGCATCTTAGACCAAGATAGGTTTGGTCGAAAACCATGAACCACACAGGCCAAATCTAATATGGCTGCTCAAAGTGCTGTGCGTGAATGCATGTGACGATCAGCAGCTCACAGAAATACACACAAAGAAAGTGTGTGTAAGGGACAATGCGAGTGATCCATGGGGAAAAAAATGATAACAAAAGAAAATACTTTCCTCCTTCCACTTCCTTAAGGAGAAGGGTATACTGTAGATTGAGTCCTTCCCAGGTCTGCCGTGTGCAGGGTAGTGGTCTAATTCCCAATGTCATGCAGGTGGCCAATCAATGGCTTCAGGAACAGCTGGTGATTTCACTGAGCCAGCAAAGCTCCTGGTACTGGTCATCAGTGCTAAGTCTCCTTTCAAGCATGCAAACGCCAGAGGACTACAGTTTCCAGGTAAGACATTTTATTGAAGACTAAGAGAGAACAGGAATCACAGGCCCCTGAGAACTCCTTAAAGAATTAACTGACAAACATAGAACCCCCATAGCAAATACTACACAGGAGGTTCTATGTTTATGTCAGAACAGATCACCATGACATGTGAGCTGACCAACGGATTTAACATTATCTCTACAATACATCAACAAAGTAAAAATACATAATATAGAAAACATTTATTTAAAAAACCTCCAAAATACTAAAAGGTCCTGCAGTTTTTAAAGAATAAAAAGCCTTCTCCTCTTTTTAAAGCATAGGTAACCATATGATTTCCTTGTCTGAGCCGTAAAATCACCTCACAATTCCAGTTTTAATTACAGTGCCATCATCAGTGGTGGCTGCCACTGAACGGGAGTGGTGGGGTGGCAGGGGGGGGTTACAAAAATATTTAAAAACACTTACCTTTGCATCTCTCCTCTGTCCTCTTCCTCTTCTCAGCAGTACACATGCTCCCAGCCAATCACAACGCTGCTGTCACCAGCATGACAGCAGCATTGTGATTGGTTTGAATGGTCTATTTTGGCACTTAGATTAGGAGTGGGAGCCTGTGCATGTTCTCCACTTTGCTGTGCAATGCAGCCCGATAGAGAACATGCAAAGTGTGAATGTCTGTTTGGCTGGCCCAAGACGGCCGGCCAAAAAGACATGTGCACTTTATAGTGCACTTACCCCTCCTCCAGCCCTCCTCTGGCCTCTCCAGCCCAGCACCGCCCTCTTAGTCCCAGGAAAATTAAAATAATAATAACATAGCGTTATTATCATTTTAGTTTTCCTTTTACAAAACTCCAGTGGGGCACCGCCCCCACTGAGTACCATTTGAGCTAACCTTCTTAGCTGCCATTCGACTAAATAAAATCGACAAAAATTTAATCTATAGCCAGATTACTTGAGTCCACCATCAAGACCATGGCCTCACTCACTGTCCTATGTTAGCAGAAAACATGCCAATGTCACCATCTCCACCTGGGGCCTAGTAGTATCGAAAGGCCATGCTCAGCAGGCAGTGGGGTGGCAAGGGTTCCGGGTAATGCATGGCTGAAAGACATTGCCTGTAACCATTGTCCACTGAAAAACTGACGACTCTGCCCAGGGAAACTCCTGCCAGAGCCCACAAGCAGAAGGGAGTGGGCACTCACAGACCGCTTCTTGCATGGGCATCCTGATATGCAAGGCCAAAGTATTGTCTAGGAATAGGAGCACTGGGTGCCGAAGCATGGGACACAGTGCGCAGATTGTGGCCAAAGCCCACAAGCTGATTTCAGAGCCTGCTACACTTGATCGAAGTCCATAGTGAGTGGGATCTGGAAACAAGGGCACAAGGCGTGGCCAAGGACCACAGTCCGTTCCCAGAGTATTTCTGAATGGACTCTGGTGCAATGACTTTCGGTGCTGTGCTTAAAATAAGGTCACACTTTGTTTCCAGATACTTTAGAGCTGGGATCAAAAACCCACGTAAAATAAAATCTTAACACAAGTAAGTTATAGTTATTTACTTAATGTATATATCATGAATAACCATAAATATTTTGGGCAAAGACTATCAGTAAAGAGGAACTATATGTACCATACAAAGCATATAAAATGTAAACGTCAGCAGTTATGGTTAACTACATTATACCAACTCCTTCTCACATGATATCACGCATTACAAATAACGTCATGGATTACATTACATTGCCACATCACGTATCACAGGGCCTTTTTTGCCTGTGTAATTTATTTCCATAGGGCCTCGTCCCGATCTGAATGGGGGAACGACCATTTTTAAAGATGCTAACTTTGTGTATCGTCAATGGGAAATAAAGAAGGGCCCATTTATATGTTTACAGTCCTTTCTGTAGTGCAAAATCCCCCTGAAGCAAACACGGAAAACACTGCCAATGCTGCTCCCTACACATCCAAAAGATTCTGGCAGCATATTGTAATTTACAAATAAATGTTTATAAATACTGTGTGTGTCAGGATTAAGACACCCCTTAATGGAACAACTCTCACCTCTTTGTTTCATGCACCGCGCTTTAGTGATGACAAATAACACAACAGCAATCAGCACAAGTCCGAGCAGCAGTGAAGGCACCAAAACCAGCAGTAGATTCCTCTTACTTTTTAGAGAGCTGTGGGGGAAAATGGGAATCAGTCACGCTTTATGATCGAACCTAGCTGAATTTAGACTGTCATTAATGCTGACCTGAGACAGGTTTTGTGTTTTCTTTGAATTATTAGGCGTCCAGAAAGCAAATGGATGTTATAATACAAGAAGCAGTTTCTATCGAGTCACTGCCCAAAATTGTAATCCTATGCATCTATGCCCCAACGCACCCTAAATCCACTTATGAAACAAATCCTGTTTTTATTGTTTTTATATTTTGGGGTGCAGAGCGAGAAGTTGAGCCTGTAGAACAATGAGGTTGTTTAAAGACTGAGTGCGGCGGAGTCTGGCTGCCGTCTGAAATGGCCGCCTCAAGGTAGAGCTCCGAGGCTCGAGGGGAGAAGGATTACCCAAACAGCTGTCAAAAAGCCTCCTTGGAGTCAGAATGAAAGGAAATATACATGCGATAACAGCAACATAACTCTGAAGTTATTTTCCAAGTAAGAAATGCCAGTTAAAACGGAGAAGCCGGCTACACGGCCCCTCAGCTGAGCAAAGAACAACACTTTCTGTCAGGACACAGAGTCAGCTGCTGAAGAGATAAGGGGCTTTCTTCGTGTTTAGGGAATTAAATAACTGTTGACCTTTGGTTGAACTCTCCACACAGCACAGGGAAGCCTCTGACAAGTCTCAACTCTGAGGTATTTTCTCTTCAATTAACTGTTCAGACTTCTTACGTAAATATGTGAGCACAGGATTTTCTTGTCAGCCAAGTGTGTGGAGCAAATGCAGTTCGGAAAGTGAGTGTTGCACACCATTTCTGCAGCTGAGAGACTCTGTGAAAGTTACTCATTCTGTCATGAAATACAGCCAGTTTCTTAACAGATAAGTGGAATTCCCTTTCTTGAAAGTTGAAAGGCTGCTGTTGGGGAAACATATGGACTTTCACTTCTGAGGTATTTCTCTTCATTTGACAGTTTAGAGTCTGCTACGCAATTAAGTAAATGCTGGAATTCCTATCAGCAGAGGGCGTAAAGCGAATCTGGATAGGCAGGCAAAACATGTGAGCTATTTCTGATGCACTGATTCTCAGGGACACCTGTCTGAAAGCATTCAGTCATTATTTTTTAAAATTATAGAAGTCTGTGGCAAAGACTAATTCTGTCAGGAAACACAGTCAGCTGCTGGTGAGATAAGTGAAAAGGCTGCTGTAAGAGAAGCCTCTGACAACTCTCAATTCTGAGGTATTTCTCTTCACTTAACTGTTCAGGATCCATTACGTGATTATGTAAGCGCAGGAATTTCTTGTCTACAGGTGTGTGGCGTAAATACAGTTTGGCAAGTGAGTGTTGTACACCATTCCTTCAGCTGACAGAGTTTGTGAAAATTAGTCATTCTATCAGGAATTCTGCTTCTGAAGAGATATGTGAAATTCCTTTCCTTGAATGTCGAAAGGCAGCTGTATGAGAAGCATGTAAACGTTCACTTCAGAGATATTTTTCTAAATCTGACAATTCAAACTCTACTACGAAATTACATAAACGCCGGAATTCCTATCAGCAGAGGGGGTAAAGTGAATTTGGGTAGGCAGACGAAAACTGTACAACATTTCTGATGCACTGTTTCTCAGCGACACCTGCTTGAAAACATATAGCCATAATTTTAAAATCCCAGATGTCTGTCACCATTTACAGTGTTAATATCTACCTACTTTGTGAGTCAATTAGATATCATATTTGATTACTAAGCTGTACTTATTTATTGTCTTCTCTAACATTAAAATATAACAGTATGGCCAGTGGCAAATCTAATAGAAAGCCTTTGTTTACACAAATAGTAGGGAACACTGTACCTCCAGGCACGTCTACTGTTGTCCCACAAGACATTGCTTCTATGGACCTTATTTTAAAAGAGATCTCTGCCGTGGGGCAAAGATTGGGATCTATGGATGTAAAAAGTTCAGATCTCGCTACAGAAATGAAGACAATACGGATGGATCTAAACTGTTTTCATACAAAAGTGGAAATTTTAGATCAAAGAACCACTTTTTTGGAAGAGAAATTAGATAATGCAGAGTATTGGGGTCCGGATATCTGGCACCTAAAACAAAAAGTTATAGATTTGGAAGACAGGGCCCGAAGAAATAACATTTGTTTTTATGGAATTCCAGAAAAAATGGAAGTCAATAATGATGTGAAGAACTTGCTACTAACGTTAATACCGCGGCTACTGAACATATCTTTTGAGCATCCCCTTGAGTTGCAGAGAGCTCACAGAATTCGATCAAGAACTTCAACTTCAACTCTTGAATCTAGACCTCGATCGATTATAGCATGCCTCTTACGCCATGAACAGGTCTGCCAAATATTAACAGCTGCTCGTAAACATGGTCCGTATGACTTGGAAGGCCATAAAGTATTTATTGCTGCAGACTTCTCCACTGAAACCAATGCCAAACGAAAAGCGTTCCTGCAACTTAGGCCAAGACTTCGCAAATGGGATATCAAATATGGTCTTTTAGAACCTGCCACAATGTGGATCACAATGGATGGGAACTCAAGGTACTACACGGAGCCTGAGGATCTGGTGTGCTTCCTGGACAGTTTGGATGACCAACATATGGACTCAACGCCACTGGACAAAACATCTATGAATAGTCCGCTTCAATTACAGAAAGATCCACAAAGCCATCGCACCGGTAGATTACACGTCCGTACCTTTAAGAAACAGTTTGACAGAGATAAAGCAGTCCACTGCGTAAAGTCACTCACACAGGAAAATCCCAGAGACAAATCGAGATCACCTCTAAAGTCACCCACGTCTTTTAATAAAGTAACTGATGCTCAACCTTCCACTATCAATTCTTCCAGCTAGATGAGTATATTTATACATGCTATGTATTAATATAATGTTATTAGTGTTTTACTACAATTATTAATTCTGATGGATATGATTTATTTCCTATCCTCATATATTGCTGTTCAATAACCATGTACATTTCCTACTGTGTTTGTATTTGCAGATTTTCTCTTGGATAGATTTTATAACTCCATGGAGTGTTTTTTCGTATAATTTATTTACCATGAGTGGTTTTCCTTTCCTCCCCTCCAGAGTCTGGGTTTCGAATTGAGGTTTAGACCCACCGACGAAAGATACATATTATTTGATCTGCAGTGTTTTTTTACATTCTAGCACTTAGAACGGTGTACTTACACTATTTAGAGTTTAGTGTTAACAATATTTTATGATTATAGTTCCACATATTGGTTTCAGGTTTACTATACTCCAGATATTTATTTATTTATTTTATTTTTTCCCTCCAGTAAGTTCTCATTATCACATTACCATATAGTTTATCTACTTCCTTTTCCCTTTTTTAGCATTTTGACTCTGTTTCACACAGTACAAATATACTCTAACATTTTTAGTCATCATCATGACAACAAGTCCTATGCAAATTGTCTCTCTCAATGTCAATGGCTTTACTAATTACATTAAAAGGAAGAAAATTCTTTCCTATTTAGCCTCCAAACATACTGATATTGCTCTCATCCAGGAGACTCATCTATCTGATATAGAATCAGAAAAATTAAAACGAGATTGGGTAGGCCAGATACTTTACAGCTGCAAATCTCCTTCTCACATATCAGGAGATGCTACATCCCACACTACTACTAGGAAAAGTGGTGTAGCCATTCTAATACGGAAAACACTGCAATGCCAAATACTTCAGTCATGGTCAGATGAGGATGGTAGATTTGTTTTAGCGAAGCTTAAAGTTGGTAACAATATATTAGGAGTGGGTTCCATATATGCCCCTGTTGGGACTAAAGCCCCCTTTTTCCTTCATCTAAATAGAATTCTAACAGAAATGGGAATTTCCAGAATAGTTTTGGGAGGCGATTGGAATCTTGCGCCAGATGTGATCTTAGACAGGACAGGTCCCCTGGACACAACTCATGGTAGAGATAGAGCCATACTGGGAGACATCAGAGAAGATCATGGTTTGATCGATATCTGGCGTTTACTACATCCATCAGACAAAGGGTTTACATATCACTCAACAGTACATGATTCCCATTCTAGAATAGATTACTTCCTTATTTCACATTCTATTACACCACAAGTACTAGATTGTGATATTTTAGAAATTGCACTGTCGGATCACGCTCCTATCAGTCTCCAGCTTGATTGGGGTCTGAAACGCCCTTGTAGGAAACCATGGCGATTAAACATATCGCGCTACAAACTACCAGCAGAAAAGTCACAATTACAATCACATTTGACTACTTATATGAAAGATAACAAAGGATCAGTTTCTTCTTCACAAATATTATGGGCAGCCGCAAAAGCCACTATTAGGGGGCAAATTATGAGGGATTCTGCCATAACAAATAAACGCAGAATAGAACAACAGGCCATTTTGGAAAATGATATCAAAACACTGACACATACTCATTTTAGTAATCCAACTGAAGCTTCCAGATGCAGATTGGAAAAAGCGAAGATGGAACTTAATACACTATATACTTCCAAAGCAGAATATATGCTATATAGACTTAAGGCTCGCAATTATGAACAAGGAGAAAAAGCAGGCCGTTTACTAGCGGCACGATTAAAACAGCGAGAAGCTATGACAGCTATTCCAGCTATATATAACCCTGAGGGTAAACTAATAACTGAGACTCAAGCAATAGCTAATACGTTTGCAGATTATTATACCAAGTTATATAGTTCAGAAGTTGATGATGAACTCCTCATAGAACAGGAATTCTTTGATAAAATAACACTACCCTGTCTCAATGAACAGGACCAGCTCATACTGACTGGCGAAATAACAAAGGATGAAATTGTGCAAGCAATTTCCAGTCTCCCATACAATAAAGCACCGGGAGAAGATGGTTTTCCTGGGGAATTTTACTGTTGGGTAAAACCAGAAGCAATAGATGCCCTTTATGAGGTTTATAAAGAAGCAGAGGAATCTGGTAGTCTCTTCTCACTCTCAAATAAAGCTATCATAACTGTCATTCCCAAACCTGAGAAAGATCCATTATACTGCAGTAACTATCGTCCGATATCTCTTCTGAATACAGATTCAAAGCTATTAGCCACCATTCTTGCCAAAAGACTCAAACAAGTTATCTCTAAACTCATACATAATTCTCAAGTTGGATTCATGCCAGGCAGAAACTCTCGTAGCCATCTCCGCACTTTGGCTCACATACTTTGGTTTTCTAAGGATGCTGGAGAAGACAGAGTAGCATTATCCTTAGATGCTGAAAAGGCCTTTGACCGCATTGAATGGAGTTATATGTTCCGTACATTGCATAGGTTGGGATTAGGTGATGATTTTATCTCTAAGGTTAAATGGTTATACAAGACACCATCTGCACAAGTGAATTGTGGGGGTTTCTTTTCAAAAACCTTTTTAGTGCAAAGAGGTACCCGCCAGGGTTGCCCTTTATCGCCCCTCTTATTTCTTCTTGCACTTGAACCACTGGCTGCAGCAATAAGACAGTGTTCACAAATAGCAGGCATTCCTACACCAGCAGGCATCTCAAAACTACTTCTATACGCGGATGACATATTACTCACACTTACAGATCTACCTACTTCACTCTCTGCACTCATGTCTACTATTTCCCACTTCTCAAACATTTCTGGATACAAAGTCAATTGGAATAAGAGTGAAGCTCTCCCATTGTCCCGGGGCACAACAAAAGCAGCTATCTTAGGCTACAATTTTCAATGGAAAGCGGATCGCCTGAAGTATCTAGGTATTTATATCAACACTGGTTTAGAACGTATGATTCAAGATAACTTAGATCCACTCATTGCTAAAACGAAGTCAGAATATGAAAAATGGTCCCATCTTAACCTGTCCTTTTGGGGTAGAGTCCAGGCAGTGAAAATGATTATAGTGCCTCGTTTCACATATGTTTTAGGTATGTTACCTTTGACAGTTAAAATATCAATACTGCGAGACATTGACAAAGGTATTAAAACCTTTATTTGGGGATCTCTGAGACCTAGACTCAAAATCTCCAAACTTATTGCTCACAGGCGATCTGGTGGCCTTAGTTTACCATGCATTGAACATTACTATACAGCCCTCCATTTATCTCAATTGGTTTATCTTTGGCCAATACAGGATGACCCCCCACTATGGGTTCTTATTGAAAAGCAATCTTTAAAGGTATCTTCAGGTTTGCAAATGTTTTATACTCATAAATCGCCTGCTTTACAAAGTTCTAACCCTATTATTCAGTCTATGCTTAAGATTTGGATACACTCCCACAAACTCCTTAAGAGTAATCCAAGGCTACATAATAAGGCTCCCATATGGCATAACGCTGATATTTGAATAGGGAAACAGACAGTTTCCTGGGATACATGGGAGAGAGCAGGTATTCTAATGCTGGATCATTTATTCACTTTAGAAGGCAAGCTTAAAACCTTTACGATGCTTCAGATAGAATTTCAACTCCCTAGCTCTCAAAAGGGGAAATACTTAAAATTGAAACAAGCTCTACTTAGTAGACTAGGACCATTTCCGTGGATACCTGAGGATTCCCCAGTCGTACAATACTTAAAAACTTGGGGGAAATTGAAAGGAGCGGTCTCTGGATTTTATAATCTCATTGTGCATAAACTACATTCATCACCATTACTAGCACAACTCCACGTCAAATGGCAAGGATTACTTAATGTAGCGTATTCCAATGAGGACTGGACGGATGTTGTTATGAACATGGATAAAGGAATCAGAGAGGCAAGAATGAAATTTACTCTTTTCAAAATTCTTCATAATTGGTACTGGTCACCACAAAAACTCAAGGCAGCAGGTTTACTACACCATTCTACCTGTTGGAGGTGTCCTCATGAGGACTGTGATATCCTACACATTTTATTTCGATGTCCAGTTTTGACGGAATACTGGTCTTCTATAACTTCCTCTATACACAGAGCTATACATGTGCCCATTCCTTTAACAGAAAAATTAGTTATATTACATGATGTTACTGATCTCCCAAATCTAACAAACCATACAAGAAGATTGATTGCTATTGCACTCACTGTAGCAAAAATTTGTATATTACGACATTGGAGAACACCACAACGTCCTACACATGATGAATGGCTTATTGAAATGTATAACATGGCATCATATGAAAAGCTGATTTACAGATTGCAAGATAATGTTGGGATTTTCATCAAAATTTGGAAACCCTTTCTAGCTAATACATATTCTATTAATATTCACACGTAAACGTTTTCTCATTCTTTGTCTCCTATCTTTATTAAGACATTTTTATTATTGTTTTGAGTCATGCTGTTATTAAGACAATTGATATCTCACCCATTAACACTGTTATTTTAAGTAGGACTTACTGTTCACCAATTCAACACTGTTGAATTGGCAGGAATATCTGCATTTGAAATGTTATATATGTGGATTTGCATGATATCACTATCTCGACTGTCTTCTAACACCCTATAATATATGGTTTAATACATATTGCATAATTCTTTCTTTCCATATTTTCTGTTATAGGTCTACTTCTAAGAGTTAATGCATAGTTGGATGCCTTATAAATAATCTCATATATTGCATTTATTGATACATGTGTAATGTTTTTTTTGTGTTTTTTTTTGTGTTTAGAAATCTGAGAAGTTAATATTTCATAATATTTTTCATATATGGCCATAATTTGATGTATTGTTTCTCTATTTAACACAGTCTGTATATTGACATGTACTTCTCAATAAACATATACAAAAAAAAAAAAAAAAGACTGAGTGCACTCCTCATTTAATGTGTCCCATGCTATAGGCTACTTACGTGAGGCACAAAGACACAGTAGTGACAGCGCGGGTCAGTGCAAGGAAGATGACAGAACCAGAAGTGTTATGAAGAGAGATAGAAGGACTTACATCTACACAGAATGAGGAAGTCAGCCACTGGTATATGCATCTGATCACCTTTAGCAGAAGTCCCCGAGATTAACTCAGTAACACACTTCGAGAAGGCACAGCAAAGGCAGCTCAGGTGAACAGGTAGAGTTTGTGTTCTTGCAGTATCAAACCGGGTGTGCCTGGTAGCCACTGTCTAACAGTGTATCCACAGTATGTCATAATCTGCAACAACAGAGCCAGTTTATCACACATGGAAGAGATGCAGTAACGTACCCCTCTTTGACGTTTGTGTAGTTAGAGGATTCAATGAGGTGGGCATCTGATACTCCTCTCTCTGGGTCGTTGGAGCTCCTTGTAAAGCTACGTCTGTTCTGTGGGCCTTCGCTGCGCCCCCTACTGTCCATAGTAGATATACTAGCTCTTGTTTCATCCGTAGGTGCAGTAGACAGCCTCATGGTGCTTTCTGAAAAGAATGAAGAGCTTCATTAAAGCAGTCCTGCAAACAAAGGGTCAGAAATAACGGTTCTTTTCTAAACATCTCTTGCAAAATCTCAGAGGACTGACAATAGTTGATGTTATATCACAATTATACTCATTTACGTTTTTTTTTCTAATTGCTCATTGACTTAATTGACTCGTCAATTAATAAACAGTGGCAGCAGGCTGTCAAGGGATTTGCCCAGACGTAATGGGTGCCGTCCCTCCCCCGTCACTTGCCCATCTCATGTATTGTAGCGGGAAGAATGTTTCTGATGGCAGACTGCTGCCATTGGTGACTTCTACCAGAAAACTCAACACGGATGGAAATGGCCACTCTGGCACCATTCTCGTCTGTGTCCTTTCTTTTGGAGTCTGCTATCTAAACCATAATAGTTTATGAGAGTCCTAAGTAGAAAAAGTCAGAGGATGATCACATGCACTGGGAGAAAAATTAAAGGATGTATGGCACAATAATACTCTTACTTTAAATTTAAAAGGACTGCTTTGTCGACGTAGCACAGTGAACCTAATGCAACATTTTGTTTCTCCTAGATGACAAACCAGCCAAGGATGCACGGGGCGTTTCAAGGGTACAAAATGTCTGCTGACAGGGTACACAACCCCACATTTATTAGGCCAGATGCTGCTGGTGTGGCAGTTTTATGACAGGTGGCCCACCAAATTTTAAATGCTACCATAAAACCTGGTGACTAGCAACTTTATGAATATTTAAAAATAAATTGAAGAATAGGAAACAACCATCAAGCCTGTTTTTGGGAGTGAAGAGAACAGGAACTTGACACAGAATGTATTGTATTGCGACATGCCAGGGTGAGATAGAGCAGGTGCAGAGACCTGAGAACCACGGCATGGGGTGTGGTTGCAACCCTTAGCTTGCTCTTGCAACTCCTGGCACTGCGTTTGCAACCTTTGGGCTCAGACATATTTTTCAATGCTTAACCCCTTCGCTGCCAGGCCTTTTACCCCTCAGGTGCCAGGACTTTCTTTGGCTATTTGGAGCAGTTTTCGGTTAGGCCCTCATAACTTTTTGTGCACATAAGCTAACCACGCCAAATGTGTGTCCTTTTTTCCCAACATCCTAGGGATTCTAGAGGTACCCAGACTTTGTGGGTTCCCCTGAAGGAGACAAAGAAATTACCCAAAATACAGCAAAAATTCTTTTTTTTTTTTTAAATGGGAAAAAAGGGCTGCAGAAGAAGGTTGTGTTTTTTTCACTGAAAATGACATAAACAAAGGGTTTGTGATGCTAAAATCACCATCTTCCCAGTTTTCAGGAACAGGCAGACTTGAATCAGAAAACCCAATTTTTCAACACAATTTTGGCATTTTACTGGAACATAACTCATTTTTACTATTTTTTGTGCTTTTAAACTCCTTCCAGTTAGTGACAGAAATGGGTTTGAAACCAATGGTGCATCCCGGAAAGAAAAGCATTTCTAAAAAGTAGATACAATTCTGAATTCAGCAAGGGGTCATTTGTGTAGATCATACAAGGTTTTTCTACAGAAAATAACAGCTGAAATAAAAAGAAATTGAAATTGAGGTAAAAAAAACAGCCATTTTTCTCCACGTTTTACACTGTAACTCTTTCCTGCGATGTCAGATTTTTTAAAGCGATATACCATTACGTCTGCTGGACTCTTCTAGTTGCGGGATATATAGGGCTTGTAGGTTCATCAAGAACCCTAGGCACCCAGAGCCAATAAATGACCTGCACCTTGCAATGGGTTTTCATTCTATACCATTTATACAGCAATTCATTTGCTGAAATATAAAGAGTGAAAAATAGGTATCAAGAAAACCTTTGTATTTCCAAAATGGGCACAAGATAAGGAGTTAAGAAGCAGTGGTTATTTGCACATCTCTGAATTCCGGGGTGCCCATACTAGCATCTGAATTACAGGGCATTTCTCAAATAGACGTCTTTTTTACACACTGTCTTACATTTGGAAAGAAAAAATGTAGAGTAGGACAAGGGGCAATAACACTTGTTCTGCTATTCTGTTTTTCTCCAAGTCACCCGATAAAAATGGTACCTCACTTGCGTGGGTAGGACTAATGCTCGCGACAGGAAATGCAACATGGACACATCACATTCTTACATTAAAATCTGACGTGGTTTTTTTGCAAAGTGCCTAGCTGTAGATTTTGGCCTCTAGCCCAGCCAGCACTTAGGGAAACTTAGCAAACCTGTGCATTTTTTAAAACTAGACACCTATGGAATTCCAGGATGGGGTGACTTGTGGGGCTCTCACCAGGTTCTGTTACCCAGAATCCTTTGCAAACATCAAAATTTGCCCAAAAAACACGTTTTCCTCACATTTTGGTGATTGAAAATTCTGGAATCTGAAAGGAGCCACAAATTTCCTTCCACTCAGCGTTCCTCCAAGTCTACCAATAAAAATGGTACCTCACTTGTGTGGGTAGGCCTAGCGCATGTGACTGGAAATGCGCAAAAAAACAATGTGGACACATCACGTTTTCCCAAAGAAAACAGAGCTGTTTTTTGGAAAGTGCCTAACTGTGGATTTTGGCCTCTAGCCCAGCCGGCACCTAAGGAAACCTACTAAACCCGTGCATTTTTGTAAAGTAGACACCTAGGGGAATCCGAGATGGGGTGACTTGTGGGGCTCTCACCAGGTTCTGTTACCCAGAATACTTTGCAAACCTCAAAATTTGGCAAAAAACAGCAACTTTTTCCTCACATTTTGGTGACAGAAAGTTCTGGAATGTGAGAGAAGCCACAAATTTCCTTCCACCCAGCGTTCCCACAAGCCTCCTGATAAAATGGTACCACGAACTTGTGTGGGTAGGCCTACCGCTCCTGACAGGAAATGCCCCAAAACATAACATGGACACAACTCATTTTCCCAAAGAAAGCAGCTGTTTTTTGCAAAGTGCCAAGCTGTGGATTTTGGCCTCTAGCTCAGCCAGTACCGAAGGAAACCTACTAAACCTGTGCCTTTTTTTAAACTAGACACCTAGGGGAATCCGAGATGGGGTGACTTGTGAGGCTCTCACCAGGTTTTGTTGCCCAGAATCCTTTGCAAACCTCAAAATTTGGCAAAAAAAACACTTTTTTCTCACATTTCAGTGACAGAAAGTTCTAGAATGTGAGAAGAGCCACAAATTTCCTTCCACCCAGCATTCCCACAAGTCTCCCGATAAAATGGTACCTCGAACTTGTGTGGGTAGGCCTACCGCTCACAACAGGAAATGCCCCAGAACACAACAAGGACACATCTCATTTTCCTAAAGAAAACAGCTGTTTTTTGCAAAGTGCCAAGCTGTGGATTTTGGCCTCTAGCTCAGCCAGCAGTGAAGGAAACCTACCAAACCTGTGCATTTTTGAAAACTGGACAGTTAGGGGAATCCAAGATGAGGTGACTTGTGGAGCTCTCACCAGGTTCTGTTACCCAGAATACTTTGCAAACCTCAAAATGTGGCCAAAAGAACACTTTGCCCTCATATTTTGGTGACAGATAGTTCTGGAATCTGAGAGAAGCCACATATTTCCTTCCACCCAGGGTTCCCCTAAGTCTCCCAATAAAAATGGTACCTCACTTGTGTGGGTAGGCCTAACGCCCGCGACCCCCCCAAAACACAACGTGGACACATCACATTATCCCAAAGAAAACAGAGCTTTTTTTTGGAAAGTGCCTAGTTGTGGATTTTGGCTTCTAGCTCAGCCGGCACCTAAGGAAACCTACCGAACCTGTGCATTTTTTAAAACTAGACACCTAGGGGAATCTAGGATTGGGTGACATTTCAGTGACAGAAAGTTCTGGAATGTGAAAGAAGCCACAAATGTCCTTGCACCCAGTGTTCCCCCAAGTCTCCCGATGAAAATGGTACCTCACTGGTGTGGGTAGGCCTAGTGCTCAGCCAGCACCTAGGGAAACCTACCAAACCTGTGCATTTTTTAAAACTATACACCTAGAATCCTTTGCAAACCTCAACATTTGGCCAAAAAAACACACTTTTCTCACATTTCCATGACAGAAAGTTCTGGAATCTGAGAGGAGCCAAAAATTTCCTTCCACCCAGCATTCCCCCAAGTCTCCCGATAAAAATGGTACCTCACTTTTGTGGGTAGGCCTACTGCCTGTGAAAGGAAATGCCCCAAAACACCATCTGGACACATCAAAATTATCAAGTACAAAACTACCTGTTTTTTGCGGGGGCACCTGCGTTTTTGGTCCTGGGCTCAGCAGCCATCTAGGGAAACCTTCCAAACCCAGACATTTCTGAAAACTAGACACCCGAGGGAGTCCAGGGAGATGTGACTTGCGTGGATCCCCCTATGTTTTCTTACCCAGAATCCTCAAATTTAGCTAAAATAGCACATTTTTCCCACATTTCTGTGTGGGATCACCACACCGGAACAAATTTCCTACCACTCAACGTTCCCCTCAGCCTCCCGGTAAAAATAATACCTCACTTGAGTAGGTGGGCCAAGTGCCTGTGACAGGGAAGACCCAAAAACATGTCACAATTGAGGGGGAACCAAAGCGGGTCCAAAAGGGCAGTTTGAAAAAAAACATTTTTAGGCTGACAAGTGGGGAAAATGTGTGATTTCCAGCAAAGGGCATTTTGGGTAAGAAAATGGTGCCGATGTATATGAAGCACACCACCCTGGACTCACCCAGATGTTTAGTTTTCAGATGTGTCTAGGTCTTGTGTATTTTTTTTACATGCAGCGTCCCAAAGTCCAAAAACTGCAACCCTCACCATTCCTAGTGGGATGATTTTGACAGTTAGCCAAGCTCTCATGGTCCAAATATAAAAACAAAACCGAAAATAATCAAATGTCCTCTTGCTCACCGTGGCATAATGTTTTAGTGTGCGGGGGGACAGCTGAAAGACTGTTACCCCCTTCATTTGGAGTGGGAGCATACCCAGGCCCATATTGGTTGGTAACCACCATCCCACTTTTTTATGTTTTTTTGTTTTTAATTCCCTGGCACCTAGTAGGCTTTCTGCCCCCCAGGAGTGTGGATCGGGGGTAATTGCCCCATACGCCCACTGGTGGGCAGAAGAACTTTGTCCCCATTTATTTGGGGTGGGGGTATGGCCAGGCTCCCACCCTCTTATTTTGAAAAAAAAAATTCCCAGGTCTCTGGTGGGCTTTCTGCCCTCTTGGGGGCAGATGGGCCTTCCAAAAATAGGCCGATCTGCCCCCAAGGGGGCAGATATGGCCAACAGTAATGTGCCCCAACAGGAGTGACCCTTGCCCAAGGGGCTGCCCCCCAAACAAAACATACACATATACACACATACCAATCCCTGATGCCTAAGTGGTTTCTGCCCCCCCCGGGGGAAGATTGGCCTAAGAGATATAGCCTAAAATAAATTTGTCCCACAGGGGAACGACCCTTGCCTATTGGATCATTCCCCGTGCACAAAATTGTTGCAAAAACAAATCCCAGGGGCCTAGTGGTTTCTGCCCTCCTTGGGGGAAGATCGGCCTAATAAAAATAGGCCTATCTGCGCCCAATGGCCTCAAATAAATTTTCCCCCCAGGGGAACGACCCTTGCCTAAGGGGTCGCTCCCCTTGCGTGAAATTGATGCAAAAAAATACAAAAATCCCTGGTGTCTAGTGGTTTCTGCCCCCCCTTGGGGGGTAGATTGACCTAATAAAAATAGGTCAATATGCCCCCGAGGGAGGCAGAAATGACCTAAAGACAAATTGCCCCCCAGGGGAGCGACCCTTGCCTATGGGGTCACTACCCATATATAAAAATATTAAATGAACAAATAAAAAATCCCTGGTGTCTAGGGTTTTCTGCCCAATTTCAATAGGCCGATCTTCCCCCAGGAGGGCCCAAAAAGGCCTAAAAATATCCTCCCCCCCCCCTAGGGAGTGGCCCTTGCCCAAAGGGCCCCTCCCCTCATTCAATAATATAAATTTTAAAAAATCCCTGTAGTCTAGTGGTTTCTGTCCCCTTTGGGGGCAGATTGGCCTAATAAAAATAGACAGATCTGCCCCCAAAAGGGGCAGAAATGGCCTAAGAGTAATTTTGACCCCCCGGGGAGCGACCCTTCCCAAAGGGGTCGCTCCTTATATATATAAAAATAAATAAATAAATAAATTATCCCTGGTGTCTAGGAGTGTCTCCCTCCCCCCCCCCTTCCAGGGCCAGATTGGCCTAATTATGATAGGCCGATCTGCTCCCAGGGGGGCAGAACAGGCCTACAAATATTTTTCACCCCTGGGGAGCGGCCCTGGTCCAAGGGGCCGCTCCCCTTATTCAATAATATATATATAAAAAAATCCCTGCTGTCTAGTGGTTTCTGTCCCCCTTGGGGGCAAATTGGACTATAAAAATAGCATTTCCCCTTCCATCCCTGCCCAGGGGAGGGGGGGTGCCAGGTCCCCGAGGGCTCATAGCAGGATGAGGTGGTTACATCCCTGTGCCTGAGCGCCAGGGCAGCGGACGTAACCACCTCGTCCCGAGGGGCTAAAGCACAGAACAGAAATATTAGCTGCATGTATTGGTATAGAATGGTGGAGATACATTTAATATGAGGATGGCCAGGTCATACTATAAATCCTTGATGAAAATCCAGGTGATCAGCAACAAGTTATATTTATGAATTGTGATTTGTGATTGTGATTTGTCAGAGAATGATCTTCAATGCAACTATGTATATATAATTTCTTGTAAGAGATTATTTTGCTAGAAGTGTAAATATCTTTTGAGACTGCAATGTTTATTGAAGAGCTGCTGAGATTCCATCTTCTCTTCAAATAGGTGGACTCAACAGCAGGAAGAAGCAAGATTGGTAAGTTCCTGTAGCCAACTGAGCACAAGCAATGACTATATTAAGGCTAAAATCAGATTGTAATTGTTTATTTAGTGATCATTTTAAACTTAACACTTTTGGAAGAGAATCTTCAAGAAGCAAAGGGACTGCACAGAGCATGGGATGGGTGTCAAGCAAGATAGCTAAATGCAAATTCTCAGAAAGTGCTTGTCTGTCATGACAGCATTTAAGATTTTGACAGCCACCCGGATGATGACTGTCAATATACCAATACAGAAGAAAGTCAGTCTCTGTCAACCATCATACACCCCACTTTCATGTGTAGGTTTCAGAGGTATAACAAATTATCATGTTGGATTATGTATACATGTATAACAAACAACGTCTGAACAAAACAACACAGCTGCATTGATTGAATGATTTATTTATATGAATGCAATTTTAAACCAGTTTAGCCTTACGCACCATTGAAATACGCACAATATCATAGGCCAGGAGTCTTTCTTATGGCTGTCATTGAGCACACAGCCTCACTGATTGCATGGTTCTGCAAAATCTTCAGCAGACATGCATCAGAGTACTAGGGCCTGTCTCTTATCTCACAATCAAATTCTCACAGTCTTAATCTGTGCTATCACACTCTGCCTCCAACGTGTGGGTACCTCTTTCTCTAGCATCAGAATTGACAAAGTAGATTCACAAGGCAGTTCTGTCTTTCAGCCTTTATCACAAGGAGAGACACATTTTTTCACAGTTATAAACAGCATCCCTCTCAAACTTTTAGTACATCTTGGACAATGAGAGTCATGGCTCTAGTTCTTCTGGCCCCACAACATCACCCAACATTTGCCCTAGTGGCATCACAGGAAGCGAAATCCCTTGACTGTTAATCCAGTGACTTCATAGGAAGGGGCATGAGGGAGCTCTCATGTTAAACTGCATCCATTATGAAACAGGCTGATAAAGAGTATTCAAAAGTTTTAAAAAAAACCTTAGTATTGATGCAGATATCATCTAGGGGACGGAAGTGATATTCCTTCATAGCCCAGCCTGTGTCTCTTTCTCCTTACTTAACATAAAACAGCTAGTACAACAGAGAAAGGTTCAACAAAAAGCAGAAAGTGTCAGAGAAGGCACTTGAATAGGAAGGGAAAATACAACTAGGCATGCCTGCTGTAGGTTTAAACCTATAATTACTTATAAAACCCCACCAAAGGGGAATCAGGCATCATCAGTTTCATTTATAAACAACTGCATGCCAAAAAACGTCATTCAAAGAAAGTGAGAAAGAATGTGTCACTTTTTATTTCTTCAGGAAGGAAGAACACAATGTGACTTTTGCAGCAGCAAGAAAGTATGCTTGCATTTTGTTGTTTAGGGTGTTACTAAAATGTTCTTTTCCTTTTGTTTCTCCCAGTTTATTGAGCTCGAACTAAAGCTGCTTGGTTTATAAGAAATTGGCTTTTCAGGTCTTATCAAATTATTTTATACACTTAAGAGAAGCTGGAAGTATTAAAATCATATTTACATTTATGGCAGTTTTTACTTCAGTCACTAACTGGTGAAATTGCTACCTCAGACAAATCTTGGGCATTGTTTACTATCACATTTTCCCATAGACGCAAAAAGGTTCAAATAAATTGATACATCATGTTAGAACTGGGGTATTTGGTTGGCAGTCAGGTTACCCCCTGTCCAAGCAAGGACCCTCACTCTAGTCAGGGTAAGTCACACACAGTCCAAATTATCCTGTGCCCACACTCTGGTAGCTTGGCACTGAGCAGTTATGCTTAACTTAGAAGGCAATATGTAAAGTATTTGTGCATTAATCATGCAATAACACAGCAGAACACCACAAAAATACACCACACACTGTTTAGAAAAATATATAATATATATCTGGTAAAATGCAGGTTAAAATGATTAAGATGCAATAAGTATATGTTGAGATATCACTGTAAAAAATTATATAAAGTGTCTTTAGTCTCTTAACAGTAATAAATGTCTCTTGCAAGCACAAAGTACCTGGTTTACATTCAAAATCTCCACAAAGAACCACGGAGGAGGAGATGCGTGGAAAACAAGGAGGTGTGCGTTGATTTCTCGGGCCGCACACGGCGATACGTCATTTATTTTTCACGCAGGGAAGGCTTTGCGTCAATTTCCGGCGCTCAGTCTTGGATCCTTTTCAGGTTGTGGGATTTTCGGATGCCCCGGGGACGATGCGTTGAATTCTGGCACTGACAGGACGAAGTCACAGGGTCTGCGTCGATACGGTGGGCGTTGCTTGGAAATTTCTACCGCACTGCAGGTGCTGCGTTGATTCCTCTCTGGAAGTCAGGCTGCGTCGTTCTGGCTCGGCTGTGTGTCGATCCAGTGGGCCATGCGTCGAATTTCCGGTCGCTACGCTGGCACTGCGTCGATCTTCTCATTGAGAAGTTGGGCTGCGTCGTTCCGGATCGGCGTGCGTTGAATTTTCCGCTGCGATGCAGACCATGCATCGTTTCTAGCAGGCTGTGCATCAATTTTCGCTGCACAAGGAGTTGTTCTTGCAGAAATTAAGTCTTTTTGGTCGTGAGACCTCAGGGAACAGGAGGCAAGCTCTATCCAAGCCCTTGGAGAGCACTTCTTAGCACAGCCAGAGAGCAGCAAGGCAGCAAGGCAACAGCAAGGCAGCAGTCCTCAACAGAGAGCAGTCAAGTGAGTCCTTTGGGTAGCCATGCAGTTCTTTTTGGCAGGTTGCAGATTATGGTTCAGGTTCTCTTCTCAGGGAAGTGTTTTAGTTGGTAGGGGCACAGGCCCTGTTTAAATACCCAAATGTGCCTTTGAAGTGGGGGAGACTTCAAAGAGTGGCTTAGAAGTGCACAACCTCCCTTTTCAATACAATCCTGTCTGTCAGGATCCCAGTAGAGGGTCTGGCAGTCCTTTGTCTGAGGTCTGGCCACTGTCTTTTGACATGTAAATGTCAGGCCCTCCACCCTCCCAGCCCAGGAAGACCCATTCAAAATGTAGATGTACGCAAGTGAGCATCCTGTGTTTGGGGTTTGTCTGATTAAATGCACAAAGGAGCTATCAACTGAACCTAGCCAGACGTACATTGTAAGGCACAGAAGGATTGAAGCTCAGAGAAATGATCACTTTCTACAAATGGCATTTCTAAAATAGTTATATTAAATCCGACTTCACCAGTCAGCAGGATTTTGTATTACCATTGTATTACCATACTAAATATGACCTTCCTATACCTTTCAGATCAGCAGCTACCTCTCAAACAGTATATGAGGGTAGCCCTAATGTTAGCCTATGAAAGGAGCAGGCCTCACAGCAGTGCTAAATGAATTTAGGAGTTTTACACTACAAGGACATGTAAACTACACAGGTACATGTCCTGCCATTTGTCTACACAGCACCCTGCCCTATGGGTTACCTAGAGCCTACTTTAGGGGTGACATATGTAGAAAGAGGGAAGTTTTAGGCTTGGCAAGTACTTTTAAATGCCAAGTCGAATTGGCAGTGAAACTGAACACACAGGCCTTGCAATGGCAGGCCTGAGAGATGGTTAAGGGGCTACTTAAGTGGGTGGCACAATCAGTGCTGCAGGCCCACTAGTAGCATTTAATCTACAGGCCCTTGGCACATGTAGAGCACTTTACTAGGAACTTATAAGTAAATAAATAATCCAATTGGGTAGGATCCAATGTCATCATGTTTAAAGGGAGAGAGCATATGCACTTTAGCACTGGTTAGCAGTGGGAAAGAGTGCAGAGTCCTAAAACCAGCAAAAACAGTATCCAAAAAAGTTAGGGGTGAAGAACCTAAGGCTGTCAGGTATAAAGCATCATATCCTCTCTGCTCACAAGTCAGTATTGATAGGCTGTCACCAGCCAAACAGCCAACAGTTAAGTACCTCAGGCTTTAAATGTTCAATGAAAAGTATAGCCACAGGTACCTGTGAAATGTATATTGTCACCATGAGCATGCCATAGTGTTGAAAGCATGACAAGAATTTCTCCATATCATAGCAGCTTATCAATAAAAATTCCTAACTGCAAGGAATCACATTTTCATGTTGAAGACCTTCAGCTAATCTGCACTTTTTCACTTTAGTGCAGTTTACTGCTGACTGTTTTGTGGTCAAACGTTAAAATGTTAACAACAAAATGTAAAGCCCCAGAAGAGAACGTCATGTTACTTAAAAAGTCAGCAAAGGCTTACAGTGAGACACTTAACAAGGGGACACTTCACAGCTAGGAATGTCCAACCAACAACAGCAGCACAACTTTCATATGGTCAGGCAAACAGTGCAGAATAGCAGTGGCAAGCATACTGAAAACATCACATTTCAGGTGTTTTAGAGCACTGGGCTACAAATGAGTCTGGTGCAAATCAAAATTGTCAATGTTTTTTACAGGCTACTATGCGATTGGTAGGGTAGATCACCCCTATCATGCCACATTGTTCAATAAGGAGCAGCTGAATGACTCCTAAGTGAATTGGCTTATTTAACAACATTTAAATATAACACCCACTTACTTTCATACTCCAATAAAGTCCTGTAAACTAAACAAAGTGTGAGAGCTGGTGAGATCTGAGTAGATATGTCAGATTCTCTCTGACTGTGAGGGAGAGGGTACTACACAGATTTATATGCTATCATACATTTATTGGACACACTGCCACTGGGGGGACACTAGATACCCTGTAATATTCCTCTTTTAAATTTCAAATGCAAATTATAACAATCGGGTCAAAAAAGCAGCACGTTTTGTCATCATTGGAAAAACACAGTTGTCTATTTTGAGAGTTGGGCAGCTGAATAACACTGAATAAACACTGACCTTAAAACAGTTTGGGAAACACAGAGAAAACACCACTGAAATTCATACAAAATAAGCACTGAAAAGAGAAAACCCTAATTAGAATATACATCATGCTATTATAATATGGTTCCCGGATTACTTCACATCACCAGAACAGCAGTTTCCAGTCCAGTTATGAATCACAATTTTTAGATGTGTTAGCCTCGTTCGTTTAGATGTGATTATCCTAATGTGTAATGGTTTCAACGAGGACACCAGACCCTCTTCCCATGTCATGATAAGAAACCAATACAGCAAGAATGGAGAAAAAAAACCTGAAACTCATGTTTGTCTTACTTATGGATCTCAGATGGGGGAGGTGGTACTGCTTCACTGTGGAAAGCCAACCTCATGCTCAGTACCTGGTGATAATGAAAAACACAAGAGAGAAATGCCCATCCATGACTGTCTTCATTATACCTCACTCATTTATGTATTTCATATCAGTGAGGAAGAAGAAGAAAGTGCCTGGCACTAGGAGGTACTTAGGCTCGTAAAAGGATTACAGTGCCATGAAAATGTACCAGGGAATGCGCAACAACATGCTATTAGTAATACAACTTACCTTCTGTGGTTCAGTTGGACAAGAACACATTTTGAGAAGGATTCCCCACTTCTTCCTAAGCTGGGGAAGAGCCTGACCTCATGTTCATGTAAAACTTGTATCTTGGTTTTTCCTATCATGGAGCAGATAAAAGCATGGCAAAGAGTTTGCTGATCATGTCACAATATTGCATCTCTATTAGCCAGTCAGCGGTGGTGAGTGGGGCATTGCTGCCCATCGAAGAGCAATACCGTGCTTGGCAAGGAGCCTATTCATGCTATTTATGGCCCATCTATCCTCCTGATCCATTCCAACATGGTCTCTACGGTACCACTGCTTTAAATGGGCCGGTACTCTCCGGTACTGAGTACCGACACTTTTTTATTTTGAGAGGGAGAGTACCTGCACCTCTCCAGAAAAACATAATACTTTTCATTGGAGAGTACCGGCCCTTCTCAGAATCATGAAGGTACTCCGATACAGAGTACCTGCACTTTTATTTTTCCATTTCAAGCACTGTACGGTACACAGTGAAAAACTTGTGTCTGATATTGCAGGTCATGGGTTTGAGACCCCCAGCGTCAATAGTGAACATGCAAATGGCAATCCTGTTTCTCGGTAGTCTAATACGATAGAAGATTGGGCAGAAGGGGATCGTCATCTGGGTGAGGTAATGGTTGACTGCATTCTGCTCGAAAATGTTTACACCAGTGGTTCCCAAACTGTGCGCCGCGGCTCCCTGGTGCGCCGTCAAAACTAGCCAGGGGCGCCGCACACAGTCTGGAAACCACTCGGAGGTGCTTTGAATCGGTAGCTTTTCCTCGTGGTATTGGAAAAAAACACCCTGCATTAATTATTCTGACCAGCGGAGGGCGCCAAAGTACCATTAATAATATCCATGTAACAAAAATTGTTTCCAATAAATGGTTTTCAGCAACGTGAAGGAGAGAATAAAGAAGACAAACGGTAAATAGTGTAGGTACAGGTACAGGATGGGATTACATTCCCCCACCCGCCAAAAAAAGTAACATAACGGGGAGCCGTGGCCAACACGGCCAATAGGTCAAAGGAGCTGGGGATCAAAAAAGTTTGGGAACCACTGGTTTACACACATCATGCCATTGTTTTGTTGACGAGTTTTTGCACCTCATGTGATGTGCCAATTGTGACTCCGCTAAATAGCTATCATATATTCTGTGCATCAAAAAAAACACCTATTGAAATCCTCCCTAGCTCACAACATCTTAAACCACTGAAACTCAAAAGTACACTCGCCAATGCCTTCACTTTTGTTTCCTAACAATGGCAAACACTGTCCCACACTCAGTCACCCACATTTATAAACATATCACCACATGCTCTCAATCAACCGAATATTCATGCCGCAGTGTCAGCCTGTGCTTCTTGACAGTTGGCTCTACTCTGTCCAGACTACATCTCTGAGGTTCGTTGAACTGGAATAAAAGGCGGCCATGAAAGAATTTACACCTGCCAGATCTGCAGAACTCGAAAACTTCTTTGACCTTTAAAGACTCAGCCTGTAAGCAACTTAGGCCCTTACTAGGAGTGTCCTGTTAAATTGTGATCCATTCCCAAACTCTTGTTTGCACATGGGACACAGTTACACTCAGTGTAACGTTTATTGCACCCAATAATTATCAGGTACGATGAAAATCGTGTCATTTGTTAAACTTCAGCAGGTCAAATCTGCTGGAATTTAACAAAGACAAACACCTGTTTTTTTACCAGAACTTTCTCAAATGTATAAACTCTGCTCCCCTCTACTATTCAAGTGGGAAAAATATTTTAGAAACCTTAATAGAGAACCTCCTGATGAAGAAACTTGGTCCAACACAGCCACCAAATCTCTCCAACACAAAATGATGCTCTCCCTCGCACATTTGAAAAAAAAATCACGCTGCATTTAGCATACTGGCTACCGTGCAGACGAGCCAAACATAACCTAATTGAATCCATCATATGTTAAAACTGTTATGAGGAACCAGAGGTACATGAACATTTTTTTTTGGGCTGAAGAGCAATAAAGGTTTATTGGGAAAGTGGCAGAGGGCTCTCCAATAATCAACCCATTACACTTGCCTTTCCCACAGTTATATTGGGTCCACCTGTGTCCACAATTGCCCTCGCATTGAACAAAACCGTAAGTGGTCTACTTGATCTCCTATTAAGTATTGCTGTAAAACAGATCCAGCTTGATTGGAAATCTTCAAATCATATCTTCTTCCACACACGGTGGGCTTGGGTTAAATACATACATAGCAATCATACGGCTCACATCCCTGTGCATTCTTCCAATGGATTATCTACCAATATCTGACAAAAAAGACAGATTTATAGAGGATACATCTGGTATGTAGGCTTCCCACTAGCATAAGTTCTCTGCAACTTTACATATACTTCAAATGTTTTTATCGTCTGTTGACCTGACTGACCGAGCATGCTACCCTTCCTCCTCCCTGCCCTCTTCCTCCCCTTTATCTCACCTCTCACTCTTGTTTCTTGTTTTTACTGTCGTTTCTGTTTACTGGGGTTCCTTATCTACTCTGCCATGTTACAAAATATCTTTAATTACTGTCATTAAATATCAATTTCAATTATTAACAAATGTTTGCGTGTATCATATAGCAACTTGTATGTATCTTTACAATGCATGTTTGCATGTGGTACTTTTCGGGGTGTATGGTACCCATATGGGCATTCTTTCTTTCTTTCTTTCTTTCTTTCTTTCTTTCTTTCTTTCTTTCTTTCTTTTTATGTTTTGTTTCTGCAAAAAAATAATTAAAAATGCATTGAAACCAATTCCCTGCTGCAGACTAGCTTCCATTTAGTTTAACACTCATACTTAGATTTTAAACGCCAGTACACGTCGTTTTGAAGTGAAATGAATTGTTGGAATTCTTCTAACGTTCTTGGAAACAGATTTGGATAGAGGGTTTTAGAGTTCAAGTACAAACAAGGCGGTAGGGAATAACTCTGTTATCAAACATCGATAACAAGAGACAGCCCGCAAAGAGCCAAAAATCGAGTGGTAATATTGGAATGGTTATGTTGCGAAACGTAGTCAGTAGTTCTCTAGAATGATTCACTCTCCACAAATCAGACCCTTCCACTATTATTTATTTTATTAATTTATGTATGTTCTTGATACAGCATATTAAGTCCCTGGGCACAGAGTGCATAGCGCTTTACAGGGAACGGCATTGGAGTTACAGTTAAGAAACACAAGACTAGGGGCCATATGTACTAAAGCATTTTCCCATAGACACAGAATGGGTAAAATCCTTTGGTACATCTGGTCCTAGTACCCTTATCTGGGGTTGGTCCACTGGGGCACCAAAAGTTATAACCCCTGCTAGCCTTGCAGACTACCACCTGCAGTATTTAAAAATCTCCTCCATCCTAGCAGCTCCATTGAAAAATGTGAATGTTTGCTGAGCGGTTGCTATGTTTCATGTGGCTGTTCAGCAAATGTATGGGTTTTGCAAACGCAAGCTCCCAAGATGGGAGTTTGTTTCCATAAAACAAAAAAAGTAACAAGCCTGAAACCATGGAAGTTCGGGACCCTCCAGGCATTTACTGGTGGTCATGAAAAGAGTACACCAAACTGTCCACTGTAAATAGGGTGGTTGATGTCCCAGGTCCGTCGGAGTTAGGTTTCTGCTGATGGAGTCAGCAGGGGCACTGTTGACAGAAACATGCTGGTCTGCCTGACTGTAAATAGAGCCGACAACCTGTCATCTGGGCAGCCAGGGTAATGTTTGTTCTAAATCATGACCTCCGCCATAAAAGTAGGTCTTTGCTTTAATCAACATCACTTTTAAAGAGTTAAAGGAAGAGGGAAAGGAAAAAATAAAATGGAAAAAATGAATTATATTTAGGCAGCAGTACAAAGCATAGGAGGGGAAATGTTTCACAAGTGATCTCTGTACAGAACATTTACAGCCTCTGCCTATTTATTTTTAAAACAACAAACAATTTGGCCGTCAAAGTATTCACTGGTATGGGACAATATGACGCTTTCTGATTCATTGGAGAACCCAGAATATGAGTCTGATTTCCAGTGGTGGCTCATGCGCTATTGGAGGATAATAAACTGTTTATTATCCTTTCATTGTTAAAGGGGCGGGGCATTGGGGATGACGAGCACTGAGGGGACTACACAGTGCACTCTCTTCAGAGCGCATGTGTGTTTGGCCGGTAGTCAGGGGCGGGCCAAACACACTTGCCTAGTGTGCTATCTTCAGCCTAGCACTGTGTTGCTGGGCTGGACAGAGCAGGCACAGGCTCCCAGTCTGCCTGGGAGCGCCCTGGCTGGGCGTTCCCAGCCAATCCTGACACTGCTCTGAGCAGCGTCAGGACTGGCTGCAGGGTAGGCTGGGAGCCTGTGCCTGCAGCCTGAGGAGACGGAGGAGCGGTGGCGTGGGAGCGGAGAGAAGTTTAATAAAATAAAAAAACTTGTCACCGCTCCTCCATCTCCTCAGGCTGTAGGCACAGGCTCCCAGCCTGCCCTGCAGATAATCCTGATGCGCACCGCCCCCCTGTAGCCCACGTGAGCCGCGACTGCTGAGTCCTGATATATTTAAATCAGCTACTTCCTTACCATTAGAAATGAAATGTCATATATGGAATAATTGCATGGCTGAAAAACATATGATTAGAAAATTGGTCACACCTCCAGATCTTGAATCCAATTCTAAGTACATGCTTTTTAGAAATCTGAGTCCACCTAGGTTTAGAAAATTAAATTTATAGTGGCCATGATTTTTGGTGTTTTAATTTAAATGTTTATGATACGGACGAGTCTGCAATAGCCTGACAGATTATATAGTGGTCTAGTGAACCAAAATAAATATTTTAGAATTGGGGACATATAATCCTATATAGTCCCATATAACTAAATATTTGTAATTAGGGAAACCTTAAGCACTGTACACAGTTAACTAAAACATATCAGGTATGATTTTCAATACAGCTTCCAGGACCACCATAAAGTTTGGAACTCTTGGGGAGAGAGCATAGCCATACAGGGGCATTTTTGAAAGAGAAGGACATGTATTAAGCAGAGCATTGTAGCTGGATCTCGAAAAGACCACAAGGGGCCCAGGAAGAAAAAGCTGGCTATTTCAAACAGAGTAGATGAACATGTACAACTCAGCCTGAAAATAGATGAATTTGTAGCCTACAGCAAAGGCATGTTATCCATGTAGCTGACAAAAACGTGACTGTTCATTAGCTCAAGTATAGTACTTGTCGGAATTGAGACTCTAAGGGGCCCGTGAAGGAACACTTATAATCCCTAAACACTACTTTTTAAAATCAGCCTACCACACCACTTCTCTACCCACAATATTTAAATAGAAAATGGATCCCTCTTACTGACCAACTGGGGCATCTGCATGTGCAAATACAGCCACAATGCCAATCTCAGACGTGTGGTTTATTCTGACTCTTGTCTCAACTCCATGCCATGCTCACACATATAAGAGAGATCTGGAGACAAATCTATTTAATTGGAAAGGGTCAGTGCTACAGCACTAGACTGGTCAAAACTAATTTCCATAGCACTTGTATGTGTCACTGACAGGCTAAGTGATCTGACATCTATGTTTCCCATCATCCAGGCTACAATGACAAGTACAAGTACACTGCCAAAAGCCTTTATTTTCCCTGCCTCTATGGATGCCCCACAGAAGCCATGCTAACAAGGGTTTTGGTTTACAGTATGTGTCACTGCAGAAACACAGAATAAGCATTACAAAAATGAGTACAATAGAATGGGCATAAATGTTGCAACTGGGGAGATGGGAATGCACATCATCATTCAGCAAATGGCTGGTGTCAGAAGACATGGGTAAATAAAGATCACAAACAAGCAGGACTAGAATCACAAATCAGTTCCAATTCCAATTCTGTCTCCCAACTCTATATATTGCCAGTCATTACAATTGTGCGATGATTCAGTGTTGCTATCCTGGCATTTGAGTCCTGGGTACATAGACAGGAAGGCAAGTATTAGGGGTCAGGAGCCTTAAAAGCCATGTGTGAGACATTTAAGTACACATGGGATGAAGGATGAGTGTAAGTTTCACTATGATATAGTAGCTAATGACTCTGAGTGAGCATGACCAACAGATTGTACAGATCGTCTGTGCTTCCTGCTTCAGCTAATGATGGCATTGGCTATCTCTGTAATGCTTTTCTGTTCTATCTTCTGTGGAGATTGAAGTGAAGTGGGGTGAAGAATATATTATGGCGATTGTGGCTTTCAAACCTGGAGGGGAAAAATGAGAAAGAAGTAGGAATAGGGGTCAAGTATGAGCCAATGCTTACAATCCCAAAAGAGAGAGTAGGAGTTGACGGTTTGCGATCTGACTGTGTCTGTTTGCTGGTTTCTCCAAACATTTATTCTCTGCACCTGTTCCATTATTGTGGCCTCCTCTTCCATTAAATATTCACCATGTCCTCAGCATTCTTGCCTGATGAAGTACAGTCAGAGAAACAAAGGAGGAAGCAGTAGATAAGGGAAATCCCATTACCATGCAGTGGTAAAGATTCATGTTGGACATAGGGATGACCAGGATGTGTTATAGTACAGCACACACTGCTTCATTCCTTAGACTTTCAATGTTGCCAAAGGCTCACCTGGCTCAAGAAGGTCTCCCTACAAGACTGACAATGACCTATCACTCAATCCTAGTCAATATGGGGAGATTCATGTAGTACATGGATAAACAAGCAAATTTATGCAATCCCGGTATTCAGAAAGGAAAGAGAGCTAGAGTGAGAAGCTAACATGGATGCCTAGAGATTAAAGATATTTGATAGAAAGTCATCACACTTTGAGTTGTATCTGATATAATTGGATTAGCAACCTTAGCCCAAAAAAATAGTTTTCATATTTTTTATAAATATCACACAAATACTTCATAAACAAATCTAATTCCACCAGATTAGTTAAATTCAATATAATTTTAAAAGAAGTATGATTATTGATTGTAATAATAACAATATTGTCCTTAAAATAATAAAAATAAAACTTCATTGTATTCCTCATATATTGCTAAAGATTATATGCATAATTTTCACTTACAATTTCAAATAATAATAGTTGTCGCATCTTACATAGGCAATATGTCATGAGTAAACATAAACACAATTTCCTTCACATTCATCGTCATCATCATCTTCTTCTTCTGAATAGGTGTCATCATTCTGTGCATCTGTTTGATTTTCACAGGCAGGAAGTGTTGGAAAGTGGATTATTGGTAAGGGCAGGTATGTATTTACACTTAGAAATAGGCCACAAACCCCACTAGGTCCAGTCAAGGTCTCAGTAAATTAATCCTTGCTCAACCCTTGGTAGCTTGGTCACGAGCAGTTAGGCTTCACTTAGGAGATAGGTGTGTAAAGCATTTAATATCAACAAAACTGTAAATTGGTAAAACACAAAACACCCAAAAAATCCAAAACCAATTTATAATAGAATATATTTTTCTCTTTAAAATTACACCAAAATGACAAAAATCCACAAAGATTAAGAGCCTGATTACGACTTTGGCAGTCTTTTTGGAAGACCGCAGTGGTGGCAGCCACCAAAAGACTGCCATGTTGGCAGTCATCCAATTGCCGTATTAAGAGTCACACACTGAAGACCGCCACCAAACAGCCACAAATCCGACACCACCAGGACAAAGGCAGACAGGCAAGAGACGGTTCCGCCACCAGCACCTCCAGCCCGACAACTTACCACTCACCAGATTACGACCCACAAATCAGCACAGCAGTACTACAATGGCCGAAAACCATTGGCAGTGCGAACCGCCGCACACTCAAACTCACCTCACACAGAATACAACACCACATTGGCCAGTTCAAAAACCACCTGACACACATACACACAGCAGACACACCTACCCACTACACAATATATCACCCCCCCACACAACTCACAATCCTTTCCTACGAAAATGACAATCGCCTACACTGAGAGCAGGCAAAAATTGACAGACACCACCTTTACACTTTAGGCACACATATACATCTCACTGAGCACACACCATACAACTGCACAAACAACACAATACACACATAACGAATACACACAAACATCACAACCAACCATCACATACAATTAAACACTCCCACCCCACCAAGCACCCTACACTGCACCCTTGCCACACATCACCCACCCCCACCCACAACCACTACCATGTCCTGAAAAAAACACCCACGCTTCACAGACGATGAGTTGAGGGTCATGGTCAATGACATTGTCACGATAGAGCCACAACTGTTCAGAGCACAGTTTCAGCAAATCTCCATTGGCAGGAAAATGGAGTTATAGCAGAGAATTGTCAACAGGGTCAACTCAATAGGCAACCATCCATGCACAAGGGAGGAAATCAGGAAGAGATGGAACGACCTACAGGGTAGGGTGCATTCCCTGACATCATGACACCAGATTGGCGTGCAAAAGACTGGCGGTGGACCCCAACCTCACCCTCAGAGTTCACATCATGGAAGGAGAAGGTCTTGGACATCCTCCACCCAGAGGACCTGACTGGAATACCCGGACTCTGATAAGTAACTACCACTCCCCTGGCACACATTCGTCCTGTCCAGCCTGCTTCCACACCACCCAAACACTCCCCAATTCACTCAATCTCCCACCACACCTCCCACCTAATCACCTAATGCCCCTCTCCTGCATGCCACACTACCACCCAGCCCCAATGCCCATACAGTCCCTGGCATGTGCGCGGTTAGCAGTGCCAATAACAATCAGTACGACTCCCAAAATGCACTAGCCCATCTACATCAAAATCTGCTATGGCCACTTCACAGCACATCTCTTGCATGTATGACTATTATACTAGCTACACCAACTGGATGCTTCAACTGAGGACCGCTACATGGCAATGACAGAAATGCAGTGACACTACACAATGTCAAACAAGGCCAAACACAGCACAGTCACCAAACCTAATGGCCACTTATCCAGATCTACAACCCTGAAATGGACTGAGCATGGGCTAGAAAGTTAGAAGGTAAACACCATGCTCCAAATGAACAGACAGGGCAAGTTACAATGCATAAGCACATACCCTCCTTCCACTTGGACACCGTTCTGCAATGTACAGCCATCCCCACTCACATCTAGCAAGCCTGACTTATCATGAGCAAACAGGGTACCTGTCATGTGAACCATCACACAGGACCTGAAAACACCCACCCACCCAGCAAAAGTTACCGAGCCTGATAGACAACAATCCTCAACAGAGCATGGTACACATGTCACAATACACTATCCACAAACAATATCTGCAGTGCTGCATCTGTCAAAGCCATTGCTGGGAATCATATCAAACCACTGTATGCATCAGACAAAGAGATAGCCAGTCACACATCTACCATGTAACTCTCTCCCACTCCATCCACTGCCACCACGGAGAGGATGCCAGAGACCACCAGCCCTCCTCAGTATGAAGGCCCCAGTGAGGACAACGCATCTGGATGTGTGGACACTGATGACTTACCTGGCCCATCTGGGACACCTGGTCAGTCCACCACTCCAAGTCTCACCCTGCCCACATCAAGACCTCCCACCCTGTGGCATCAACAGCACAGCCACCTGAACCTGTGTCCCAAGGACATTTCAATCAATAGTGTGCCCTACAGTACACTGATGTGAGTCGGCCCCTCACACCCAAGAAAATGAAGGTGCTGGTGACACTTGGAGTGGGCACACTATGCAAGGGGCACAGGCACATGGGGCAGCGGGCATGTGAGGGAACCAGCAAACCATCTCCCAAATCCTGGGAGCATACCAACAATCCCAGGACAGGAGGGTCCAGATCATTACCATGTTGGGGGAAAACCAAAGGCTGCAGAGGGAATACCACCAGGAGGTCATGTAGCAGTGGCAGGCCCACAATTCGACCATGGCCTCCATTGCAGGGGTGCTCAGTGACCGCAACACCACCCTGGGTGCTTCCACCATTCACCAACAGGCCCCTTCCACTAGCCACATCACTTCTGAGCCTTCCACATCTGCTGCAGCTAGTGGAATGGAGGCCCTGCCAGGAGAGCCACAGGCATCTGGCACCCCTCCCTCTGTAGCTGATGAACCCCACTGCAAATGTGGACATTCATTTAGACATTCGGCTGGAGCAGATACCAAGACCAAACCCACTGCTGATTTGTCTCCCTTGAGTGCCACTGAGACACCCTGTTGACTGTTCAATGACATTACTCCTTTTTCCCATGGCCGTTGGACACTGAACCTGTGATACCTACAGCTGTGCCACCTACCCTGATGATTACAACTACCATGACCCCACTCATCATCTGTTTGTCACTGAATGCACCATTGATTGTTCACATTTCCCCTGTATGCCCAATGAACACAATTGATCACAGCAACAGCGTATGTGTCTTTTTTTGAACATGTACAAATGTTTTGTCAGCAAAATGTGATGTGGGTATGCCCCCCTAAACCAACAGGCAGTGTAATGGACAGCAGATGGAGGCATCATTTGCAGGAGACACAGTACGGCAGATATGTCACAGGCCAGATGTCAGGTAGTCACTAGTCCAGGCACACACTACAGTAAATTCAATCATCCAAACGGCAAAAGAGACCAAGACACAGAGTGACATCAGGATAGAAGGCATGGTGCCACACAAAGCACATATGCAGTATATTGTTGTCCAGCCCAGTGTAGATTGCCATTGAAGCAGGGTAAAACAGATGACATTTCTACATCCCCAGTCACAGGAAATAAATGTCAGTTCAATGTAACTGCCATCTGTCATGTGCTAAACACTATTCTGCATACAGTTACCAACAGCTAATGAGCATGAATGCCTCAAGCCGTAGGTAGCAGAGGGATTGATTTACATAACGCTGTCAGTGGGTGGAATAACATGAGGACAGGATAATGCAGGACACATAGCTCAACATAGGCCTGTCTATAGGAGATCTGAATCTAGCAACCTGCAGTGAGTACACATGTAAGATAAGAAACATGTAAACTCTGCACCTTACATTCAAGCACTCACCTCCCCCAACACACACATAGGGATAGGAACACATTACAACACCACTGATTACACTAATCAGGTGGACCATTGTCACCAATCATTGATACACATCACTTGCAAATACACAGTCTGCATACCTGTATCTCACTGGAAGTACTGATTGATGAGCTCAGTCCTAGAGTCAGCTGAACCATCTTAATCTGCCTCCTCATCACTTTCTATGTCTGCGCCAACAGCCATTGGTGCTGTTGACTCGTCTGCATCAGCTAGCAATGGTATCTAATGTCTCAGGGCAAGATTGTGCCTTGGTTCAAGTTGTGGACACTTCAAGGATCCAAAAAGGACCTCTGGAAGAAGGTCTGGAAGTTTGGAGACGTTTGGAGCAACTCCATAAGTTGAAGAGGTGCATTGTGGGAATTTTAGTCCCATACCCCAAGAGGCAAACCGGAGTCTCACAATCCTTGGGAGGTGCTGTGGACCACTTTCCTGAACCAAGAAACACTTCTAAAAGTAAGTGTGACAGTGTTACCTTGTGGGTGGCCTGAACTCTGGACTTTCCAGTGTGACCTTTATTTAACCATGTGAGTGCTAGTTGCTTCTAGCGCTAGAAAGCATTAATTCTTTTAAAAATCATGTCTCCGGTCCCCTTATCCGATTTTAATAGTTTTGGTGTCTTTCTGAAGATAAAAATATAATATAGTTTTATAAATTGGTGTTGGATTTCTATTGTGTTTTGTGTTTTACTTATTTACTGTTTAGTGATTTTTAAATGCTTTACACATCTGTCTCCTACGTTAAGCCTTGTCGCTCGTTGCCAAGCTACCAAGGGTTGAGCTAGGTTTAATTTATTGAGACCTAACTGGACCTAAGTGGAGGTTAGTGGCCTATGGCTAAGTGTAGGTACTTACCTGCCCTTACCAATAATCCATTTTCCAACACTTAGAATGAGATATTTCTGGACAAATTGAAAAGAAAAATGTATCTGTCAATTAACAAGAGTAAGATCACCTTTCAGTATGAACCTTAAACTTTTGAAGTTTAAAGGAAATTAAAAGAGGGAAATGATCATGGACACACCTGGAGTAGAATCCTCAACCATCAGTGTGAGGGTTTGTGACCTGAACCATTAGGCCACAGGTGACTCCATGATGGACTGTTTCTAGACATGCAACCCACACATCTGAGAGGAAAGAAATGTGAATGTTCTGTTACTAGGAATGTTTAACAGTTAAACACTAGTAAATAAACAAACCACTTCCAATCGATGCACAGATTTGAACCTTCAGCCTATTGAGTGACAGTACAACAACTTGACCACTAGGCCAGAGGTGACTCTGTTCTGTTTTGCATCCAAATGTAACTATAACTTTCGAACCAAACATCTTGCTAGTCTAACTCTTTGAAGTCATTGCCTGGAGAGACCATGCAGGGACAATCTCTCTCCCTCTCATCCCATTATGGGATGGAAGAGAGAAGGAGAGAGTGACAGAACTGCGGGTGGATCCTGAAGGCCACTGCGGTCCTAGCTGGCTCCCCGCATCCTGCAAGAGCATTGGTCCTAAAAGCAGGGAACTATAACTCACACCCTTGCTATGCACTCTTAATTACCCCACAAATTATGCCACTTATGAAATCTTTGATAACATCATTGATATCAATGTAATATTTGCAGTAACATTTTTGACAAAAAAACAGTGCATGGGGGTGCGAGTTATAGTATCCAACCACCGTCGCGCACACGGTCTTTGCCTATCGGCAGTGGGGGTTGGCTACAAGGCCTGCAACTAATCCCCTATAACCACCCAACTCTATGTCACTCATGGTCTTTGGCTATGTGCGATGGGGGTTGGCAACAGGCCATTGCCTGTGGCCAAGCCCCAATCCCCTATAACAACCCAACTCCATGTCACCCACGGCCTTTTGCCATGCTTGACAGGTGTTGGCAGCAAGAGATGCGGCCAACCCCCTATAACCACCCAACCCTATGGCACACATGGCCTTTGGCCATGCACAATGGGGTTTAGCTGCAAGGCCTGCAGCCAGACCCTGCAGCCTACCCCATGGCACCTATTAAGTGCTTCTTTGTTCGGGGAGATGTGATCATATTCCTGTTTATCAAGAACGCGTCTCAAAAATCGGTGGGACACACGTTCAAGGGGTCTTTTTACTCAGCTGTCCTTCTTCCTTGGAAAAGGGATAACACAATATCTGGTCTCAGCAGCAGATAACAAGAAAGAACACACACATCACAGTCACTACATGAGATATTGCACTCCAAAAAAGCAAGAATGCAAACACCTTGTGGGAGGAAGGGGCAAAAATATGGCTTTAGAGGCTCAGTATTCGATGAATGGTGTCACTTTAGTAGTTACTTAGGCAGCATAAGAAAAGAGGAAAAAGTATGTGGATCACTCAAAAGAAAGGTTCTTAATTGTCACCATAGTCGCCTGAAGAGAAGGATGAAACTGAGGTTTTTCCTGCCCATCTTGTCAGACGCAGAAAGTAATAGTCAGTATTTTCTTCCCCACAAGTAGGAATATGAAGGACAGCTGCCAGAGTTCTCCTGGCAAATGACCAAAAATAAGAAAAAAAACTGTGCAATAAGTATACTGCTTTCTCCCTTCACTATACTAAGTACATGTCACCAGTTCACAAGCGTTATGAAGTGTTTGACTTCTATATATTTATTTCCCCCTACAGGATGTTGTGAGAACTTGTAGACTGATTCAACCAGTGAAGCTCCTTAGGTAAGCACATGCACAAAAGAACAATATATATCAGACTGACTGGTCACTACAGGACCATAAAGACCCCTTGTGCAACTGTCTCATTGAGTTCAGTGCTTAGAGGATTTTCCCAATCCAGATACCTTTAGCTTTTAATATGTGTGCCTCTTTTTGTCTCTGTTCTGTGCAGGCCCTCTTTTCCCTATAGAGGCTCCCCCACTCTGCCCCATGTACTTACCTCACTAGGGTCGTAGTTGCATCTCTGCATCAAACCAGACTTCGGCTGCCTTGTCCAGATCCCTGAGGTTAATGTGCTTCTTCTGCTCTCCTTCCTCTGGTCGTGCATCATCTGTGTCTGTTCTCTTTCCTTCTGGCTTCAGCTCAGTGGGTTAGGTGTTGTTTTTCCCTCCTTTCTACCTTCTGCTCTCCGGTGATCATGTCCACTTGTTCTTCTGTGTCTTTGCCGAACTCCTTGTCAGTTCCTGCTGCTGCCGTGCTCCAAGCCAAACCACCGGGTCTTTTAAGTGGGTTATACCTTCCCCTTTCTCCCTACTGAGGAAAGTCCTTTGTTATTGTTGTGGGTTTTGCACTCCCCTCCGAACACTGATTTCTTGTGCTTTTTTTTCCTAGGTTGCTCTGCTTCTCCTGGTGACCCCAAAAAGAGGACGGCATTGCACGCTCACCACAGGTAAGAGGGGTGATTGGGAAGGGGCTCCTTCACACATCTCCTTCAAAGTTTACTCATAACTTTACATGGTGGAAATGCAGATAAAATGCAGATAAAATACACTTGCTTTGCCTTGGCCATGCACCCAAGGATATGTTGAATACTACTTTACAGAAGTGGAGCTTTAACTTCGGCGCCTGTTTTGTTTATATCTGTAAATGCTTCCCATTGAGGTCTATTTTCTGTAAAATGAGCATCGTGCCAGAATGAAGTCTGTCCTGCATATTTAAAAAGAGGCCAGTATTTTCAGCAGAACGTCTACACAAATGGAGTACTTTCTACTGGCTGATTAGTGAATGCTATCTCATTCAGTAAATGTATAGTGCATCTCCTACATTATAGCTGTCTAAAGTACACTGAGGTAATCTCTCCAATTTCCTTGTGTGTCTGTAACTTGGCCAGTGTGATTGTTCCTCAAGCATCTCCCTCAGATATCTTTAGAAGGTGGAAAACACATCTGGATGATTTGTACTTTACAGAAGTAAGTGCTTCTTTGTTTCTAGTCATCAAATGGACTGCGTGGGAAGTGTCAAAGTCCCGCTGTCCCAGTCAACTCCCCATCTTCTGCGGGAGCCAGCACTGCTCCCACACTCAGGGAGCTGATAAAATGCAGCTCCCTGCATGCGGGAGCAATAGTTTCATCTCTTTCCATACCCGCATGTTAGCGGCCGGGAAAAGAGATGAAAACTCCACTTCCAGTGAGTGGGAGCATTTTCACAGCTCCTGCAAAGCTAAAGCTAACAGCTACCTTCCGAGAGTGGGCACCACAGGAGTAGCAAGAGCTGCCCCTAGGGGGTAGCCGTCCCCAAGGCCACATATATCTCCAGGAGGGTGGCCACACTGCCTTTTGCCTTCTTAATAAATATGTATTTGGCCCCGGAGAGGTGGTGGTCCCTGAGGCCTGGAGGGGGGTCCACATGCCCCCCAAAAATTCTTAGCATTTAGCACCGGGGAGGTGGTAGTTCCTGTGGCCGAGGGGGGGTTTGCACACCCTCTGCCCGCATAGATATAAATTCTAGCCCCGGGGAGGTAGTGGCCCCCAGGGCCAGGATGGTCTGTGCCTCCCCTACACTCCCCTACACTCTAGGGGGAGGAGGTGGTGGTCCCTAGAGCTTTTAATAGCCCTAGGTGGGAGCCCCCGTGTACCTCCCTCCTTAATATTGAATATATGTATGCCCTCAGAACCTGGCCCACCCTGGCAAAATTAAAAGCAAGCACCGGAGACCTTGCTTGCTTTTAAAAAAAATTCACATTGAAATTTGTGAATATTTTGTCATGAAAAAAAAGAAATCCTTGACCTGGTCCCAGGGGGACCCCTGCACCAAGGCTAATGGGTTAGGGTAAACGTACCCTGACCCCTTTACTTTTTTTATATTTGTTATGCTAAAAATAGCTGCCAACACTTCGTGGTTGAAGTGATCACAGCTAATCAGAATTCAGCACCTTTCTGCCAACGTTTGTGTAGTTCCATTCAGCTGTTCAGGCTGTAGTCGTGTTCAAAATAACTACAGAAGTAAAATGGGAAACACACTTTTTTTAACCTCCTCCCCCCCCTTTTTTTCTTGGTCCCTTCTTGATGGCTTTCCTCCCAAAACTTTCTAGGCACAACAAGACACTTGGGCACACTTTTGTTGGAAGGTTTTGTGAAGATTCATGAAATGCCACTAAAGATATCCAGTTCAAAAAATTATTTGTCTATGGAAAATAGGTCATAGCTACAACTACTTACAGTTGAGTGTCAATTTCAATTCAGGTAAGTTGCAGCCAAACTTAACTCTGGCAAAACATAGAATTGGTGTTTGCTACGGAAATCACGCCCCAGTGGGCATAGGCACATGATGATTAAAATTATCCTAATGTCTCAGGGTAATCCAAAATCATGGCTCAATACAACAAAACAATAATCAGAACATCAAGATGCTGAATGGACACCTTCCTAGTTTCAGAAATCTAATTTTCAATAAAAATGACACTCCTCTTCAATTACAGACCCCTCGGGACATACAATGAATATTTGTTTCGCTCAAATGAATATTGTTTTCACTCCTATTGCTCCAGCAGTGTGGTGTGAAAAACAAATTTGCCGAATACGTATATCCCCAATGATCTCTCGTGGCCTCTGCCAATGCAAAACTCCAACCGAGGCTCCCTGCATGGACTTGGACTTTGAGAAGGTAAACTTTTCATTGTGATAAACCTGGTCCCTGTATCTGACGCATGCTCCATCATGGTTGGCCTGAGCTTGTGACTTTGACCTGGCGCTTTATTATTCTTGGTGCTGTTTTTGCCAGGAAATTAAAACATGTATAACTCTGGTTCTAATGATTAGATGTTTGTCATTTTGGTGTTGTTTGGCTAATAGATGCTGCATAGGTGAGCTGTATTGCCTTTGCCAATACTTTTTTTGTATAGCTAAGTTTAGTTTGTTTGGGCTGTATGTGCAGCTGCTTGTGAGAGCTCCTCACATGCACTGACCTGGTGTGGGACGAACTGTGTATCACTGATACACTGCATGATTTCTATTCTTTGCTGGCACTCGCTGCTGTGTCCGACCCTTCCCTCATGATTAATTTTGGGCCTGCAGCACCTTATCGAAAGAATGGCCAGTACTTCAGGAAAAGGAGGGAGAACAAGCAATCCTCTGACCAGGAGAGAACCTTTTGTGTAATAACAGTAATGAGAAATGGTTGTGTTGCTCGTACCTTTTTCTTGTTTTGATGTATTGTTACTTTGGATAAGAAAAAAACTTGCAAAAAATAGAGCTGGCCTATATATATATATTTTTTTTTATTTGGAAAAGATTAAGCCATGGTCTGTGCTTTGGCTTCTGCTTTCCTTATACAAATGTTTACTGTGAACCAAATGAATTTTATGATTCAACACTGTGTTTATGGCAGCATAGTGGGTATCTCGTAAAGTTATAAATGATGGAAGCTGAAAAATAAAGAAAGCTTCTGGAAGTGCTTGTACAAAGGATAGGGAAGGAAGAGGTGGTTTGCGGTGCTTAGAAGATCAGTGATTTTATGTCTTTTGTGAAGAATGACTTGGCCTGTTTGCCTATGCTGAACTTGCCAGCCGCAATTTAAAGACACAGGGACACGCTTAGCAGCGCCTGCACTGTTTTCCCTTTCTTTCTATGCTGCAACATGCAGGCGGAGAGGGGGCTTTTTTATTTTCAACTCCAGCTGGGCGAAAGATAAAGGCCGCAGTTAAGGGGCAATCAGGCCTGCTTGTCTTCCAATCTGGCTCTGGCTGGGTGTGACTGTAGGCTCACCCTTAGATGCTAATAGAAGGGACGAGTAAGAAAGCCTCACAGCTTTTCACTTCGCAGATGCTTATGAGGGGCATGCTTTTGACGTTATCCAGTCCCTATTTATAACAAAAAGGCATGCACTGTAAGAATATCACGTGTTAGTCTGTCCCAGTATGTGCAAATATAACAATGTAACTACCACTATTTTATTTATTTTATACTGCTAGTCATCCCAGTGCAGGATATCAGACTGTTTTACATAACCTACATTTTATATATTTGCAAATAAGTCCCAAATTCCAGCCTCAAGTAATACGAGCTACCCGGACCGCGAGTAAGAGTTTTGAGGTTTCCAATATGTTTTTCATTAATCTGCAGTATTTTAAATGGGTAAGTACTCTCTATTACTGAGTACCTGCACAAACTTGAAAGGGTGAGTACCTGCACCTTTCAGTTCTGCTGTAATAAATTTAATGAGGGAGTACTACCACTTCTAAGGAACAAACATGTACTCTAAAAATTGAGCACCTGGACTTATGTATTTACATTTAAAGCACTATGAACCTGAATATCTGTAGGTTTTTTTTTTTTTTTATTTGCGTTTTCCCCTCTGTTTGAATGCTTGCTCAGGGGCACTGAAGCAGCCTATCAAACATTGAGGTACAAACACGCCCCTTCATTCTTACTCAAGGAAATCATATATGTGATCATTTTAGACCACGAAAGTGGAAAGTTATGAAAAAAATCGGGGACTGTATTTTCCTTTTTGACTTCTATTAGAACAGAAGCACTTCACTTTCAGGTGGAAGACAACTAAAATAAAGCACATTTTTGGCTTCAAAAATAGAAAGTCTCCTGCCTGAATCGGGTCTATTGGCATGTATGAAAAAAAGAACAAGCATTTGCAACGTAATAGGTCTTGCATTAACTTGAGTTAGAGCTATTAGTGTTGTAAACGCATAACTGCACTTTTCTTGCCACATAAATTGGTCAACCCTGCTGCATAATTTGGTCTACTCTGTCACATACTTCCAGTGGCCCTGCATATAACTAAAGCACTTCCATTTACCTTCTTCCTGCATCTGCAGCAAAAATGAAAATATTGCCATTATTTATCATATGTATTTATATTATTATTTTGGAGTCCCCCATCCTAGTAAGCTAATCTAGACTTAAAGAGCATATTGTGCTGACCGTTTTGATGTTGGTCCCATTGTCCTAGGACCACTGCACAGGGGTTATGGGCAAAAATATTTTGTAAAAAGAATGCCCCGCAAAGCATTATGGGGCAAGTTCCTGAGTGCAGATAATATTGTAGTATCTTGACTGTAATGCTCAGAACAGCCCCTAGAGGGCATCACAACAAAAATAGCATTAAAAAAAACATGATCATGTAACTATATGGTCAGCCCCTAAAGAGTATAACCACATGAAAACAAAAGGCAGGACGTGATGCAGTGTAACCATATATTTATTCCCTAGAGGGCGTAGTGCATTACACATTTTCAGGCCTAGCAGGCCTACTAGAATATTATTGCAAACAAGGCCGTTATAACACAAACTACTCCCAGCTGTAAAACACAAGTTCCAGCCATGAGAGAACTTAAAAAGAAACTGAATGGTGGAAGGGGTTATTATTTTGGGGACCAAGAGATGACCTAGATAGAAATAGTGTGTTGTGCTGTATATTTTTATGGGGGTCCCATCGTCCTAGGATCACCACATGGTGAGTTATGGGCATAAAATGTTTGTAAAAGGAATGTCCCTCAAAGCATTATGGGGCGAGTTTCTGAGTGCAGCGAATATTGTAGTATCTTGACTGTAATGCTCAGCACAGCCATTAGAGAACACCACAGTAAAAATAACATTTGGATTAAACATTGTCATGTAAACATATAGTCAGCCCCTAGAGGGCATAACCACATGAAGAGAGATTGGCAGAAAGTAATGCAATGTAACCATATATTTAGCCCTTAGTGAGTGCAGTGCTTTACACATTTTCAGACCTACTGTAATAATATGCCAAACAAGACCCTTAAAAACACAAACTAATCCCAGCCATAAATAAAAGTTGCAGTCATGAGAGCTTAAAAAGACAATGAATGGTGGGAGAGATTACTATTTTAGGCCCCCCAAACTAGTGTGTGGAACCAGAGATGACCTAGACAGAAGGAGAATGTTGTGCTGAATAGTTTGGTCGTGGTCCCATCGTCATATTACCACCACAGGCGGAGCTATTGCCCAAAATGTTTTGTAAAAGAAATGCCCTGCAAAGCATTATGGGGCAAGTTTCCCGAGTGCAGTAAATATCATAGTATCGTCTCTCTTGCTGTGCAGGGAGAGCCACATTGAGAATTTCTGAGCTTTTTCTGTTTAAAATGAGCCAGTTTGTATATTTTTCAACTGATAAACTTGTATGTTAGTGGCACTCATGCAAAGCGCTCCTCCAATCGAGTTCTCGCTGTATGAAACTTTACATAGGTAAGTGGTACTCATGTAAAGCGCTCCTCTGATCAAGTTCACACTATATGAAACTTTAAAAAAAAAGAACCCGTCCCACCCTGCCCTCCAGCTTGCAACCTCTGGGTGCAGACGCCACAAAGAAACTGTGGCATGGCCAAGAACAGGGAAGAGGAAGAAACAACATGCGGTCACAGAGCTGAATAATTGGAATGCAGGCACTGTGAGCACACAAGTGTTTGCTTTAATCCCTTCAAACCCATTATCACCAATAGGTGACCTCCTGAGCCAGAACATGACACATGCTTTGGGGAATTGTCCAATAGAAATACCTGGATCATTCCTGTCAGGCCATGTACTTTAAGGCTGGTACAGCTGAGAGGAGTCAGTCACCAGTCATGTGGGGGTCTGCGCTTGTTCTAAAGCCAGGCAAAAAATATTAAAGGTAAGAAAATCCTTTTCACAATGTGAAAGGTATGAAAAAAATGCAGTGTGCTCCGCGTTGTGTCTGTACTTCAGTTACCAAGCTTGGACATACTTCTGAGCCACTTTGAGTGACCTTCAATAAAGGTTGGGCCATGGGAGTGTTTGTAAGATTAGCAGTGAGATTACAGCCATGAAAACAAATATAAATCTGTGTATGAATAACAAAGAAGACGTCATGAAAAATTAACATCAGCTTTCATGTATATATAAACAGCTATATAAAAATAAATGCACGTCAATATGGCAAAAATACATGGACAATATATCCACCAGTAAAAAGTAATGCCAACATATGTGCCTCTGCTTGTGCACGCGCGATCGCTATGCATATCAAAACTAACAGATAAGAGCTCACAATGACACTGATTGGTGAATTTCAATAAAAAGGAAATACAATTTAGGCCCTCATTATAACATTGGCAGTGAAAACCGCTTACCGCCGCGGTGACGGCTGCCAAACGACTGAAGCCGCTGCTACCAGCCATCCGCCGTATTATGACCACAGCTGGATTTCTGTCAGAAGGATGGCAGAAATCTGGCTGTGGCCATGCCGGTGGATGGCGGCAAGGTGGCGCTGCTGCCAGCAGCAGCACCACACCAGTAGACAGCTGTATTTTGAGAATTAATACAGCCTGGCAGTGTTCTTCTGGTGGACACTACTGCTGGCAGCAGCGCCTCGTCCCATCTCCTGCCGGAGGACCCCCTGGATCCAGGTAAGTGGGTGCTCCGACATGGGTGGGGGGTGAGGGATGTTGTCTGTTGGGGGGTGTGTGTATGTCTGTGAGTGCGTGTATACGGGTGTGTGTTGCGTGTTGTATGTGTGTGCATGTTTGGGGTTGTGAGTGCGTGTATGTTGAGTTGTGTGAACGTGTGTCAGCATGTATGTATGTAAGTGTGTGTGGGTGTGTGTGAATGGATGAATGCATGTGTGGATGAATGTGGGAATGGGTGTGTGTATGCATTGCATGTGTGAAGGGAGGGGCATGTATGAAGGGGGGTCTGGAAAGGAAGGGGGTGAGGGGAACCTGTGGAGGCGGAGGGAGGAGGGGGTGGGGAAGACCCCTATCAGTGACAGGGAAGGGATTCCCTGTCACTGATAGTGCCTACCACCATGGTTTTCGTGGCGGTAAGGAAGCCACGAAAACCATGGCGGTAGGAGGGTCATAATCCCGCAGGAGGGCAAGTGACGGCCAAGGACTGGAGATTGATGTCTCCAGCCCGGCAGCTGTTATCGCCGTGGTGATCGGTGTGGTGTAGTGGCGGTTTGGCTGAAGGCAAACCGCCAATGTCATAACACGGAGGAAAGTACCGGCAACCTGTTGGCAGTACTTTCCTCCATATTACCGCCGACCGCTGAGGTCATAATGACCCCCTTAATGTTTTCTAGGAAGAAGATGTGTAAATACCTCTCCATTCACAGAGCACAAAAGAAGTTTTTGTGCATCCTGACAAGCATGACTCCCTCCCCCTCTCTATACAAAATTATTCAAAGTCACAGAAAGTCAGCTGAGAACAGACATGCCTCCAGACACTCTGGAGCACTATGGAGCCTGCAGACTAAGCTTCATGTCCCACATGAACATTTTGTACCTAGAGAGAACCGCTGATGCATTTGCTTAGCAGGCTACTCTCTTGGTAATTAGTTACAGACACATCATCTTGGATGACAAAAATTCAAGTTCTGAGGGTCACATCACCCCACATCATTTTAACTTTACCTTTCTCATCAAATTTGTAGAGCACTGTATAGTAATGAGAGGCCTCCAGTGTTCACAATTCTTTACATTGAGACTTTATTGAACAGAAGCAGATGTAGTAAAAGCTACTAAAGGGATTGTTCACTACAAGCAATGACCTCGCCATCTCACAGATAGCTGGGTGTTCGGCTCTCACACACCCTTACGGAGTGGCACACAAGAACAGATAAGCAACTGAAACAAAAGAACTGGGCAAATAAAAGAAAAAAAATAGTCCATAAAAAGTAGCCTAAATCAGGAGTAGAGAAGTAATACATATAACAGGGGCAGTGTCCAGGGGCGTCAGAAACACACCAAAAGGAGGGACACATATAAATGATTAACCACGCAAAAACAAGACATTTAAAAGGCACAGGAAAGAGCGAATCAGAACAAATAAAAACCGATGGGCATGAGTTTGGCTTGGGAAAAGCCCATAGAGCAAATGCACATGCGCTGCCTAGGCAAGACCTAAAAAGCTTTACTAAGTCTGAGCCCACCTTTAGAAAACTGTTCCTCGGCTGCTGCAGTGCTCAGCATGCTCTGCCACCTTGTGGTAAGATCCTGCATAGCAGAGAACGTCCAAGCTTCGCCCTGAGATACAGATACCGCTGGCACAAACAGGAGAGAGATTCATGAGGAAGAAAGGCAGGAAGAAAATGAGAATGTTATAATTGTTTCTCAAAGACAATCAGTTACTGTATAGTCATCCTCATGTGTCAGTGGTCAACTCCTTATGGAGTGCAATCACCTCATGTGGCTGGAGTCTGTCTAAGATCCTCAGTGCTGGTCTGGAGAAGGGGCTAGAAGCAGGAGCAAGGGCTAGAAGTACTGCTTTACACTCTATTTCTTGCCTCTTTGGATAAGTGGCTACATGAATGCAAATACTGACATTTTTTATAGGGACTTTGCAACTTACCCTCACCCTGCTGGCATCAATGCAGCTCTCAGTCACATCACAGATCAAACATTATGGCCGCTGGGAAAAATTTTGTGAATACCTAAGCACTATTGCTTGCCCCTTCCAATGAGGGGCTGTATGAGTGGCAAATACTTGCCTTTTTACAGGGTTTGAAGTGAGGTAGAAAAGGTTTAAGTCACCTCTGCCCACTTGATTTCTAGCAGGCTGCTGAGTAGTCGCTTTGAAGGACATTTCAGAAACCTGACTTCATCAAAACGACTACACTGAGTGCCTTTGTCAGGCCTTCATTATGGATCTATCTTTTATGTAACATTTCAGAAATTCTGTATGCAATTTTGAATAAACACACAGTGAAAAGCAATTAATGTTTGGTTATTTTTTAAGTGATGGTTCCTCTGGAAGCCTCGAAGATAGACGACCTGACACCATCTCTGCCATAATATTGCAGAGTAGAAGCAGAACTCAAAGAAATATATTATTCTCAGTAACCGTGACTCTCAACTCTGAGGAAGTTAGAAAAGCAAGAGTCACAAACAGATGGCACTTCCCCCTAGTTCCTTCCCTAAACAAAAAATCTCTTCTCTGCCTATTTTGGGCAAACCTGTTGATCTGATTTTCACTTTTCATTCTCTGGCACAGTCCCCTTTCACTACTGACTATTCTTCCACTTACCACACCCTAAACACTGATGTCCCCAAGCTTCAATAACAACTACTAGGACCAGAGAGAGAAAAAACATGCATGTCTCAATCCCTGCACATGTTGAATGAATGTACTTTAAATTGATCCCATTATCCCATTCCATCTAATGTGACTCTTTCAATTGTGGGTCCCATTTATGTTGATATTACCACTGCTACTGTTTTAGCCCAGCTGTCCTTCAACCCCAAAGCAGGATAACCTCGACCATCCTGCAAAGTCCTTTTAGCAGATGTAGCACCTTGATCATAACACCCTTAACACCCTCAGACAGTTTGTGGCTCTACTGAATCCTCTCACTACCAAGACTCACATCCTCCCTTCAATGTGAGCTCCATTGGCTACCACACAAAACTAATTGCAATGTCCTCTCTTTACAGTGCACAGAAGGCTCTAGCTCATTTTCATCTGTACACCTCTGTTTCTATCAAATATGCCCATCTCAACTTTACTATCACCCACAGATATTTTCTGACCACTGGAATTCCGCTACAACCCCAAGACGTTGCCTGTCTTTGTATGAAGAGAATGGCCATATGGCCCTGAACCTTGCTGCCTCACACTAATATTTAACCACTCCTTTATATCTGATGCCTACCTAAAATATTTCAAATCAACTATAGCCATACCACTTGCCCACCTTTGCATTTTTAGCACACTTCACTCAATCCATTGCTCATTCAGTTGGCACCTCGCCATACCACTTTAACATTTTGTTCAGTGCTCTTAGTAAACTACATACCTTGTGGTATATTGCTCAATACACTAAGGATAGCAAGAATGTCTTTCTTTCTATCATACACCCTCTGCTATTGCCATCCCCAACACCCTTTATGCCCACACTACACCCACTGGTCACGCTTGCTCACTTTAGATGGGTTTAGAACTATGATTGTGTTGAAGACTCAAGCCCCCCCGGCCTCCTTTTACCACAATCCCATTTACTTTTTATATCATACATGGGAATTTAACACAAATTGTCTATTCTCAATTTAGTAAAACACACAGAAGCAGAATTTCTGTGTTGATGACTCAGACTCAATGAACACTGCTCCAGTCACCATGAGACTAAGGGTGTCATTCTGACCCTGGCGGTAATTACCGCCATGGCGGAGGTCGGCGGTAGCACCGCCAACAGGCTGGCGGTGCACCGCTGGGCATTCTGACCGCGGCGGTTCAGCCGCGGCAAGAAACGGAAAGTCGGCGGTGTACCGCCGACTTCCCGCTGCCCTTGAGAATCCTCCATGGCGGCGGAGCGCGCTCCGCCGCCATGGGGATTCTGACACCCCCTACCGCCATCCTGTCCCTGGCGGGTCTCCCGCCAGGAACAGGATGGCGGTAGGGGGTGCCGCGGGGCCCCTGGGGGCCCCTGCAGTGCCCATGCCAATGGCATGGGCACTGCAGGGGCCCCCGTAAGAGGGCCCCACGAAGAATTTCAGTGTCTGCTTTGCAGACACTGAAAATCGCGACGGGTGCAACTGCACCCGTCGCACCTTCCCACTCCGCCGGCTCCATTCTGAGCTGGCGTCCTCGTGGGAAGGGGGTTTCCCGCTGGGCTGGCGGGCGGACTTTCGGCGGTCGCCCGCCAGCCCAGTGGGAATTCCAGAATGACCGCCGCGGTCTTTCGGCGGGAACCGCTTGGCGGGCGGCGACCGCCGTCCGCCGCGGTCAGAATCACCCCCTAAATCTAGGAAGAAATTCTGGGGTTAAGATCTGGATTTCTTTTTTAATAAATCTTTAATATATGTAGGTTAGGTGGGGCTTTCTGCAGGTCACTGCCCATGAGCAACTGTAACCCCCCCTAAGAAAGACAAACCAAGGCTTCAAAGTCTGCCGCCGATGTCCTGGGAAGGTTGTAAAACCCTGATGGTCATTAACTGTGTTTAGCCCCCACACCTTGTTAGTTGGATATGCTCAGGGGTTTTCAATTCACACAGTCTTCTACCATTGTGTTCAGGGGTGGTTCCTCTGTTAAGGCTGAGGATTGTCACCCACTGGATTCTGGGAAAGAAAAAATAAAATGAGAATAACGTTACATTATTATCATTTTATTGTTCCTTGGAGAAGGGGTGGGGGGCTGGGCTGCAGGGAGAGGGCAGGAGGGATTTTATGTTCTCTACCCAGCTGTATTACACAGCCAGGTGGATAACATGCCCAGGCTCCCACTACCTGTCTGATCGTGAAGCAGGCTGCTCAGACCAATCACAACACTGCTGTCATGCTGGTGACACCAGGGTCGTGACTGGCTAGGAGCTTATGTGCATCAAGGAAGAAGATAAGGACAGAGGGGATACTGTTAGAAATGGGGTCTCTAGTTGGCAGAGGTATATACCCTTGTCCAAGTACGGACTACAATCCTAGTCAGGGTACGTCATACACAATCCAAATTATCCAGTGCCCACCCTCTTGTAGCTTGGCACTGAGCAGTCAGGATTAACTTAGAAGGCAATGTGTCAAGTATTTGTGCAATAAATCATACAGTAACACAGTGAAAACATCACAAAAATACACCACACAGTTTTAGAAAAATCTATGATATTTATATGGTTAAATTAAGGTCAAAATGATAAAGATTCAATTAGCACAAGTTGAGATATCACGTTTGCGCTATTAAAAAGAATCTTAAATCTTAGAAATCAACAGTTTGCACAAACTACCTGATTTGCATCAAAAATAACATGCACAGAGATCGCAGAGGAGGAGATGCGTGGAAAAATAGGCTGGGCGTCAGAATTTCAAGCGTGGCACAGACGATGAGTTGTTTGTTTCCACGCTGCACGGGGCTTTGCGTCGATTTCCTGAACACAGCCTTAGTTCCTTACTGCAATGCAGGGATCTTTTTGCCGCCGAGGGACGATGCGGGGAAATCCTGGGCATGCGGGATGAAGTCACAGGTGTTGCGTCGATCCGGTATGGCGATGCATTGAATTTTCTGTCGCACGGTAGGTGCTGCATCGATTCTTCACTAGGTGAAGTCGGGCTGCGTCATTCCAATTTGGCTGTGCCGTGAGTTTCGCGTTGTAAGGCAGGTTGTGTATCATTTCCGGCAGGCTGTGCATCAATTTGCAGCACACAAGGGGTTTCCTGACGAAATGAAGTCTCTTTGGCCCTGAGACTTCAGAAAACAAGAGGCAAGCTCAATCCAAACCCTTGGAGAGCACTTCTCAGCAAAGGGGCAGGGCAATTGCAGGGCAGCAGTCCTTCTCAGCAAAGCAGTCCAGATGAGTCCTTTGGGCAGCTAGGCATTTCCTCTTGACAGGTTGCAGGTTCAGGTCTAGAAGTGTCTGATTTGGTAGGGTCGGGGACCCAGTTTATATACCCAAAAATGCCTTTGAAGTGGGGGAGACTTCAAAGAGTGGTTTTGAAGTGCACAACGTCCCCTTTCAGTACAGGTCTGTCTGCCAGGGTCCCAGTAGGGGGCTTGGCAGCCCATTGTGTGAGGGCAGGCCACATGCCTTTGAAATGTAAGTGTCAGGCCCTCCACCCTCCCAGCCCAGGAAGACCCATTCAGTATGCAGATTAGTGCAGGTGTGACTGAGAATCCTGTATTTGTTGCTGTCTGGGTAAAATGCACAAGGGAGCTGTTAACCAGCCCAGCCCAGACATTGATTGGAGACAGGGTGTAAGGCACAGGTGTGTTTTAAGTGCAGAGAAATGCTCCTTTTCTAAAAGTGGCATTTCTAAAATAGTAATATAAAATCCAACCCCACCAATAAGCAGGAATTTCTATTACCATTCTAGCCATACTAAATATAACCTGGTTACTCCTTTCTGATCAGAATCTACCACTCAAACAGTATATGAGGCTAGCCCTAATGGTATCCTATGAAAAATGCAATCTTCATAGCAGTGGAAAACTAATTTAGGGGTTTTCCACTACCAGCACATATAAAACACACATTTATATGTCTTGCCTTTTACCTACACAGCACCCTGCACTGTGGGTTACCCTGGGCCTACCTTAGGGATGACTTATATATAGAAAAAGGGGAGTTTAAGGCTTGGCAAGTACTTTTAAATGCCAAGTCAAAGTGGCAGTGAAACTGCACACACAGGCCTTGCAATGGCAGGCCTGAGGCACGGCTAAGGGGCTACTTATATGGGTGGCACAACCAGTGCTGCAGGCCCCCTAGTAGCACAAATTGGGCACATGTAGTGCACTTTACTAGGGACTTACAAGTAAATTAAATATGTCAAATGTGTATGTGCCAATGTTACCATGTTTTTAGGGAGAGTTCACGTGCACTTTAGCACTGGTTAGCAGTGGTAAAGTGTCCAGAGTCCTAGAGTCAGCAAAAAGAAGAGGAGGAAGGGAAAATATCTGGGGGTGACCCTGCAGAGAGGCCATTTCTAACAGATAAAAATGCATCTCCCTCCAGGTAAATGTTTTTTTTTTCTTTTTTCACCCCATCCCCCTTGCCCCACCACCCCCGTTGAGTGGCAGCCTCCACTGATTGTAATAAAAGCTCCTGACCAGCTGAACATGTGAAACGAGCTGAAGTTGTGTGATTTAGCAAGTCTATTAAAATATAGATTGTAAATAAAAATGCCCTCACATTATTACTTGGAGAAGGGGTAACATTTTCATTTAGTAGACTAAGCCCACCTTTTACAGACTCTTCCTTAGCTGCTGCAGTGGTCCATTTGATGTGCTCAGACATGCTTTGCCACCCCATGGTAGCACTTGGGACAGGAGCGGACGTCGATGCTTCACTCGCAGTGCCTGACACGACTAAGTGAAGGATTAACAATATGAAGAGGAAAGGTGAGAAAAAAACGGATTTATGAGGGTTTTGGGTTTGTATTTTAAAGAAATTCAGCAACAGTCTATTAACAGGTGTCTCTGCCCCCCTTAGCCCATTCTGTCCTTGTCTTGACATTTCAAGGCCAATTTGTACAACATGTCAAATGAAAGAGAAACAACAGACCCCAGATCTAAGTGGAAGCTCTGGAATGGCGCACTACATTGCTGCCCAGACCACTTAACAGCCAATATTTAATTTGGCTGGTGGTTTCAAGTGGGGCCTACCGGGACTCATTTATGCAGAATGGCACTTTTTTTTCATCATAAGGCTTTGACCCAGAGCAACAGAGAGAAAAACATAAAATGGGTAGAGGTGGAGGAAGAGGACGACAGAAAGACTAACAAAGGGAGAAAGGAGGAATGAAAAACAAGCGTGATATAAAAAGGTACAGATAGTCTGGTGCTGAATGAAAGAGGCCTGAGACCTAATCAAGACTACGCAGACTTAGCATTTGGCAACCCTGGCATTCCATAGCAGTGGCCACAGGCTTCTGAGACGTCTTTGGTCACAGACACTACTATGTTAGAAATGAAGCCCTGCTTACAGGATATGCAGCACCAGTGCGAGCTGCACACAAGATGCTCATTAAAGCCCCTCACCCACGTGTGGAAGGGGGAGGAAAGGAGTGCTGTTCAGGTTTCCCCTTTAGAAGAGGTGGCCGCAGGAGTAGCAGATTCAGGCAGATGTGACACGGATCCAAGTGAGGTGATCATCAGACACAGAGTAAGTAAGCTCTGACTACCTGTTCTCAGTCTCTTGTTGTGGCAGCCTTACCAGAAATCTGCATTCATAGAAATAACTATGCTGGAATTTTCGCTCGTACTTTTGTGAAGTTTCAATTAAGTGTAAAATAAACAAGTGACTAACTTTGTGCAATTCCTTCAGTTATGATTCGTCTGGAGACCTCGAAAAGAGGAGACCTTGTGCCATCTTTGCCATAATCTTGTGAAGCCGAAGCAAAGCTCACAGGAAGATTACTCGCAGGGACCATGAAGCTCGACCCTACGGAGGTTAGAAAAACCAACGAAGCACAAAGAAATTATTGTTTTTAACAGATTGCACTTTCCCCATAACACTTCCCTAACCAACAATCAATTTGATCTTAGCCTATCTCTTGGCAAACCTGTGGATCTGACTTTCAATTCTGCTTCTATGTCGCAGCATCTTTCACTACTGACCATTCCTCGACTAACCACACATCCAGCAACAACTACTAGGGCCTTAGAGAACATGCATGAGTCAATCCCTGTCGATGTCCAGTAAATCCGCATTGAACTGATCCATTATCTCAATCCATCTAGCAAACTCTTTCAATCCCTCTTTTAGGCCAAATTTCTGTCTCTGCTCACTAATTAACATGTCCCTGCTTTAGTCTATCTTCCCTTCCACCCCAGGGCAGCATTATTCCTCTGATCCACACCTTAAAGGATCAAATGCAAAGCCCTTTCATCAGATGTACTCTTAATTGAGTACCTTGATCGAATATTTTGTGTCACCACAGTGTTATGCCCTCCGGTAGTAGGGCAGAATTATCCATTCTGCACCACCCATATTTTCATCTAGTACATTTTTACTTGCCCACTTATTATTAGACACTAAGAGGAAGTGTGTTCAGCAAACCACTATCGCCGCCTTCTCTTGATAATTATCTTGATCATAATACCCCCTTAACACAATCATGACAGTTCTTGGCGATACTGAATCACCATGCTACCAAGACACACGGCCTCCTTTCAAACCCAGCCCCAGTAGCTATCACACAAAACTAATGGTAGTGTCCTCTCTGGATTATAGTGCATGTAAATCACTGGCTTCTACCTCCTTTTCTTCTGTACACCCCTATAGCCTTAGAACCCGCCGTAGCGGGCTCTACCGGCTATTAAAGGCCCCCCCCCCGCGTTAAATGCCCGAGCCGAAGGCGAGGGCATTTAACAAGGGAGAGGGACTTTAATAGCCGGCAGAGCCCGCTACGGCGGGTTCTAAGGCTATTAGAACATTCTGCCACTCAGGGCAGAATATTCTATTAAAAAAAAAAATGTTCACGGAGCCCGAGGGGATTAAATCCCCTCGGGCTCCGTGAGGCTTTGTTCACAGCTGTTGCTGTGAACAAAGCGAACATTGGAATGTTGGCGCTGCGGGCTTTTACCGGCCTGTAAAAGCCCGCAGCACTCCATTGTTTTCAATGGAGCTACCAACATTCCAATGTTCTAACATTCCTTTCAAATGTGCCCAGTTCAGCTTTCCCATTTCAAATTCACGAAATTATTCCATTATGCCACTTTTTGTAAGTACATGTGGTTCACGGCTAAATTTGACTGCAAGGGCACAATAATAACCTGAACAGCCTGAACGTGAGCTGCTGCTGGTCATGCCGCTTCTGTTTTTTGTGCTATTTTTTCTACAACAAAATGCATCCTCGTATCAAAATTGACATCAGGAAACATTTGCACTAAACTATTGTGCTGAATGACTGAATTATGTGTCATTTTGTGTAATTTTTCTAAAATTTCACATAATTATGCCAAAGCAAACTACAGGAATTTCACACACAAACCAACTTCTATTTCGATCAAATTACCACACTGTATCCCAACTCCACTTCTCCAAAACCATTTAAAGGAAAGATCGTCTGCCACAATTCACTCAATCCTGTGTGGCCTGTCTTTGGTACACTCCTTTCCCAAAGAACTGTTCTCTCACACCTATCTATCTTCATTCACTTGTCTCACAATAATCAACTCTCTTGTATCCTAATTTTTCTAAAACATTTTACAGCACTTCACACAGACACTACAGTGCAATCTTTGCAGTAATTGTCCACCTTGGCATTGTTATCACAGTTCAATCAATCCATTATTCATCAAATTGTCTTCTTACCAAAGCATCTATGTCATTTTCCCTCAACTGAGAACATGGCATGCTATTCGACTCCAGCATCCCGTTGAATGCTGTTAGCCCCCTTCTCCTCATCCAGACAGCCAATTATCCCATTAACATGTTGGTAATTAGCAAACTTTACTTCATTAAGAACGTCCTGCTCGAACTTTTACAGTATCTCTTGTCCACTTTTTACATTGTGGATAATTCCCAGACAAATTATCCTTATCTGCATTAACCACCATTGAAGTTCACATACACCTCTCTTCTGATTCAAGCTAATCAGTTGACACAGGCAATCTGACTTAATCTTGTGTGCATGCATGGCTGTCACCTTATAATGCTGTTCATTTTTATTTTTTAAAGAAAAAACACTACAAGATGGAAGCTATGTACATGTACATGCACTGCAGCCATCTGAAAGAAAAAGAGGATTAGCAAAAAGCCAGTAGCTGTGTATCCCCATTTGAAAGGAAAAAACGAATGGCTTTGCCTATGTTTGTTTCTGAATTCAACTACATTTTTAAACACTAAACGCATGGCAAATGAGGCACTGAGAGATTCTCATTGTAGGCATTGATCAAAAAAACAAAGAGCGTTCACAGCTGTACTAATGGCCCCACCTTGCATAGCTCCAATGTCAGCAGTTCCCATGGTAATTCCGTAATTTGGAGAAAAATTGTCCCCCATGCTGACAGGGCTTGGAAATGGAGATCTTGCGGTCATTTGACTCCCAAGTACTGATGCTGCTGTTGACACTGCTGAACAAATAGATAATTAAAGCACACCCTGTAATTTGTTTTATTCGAATTTAGTGTAATCTTAATGTGTGGCATGTTGTTCTATATATTAAGTATACCATAAATGTATTTTCAGAACATAGAACGCCCTTTGCCACAGCCATCCCCAAAACACCAATCTCACTACCCTCAAAATAGGGGGAAGAACGCCAGATCCCACTTCATTTCTGGGCCAGATCCCAGATCCAGCTGACTCAGGGAATTATGCACAATTTGTACTGGTGTCATTTTCTGACACAGGGACACAGTAGAGCAGCACTTGCATGTCGATGGCATTCCATTCAGTGCAAGAACTGGCAGGCAGAAAGGGAGCTTTCTTATTTTCAATTACATCTGACACAAATAAAAGTCTGATTTGAGATAATTTTGGGTGGGAGCCATCTGGAGCCTAACACTTAGATGCCAATGCAATGGAAAGAAACAAAGGAACATAGCCTTTGTCTTCACAAGTACTTTGAAGAATCTATGACTTGTTTTTGACTTTGTTCAGCCCCACCTGTGAAAGAGATATGAACGAGCTGCAAAAATGCAAGATTTATCTGTGTGTATGAGCAATTACCTTTATAAAGATTTAAAAGGCACCCACACATTTATTTTTTATTTGGTTCTTTTTTAGTGCTCCCCATCCCATTGTAGGGGTGAGTAGTTTTACATCACATGGCATACAGACACACAATAAATCATACTAATGTGTACATTTATGTACTGGAAATTTTAATTAAGACAATGAGGGTTATAAGGTGCAGGAATCACATATCGCTCATACTTGTAGGCAATATATGTTAGGAGTGAAAGGCCAAGAAAAAGTCAAGATGTAAAACATAAAGTGGAGGTTTTGGGTTGTCTCTGCTAACAACATAATATTAATTTCCAGATGAACCCCTCTTTGTAATCTTAGACTAACAAAAGACTGTGAAAACACAACAAAAATGATCTAAGCCCATGATTTACAGTTTGCATTCAGCCCCTTTATGCTGGTAAATAGATCACGATGCTATGTTAACAGCATTGTAACTATGAACTGGAAGTAACAAAATGATGTTAGTGTCTAAAGCAGAAGCCCACTTACCTATTTACATACAAAACAAACCTGTGAGCTGCATGTTAGATGATGTTCTTTACAGGAGGCACAATAACCCTCTATTCTACTTTATGAATCAAAAGTGTGATTGGACAAAACACAGAACTCTCGCAGAATGTCATCAAACACCAGAGCTATTTTACAGCTATTAGAAATCCCCTCAGAATGGCTGGTCACACAGAGGTCTCCTCCGCAGATTGCTTAACCCTGTAAGATATTTTAAAATGCAGCCTCTTTGTGACGAATTAAGTAAACTACAACAGATTTGCTTTCACATTTGTCCATGTTGCCTATTTCTTTGTAGCAGATTTTTAAAACGTGTGACTTAAACCTGGCCCAGCGTAACTAGATAACCGTGAGTGGCGCTTTCAGCTTCTTGGTGCATTATATATGATACATTTTCAAAAAGTTTACTTAAAACATGCACTGGTGATTCACTTTAGTACATCTGATCATATCACTACATTGAGATTGATTTATTAAAGTGACGGTCTTTAAACATTAACTTAGAAGCATTCAGAGGGTGCCCTGCAGTGAAGACAATGCTACTTGTGAACTAAGAATAATCAATAGTGATGTGCATCCAATATGTTGCCTAGACTCTAATTATACATGGACCAACATTATAGTCTATTAAGGCAAAAATATAATTGTTTCCTGGAATCATGTATTTCGAGGTCTTCTCAGAAGCAATAATGAAGAAAAAGGAGGCACAGTGAAATTAAAAAAAAATTGTCTAGAATCACACAATTTGGTCAAGCTAGTAATATGGGATTGATTCCTTGTTTTCAGATTTTACATTGTGAAATTCAGCTACTAGATTTGTACCTCCTTCTCTCTCCTTTTTTAAATCGAAGGTTAATGTTTTGTCTTTAATTGATAGTGCATGAAGTTAGAGACTGGGTGGCAGGTAGAAGGGGAATGCAGTAGCACCTTGATCTGAGCTAGAGCAAGACATCTTGGTCGAGCCTCCTTTGGCTTATTAACCTCTATTTGGCACCACATATTGAATGACTAGGTAAAAACTACTCAAAGGTGCCCTTCAAACCAACTCAAAAAAGGGAATTAAAATCATTGTATAATTTCTGGATTCAGTAACCTAACTAATTGGGGAGCAGTGCTTCTTCAAACAGGTTCCAGATCCCACCCTCTAGTAAGGTAAGCAAACCCAAAAGCTAGTAAGAAGCTTGGGATTCCCAGTACATTTTTCATTCATCTGAATATCTGCAGCTTTTTAAAAAATTTATTTGTGTTTTTCAGTCAGTTTGAATTCCTGCTTAGGGGCACTGAAGCAGCCTATCTAATGCTGATGTGTAAACACATACCTTCATTCTTAATAAAGGAAATCGTACATGCCAACATTTTAGACCAGGAAAGTGGGAGATTTTAGAAACAATTTGGGGATTGTATTCTCCCAACTAACTTTAATTGAAACAGAAACACTTTCAGGCAGGAGACAGCTACAGTAAAGCAATTTTTGGCTTCAAAAAGCGGACGTCTCTTGTCTGAATCAGGTCTTTTGTCAAGTATGGGAAAATGTAAAGTAGAAAAATCTTTACTAAGTCTGAGCCGATCAGTTGCAAACTTCTCGTCACCTACTGCAGTGGTCAGCGCGCTCTACCATCATGTGGTAAGAACCTTCATAGCAAAGAAAATCCATGCTTCTCTCTGCGATGCACACACCACTGGCAAGAACAGGAGAGAGATTCATGAGTAGAAAAAGCAGGCAGAAACCAGAGCCATGAGAATTTTGTAATAATTTCCCGACGACATCTACTATCTGTATAGTTATCTTCATGTGTCAGTGCTCAACTCCTTATGGGACTGATGAGCTAGCTCTAGATGGACGTACTCTGCATCAGTGCATGGATCCCTTAAAGCATGGGCAGCACTCATGCAATCACCTCATGTGGCTGGAAAAACAGCCTCACTGCTGGTCTGGAGGGGGAGGGGCTGGAAGCAGGAGCAAGGACTAGAAGTACTGCTTTGCACTCTACTTTATTGATACTCAAAGTACTGGGGGTCGTATGCACCCCTCCTGACCTTTACATATGGCCCTCTGGTCAACAGCAGCACTGGGCTGCTGTTTACATGACTCATCACTAAAAAGATGTTAGTGATGAGCCATGTTCATTAATTTAATTTAAGTTAATGAAAGGAAGTAGCTAGGGTGTCCTGCACAGCTTAACTTTAGAAACACCTTCATTGTTAAAGACGTCTTACAGCAAAAATGTAAAAGTATGACTAAGGCCCTCATTACGACCCTAGCAGTCAGTGATAAAGTGGCGGTAATACCGCCAACAGGCCGGTTGTACTTACCACCAAATTATGACCATGGCAGAAAGATCCCTGAAAGACAGCCAATGTACCACACCGAACGCCAGGGCAGAAACAATAGCCACCACGGCGGTAGCCGCCTACAGCCAGGCGGAAGTCAGAGTTCCGCCTACCATATTTAGACCCTGCAAACCGCCACCTTTTCCGGGGCAGTACCAATGACATCAAAAGCCTGCCAAAAACAGAGCACAGAAGTGAAAGGACTCACCATTGGAGACACAGGGAACAACCACGCCGCCATGGAACCCGAACTGCATGTATTTCCAATGATATTCTACATTCTGCTTCACCACAAAGACCAACGCTGGTGAAGACGATGACGGTGAGTACAGCCGCCTAGCACACAAGGGAGGGGGAGGAAAAAGAGAGTGACACACACACAACCCACACCCCATACACACACCCCATACACACAACCAGATCCCCCTAAATCAGTTAAATAATGCAAGAACAACATGATTTTACCGAAGTAAGTGTAATAATATCAACACAGTATAAAAATAACTTAGCCAATGTACAAATGTACAGAAAAAGAGACACTGCCCAGTCCTCAGTTCGCCTGGGCCACATGGCCACAGGGCAAAGTCCAAGGCCCCACTTGTCACCTGTATCAATATGGAGAGAACACTGCAGGGGCATCGGTTGGCAAATAGGTAGGCACCTCACGGGGGGGGCACCTCAGCCGGGAGCAGAAACATGACCACTGGTTCTGGAGGGGGCAACATGCCCATTGCTCTTGGTCCTGGTGAGTGGAAGGCCACAGTCTCTCGAGTGGGTGTCTTGCCCACTAGCTCTGGAGGGGGCAACATGCCCTGCGCTTTGTCCTGGGGAGTGCAGGACCACAGTCTCTCGAGTGGGTGACTTTCCCACTGGTTCTGGAGGGGGAAACATGCCCTGTGCTTTGTCCTGTGGAGTGCAGGGCCACAGTCTCTCGAGTGGGTGTCTTGCCCACTGGTCCTGGAGGTGGCAACATGCCCTGTGCTTTGTCTTGGGGAGTGATGGGCCACAGTCTCACCCACTGGTTCTGGAGGGGGCAACATGCCCTGTGCTTTGTCCTGGGGAGTGATAGGCCACAGTCTCTTGAGTGGGTGTCTTGCCCACTGTTCCTGGATTGGACAGGCCGCACAGCAGCCCATAGAGGCAGGATCACATTGCGTCCACCGGCGGTGACAGCTGCACTTGGGTGGTGCTGGAGGTGGTGAGAGGTTCCTGCACATCCCTGCACCCTCGGATTGTTGCACTGTGGTGGTGCTGCTGCTGGTGGTGGTGGGAGGCTCCCGCACATCCCCTGCACCCTCGGATGGTTGCAGTGTGGTGGTGCTGGTGGTGGTGGGAGGCTCCTGCACATCCCCTGCACCCTCGGATGGATGCACAACCATGCTTGTTGGTGGGGGCTCCATGACAGCTGCTGGTGCAGGGTTCTGGTCCTTCTTGCCTGCTGGTACAGGCTCCTTACCCTTTCGGGTGGCAGGTGCAGGCTCCTTTACCTTCTTGCCTGCTGGTGCAGGTTCCTTCACCTTCTTGCATGCTGGTGCAGGCTCCTTCACCTTCTTGCCTGCTGGTGCAGGCTCCTTGCCCTTCTTGAGTGCTGGTACAGACTCTTTGGTCTTCTTGCCTGCTGGTCTGGGCTCCTTCCCCTTCAGTATATGTGTCCTGGAATCCTTTCCACCATGAGTAGGTGCGGATGGAACTGGGCCCGTGGACTGTGTGGCTGAGGTGCTTGGCTGGGTTTCTGACAGCCTGGCCATACGTGCAGGCCAGGGGTAAGGGGTAGGGAAGAGGTCAATGGTGGATAGGAAAAGTTTCTTAGGGACATTTGGGTGGGAAGAGGGAGAAGGAATGGGAGTGGAGGATGAGGGAGTGGTTGTTGAAGGTGTCTGTCTGCTGGATTTGGGTGCAAGTGCATGGGCTGTATACTGTTGTGAGGTGGATGGCTGTTGGGTGTCTGAGTGCTTGCATTTATGTACTTTGGGGGGGACAGACACAGTGGGTGAGGACACAAGAGACGTGTGCATGGATGTTGTGGAGGTGTCTGCCAGTGAGGTGTGTGTTCTGCTTGGTGTGGTGATGATGATGGTAGTAGATGCTGATGTACTGCATGCTGGTGTGTGTGTGGATGTGACTGGGAGGGAGGTGGAGGAGGAGGAGGGGAGACAGTGGAGGCAGTGGATGTTGTAGTGTCTGCACCTGGATGGTGTTTGCGTGAGTGCTTGTGGGATGAAGTGTGGTGCTTGTGTTTGCCTGTGCCACTCTTGGGTTTTGTCGTGTGTGCATGCTTCTCTGGCTGTGTGCTTGGGATGGGTTGAAGTAGAGGAGAATGGGACTGGGAAGACGAAGTTAGAGTGGGCACGGTAGACACAGGGACAATGGCTGCCAACAAAGAGGAGGCCGGAGCCTAGATGGATCTCTGTTGGGCTGCCAATCCAGTGTGAATGCCCTCCAGGAATGCATTAGATTGTTGCTTCTGGGCTGCCAGCCCCTGGATAGCATTCACAATGGTTGACTGTCCTACAGAGATGGATCTCAGAAGGTCAATAGCCACCTCACTCAGGGCAGCAGGGCTAACTGGGGCAGGGCCTGAGGTGCCTGGGGCGAAGGAGATGCCCACCCTCCTGGGTGAGCGAGCATGGGAAACTCGATGAGGGGCTGCTGGGAGGGCGGTGCTGGTACGGGTGGTGGCGGCTGTACCTGTAGCTGGGGTGGCCACAGAGGTGTCTGCCACCAGCAGGAAGCTTCCATCGGAGGAGGTATCTGTGTCTGAATTGTCCCCTCCAGTCTCCGTCATGATGCTCCCCACGCCTTCCATCCCACTGGTTCCCTCAGCATCGGTGGACTCTGCCTCCTGGGTCCTATGGGATGCAGCTCCCTCCGTCGCCGGTGCCTCTGCTCTTCCGCCAGATGATGCTAATGCATATAAGGACAGGATGACAAAACAAGAAAGGGGTGGAGAGAGACAAAGGATACACTGGGTCAATGGCTGCACCAACACCACTGTGGGTGTAGACAACACCCTCACACACAGGGAACAGGCCTACGCACTATGCATTGCACCACCACTGACATCTCTAACCACCAAGGCATAAGGAGGGGCACACATCGCCAACTGCAACACACCTGGGACCCTTGCAGCCCTGACCTGTAGTGGATGCATACAAGCTAGGTAGGCATTATTATCCCTTCAGAACCCTAGCCACCAGAGGACCTACACTGCTATGGCAGGCCTGGCCTAGGGACACCCACTGACACACATACACCAATTGGATACCACCCCACCAGGCGTAAGTTGTAATAATAGCAACTGTACTCACCCCCTTGTGGCTGCTGTGATGTCCTCAAGCGCCCATCCAGCTCTGGATAGGCCACTGCCTGTATGCTGGCCATTAGGGGGGTCAGGGTTCGACGGGCACCCCTTCCTCATTGGGAAGCCATCCCCAGCTGGGCCTCCGCGGTCTTCCATGCCCAGCATCTCAGGTCCTCCCGTTTGCGACAGTGGGTGCTCCGCCTGCCATAGACCCCCAGGGTCCGCACCTCCTTGTCGATGGCACGCCATATACCCTTCTTTTGATGGGTGCTGACCAGCAGAGGCAATACACACAGGAAAACACCATTAGACAAACAGCCCAGCATGTTACACATATGGACCACCATACCCGTTTCCAGCACTACTGGCACACACATAGCCCAGCACAAAGCGTGTACACAAAAAAGAGGACATTCATCCCCCCCTTACATGAGGACTTCACACAATCAACTCCATGCATTCATGTCACATGCATCGTGCCCACAGTGTACTCACCTGTTGGTCTGGAGGCCCATACAGCAGTCCGTACTGGGGTAGGACCCCATCCACCAGTCTCTCCAACTCCTCCGAAGTGAAGGCTGGAGCCCTTTCCCCAGATACACGGGCCATGGTAGGTTCCAGACACAGGTCACAGCAGCACATGCAGTGTAGGTCCTCTTCTATGGAAGGTCAGGTAGCAAGTGAATAATATGATGGAAAATGGCGGTCACATCAGCAGCGGTGCATACCATCACCACTGGCGTAGATCACCATTGGCCACTATACCCCATACGGACCAATATTAACCAATGAGGAGCTGCACAGCGGTTCCCGACAACCTCCCACCACGGCGAACAACATCAGAGGAATTACCTCACTTCCGCCTATCCCTCCACACAGGAGGCCATTTCAGGGAGGGAGCAGCCCTATGGATTCATGCTGTGTCACAGAAGAAATAGGCACATACTGGACAATTCACACTGACCCATTACAAGTTTACAGATTGCAAACTCCTGTTGTGGCTTCAATGTTAAGTTTGTGACAGCCTCCTCACTCTTGTGTCCCTTAGATACCTACCGCTGTGGATGAATAGGAGCTGGAGACACCTCCCTGTGTTCAGAACCCTGGTGGACTTGGCTACACTGGAGGACAGGCACATTATCCTCACCTATAGACTTGACAGGGCCAAATTCACAGAGCTGTGTACCCAATTGGAGCCTGACCTGATATCTGATATCCCCCCTCTTGTGCAAGTGCTCTCTGTACTCCATTTCCTGACAACTGGTTCTTTCCAAGTGACAGTGGGCATGGCAGCAGGAATGTCACCGCCAATGTTTTCAATAATGCTGACAAGAGTATTGTCTGCCCTGATAAAAACACATGTGCAGCAACATTGTTTTCCCCCAGGTTGAGGATTTGGCCACAGTGAAGGCCGAGTTTAATGCAATGGGACATATCCCTAACATAATTGGGGTGATTGATGGTACACATATTGCATGTGCCCCCACCCCCTCCAGCAGAATGAACAGATGTTTAGGAATCGTAGGAGTTTCCACTCCATGAATGTTCAGATGGTGTGTTTGGCGGACCAGTACATCTCCCACGTCACTGCTAAGTATCCTGGGTCAGTGCATGATGCCTTTGTCCTGAGAAATAGCAGTATTCCAAATGTGATGGGCTAACTACAGAGGCACAGGGTGTGGCTAATAGGTGAGCCTTGGTCCCCACCCAGTGCATGTTAGTGTATGCCTCTGGTGTTAACCTCGTAGGATAGTGTGTGGCTAAATGTTGTCCCTCAATATTTGCAGGTGACTCCGGTTACCCAAACCCATCATGGCTGCTGACCCCTGTGAGGAATGCCAGGACAAGGACAGAAGAATGTTATAGTGAGGCACATGGGTGAACCAGAAGGATAATTGAAAGGACCTTTGGCCTCCTGAAGGCCAGGTTCCGGTGCCTCCATCTAACAGGTGGATCCCTAGAAGGTCTGCCAGATAGTTGTGGCATGCTGCATGTTGCACAACCTGGCCCTGAGACGCCGTGTCCCTTTTCTGCAGGAGGAGGAGACTGGAGATGCCTGTGTGGCAGCAGTAGACCCTGTGGACAGTGAGGATGAGTTGGCAGAGGATGAGGACAACAGAACATGAGTTATACAACCGTACTTCCAATGACACATAGGTAGCACAGTGTAACTTTACATTTCAATAACTTTGGTTGTATTATGTATGGCAATGGCTACTGATATTTCCCACTTCTATGCCCACTTACTGTTCCCTCTGGCAATTCATTTTGCAGATGTTGGTGACCTGACATATACTCCTGGTGTGCACACCACAGCCAACTACAGGTCATTGATCTTTGCTCATTCTATGTACAGTTAATTTGCAATGTTTGTACCTGTTTCAAATAATACATATTTGATATACATGACATACTCCTAATGGAAGTTTATTGAAGTGTTAACATATAGGGGTAAAGTGCAATCGGATGGGGTGATGCTGGAGGAAAATCCGGGGTATTGCGCCAGTCTGTTTGTAGCACAGGTGCATTGGCCAAGGGGACATAGAAAGGGGAGCAATGGCAGTTCAAGGTGGACAGGGTGATTGTGTGGGACACAAAGGTGACAATCAGGAGAGTCTAATTTCCTGGTGGGGGTCTTGGCAAGTGTCTCTGGCTTCTGTCTGGATCGCAGGGAACGTTTGTGGGGTGGTTCACCTTCTGCAGGGGGAAGGGTACTGGTGGCCTGTGAGTCCTGTGGCGGAGCCTCCTGGCCACTAGCGACAGCGGAGGTGGAAGGCTGTTCAGATGTCTGGCTAGTGGCAGGGGCCCGGTGGTGTGAGACTGCCTCCCTCATAATGTTGGCCATGTCTGCCAGCACCCATACTATGGAGATCAGGGTGTTGTTGGTGGCATGCAAGTCCTCCCTAATCTCCTAGTAATGTCCCTCCTGCAGCCGCCTGTTCTCCTGCACGTTGTCCAGGATCTGGCCCATCGGGTCCTGGGAATGTTGGTAGGCACCCAGGATCTCGGAGAGTGCCTCCTGGAGAGTTGGTTCCCTGGGCCTGTGCTTCCCCTAGCGCACAGCACTCCTCCAAATTTCCCTGTTGGCCTGTGCCTCTGTCCCCTGAACCGTGTGCCCACTGACCCCAGGTCCCTGATTGTCTTGTGTGTGAGGTGTGGCCTTGGGTCCCTGTAGGGGTGGACACACTGCTGATTGACGTGTCCTGGGGAAACAGGTGTGGGTACGCTGGGTGGGTGCAGTGGTGTTGGATCCTGATGGGGGAGGGTCTGTGGTGGTGTATGAAAGGGCTTGGTTAACCGGATGTCCAGTGGTCCCTGATAGGCCAGGTAGGTCGTCCAGATCATGAAGACCAGAGTTACTGTCATCACTGTGGGACTCTTCTGTGGGGGGGGAGGCTGGATATTGCTGGCTCCTCCTCTCCGCAGGCATTGGCTGGGGTACCTGTGGGGGTGTAAATGATGTGTTATGCTTAATGTGTCTGACATTTTGTACATCCGTGGCTTCCCCTCTGTGGTTGGATTTACCCTGGCACCTTTCACTTGTGTATGCTAGTGTATGGTGGGATTGTTAGTTCTCTATGGCGTGCATGCTTTAGAGATGAGTGTCCATGCAGGGCTGGGAGGGGTCCATACATTGGTACCGCATGCAGGGCTTGGCGTTGGGATGAGTGAGATGTGATGATGGAGTGTGCGGGATGGAGTGGAGTGATGGGAGTGAGGGTGAGGGTATGTGATGGCATGCAGGTAGGGGGGGTGATAATAGTAGAGAGTTGACTTACCAGAGTCCAGTCCTCTTCCGACTCCGGCCAGGCCCTAAGGATGCAGTACTGCCAAGACTTGCTCCTCCCATGCTGTGAGTTGTGAGGGAGGAGGTTGGGGTCCACCGCCAGTCCTCTGGATAGCAAGCTGGTGTCTTGCTGCTATGTAACGTACCTTCCCCAGTAGGTTGTTCCACCTCTTCCTGATGTCATCCCTAGTTCTGGGGTGCTGTCCAACAGCGTTCACCCTGTCCACAATTCTCCACCATAGCTCTATCTTCCTAGCTATACATATCTGCTGCACCTGTGCTCCAAATAGCTGTGGCTCTACCCTGACAATTTCCTCCACCATGACCCTTAGCTCCTCCTCTGTGAAACAGGGGTGCTTTGCGGTGCCATGGGTGTTATGTGATGTGTGTTGGTGAGGGTGTGTTGGGTAATGTGCTGGTGTGTGTTATGTGAAGTGCGTGAGTGGTGTTTAGGTGTGAGTCGTGTGTGGCTCTAGTTGTGTCAGTGGTCTTGGTGTCTCTCTGGTGGCAATGCTTTGTAGTTGTAAAAGGTTGTGGGTACTGTGGGTTGGTGTTTATAGTGGTGTGGGTGTGGTGTATGTATGGGTGTCAGGTGTTTGTTGTTTGAATTGTCCAATGTAGTGTTGTTTTGTATGTAGGTGTCCATTGTGAGCGCAGCGGTATGTACCGCCAATGGTTTAATGTTGTTGAATGTCTGCTGTGGTGATTAATGGGTCATAATGTGGTGGGCGTTGTTCTGTTGGCGTAACAGTGTGGGTTTTGATACCGCCAGTTTATCACTACAGTCTGAAACTCGTCTACAGTGAGGTGGCTAATGCACACTACCAACTGGCATCAAATTCACAAGATGGACCCAAATCAGAAAGCCACCAAAATAGCACCAATAAATTACTTCAACAACACAAAACAATGAAAGCAAAGACCAGATCATACAAGAAGCAGAAAATGCACTCATTGTCAAGATGAAAGAAGGTGCAGCACAGCCACTGGGCCGGACCCAAGCTCAGGTATGGAGCAGGTGCTTCCAGAAGGTGCGGATTAAGGTGCACAACAAATGCTGCTTGAACATCATATACTCTCAAAGCGAGAAGAAAAAAGGTGCCAGATGGACCATGTGGATCATGACTTTCGAGGATTTCATAGATGCTTTGGAAAATGTCAGTGAGCAGACAATCATTGAAGACTTAAAGAATCTTGTTGGTGATGGAGTAAAAGAAGGAGTAAAAGAAGTGATAAAGAAGCTTTCAGGGACTGAGACAATTTCCTACACTCAAATAAAAAAAATTATGCCAAAACTCGACTATAAAAGGTACATTTTCAATCAATCAAGACAAGAGGCTGGTGAAACGATGGATGAGGATGTTGAAATACTTGATGTGCTCTTAAACATTGCAAATTTAGTGAATTTATTGATGAAGAAGCCATGCACCTAAGAGTCAGTGGTGGTTGCTTGTCCTACTTGTTCAAAAGACACATGTTGTAAGAGACTCTCAGTCTACAAAAAGTGTTAATGGCTGCTAGAGCTGAAGAATGAGTTTGATCGGCTAGTAGCCGACATGGCAACAGCAAAAAGTGGATCGGCCTTAGACATGAAGAGTTGACATCAGCGCCAAGCAGTTGCCCTTAAGTTGACATCCTTGTAAAAAAGAACAACTGTGTTTCCAATGTGGATTTTCATTTCCACATGAGGATAAATGCCCAGCCATTGGGCAAACGTGCAAAGGGTGCAGAAAACAGAACCACTTTATGACTGTTTGTAAAATGGAATAAAAAAACAGTGCCTTATGGCAGGAGGAGAAGATGTACACCAGACAAATGTTTCTAGGAGCAATCTCACCACACCCAAAAAGACAAAAAACAACCTCAACAGGTCAAACAAAACAAAGTCAATAGCCATCAAGTTCATCCTGCAACAGTTCTTGAATGTCACCATCCAGCGACAGTGAAGAGGGAGAATGTGCGATGATCATAGATAAAAAGCGAGCGACATGCACAAGTGGGCCTTGCTGTTCGCATGGAAGACAAAAGAAGGGCAGAAACAAGTGAGCTGAGAAACCAAAATAACTCATATGGACATTACATCAAAATCAAACTGAAAGTCAACGGTTGCCCGGTAACCTTTGAAATCAACAGTGGTACATCGATCAACATCATGCCAGTTGAACAATTTTGCAGGCTATCACCTGTACCACGACTCAAAGTGTTAAGTATGTGGGTGTACACATGGGCTGCTTCTAAGCTGTTGCAGAGTCAAGGATTGTTGATAGTGACCCTGTGCCATAAAAAGACATCTGTTTAGGCTTCAATTCACACTCTTCAAGGTACTCCATCTAGTACATGCCTCGTTAGCTTTATATATGCTGTTGACATGGAGCGATATCCTTCAATTATAACCTAAATACACAACTTGAAATTGTGAGTCAGCTCCTGCCATTGTTTCATGATCTAGGAAGGCTCAAAATGATGAAGGTGCAACTTCACATCAATGAAGACATCAGACCTGTTGCGTAAAGACACCGCAGCATACCATTTCACCTACAGGAAGCGGTCGAGAAGCAGCAGGAGCTTTGCTGAAACATGACATTATTGATCCTTTTACTGGTCCTAAACCATGGGTCTCGCCCATTGTGAGAGTGCTAAGAAAGGACAGTGGCGGTGCAGTACGCATCTGCGTGGATATGCACCAAGCCAACAAAGCAATTGAGAGAGAAAGAGAGAGACATCCTAGTCTGCACATTGTGGATATGATCATGCAGTTGAATGGAGCCAATGTTTTTTCTCATCTTAATTACCATCAGCTTGAACTGGAAGAGAGCCACAGGTACATTAGCACTTTTTCGTTACTGTTCATTTATTTAGATACAAAAGATTAAGGGGGTCATTACGACCCTGGCGGTCTCTGACCGCCAGGGCTAAAGTGGCGTCCGTACCGCCAACAGGCTGGAGGTACGGAGACCCATATTATGACCGTGGCGGTAGCGCTGCCCTGGGGATTATGACTCCCCTACCGCCAGCCTGTTTCTGGCGGTTTGCACCGCCAGGAAGAGGCTGGTGGTAAGGGGAGTCCTGGGGCCCCTGCACTGCCCATGCCACTGGCATGGGCAGTGCAGGGGCCCCCTAACAGGGCCCGTGCAGCTTTTCACTGTCTGCATAGCAGACAGTGAAAAGCGCGACGGGTGCTACTGCACCCGTCGCATGGCCGCAACACCGCCGGCTCCATTAGGAGCCGGGTCCTATATTGCGGCCGCATCCCCGCTGGGCCGGCGGGCGTAAACTAGATTTGCGCCCGCCGGCCCAGCGGGGATGTTGTAATGGGCACCGCGGGAGTGCGGCCGCATTGGCGGCCACATGGCGGTTACAGCTTGGTGGGCAGCGGTAGCCGCCCGCCAATGTTGTAATGACCCCCTAAGTGTTGGAATGTCCTGTGCCACAGGAATTTTCCAAGATCTTTTACATAGGATTATTCAGTCTGTACCTTCAATTATAGTGATAAGATATTGGTATTTGGTGCAATGCAAAAAGAGCATGAATAAAGCCCTCAAGCAATTATGTGAATTGCTTGCAGATGCAGGCCTCACCTTAACTGCTGAAAAGTGTGAATTTCATAAACCAAAGCTCAAGTTCTTTGGACATGTATTTTCTGATAGAGCAATGACTCCTGATCTTGAGCACTATAAGCCACCAGTCCTCAACAAGACGTCACCATGGTATGGCCCTTCTTGGGCATAGGCATCTATTGTTTGATGTACATTTGTGACTTGGCCACAGTGAGCTCCTTTGTACAACCTGACAAAATTGAACGTCCAGTTCTGATAGTCTGCTGAATGTGAAAGCAGTTTAAAAAAAAAAGTTAACTGAGATGGGTATCTTTGAGCCTAAATTGCACACTGGATGTGTGCCCAGTGGGGTTATGTGCAATCCCCAGCAGAGAGGACATCCAAATGCTTGGAAATACATTGCGGTGTAAACCAATCAAAGTTTGTCTGACACAGAAAGTGCCTATTCCCAGCCATAAAATGAGAGTCTGCCTGTGGTATGTCTGTGAACATTTTCATGAGTTTCTGTATGGAAGGCATTTCACGATCGTCACAGACCACTAGGCATTGCTCACCATTTTCAGCAATAGAAAGCCAAGATGCCCCCTCACATTGAGAGGTGGGGGTTGTGTCTATAAGAATATGACTATGCAGGTTTGCACAAGTCAGGCAAGATTCAACACCCTGCACATTATTTCTCATGAGTGCCCTTACAACAGCAAAGTTCAAGGTTGAAAACGGCTGAAGAGAACATTAACTTCATAGTGAAATCCATCACGCCTGCAGGGCTGTCCATTAAGCAAATCATCACTGCATCCAGTGGTGATAAGAACATCTGTTGCTTTAGAGACATTATTGCAGCCTAGTTCTGGAAACTGAGTGTTCGACCTTAAAGAGATGATGTTGAATTTCAAAAGTACTGCAATGTCCAAGATGAACCGTCCGCCACTAAAGAAGGTATTGTTCTGAGAGGATCCAGGATTGTCATACCTATGAGCTTGAGACAGCAGGTTATTGAACTCACCCATGAAGGCCATTATGGCATTGTGGCTAACAAAAGGGCATTGAGGGATGCATGTGGTTCCTTCACTCGGACGAAAAAGTGGAGAGTGAAATAACAGAGTGTCATATATGCAAGTGCCTGTCTCCCAAGATGTCCCAGCATCCCTTGACAATGTTCAATCTACCTGTGCATGCACAGGAAAGAATTGCTGTTGATTTCTTTGGGCCTCTGGCCAATGGACATCATAATATATTGGAGATAATTGACGGGGATTCCCTGTTTCCTCTGGGAGAAGATACATCATCCACAAAAATGACAATGTTATTGAGTGGCTACATAACATCTTTGCAGTGTGGGGCGTACAAGACATTCTCAAATCTGACAAAGGTCCACAGTTCAACAGCAAGGAGTTCGAGGAGTTTCTAGCAGGACTCAACATCAAACATCAAAAAACACACCTTTGTGACCTCAAGCCAACAGTGTCATATAGCAATTTATGGGACCCCTGGAACAGGTGATTCAACATGCATCAATAGAGGGACTTGATCTGAATCAAGAGTTATGCCAAACCCTATGTGCTTACCGGTCAACCCCTCTTTCTACTACATTCAAGAGTCCTGCCACTCTGATGATCGGGAGAGCCATGAGAACCAGACTATCACAGTGGAACCCCTGCGTGAACCTTACATGATGATGCTGTTCATGCTACTAACACTGCTCGAAGTTGAAGACACACGCCGACCAACGTCATCAAACTCAAGAAGTCGAGTTCAAGGAAAGGTGATTTGGTTCTCGTCAAACAAAAGTGAAAGCAAAAGACAAATCCTCCATTTGATTTTTAATCTTTAAAGGTTGTGACACAAAAGGGACATATGATAACAGGGCAGCGTCCAACAAAATCCATCAAAAGGGACTCATCCCACTTTAGGCATCTGCTATTCCATCATCAGTCCCTGTGATTCAAAGGAAACTGCCCCATGTGTAGGATCTGATCAAACATTAGACCCTGTACCCCTGGGGACTGCCCCGGGTACAGCTCAACTACCTTATACCACATGGTCTGTCCAAACTGTATGAACACCTAGACGACTGATCGAAGAAATGTAATGTTGCTATCTATTTGTGTCTTTGTTTGAGGTTTTTTTATTTAACAAGCAGGAAGATGTAGTGTCTTATAACGGTTAGCGTTAGGACCCCGTGTCTAGGGGCGGGCTAATGAAGGGCATTATGTAATTAATCTGGGAGGTGTCAGGGTGTGCTCTTTAATGGTTATTGGGATATTGAGAGCTCAGTTACATGTTGTATGCTGATGAGTAAAGATCTTAACTACGAGCTCCGTGTGTAGTGTGTAATTGTGCCTGCTAAAGGGCTGGGGAGAATGCAACACCTCCATTCCATCCCAGTCCCACTGGCTGCCACACAAAACTAATGGGAGTGCCCTCTCTTAATTATTGCAAAAAGAAAAACAATGGATTAAACCCAGATCTTTGTGACTGGGAGTGAATGTTTGCATTGTTCAGCATTCTGTCCATCATCTGTTCTTTTTGCTTTTGTCGCCCTAAGTGGGAAGTACATGCCCAGACCGGAGTCCCATGCTCACTGCTCCACTGGATTTATGTTAGCCTGGCTGATGAAGTGCGATACCTTGAATCCGGTCTCAGAATGCTTGTTACCAGCCCAGGGAGGACCTGGTTTGGCAGTTTGGGCTTAACTGTTCCCATTGGGAACAGGGTCAAGACTTGCATATGTCTGAGTCAAAAAATACAATTGATTAAACCCAGATCTTTGTGACTGGGGTGAATGGTTGCATTGTTCAGCATTCCGTCCATCATCTGTTCTTTTTGCTTTTGTTGCCCTGAGTGGGAAGGGTATGCCGAGATGTGGGTCTTGTGCTCACTGCACCACTGGATTCAAGCTATCCTGGCTGATGAAGGGTGATGCCCTGAAACCGGTCCTAGGATGCTTGTTTCTGATCCAGGGAGGAACTGGCTTTGCAATTTGGGCTGGACTGTTCCCATGGGGAACAGGGTCAAGACTGATTTGCATATGGCTGAGTCCAAACTGAGGTGGCGTGGTTGGCAAAAAAACAATGGATTAAACCCAGATCTTTGTGACTGGAGGTTGAATGTTTGAATTGCTTGGTATTCCGTCCATCATCTGTTTTTTTTTGTTTCAATCATTCAATCAAGGATTTGTAAAGTGCAGCTAATCACCCATACGGTCTCAAGGCGCTAGGGCTTTTGTTGCACTACGTGGGAAGAGTATGCCCAGACGTTGGCCCCGTGCTCATTGCACCACTAGATTCAAGTTAGCCTTTCAGATTAAGGGTGATACCCTGAAACTGGTCCCAGGATGCTTGTTTCCAGGCCAGGGAGGACCTGGATTGGCACTTTTGGGCTGGACTGTTCCCTTGGGAACAGGGTCATGACTGATTTGCATATGTCTGAGTCCAAACTAGGGTGGCGTAGTGGGCAAAACAATTATGGCTTAAACCCAGATCTTTGTGTCTGGGGGTGAATTTTTGCATTATTCAGCATTCTGTCCATCATCTGTTCTTTATGCTTTTGTCACCCTAAGCAGGCAAGGCATGCCCAGACATGGGTCCTGTGTGCACTGCAACACTGGATTCGAGCTAGCCTGGCTGATGAAGGGTGATACCCTAAAACCGGTCCCAGGATGCTTGTTTCTAGTCCAGAGAGGACCTGGCTTGGCAGTTCAGGCTGGACTGTTCCCTTGGGGAACAGGGTCAAGACTGATTTGCATATGGCTGAGTTCAAACTTGGGCGGCATGGTGGGCAAAAAGCAATGGACTAAGCCCAGATCTTTGTGACTGCAGGTGAATGTTTACATTGTTCAGCTTTCCATCCATAATATGTTCTTTTGTTTTTTGCTGAATTATAGCACACAGAAGGTTCTAGCTCCTACCACCTTTTCTTCTATACACCCCAATTCTTCTTGAATATGTCCATCTCAACTTTTCTATCAGGCTGAGACTTTCTGCGTCATGTAATATTTAACCACTTCCTCCTATCTGATACCTACTCACAATGTTTCAAATAAACTCTAGCCATCCTACTTGCTCAAATTTGCAATTTTAGCACAGTTCACTTAACCCATTGCTCATTTAACTGGTTACTCCCCACCAAGCATCTAACTTCTTTTCTGTCTTCTGGAAACCTGACATGCTATGCGACTCCATCATTCTGTTCAACGCTCTTCATGAACTACTTATTGTGTGAACTATTGTACAATTCTTTAAGGATACCAAGAATGTCTTTTACTCTATCATACTCTATCTATTACTGTCATCCCCAACAACCTCTATCCACACACCTCCCCTGCTGGGCATGTTTGCTTTCTTTAGCTGGGTATAGAACAATGACTGTTGTGAAATTTCAGGCTCAAGGACTCGCCCACCTTTAAATCACAATCTCACAGACCTTCTACTCCACAAGTGGGAATCTAACACACATTGCCCCTTTTTGATTTAATCAAATACCCAGAAGGAGAGTTTATGTGTTGGTGACCCAACTTCAAAGGACACTGCTCTAGACACCATGAGACTAGGTCTACGAAGAGGTTCAGGAGTTAGGATCGGGATTTCTTTTTTCCTAAATCTTTCATATATGTAGGTTTGTCACACATTAAACACAATACTCCATGTCTGAGCTTTGTTCTTGTGGATATCAAAACTGCTTATGTTTAAACCGGACCTGCCACCTTCCAAACAAAGCTCACTGTGAGAGAAGGAAATCTAGAGAGGCAGGGCTTATGGACAGGTGATGGGCCTTGATCCCATTACCTCCCTAGCTATGAAAGTGCTTCTTTGGTGGCATAGACAATTGCAGGAGGGGTGGGGCTCTGTGCAGGTCACTGCCCATGAGCCACTATAACCCCTCTAAAAAAGACAATCCAAGTTTTCAAAGGCTGCCGCTGATGTCCTGGTAAGATTGCAAAACTGAAATTGACTTTAGCTGTGCTTATCTTCCACACCAGGAGAGTTGGAAATGTTCAAGAGTTTTCAACTCACATTGTCTGCCATCATTGTGACAAAGGCTCCTCACCAGGTGATCATTTGAAAGGAGCTGATGTCATATAACACATAGTGGAGTGTGAGAGCTAGCAGGTCTGTTAAATGTTGGATTGCAAATAAAAACGCCCCCTCATTATTATTCATGAAAGGGATAACATCTTTATTAAGTACACCAAGCCCATCCTTTATAGACTCTCTCAGCTGCCGCAGCAGTCTGTTTGATGTGCCCAGCACGCTCCGATGGTCACAGTTTGAACAGCAGTGGACGTCGTCGTTTTGTTCTGATACTACCAAGCAAAGGACTCACAAAATAAACAGGAAAGGTGAGAAGAAAACTGATTTATGGGGGTTAGGTTTGTTTTTCAAAGACATTCAGCAACAGTATCGTATTCTTTTAGATGGGTGGTTCTGCTCCCTTTAGCCTATCCTGTGCTTGCCTTGACATTTTTGGAGCAATGTGTACAAAATGTCAAATGAAAGGGAAAACATGCACCGCAGTTCTGAGTGAAACTCTGGAATGGCACACTACATTGCTGCACAGACCGCTTACAGCCAGTGCCTAATTTAGCTGGTGGTTGCAGGTGGGACCTATCAGTGCTCAATTTTGCGGACCGACGCTTATTTTTCATTAAAAGACCTTGACCCAAAGTAAGAGAGAGAAAAACACAAAATGGGTACAGAAAGGGGGGGGGGGACATAAAAAAGTGACAAAGAGTGAAAGCGTGGATGACATTTTTTTTAAAACAATTGAGAGAAAAATGTAGGGCTTGTCTGATGATGAATGAAAGAAGACTGGGAACTAATAAAGACTACGCAGACTAAGCATTTGCCAAAACTCATACTCGGCCGCACTGGACACTGGCTTCTGAGAAATGTTTGACCACCGGCACTTATTATTTTACAAATTAAGTCCTGCTTACAGGATATGCAGCTCTACTTCCAGCTGCGCAAATGGTGCCCTTCAACCATGTGCTGTAGGTGGGAGGATAAGCGCACTAATCAGGGTTCCTCGTCAGGAGAGGCGGTTGCAGGGGTAGCAGATGCAGACAAATGTTACAGGGATCCAAGTGAGGTGGTCATCAGACACAGGGAATGTGAACTCTGACCTCGTGTGCCCAGTCTCTTGTTGGGGCAGACTTTCCATAATCTGCATTCATGAAAATAAATATCTATGCTGGATTTTTCTCTCTTACGTCTGTCAGACCCTCATTAAGAAGCTATATTTAATGTACAGTTTCATATAAAATTGTTTAAAAATCAACAACAAGGGACTAACTTTGAGTAATTCCTTCGTTTTTGGTTTCTCTAGAGACCTCGAAAAGAGAAGACCTGGTGCCATGGCGGACGTAATCTTGTGGAGTCGAAGCAAAGCTCAGAGGAAGATTACTCGCAGGGACCATGAAGCTTGATCCTATGGAGTTTAGAAAAACCAAATAAGCACACAGATTACTGTATTTCATAAATTGCTCTTTCCCCACAGCACTTCCAAACCAACACTCATTCTGCACTCAGTCTACCACTGGACAAATCTGTTGATCCGATTTTCACTTCTGCTTCTTTGACGCAACTCCCTTTCACAGCTCCTTAACTTACCTCATCCTAAATACTGGTGTCACCCACCTCCAGTAACAACTACCAGAGCCTCCGAGATGAAAGAACAAGCATGACTCAATACCTGTCCATGCTGAATTAACCCACTTTGTATTGATCCCGTTCTAGCAATCCACACAGCAGGCTTTCTCGCACTAGACACCAGCGATTTCACATATATATAAAACTAATGGTAGTGACCTGAATTTTGCTCTGAATGATGGTGCACAGAAGGCACTAGCTGCTACCTCCTTTTCTTCTATACACTCCGATTAAAGTCATATGTGCCCTGCTTAGCTTTCCCATCTCCCACAGATATTTTCTGTATATTGGAATCCTCTAACTCTTGTGGCCCTTTGTCTGGGCCCTATAGCAAAGTTATGAAGATCCTGCCTCATACCAATATTACTCACTCCCACCTGGTACCATTGCACTACACTAGGATTTAGGTCTGGGTGAAATTAAAATCGCACCTGCTTACTTTCAGGTAATACGTGTTACACTTGTTGCAAGAAATTCATGTAATTACGCCATTACACCACTTTGCAAAATGTGATGCCATAAAGGCAAAATTTTGCAGTGAGTGCACAATATTAACCTGAACGACCTGAACGTGAGCTGCTGGTGGTCACACCACTTGTGCTTTTTGCGCTGTTGTTTTTGTACATCCAAACACATCCTTTTGTCAAAATCGCCATCAGGATGCATTTCTCACTAAAACATAGAGCTGAATGACAAATTTACATTTGCAAATTTAAAAGGAATTTTGCATAATTTATTTCAAATTTCATGTAATTATGGAAAAGCAAATAACATGAATTTCACACACAAGACAACTCAATTTTCTAGCAAATTACAACACTGTATCCCAGCTCCACATCTTCTCCCAACCACTTAAATGTCCGATCATCTGCAACAACTTACTAAATTCTGCATAGCCTGCCTTTTGTGCACTCCTTTCGTAAAGAGCTGTTCTCACACGCTTTTTTTTATCTCTAGCCCCTCGGTTTACCTATATCAGCTCCCTCCTAATCCTCCTATAATTGTTCACAACATTTTACCCTGACACACATTGTCACTTTTTCAGAAATTAGCCACCTTGACATTTTCAACACCATTCACTCAAATTGCTTTTCATTCAGTTGTCTCCTCACCCAAGCATCCATCACCCTTTCCCTCAGCTGAGACTCTGGCATGCTATTTGACATCATCATAATACTGTTGGATGTTCTTAGCCCCCTTCTCCTCAACCAGACAGTAAGCCAAATATCTCATAAACATGTTGGTAATAAGTAAATTGTACTACTTTAAGAACTTCCTAATAGATTTCTTACAATACCTATGTTCCACTTTTTACAGAGTAGTTGACATCCAGACAAATGTTTATCTAATTTAACCACCTCTCTTCTGACACAATGTGATTTGATTGATTGACACAGACAATCTAATCTAATCTAATCTTGTGTGCACGCACAGCGGCCATCTTGAAATGATGTTTCAAAACGTTTACGAAAAAACACTCCAAGATGGCAACCATACATGTGTGAGCACACATGCACAGCAGCCATCTGAAAAAAAAAATAGTATTAGCAAAGCTAATAAATAGTTCTGCACCTGCTTTTGAAAGGAGAAACATACTTGCTTTGCCAATGCTTGTTTCTGAATGCAACTATATTGCATGGAAAATGAGATACCGAAAGAATTTAATTATAGGCACTGATCAAAAAACAAAGAAAGTGCATTAACGGTACCAAGGACCCCACCTTGCTTGGCTGTTGTGTCAGTAGTTCCGAAGGTATTTCTATAATGTGGAAAATGTTTCTCCTCCATGCTGAGAGGGCTTGCAAATGGAGATGTTGCTGTCATTTGACTCGCAAAGACTGATGCTGTTGACACTGCTGAACAAACAGGTGATTAAAGCATCTCATGTACTATTTATTTTATTCAAAGTAGGTGTAATCTTTTCCTGTGGCAAGTTGTTCTATACATTAAGGATAGCATGAATGTCTATGCAGAATATAGTACTCACTCTGCCACTGACATTTCCAACACTCTGAATTCACTGCCCCCCACCCATGCCCTCATTACTCCCGCACATTGCACTTGCTTGCTTTAGTTGAGTATACAACGGGGATTGTCTTGAAATTGCAGACTGAACCCACACTCTCCACTTCCTTTTCATGGCAATTTCACAAACTTTTCATTTTACACCACAAGTTGGAATTTATCATGACTTTCAGAAGCAGAGCATCCCTGTTGGTGCCCAGCTTCATGGAATGTTACTGTAGAAACTGTGACAATAGATATAGGTCAAATCATTGTAGGAAGAGGTTCAGGATATGGGATCTCGCTTTTTTGTTCTAAACCTTTAATACATGTAGGTTTGTGTTGTGTTCTACTTTGGAATATTTATCACGAGGTTTCAGATGAGTGTGCCAGATCTCAACAGTTTCTGCGGGATCTGGAGCAGTCAACGTGTGCTGTCAGTCTACTTCATCCAGTAAACTATTTTTTTATGATTTTGGACTGTTGACTGTGTTATTCAGCTCAGAACAATTTGGTACACTTTCAACAACTTTCTCCAAGTCTAACATTTGATTCTACCAAAAGTGTCTGTCTATGAACATTATATTGTTAATTAAAATGCTCCCACATTCTTAACCAGAAGGGAGTAAACATCTTTATTAAGTAGACTAAGCCCACCTTTAACAGACTCTTCATTAGCTGCTGCAGCTGTCCTTTCAGTTTTTTCAGGCACGCTCTCCACCTAGTGGTGATAGTTGGAACAGCAGCGGACATACACACTTTACTCACACCATCTGACACCAACAAGAGAAGGATTCACATTATGAAAAGCAAAGGTGGGAAGAAAACCAAGTTAGGAGCATCAATCAATCAATCAATCAATCAGGGTTTATTGAGCACGTCTACTCACCCGTAAGGGTCTCAAGGCACTGGGGGCCAGGGGGTTGTAGCTGGGCTGATCGAAGAGTTCTGTGGGGTAATGTGGAAGTTGAGTCTGTTCAGGTAGGCTGGTACGGTGTCATGGAGGGCCTTGTGTGCATGTATGAGGATCTTGGAGGCAATTCTTTTTTCTATTGGAAGTCAGTGAAGTGTTCGCAAGTGTTGAGAGATGTGGCAGTGTCTGGGTGGGTCGAGGACCAGTCTGATGGTGACGTTCTGGATGTTCTGTGGTTTGCGAGTGAGTTTCTTGTTGATCCCGGTGTACAGCACGTTGCCATAGTCCAGTCTGCTGGTGATGAGGGCGTGTGTGACAGTCTTTCTGTGTCCAAGGAGGATACATTTGAAGGTCTTGCATAGGAGGTAGAGGGTGTGGAAGCAGGTGGATCTTAGGTTTGATTTCAGATGAAATTTAGCAACAGTTTGATATTCTTTTAAATCAGTATTGGTGCCCCTTCTAGCCATTCCAGTGCTTATCTGGACAGTTTGCGGTTGATATGTACAAAATGTCATATGAAAGAGAGAACACACAAACCAGATTTAAGATCTCCAAAACCCTCTCAAATGGCACACTGCATTGCTGCACAGTTCCCTGACAGCATGTGCCAGCTTCTCACATGATGTCCATTAAAGCCCTTCAACCATGCAGTGGGAGGGGCAGCAGATAGGAGTGCTATTCAGGTTTTACTCAATTCAGTCTTGCCCTCTTCAAGAGAAGTGGCTGTAGAAGTAATAAATGTGGGCAGTTGTTAAAGAGGTCCAATTGAGTTCGTCATCAGACATAGGGAAAGTGAGCCTGGACCACTTTCTAATGTTAAACAATGAGCAGTCTGTTGTTAGGGAGGGTCATTTCATATATCTACATTTACGGAAATACCTATGTTGGATAGGTGCTATGACTTCTGTTATGCTCTCTTTGTGAAGCTAATTTTTAAGTACAATTTAAATAAAAAACAGTAACATACTTGTCAACCTCTTGAATAACAAATGGAGGTGAATTTGGGAGTTTAAGGGTGTATTCCCACTATGTAAATGGGGAATGAACATGAAAAAAAACAGGTAGTACCTGCTAAATGTGAGTGAGTTGTCAGGTATGAGCAGCAAATATAGTTTCTTTAATATAGTTTATTTAATTTAGTTTCTTTAGAGACCTAGAAAAGAGGTGATCTGTTGCAATTTTGTTTTTTTTTTTGTCCTCATTTCGCCACCCATGCTTTGGTTAAGAGGAAAAAGGCAAAAGCCGAGGCACTTATGGTATGAATCCAGGTGTGCGGTCCACATCACTGCTGGGCCGCCCCACCTGTTCTATATATTGCACTTTTCCCAATCGACTGTCATCGACCAAGTCTTACTGTTTTCTTCGAGACCTGATCATAACCAAAGCAGCACCCAATAAGGTGAGGGGAGATGTAATCATTGGACTTAAATTCCAGGAGGAGGAGACCAAACAAAGAAACCACAAAACATGAATTATATGGGTGAAACTACTCCACATTTGTAAGCTACTGATAAACATTTTGCCAATCCACCCAAAAACTATCTCTTCTAGTAAGAGGACCGCATTGTTCCATTTTACACAATCGATTCGCTGATAATTGCCAATCCTTAACAAGGGGGGGCAATGGATCCACCCATTTACGACATATTTCCCGTCTAGCCAAAAGCATTAATACAAACAACAAGTGCTCCTGTTGTACTGATAATTTCTGGTAATTTGTGCCCGGTTCATAAACCCCAAACACTACCATAAGAAGGTTTATTCTTAAGTTTACATAAAAAATTACATTCAGAATATTTCCTATATCCTTCCAATACTTAGTCAAAATTGAGCATTGCCAAAACATGTGAACATCATCTGCATTGTCTTCCCCACACCGCGGACAATTTTTCTTGAATTTCCCGATAGCTGTTAATCTAGCAGGTGTCCAATAAACCCTATGTAGTGTAAACAAATGGTTTTTCTTCAACCCCGCAGGTTTAGTAGTAAACCATAGTTCTGAACAAGACTTCTGCCACAAAGCTGTAACTTCTAGGGTTGGAAAGATCCTTCCCCATTTCAACAAAGGGAGGGAAGGAGCGTCGTCTACTGATTCCAACAGAGCATGATACCAAAAGGCCACTTCTTTTTTAATAGTTGACTGGTTTAATTTCCCTTCCCTTGAGCTCCTCCCTACTTCTCCTGCTCGTCGAGAATTAACCCAACTAGATAACTGAAGATACTTGAATTTAGAAGTTGTCCCTCTAAAATGCAGACCAGGTTAACAAATCAGAACCTTCTATAATCTGACCCCATCTTCCATCCCGCTAGTTCTCAAAGGAATTGATAGTTTATCGATAAGACATTCAGGAGTACCGGGAGAGTCCCAGATATGAGCAGAACTGCAATAATAAGGTATCCCTAGCACTTTCCGAAGATGAATCCAAACATTACAAGCCTGTCTGGGGAGCTTCAAACGCACCTTCTTGAAGTACTTTGGGTGACCAAATTTATATAAGAAATAATCCGCTCCTTCCTCAAGATATGCCGTCAGAGCTTTCCAGACCAAAGAATACTCTGACTTCTTATTCAATAACATTCTGGTGTTTTTTAGTTGAAAGGCCAGATAGTATCTAAAAAAATCTGGAGATGCAATACCCCCCCACCTTTTCTTTCTACTCATCTTTTTCCAAGAAATCCTCACTCCCTTGGAAGCCCAAACAAACGAGGATAAATCTCCCTGTAATTTTTTAAACCAGCTCCCCTTAAACTCTAGCGGGATTGTGTTAAATAAAAAAGTAAACTTTGGAAGAATACACATCTTCAAAATATTAGATCTTCCAATTATAGAAAGTGGAAGAACAGCCCACGCCTTTAACAGTTTTTTAGTTTCCCTATAAGTTATGTCGAAATTTAACTTAGCTACATCATTTAAATCATTTGCAAACCGAATTCCCAAATATTTGATCTCTTGTTTAATTAAGGGAGAAACATAGGCCAAATTCCAACATATAATTTCAGTTTTTTCTGTATTTATACTATAACCTGAAAATCTACCAAATTGCTCCATCAATCACTAGTGTATAGCATAAGATCGTCCGCATACAACGCTACTTTCTTTTCCCAATCCCCAATCCGAAACAGGGGAATGTCCTTACAAACCCGTAATAAAATTGCCAAAGGTTCAATATATAGATTAAAAAGCAAGGGAGATAAAGGACACCCCTGTCGCGTACCCCGAAAAATCCTAAATTCCTGTGATAACTGACCATTAACCAAGATTCTCGCCGAAGGGCATCTATACAATTCCCTAACAGCCCTAATAAAAGGAGTTCCCAATCCCACTATTTCCAACACGACCCCCAAGAAGGACCAGTTAACACGATCAAAAGCTTTTGCTGCATCGAAAGTCAGAATCGCTAATGGAGCCTTTTTATGTTCTGCTAGGTCTACTGCAGCAAATAACTCGTGAGTTAACTCATAGAGTTGTCTACCCTTCATAAATCCCTTTTGATCCAAGTGAATCAAGTTACCCATAACTTTCCCCAGTCTCCTAGATAAGATCCCTGTATACAGTTTGTAATCCGAATTCAACAAGGAAATCGGTCTGTATGACGAACAAGACATTGAGTCCTTACCAGGTTTTAACAATAAACAAAGTATAGCTTCTCTCCAGGAATTAGGTATCTGTGCCCCTTCTACCAGCATGGAGTTAAATAATTCCAATAAAATCGGAATAAGTTCTTCCCCCAGTACCTTATATAACTCATTAGATAAGTTATCTGCTTTCCCTTTCTTCAAAGCTTTAATGGCATCAGCAAGCTCAACCCCAGTTATCTCCGAATTCAATGCCAGCTTTGCTGATTCATCCAGAACTGGTAGATGCACTTTTTCCAAAAATGTTCTAATCGACTCCTCTGAATTTACCAAACTTTCTGAATACATTTCTTGAAAAAAGGATACAAATGCCCCCTCAATCTCATCTTGCTCCACACAAATTTGATTCGTAAGGTCTGATTTAACCAATAAAATATGCCTTTTAGAGACATCTGACTTAACCTACCAAGCTAACAGTTTACTACAACCTTCTCCATATTCGAAATGTGCATATTGACTACTTTCCCACTTTAACCTATTACGCTTCTCTCAAAAAGAATCTAAGTCAATCCGAACCTTATCCTCTTGGCGTATCAACTCCTCTAGTAATTCTTCCTTCCCTTCCCTTCGTGCATTATGAATTAAAACTTGAAAAGAATTTAAAGATGATTCCATGCCCCCCAACTGCTTCCTTTCTTCGCGACGCTTGTATATTGACAGGCTCACAAGCCTCCCTCTGATATAAGCCTTATAAGCGTCCCAGACATACCATAAATTTGCTGTTCCTCGATTTAAATAGAAAAAATCTCTTGTGTCTTTCTTTAACACCTCTACTATCAAATCATTTGAGAATAAAAAGCGATTGATTGTACTCCTAATACCGTTACTTACGACCCTGATATCCAAGTGTAGTTTTACAGCTGAGTGATCCGAAAGGTGTGCTGGATTGTGAGCTACCTTTATCACCTCTGAACATAAACTCTTATGTAGTAAAAAAAAATCTATTCTGGATCTATGTCCATATTTTTTATTGTGGAATGTGTATCTATCTCCTTCACCCCCTTTCCAGTGCCATATGTCTATCAATCCTAGATCCCGCATAGCTTGCTTCACCTGTCCCCTTGTTTTAGGTGAATTAACCGTACCCCGGGGGGTTGATTTATCAAGAACGGGATCTAACAGTATATTAAAGTCCCCACCTAGTACCACTGGGTACCTAGCTAGAAGTAAAATGTTAAAAAGGTCTTGAAATGGCGTTGGGTCATCTAAATTTGGGCCGTAATAACCTGCAACTGTTACCCAGTAGCCACATACACACACTTCTACCACTACCCATTTACTACCCACTACCCTGGAGTCTACTTGCACCTCTCCTATCTTAAACCTTATAGACTTTTTAAACAGAACTGCCACACCTTTAATCGTGCTAGATTGGAAAGAACATACACTAAATGAGACCCAATTCAGTCGTCTAAGCCAACTCTCCCACTCCTCTCGTTGAAGATGAGTTTCTTGCAGTATAATAATATCCTCCTCAGCCAATCTTAAATATTCAAAAATCTTCCTCCTCCTTTGTAGCACCCTTAGGCCATTAACATTCCAAGAAAGGAATTTTAATCGTAAATTACCATACTTAGTCACTCCCAGAAGGAAAAAAAAGGCTTGAACACAAAACCTCCCCCCTCCTATCTAAGCAAGTTATGAGGACTTTCCTATTTTTATCATTTCCTAACCACCTAACCCAGACCCAACCCCTACACCTAGTGCCACCCTCACCCTCCACCAACACCAACACACACCCAAACCCCCCCCCCCCAAGGGAACCCTCCCTATTTCTCCTAGGATAGCCATCCTGTTATCCTTTATTCGAACTCACCGTCAGACGGGAATTTCCCAGATCTCACTAAGACGTCTTAATCTGTTCTATGAAAGCGCTAACCTCTCCCGGATCTCTCATATTATCCATTTTGTTTTTCCACATAATACGTAGAGCAGCCGGAAATCTTAATTGAACCGTAGCCCCAAGAGAGCGGAGCTCCCGCATAAAATTTCCCAATTCCCACTGCCTATCTAATGTTGCTTTAGACACATCCGATCTTATACGGAAGGACCAGTCTCCCTTGGAGAAAGCTCCAACTTTAAGGGCTTCAGACAGGATTCTCTCTTTGGTTGTATATGTACTGAAATTTATCAAAATCCTCCTGGGGTTTTTCCTTCCGGGGTTCTTCTTGAACGGATCCCGATGGACTCTTTGGATATCTTCCTCTAAATTAAGCATTGCTATGCTTGGGATAGCCTCCTTGACTAGAGCAATCATGTAGGCTTTGATATCCTCCCCTTCCAGTCCCTCTGGAACTCCCAAAAGCCTTACGTTATTCCTCCTCATGTTATTTTCTAATGATTCAAGCTCATCCTGTAACATCTTTTCTCTGCGTTTTAACTGAGAAATATCCTTAGATTGTACTAACAACCTCTCCTCCTGAGCCTCCACCACAGCCTCCAGCTTACCCAACCGGTCTGATAACAAATTAATTTTGCTTTCCAAAACTTCACAGGCTTCCTGGATTCTGGCTTGATTATTTTCTGAGATCTCGAATTTCTCCCTAATCTCTTTAGTAAGGGAAATTAACAAAACCTGTACATCTGTACTATGAGTCACTGAACCACCAGGGGGGATACCCTCTGCTCCCGACAAGGTTAATGTAATGGAAGAGTCCCCCCTCTGTCCTTCTAACTCCTTAACTGCTTGATCTGACATATTTTTAACCAAACTCTTGGCTTGTTTTAATGCTCCCAAATCGCCTAAAATGGGTTGAGCGTTTGCCATAACCTGCGGGGGGAAGGTTGTGTTCCGGAAATACCTTGTGATCAATGACTCACCCTTTCCCAGAGGCTCCCTTCGGACTTCCTCTAGGGAGAGTTGGGGCAGTTCCAGTTGTGACGCTGTATGCTCACTCCCCCTTACTGAACCATCATCACGAGTACTTGCGATAGCTGCTGCTACGGTCTCTGGTAGCTGGGGATTGATACTCGCCCCCCGGGGGCCAGGTTTACCTTTCTTAACACCTACCAAGTCATTTACCTCTGCCCGGGCACCCCTGGGGCGACGCTTAACTGGCGACATACACCGTGAGGCTCCAACGTTGTTCCGTTCCCGTCTTATCAAACTTCCATTTAAATTCCTCCTAGTTGAAAACCCCGGAGTCTCTGGCAAGCCTCCACGAAGAGAACAGCGAGAGGTGTAGGATCTCCCGCGTCGCACACCCCTCACCGCCTCTGCCCAGATGTTGGAGACCGATACTTGCTTCCAGCCCACCACCTCACCACCTTTCGCTGGAGCAGGAGCACGTGATTCCCTTCTTCTATCCGCCGTTTTTCTTAGTGACCCAACCTGGGCCGGGAAGACAGTGCAAAAAAAAAAAATTAATAGATAAGTGGTGAAATATGACCTTTAAAGCCCCCTATCAGCCGTTATGCTCCCAAGTCTAACGGGGCTGTGGCAAAAAAAAAAAGCTGCCACAACTATTTCTTTTAATCCTTATGCGTGCCAACTCGGTGAAAAAAAAAAAAATAACCTGTACTCTTGTGGTTCCTGAAGATTTTATTAGTGCATCTATGGGGAAAAAAAAAAAATCCTCAAGTCTGTAGTGGCCTATGTTTTCCACAGTATATTTCCGAAAGGGTCTTTGTTAAATACGCCAGGAGTCCATATGCGCAATTAGAAGCCCGGGACAATGCCTCAATCCAGATCTATCAAACCTCTTGCATTGTCTTTAGGAGAACGAGGACGCAGAGTTTTGAGAGGGATTACATGTAACATGTAGCCTATAGTTGGTGATTGCTAAATTGCACCAAATCTAAACCCCCACCTCTCAAAATGGGGAATAACCGATAGAATATCACGTTTTGAAATAAAAAATGGCTATGTAGCCTGATTAGTGGCTACTCTCTGCTCTCTAATTAACATAGGGGTGAAAACCTATGATATGGTCCTTAGGACAGACAGAGTTAATGGGAAAAATACACCAAGTTATTTGCTCTGAGTGTGATAGGTATAATATGTAGTATGAGCAAAGACGTGATTAATTTTTTTTAGTCTCCCCCAGCTCAAAAAACAATAAAACAAAAAAAAAAACTACTCCCCGTGCACAGCTTTACACCGCGGGAGCAGAGACAAACCTCCCCCTCGAGGGAAAACCACTCTGTTCCGGGCCGCACGACGAGAGGAAAAAAACACCTGCAATTCTAGTCCTGCTCTGCTCCGTGTTGATTTTCATAAATGAAGCTCCGGCCAAATCCGTCCCCGTATCCCCGTATCTCCAACCCTGCCCCTGCCGAAAAGCAGCAGCAGCAGCGGCAAGCGGCTTCACGAACGCCGGCCTGAGAGCTCAACGCTCCAGGCACAACGCAATGCGGCGTTACGCTTTCCGACGTCTCCGTCTCCCGTCCGACGAAGAGCTTGCGGCTCAGTCCGCTAACTGGCCGCCATGTTCCCCTCGATCTGTTGCAATTGTTGACATAATCTTGTGGAGGAGAAGGAAAGCTCAAAGGAATAGTACTCACAGGGACCATGCAGTGTGATGCTATGGAAGTTGGAAAAACCAACAAAGCACAAAAATATTACTGTATTTCCACAGGTTGCTCTTTCCCCATTATAATTCCCAACCAGCACTCATTGTGCACTCAAAAAGTCTCTGGAGACAACTCTAGACCTCATTTACATTAGTGTTTTTCTAATTTACTCAACACCCTATAACTGCCATTATTTTTTCTGCATATCTTCCAACTATAATAATCATAAACACTCTTCAATTTTCAGATGCAGTCACTAGGGTTTAAAAATGAAAGAGCATACCCATCTCAGTCACTGTCTGCTTGATCAAAACTGACTCTGAATTTGTCCCCTTTCTCAACTCCTTTCGCTCTGAGGCACAACCCCTGGGACGGCCTATCTATGCATCACATAGCTGACTATGTGATGCAATAATATGAAGGGTTTCACTCAAAGTAAGGCAGTCCTACTGACTTTAAAAAAAAATCAGAACACCAAAACTTAAAAATTCTGACCTGTAAGCTTTATCAAGGGGTCAAAAAAGAAGGTATAGTAAGCTCTCTTGAGGGTAATGGAATCAATGACCTAAGAGACGTACTGTGTTTTTTTAATGTTGCTGGAGTGCAGCTGCACTCCCTGCAGCCCACACCAACATTAAAACAATGGTTGGTGGTGTTCTTGCTCCTTCTAATAGCAAGACAAGGAAGGAAAAAGATCATTTTAAAAATCCCATGCACAGCATTACAGGAAGCTCCTGGCTGAAGCACTAATTAGTAAATGAGTGGCTCCTCCCCCTCATTTCTTATTCTTTTCCCCAGACAGCACCCATACTGGGTGCCATGGAAGCTAGCAGTTTTTTTTACAGTGGGTGTCCCATTTCCCAACCAAGGCATACAGAACATTACCAAATGTTTCCTGCTCAGAGCTTTTCATTTTGTCAGCAGCATCTTCACTGAAACCTTGTCCTTCAACAACCCATCTTCGACAAAACCTTCTTCAGATTAATTTTGCATCCTTTCCCCATTGGAGACTCTACCTTCATGGAAGTTTTCTAAGGTGAACGATATTTTTCAGTGTATCTGACCCACACCCCGTCGTGGTCAACCCTAAATCTTTTCCTTGTCCTGGTCTAGTGTGACCAGTTGCCCATGGTTCGAGCTTTGTGCTTTTTTTGGTGCTATTTATGTTCAAACCATTAAAAATTAATATCTTCTCTGATTGGAGTTTTATCATTTTACTGACATTTGGGTGACCAAAATATTCTATATTTTTATAAATTGGAGTGGGGTTTTTTGTGTTGTGTTTTTGACTTTTTAACTGTTTTGGAACTGCTAACTGCTTTGCACGTTTTCCATTTTCTTTGGTTAAATCTGTTCCATAGCTACCAGGGGTTGAACACATGTTTAAATTACAGAAACTTTACTGGAGCAAAAAAGAATAGCGCCAATATTACTCGTGGTGGACTGCCATCCATCCTAACTAATAACTCACTTTTTCAAAATAGATGTGTGTGTGCCTGTTTGTCTGTTTTTATAGGTTTTGGGGTCCAGAAGTAGGATGTTTAAAGCTGAATGGGGTTTGAGGGCTTTGAATGGCCTAGATGTGAATGACTTCTTAGAATATAGGGGTGTTGGTATGTTGGGTAAAAAATTATTATGGTTCACATGTGTTAATTATGTTTAAAAAACAAAGGCACACATGGTGGGTGTTTAAGGGTTGAGGCAGCTCTTACAAAATATATACCTTGAATAATAATGATTTAGAAAGTTAAGGACTAAATATTATTTAAAAGAGAAACAAAGAAATGAAAAAAACAAAGCAAGGTATTATGAAGTTATGATTAATAACCCATTTAGTCCAAAATAATAGTAATCTGGTGTAAGACATCTGAAATAATAGTCTCTGACTATTTGACAAAGAAAAAAAGATGTGCAACTAGTTTTATGTCCTTATCCAGTAGCATTAAACACATTTCTTCTAGCCTGCCACCTCTTCAATATCTTTACTTACTTTAAACCTTCTGATATCACTATTCTAAGTATTTAATTTTCATCTAGAATTCTTGATTTTGTTCTGCCTGATGGGGTGGAGTGTTTGGTGTGACATCTTTGTATTTCAATACTGAATTTTAAGGGTTTTAAGCACTCAAGGAGAGCAAATGTTATTGGAATATGGATATTAAATGGGCAGACTTTGTCATACCCTAGATGAGTCAGGGTGTGAGAAAGTATGCCCATATAATATCCATATTTCAAGGCTGCACATAGGACTCTCTCCATTGGCGTGAGGTGGAAGTTTGCTAGTCTGGAGAGAAGAGTTTTACAGCCATATAGCTATGGCAGAACAGTGGCTTGTTTGGCAGTTCAGATGTCAGGTTCTGGGAGAAGTGAAAACTGAAAGCACACTGTCTGAGAGTTCTAGAGATGTGGGACTTGAACCTTATGTTGCTGTTAAAAGTCTGACACCACTGATAAGCTGAAGAATGAATATGCTGAGATACAATGCTGTAAATCATACTTGCAGATAGACTTAGCTTTTGTCACTGGTGATAAAGATAAACTCTGTTTGCTGGGGATTAAGCTACAGGAAAGATTTTGTCAGCCAGGTGTGCATTTTGGATAGACAGCTCCTTTTCTCACCAGTGTTAGAAATTTCAAAAAACTAAAAATCATTACACTAATAACTTGTATTAGTGAATTGTAAGCCTAACAAAACGCTACATTGTAAACGTAGAGTCTCCTTTCTAAAATCTGTGTGACCTGAACTTGCTAGACTTGCTAACACTAACAAATTCCAAACTGACTTATTTCAGAGGAAATATTTCTTTCAACACATTTTTTTATCTCTCTTTGCATGAATTTTCATGACACAAACTTCCTATGCTAACAAAGGAAAGTTATATTTTCTATTCTTTTTAAGCTCCTGATCTGTTTTGGAATCTCAAACTTGCTAAATTGAGCTTAAAACATGTTTCATATGAATATACTTTTAGTGTGGAGACCTGTGAGGTCAAAATGGCATAAGCTGTTTGTGCATAAAACTTACATGAATGTACTGTCTTTCAGAAACCAGATGGATGTGAAAATCTCTGACTGTAACTAAGTTGTGCAAAATGTAGTAGAATGTTTCTTCTGTGTAGAAGACTCTGTTAGAACTCACCATCTCGACGGAAACTGTTCCTGTCTCACAACTTTCTCTCTTTTTGATTGGATGACCATACTATTATCTATGAAATTGTTTAAACTTTTAGATCATCGTGCTATGTATAAAAACGTCCAGGTGAAAGAACAGGTTCACATGCCACAATTATATACATGCTATGCTTCCTGCAGAGATATTCTCTCTTATTGCCTCATCTTTCATTATGTTACTGATCAGCCTTAGAAGCTAGACAGACTTCTGAATCTTGTTATTTTTTCACTATTTTATGTTTTATATTCTTGATACTCTCTGCCTCATATGGTTGTCTGCTATTGATCTTTGATTGCTCTCTTTAGGAGAAAACTCTTTATGAGTTATTTGATTCAAATATATTTCTTGGTTTTAAAATATAGTTTATGGGTTGATTTATGATACACATTTCATGCAATGCTCTGTAATTCATATTTGTTTAATAAGGAAAAGGTCTAAGAACTAATGACTAATAAAATCTTAGCAATTTATTAAAATCTGTAATTATTGACTCCTGAGATTTACATGTCAATGAAATAAAAATAATTGATTTATTGATAAATGCAGTTTCATATTTCTCCACTCATTTGAGAAGTCCATAATTAAGCATCCTATCAGCTGTGGAGGTTTTATAAATTTTAGGATTCTCTGCTCTCCCAATAGCATTGCTACTGGATGAGTTCTTCAAGCAGTCATTTGCATAGATGTGAATCTTAATGTTGCTGAAGGTTCAAATACGAGATTGAATGAGTGAATACTTTATATCCTCTTCCTGACACAGCGCATATTAATGTCCAGACAACCACACTGGATTGGGAGGGAAAACAATGTTCTGACCTACACAAACCAACTGGACTACTGATAACCACATGCCTTATTTTGCCCATACAGTGGTGTGCACTTGTGTTGGTTTGCCTGCCGCACAGTTGAATGCAAATCTCATAACTATTGCTATATATGATTAAAGGAGTGGGAAAGAAGCCATCCTATTGTCCTCTGCCTAATTTCGGCATTGAGGCTGCGCATGGCTTAGCTGCAGTCCAGGTCCTGCAAGCTCAGCTCTCTGCCAATAGCCAAAAGCTATACACAGAAGACTTGGAGGAATCATGACTTGTGAACCATGCTCGCCTGTGTGTGGTGGGTACACATGGAGATGTGCTCCATTGAACTTTGAAGGATATTGAGTCTTGTGTTGCATGTGAGTTCGGCTGTGCATGAAGAGTGTAAGTACCACTAGGTGAGAGTCTTTGCAGCTGCAATGTTCACACCATACGAAACATGCAAGTAGAATCAAGATCCAATACCAGACCACCACAAGACTTTCTAAACTTGCAATGGCTGCAGCCATGCTAGATTCATTGAGTCTAAGTTGCTCATGTTTCAGAGCGCTTTTTGCTAGTAACAGTAATATGCATTTGCTGAAGTTGAAACATTGTTACCAAGACCTTGTCATACATTGTGCTTTCATCATGAGTTAATGAGGACCCTGTTCTCGCAGAAATATTCTAGGCAAACATTAGAGATTATCAATTTAGGGGGTCATGACTAACATGGCGGTCTGGACCGCCATGCCAGTGGTGGCGGTAACTTCCGCCAATGGCATGGCGGTCCAGACTGCCATATAATGAACGTGGCAAAACCACCACGCATGAAACGCCACCACCGCCAGGCTCCCGCCACCAGGCAGCCTGGTGCTGGTGGCGTTTCTGATCCGACAGGGCAGCGCTGCCCACCAGATAATGAGTCCGATTCCACAAGCCGAAAGGCTGGCGGAATGGGTGACTCTGGCCCCCCTGTGGGGCCCCTGCACTGCCCATGTGCTTGGCATCAATGTTCAGGCCCTGATTCCAGCTCGGCCTGCTAGTGGAAACACTGTTTCTGCCTGCCGGCCCAGCTGGATGTTTATTATGTGGCCGGCGGGGGTTCTGCGAGCTGGCGGTATTCTGTTGACCGTCAGCGTCGATCTCTGTGGGTTTCCCCGCTGAGATCGTAATGAGGGCCTTAGACTTTGATTTGCACCTTAGTATTTGGAGTCATCCTGCCAAGGATTATGAACTCTGTACACTGGAGGCATCCTGTCTAAGATTATGTGCCCTATTCCATTTATTCAAGAAATGATTTGGTGACACCCTCACACAGACTTCGTTTACTTCACTTGACTCATATGATATAAGGTATTGCCCCTGGTGGGAAAATGAATGGATATTGCAATGAGTGAAAGCATGGCAGGCTTGATTTCTAACTCGATGAAGGTAGCAATAAATATAGCATAATATAAATATAAGAACATGCATTAAAGCACATGTTATTCTATGCATTTTTAGAAAGGTTTGTTATGTCTTTTAGTTCAAGAAAGTCATAGCCATGCAGCTGACAGTAATCACAGAGATGGGGTTATACAGCGATTGCCACAAGGTATATCAGATGTCAAGTGAACCAAAATGTCATGGACCAAAACCTACATGTATTACTTCTTGTAGAGATATCCACACTTCCCCAGTGCAGTTTGAGTCTAGCAGTAATGCAGGCTAGGTGAATATATCCAGTGTCTCATTTTCTCTTTCTTGCCTCATTCGCCTTCTCCCATGTACTGATGACCAGCATAGATATTCTTTGAATGGCTGTCAGTGGGTTCAAGGTAGTGTATATACCAGACATCCTATTAGCTCCACATTGCCATATTAGTGCAACCTTTACTGGAGGCATGGAGTGGGCTCGGGATGAGCATAAGGCCAGGCCTTTTGTGCCTGGTCAAAGGATAGGTACTTTGCTGTCATGGTCACATTGGTGGAACAGTGGCTTGTGCATGGTTACCGCAGCCCAGTGCAAGCGACCATATATCTGTGTAGTTAGTTTCATGGTAAAGGCACTTGCGAAGGCAATGTAATGCAGAGTCTGCCACAAATACCTTAAATCCATATGTGACAGTCTCACTTTCAGTTAGGCTGGTGAAGGGCAGTGTTGTGTGCCAGGCCCTGCACCCAGATCCTGCTGTGCATGACCAAAGGGTAAATTCAGTGAACTAAATAATTGTTTGAGAAGTGTTACTCAGAGTTCAAACATTCTTTAAAAAACACAGAAATTCACTGAAAGGCGACAGTTGAAATTATGTTCTATTTATGATTTTCAGCTGACAACCCCCTGGAAATTACTAGTTTTGTTAATTAATACTCACCCTCATAACCTCACATGGAAAGTAATGGACAACATGACAATTGACACTCTCAGTGACAAAACTGGTGACCACATATCACTGAACCATTGAAATCATCCATTGCATTGTAATAAATAGCCCAGACAGTGTAGGTCTATATCCACAAAATAATATTTTTGAAACAAAATACAGCATCTGTAGAAAAAGAGAGAATTATTTGAGGGTGGTGAGAACCCACCTTGAATAATAAACACAATTCTTGTCAGGGTGAACCTCTAAAGTCAGTAAACAGGACTTTGCTTAAACCTGTGGTAGCATTGCATAAAGCAGTCAGGCCTAATTTAGAGGCAATGTGTAAACTATGAATGCAGCACTCAAACTATGATATTGTGAAAACACAGCACAAGAAAAATTTCAAGCCAATTTAGAAAAAATAGAGAATATTTAAATAAATAAAAGGACCCCAAAATAACAAACATCTATTAGGTAGAATGAGATATGAGTGTTTATCATCTAGCAGGCAGAAGAAGAGTTATACATTTTTAAAGTTTGAATTAACAATAGTGCCGAAAAGCACACACCACCATCCATGGGTGTCTGCTCATGCTAGACCAGGTCAAAGTCAAAGGTTAAGGCCAGCCAGAATGAACTGTGGGTTGGATACAGGGACCAGGTTCATCGCAATGGCAAGTTTACCTTCTGACTTAAAAACCTTTATGGAAGACAAGTGTTCGTCAACAAGTCATCAGTAGGGCAGGCTGCAAGCTGGATCGGAAGGGAAGCTCGATGATAGAGGGTTCTTAAGACTAGGGTCCCATTGCAGTTGTCAACAAAGGCAGGAAATGTCCAGGCAGGAAAAGTCAGTGCCCAGGAAGGCCTTAAAGTCAATCCGCTTTAGCTTAGTGCCAATTTTGTTAAAGCCCTCCACATTCAGTGTTAGAAACGGTTCTAAAAGTAGGATCTCCTTCAGTTAGGCAGACTAACAGGTTGGAGGCTGAATGGCATTTCAACATCAATGGTTCCCACTTAGATGGAGACCCAGGTATCTGTTGGTTCTTCAGGAAGAAGGTTCGCAAAAAATGTACAGGTCCCACTTCTAGCATTTTGGAGGCAGAAGGAGCACACTCTAACATTAAACAAGGGTGCAGGACCTTGGGGGCACCACATAGGAGTTAGGGCTCACTCCAATAGAGCTGAGCATCAGGTTTCAGGACTGGTCCAGTTGGAACTGACTAAAGAGTCAAAAGTGAGGCAGACATAGGTATGAGCTTCATCTAGCAGTAAAGAGGTAGAAATGCTCTGAAGCTCAGGAAGAGGTTGGACACAGCTCCCTGGAAGGCTTGGCCAGCAGCCACAAGTTGGCAGTCAGGTTTTAGGACCACTCCTATCGGAGACCCAGGATCCGACAGCACCTGTCACCATCCATGCTCTCCTGACTCAAATATGGGCAGGATTGTAGTGGGGAGAGTGAGTGGTGTCCTATATTTCACTTTCCAAGCCTCAATGTGTGTTACTGGGCTGCCTCTCTGGCCGGCACTTGCCCACAACAACAGGGCACTCATTTGAGCCCCAAAGAGATCAGATCGGGTCCGTGATGCCTGGGGGCCTCAGACACACACCAGGGCAGCACTAGAGTCGAGGAGGAGGAGTGCATGAGCCGTTGATGACTGTGACTAGTAGGGGGTACCAAGCAATGTGGCCAGGTTGTTGAGCATCTGCCTGGTGCTGTCTGAGCTACCCCGGAGCTTAGGGTGGCCCATGCAGCCTTGCACTCAGCCAACGAGGAGAGGGCACACCACCATACAGTGAGTATTGGCAGGAGACTGCTATTAGGCGCCAGTACAGAGAGAGTCATAGAGGGGCCTTAAAAAGGACAGTGCAGCATTTACCCCATTGCACATGGTCATTTGCATCACAGGATCTACTATGTTTGACCCCACCCCCTCCTTTTATGGGCAGCTTAAGCGCTGAATGGTGCTCTAGTCGCATGCAGATGAGTGGGGCAACAAGCCTCCCCCTTCCCCGGGGCCCTAGAGTGACATGCAATGGTAGCTCAGTGTGCCTGCAGATTTGAACCTCCCAAGCATTCCACGCTTGAGGAATCATTGTGACACCACTGGCAGGAATGACTTTCCTGATCTGTTTGCTGCACTGCCACTGAGAAGGCCCGCAACAGGGCCTGGACTGCTTGTGCCCCACTCGTGCCCTATTCTGACTTGGTGTGAGGGTTGAGGCAGGTCCCAACAGGATTTTGCACAGCCTTCAGACTTTGCTTATTCTCACCAGACATTGACACATCCAATGAGGATCAAGGTAGCCTTGTCTGAGGCACCAGAGGGGAACCTGTTAATGTCACAGAGTCTCTACCAGAGAGAGTAGACTCCTCCCAGACTGCATTTTGGGTCTGGGGGAGTGCAGGGGCCCGCTGTGATGAACCACATTTTCAATTGGTGTATCCTGGCCGGGCATTGCTTTCACTCCCCAAGCCTTGGGGACCAGTCTAACTGGATCATGAGGAGACAAGGCAGTGCCCTAACCAGTGGGGTGTCAGCATTGACTCAGAAATAACGCCGATAGAAACCCCCACAACCCACACAGATGCAAAACTAGATAAATTACTGGAGGCAGACGCAGACATGAGACAAGAGCTGTGTTGCGGGGTTGATGTTGGGGCAGTTGAAGTGGGACTGTTATGAGAAGATGAAAGAAAAAAACTCGCTACTCATGTTACTCACACAGACAGTGCCATAAGTGAACTCTGTTCTGGACTTTCAGAACTGGAAAGTAAAGTCCAATCCATTACTGCAAAGGTCTAAGAAATAAAAAAGTAGAGCAGAGGACTCTGAAGGGCAGCAACAATATTTGCATTTTTGGTTACCCTGAAGGAGTGGGGGACTCAGACCCAGTGTAGTTTTTTAAGACCTGGCTGATGCAAGTGGTGGCACCGACTCAATTGTCACCATATTTTTTGGTGCAGTGTTCCCACTAGGTTTCAGAGCACAGGCCGCCAGTAGGGGCACCCCCTCACCTGGTAGTGGCCAGATTGATGAATTACAGACAAAGAAGCCATCCATTGCACGCTACAATCAGCAGGTCCAACCCTGTATGAAAAAACACAATTTTACCGCTTCCTGGATTACACCGTGGCGATAAAGAGTTGAAGAGCCTCCTTCCTTGGAGTGAAAAAGAAGCTCCACCAAGCGAGCCTCTGCTACTCATTACTGTTTCCTGCTAACTGAAGGTGATGATCAACAATTCCAGTTACTTTTTCACTGAACCAACAGATTGGGTGGAAAAATGCTGGTACGATGTGGTGTTCCTCCTCTTGCCGTGGTAGAGACCAAGAACGGACGGACCCGGAAGGAGATGAAGGCACCACACCCACAATAATGGAACCGCACAAGTCAGCAGTCTCAAGCACTGTCTACTACAACATCCTGGTGGCTGATTGATGCTCTCTGATGCCTAGAGCCTCCAAGGTCACACCTTCCAAGATGGACTTGCACACCTCGATGGACAGTACTAAGTCCTTGGTCCTCCCAGATGTCACCCCACAAACAGCCGACAACATAAGATGAGTACCTAGTGGTCACCCCAGGCAGTGCCAAGTTAAAACTCTGTTCACAGACTCAATTCTGACATGTATATTTGTCGGCACAGGCCCATCTTTCAGAAGTTGATCAACTGCTGAGGGCTACCAGGCCCTATCATCTCTTGAGGCTGTTAACCTACACCTGGAACTGGAGTCCATGATCACTACATTGACATCCAGTGTTACTGTCCTATTGTCCTTTGCAGTGTAGAAATTAGTCTGATACCTTATCTTTGCTTTGCTTTTGTAGGCACTTGAAGCTGTGCAAAAGCATGTACACAGGTGTTACATAGGTGTGCATGATCTAGAGCTTCCCACTTATGCGACTTTTGGTTAACAGTTTGGTTGGCCACCTGTTCTGGGCCCATCCTGGGTTGGCAGTTGTAGGCTCTTTGATTTTTTGTTCAACAGGTCATGCAGTGCAGATTGTTCCAGCCCCTTATGATGTCTCCCCCCGCAAAGCAGTGCATACAGGCAGGTTTGAGAGACTACCTCCTTCCCATTCCCTGGCCAGCTCATCCCTCCCAGTTCGCATATCATATGCCTGCTTGGCTAGGATCGACGTACTAACCTGGAATATTTGAGGGATGGCGACAGCACTTAAGTGTCACACAGCATGCAACAATACATTAGGAGAAGAGGCGCCCAGATTGAGCTTCTCCAAGAGACATAGATGATGAATGGGGAAGGGATCCATCTAATCCATCTACAGAAATGCTGGTGGGGCCACTGTTACAGCACCACATAATCAGGTTTTGTACGATAAACACTCATATGGATCCGGCCAAGAATGACATTCATGTGCCTTGCTGAAGATATTGATCCAGAGAGGCGTTACATCCTGGTGGTAGGCCAACCAGATGGCAGACCTATACTGCTCTGGCATATTTACGCGCCAAACACAGTGAAACCAGCCTTCTTAGTGCACCTATTGATTATACTTACTCAATGGGCACATCTTCCTTGGGACATAGGAGATTACAACTGTGTCCTTTATCCGCACCCAGACCGATCATATCCTCCACTGCCTGATTCCCCAGTAGTGACTGTCGCTACCTGCCTCTCACAATGGCTAACTCATCGGTCTCCACATGACAGCTGGTAAGTACTTAACTCAGAGGTTAGAGACTATTGTTATTATTCATTCCCAAACAAGTTATATGTGAGGTTAGATTCCATTCTTTGCAATTTCACTTTTCAGTTACAAGTCTTGGATACAGAATACCTGGAAAAAATTCTCAGACCATAACCTGCTTGAGCTTTACCTAGACTTGGGGGTACCGTGAACACCAGTTCCAACGTGGAAACTGCAACCTACCATATTAGAGGACCAGGTCTTCAGGGAAGAGACAGGGAAGAGACACATAAGACTATATCCAATTACTTCACAGTAATTGGGACTCGGCCACTTCTAGACCAATAGAGTGAAAATTGCTGAAGGTAGTGATAAGGGGGTCACAGCATTCATACGGTGGAAGGCGCCAGGGCAGGCCTCCATAGAAATTTGACTACGACTGAAGCTTCACTGGGAGCTCTGGAGGAGGATGCTAGGACAAACCCTTTGCAGCAGCCATCACTGACAAAGGCCTTAGACTGTCACACACGATTAATAGAGCAATTATGCTGCCTGGATGAGTGTACCAGGCAAAGATGCATACTGAAGGGGACAAATCAGGCTAGCTAGTTTCCTGGCTATTATGCACCGCAATACCCTTTTCCCCAATTACTATGATTAGAGTGTCCCCGATGCACGTAATCACTAGCCAAGTGGAGATACACACAGCGTTCACCACATATTACCACGTGTTATATAACCCTCCCCAGCGTGGACAGCCAAACACATATCTGTGATTTCTTTGGTGGGATTACACTACCTGCCCTAGAACCCCTGACCAAAGAGGATCAGAGCGCACAAATTACCATTCAAGAAATTTGTGGTGGCATCAGAGAAGCAGCCACAACAAAACTCCAGGCCTCAATGGACTACCCGTCGACTTCTATAAATCTTAAAAGCGAATGTTGGTCCCTAAACTCCTGGAATTATTCCAAGCTGCTCTTACAGAGGGTTGACTCCCACCGTCTCTCCATGAATCGTTACTAGTGTCCCTTCCCAAGCCTGATAAAGACTCATTGGAGCTGACTGTATTATTACTGCTTGGAACTCACTATAAGATTCTCAGCAAAATTGTCGCAGTCCACCTACTGGAGCACATGACCTGTCTGGTACAACTAGATCAGAATGGTTTTGTCAGGGCAGATCTACCACCCTTAACATCCATTACTACATAGAATAATGCAGTTGGCCCCAGTCCAGTGGCCATATGCGGCCTGCTTAGTATTAGATTTAGAAATGGCGTTTGACACAGTAGACTGGGGCTACTTGTTCTCTGTTCTGACCTCCCTGGACATAACCAGCAGACTCCAAAGACTCATCAGGCTATTTTACACAGAGCCCATGGCACGAGTAAAAATAAGCCAGTGCATCTCTCCTCCATTCCCAGTAAGTAGAGGGACCTACCAGGTGTCTCAATTATCCTCTTTGCCCTTGCAATGGAGCCACTGGCACAGCAGCTCTATCAAAGGGTCAGGCATGGAGCATACCTCTGAATGGGAAGATGTATATAGTCTCCCTGTCTGCTGATGATGTACTCAGTTATGCCTCAGACATCCGGGACAGCATAGGGATCCTATTGGATTTCTGACTGGCCTCAGGGCTGGGAGTTAACTGGCCTCAATTCTGCATATTCCCACTTCATGTGTACTGCCCACGACAACATCTAACAATAGAAACACACCATATGTGCTGGGAACCTCATACATTCCGCTACTTAGGCATTCACTTATACCATGACATGCAAGGCCTCGTAGACGAGAACCTCACAAGAGCCATCTCCTCTCTACACCCTCAACTGTTCTTTTGGAGTACTCTCCCCCTTACAGTTCAATGGAGAGTGTCACTGTCAAAGATGGTAATGCTTCCCTTTCTCCTATATTTTTTTTACACCATGCAAGTGCGCATACCACTCCCCACTTTCCATGCACTACATGCTACACTAGTTAGTTTTATTTAGAATAAAGGCAGGAAGCATGTTGCACTGAACAAGCAGTTACCTGTTGACAAAGGGGTTTAGGGGCCCCAATTTCAAACATTATTATTTAGCAGTGCAACTGCAATGGCCCGCTGGGTGGTTGGCAGGAAGACTGATAGATGTGTTGGGCAGGAGAGCAGAAAGCGATGAGAGAAGCACTATTCCTGCAGGCATAACTCCCCCAGGCTAACAATCTACTACGCATAGCGCATGAAAGCTACTGCAGAAGCCTGCACCTCATGCCGCCATATTCCCCCAAAAGCAAAGTATTCACAATCACGCCATTCTGCTACTTAGTTGGGAGAAAAGGACTGGTGGCCTGAGAGGAGGCTGGGGTAAGCACACTTTGAGTGCTGTTCAGAGATGGCACACTCATACCCTTTGACCGGCAGCAAACACTGTTGGAGTTTTTGGTGGGCCATTTATTGGCCCACGGTGCATTAGTGACAGAGATGGGTTGTTTATAGCACATCATTGACACAGAACCAGAACAACATCCCTTAGTACACACACTCAACGTCATGGGTAGTGGTTGAAGACTTATCACTCACTCACTAGGGCACTGGCACACACAACTCAGGACCCCTTATTACTGACCCGCAGGTGCTGGGAGAGGGATAGAGGCCATGACCTGACATACAAGGAATGGGACTGGGTGCTTTACTAACTGTGGAAAGTACCATGAAATGCTAAGTTTCAATACATACAGCATGAGCATATCTCACACCGGCAGGTGTCCCTAAAATGTTTGACTCTACCTCTCTCTTTCCCAGGTGCTGCGCACTGAATGCTGACAAGATGCATTTGTTCTGGAATTGCCCTGCTGTTGAGACCCTATGGAGGAAGGTTATAGATGTATTGTGGGAAGTGACGGGTGTTCACAGTGGAGGGGGTGTTGCTGGGCCTGTTTAAGTGGAAGAAAGCACGAAGGGTAGCCAGTCATTTCAAAGACATAGCTTTACTCATTGCTGGTCGATCCATTGCTATGCACTGGAAAACCCACAAATTGCAGAGGCTGCAACACTGGAGCGCTGCAACACTTAAATGGGGTAAGGCCAAAAGAGTAGCACTTAGGCAAGAGGAGGTGCAGGGGTTGTGCAAGATCCCCACAGCAGCATCAAGGGACGCACTATTGCAGGACTTACAAATGTTCAAAAAGACCCTCATTAATTAGCTAGTACCCATTACGGAAGCACAGTGGATACCATGGCATAACTGACTGTCAACCTGACCTCCCTTTCACATGTGTTTCTCAGTCTCCTTGTTATTTGGTTAAGGCACTAGGAAACGGGGGATCCGGTTTGGGGAGTGTGGAAAACATCCACATGGAGGATTAGCATAGTTGGTCGAGGGGGCATAAGACTGGGGGATTCTTTTTTAGCATGGCAGTAATGAACTTCTTGAGAGAGACTCCCACTGTCATGACCAAAAGTTTGCAATCGTTTATGTAAATATATTATGAACCAATTCTTTCTACTAAACTACTGACCTTGATGCCTCTGTACAGAACCTGTGTGAGGTTCCACTTGTTGAAGTGTATTGCTGTGTATCACTAGGATAAATATCAATAAAAGTGGTTTAAAAAAAAAGTTAGACATGGCCCCCGGGCCATCCTGCCAAGGGAGGTGTCTCCCTTCTCCCACCTAGAGCCCTTTGTCAATGCTCTGGATGCAGTACACATGTCACCACAGGCATCAGGAGTCAAGTAACAGCTGGGCAGTGGCAGGATAGTATTTAAGTTTTAGATGGGAAAATTACAATGTTCCAAAAGTATAATTCCCAAAATGGTAATATAAAATCCGACATGACCATTAATTTGGATAATAAGTTACTGTTAACATGAGTCCTTTACCATTTTTCTATTTAATCCCAAACCAGATTTAGCACTTAATACATGTAATATTAGTACATATATTGATTCAAACTCCTTGAAACTTCTCACACACACATTTTGTGAGCCCAGCTTTTCTGCGCCCTAAACAGCCCAGTGAGCAAGAGTCACAGAAGGTGGTATGATCACAGACTTTCTGTTTTTTCTTATAATTTTTATAAAAACTGCTTTTCCCTACCCATGTCTGTTTAGATTTGCCTCTCTGTTTTCTGCAGACTTAAACTGCTATTTAGCTCTACCTGTGTTTGTATGAATTTAAATATTGTTTTTCTGCAAACGTGGCCCTTTTAAACTACAGTTCCTGTTCTACCCGTGACTGTGTGAATTTCCCTCCTAGTTTTTCACAAAGACTGCATTGTTTCGCCTCACCTCCCTTACAAGGTTTTAAAAGGCTAAATACTCAGTGACTAAGCAGAGCTTCTTTAAGAAACTGCTTAATCTGCTCTGTAGTTTAAACTGTACTTGGAAAGTGTGTGCAGGACTCATCTTCATTTTGGCTTGAAAAGTGATTAGTTTAGTGCGAAAAACAGGATTTCAGTGGTCTCAAATTTGTCCCTTACCAGATCAGTAGAATATGGTAGCTAGATATTAAGGATTGTGCCTGTCGATATCCAAGGAGATGCTCAATAGAGGTACACCTCCCTGCTCCTGCCCCAGCAGCCTGAGCTTTAGGGTTAGGATTCTGATTGATTAGGGTTCCCTTGGCCAATAGGGTTATTTAAGCATAGGGTTCAGTGTGTCTCAGCCCGGGCGTCGAGGCTATGGGCAGAGAGGACAAGGGCAGCTGCCTGTTTGCACCTGTTCAGGACTGGTCAGGCCTAGGGCCAGAGATATTGCCCAATTTGTCAATCACTAGCTACCACCCAAAGTCCTCCACATCACAAACACCCAAGCACAATTTCAGAAAAGACATTCTACTCATACACCACAAACAAACCTCGTGTAGATTTCAATGTCTACCACAAACCACATCTATATCTGATTCTACCATAACCACAACACTTTGGCACCTTCATTCTCACCTTCATTCTCACACAAAACACAACTCTATCCTATACCACTAACACATCCACACATCATCAGCACAACACAAGGCCACACTATAAATAACTTTAGTGCATCCATGCACAAACTCCCTATTCCTACAAAACACCAGCTCTATCCTCCACTTTCTTCTAACAGACTCCTTTTTATCATGATGAACTCTGTACTCAGCCTTCCATCACACCATCTACCAACACCATCCTTCTCTTTTTACCAATTATACACAACCATACAATCCTTACATTCCACTCCACCACACATATTGCCTCTTCCAGGTATCATATCTAACACAAACACTCATAACTCTTGCCCATCCCCTCTTATGCACCACATACAGTCTTCTCCAAAATACACTGCTGTTAGAAATGGAGTCTTTGGTTGGCAGTTAGGTTACCCCCTGTCCAAGCAAGGACCCTCACTCTATTCAAGGTAAATCACACACAATCCAAATTATCCTGCGCTCACCCTCTGGTAGCTTGTCACTGAGCAGTCAGGCTTAACTTAGAAGGCAATGTGTAAGGTATTTGTGCAATGAATCATGCAAAAACACAGTATAACACCACAAGAATGCACCATGCTGTGTTTAGAAAAATATATAATATTTATGTGGTTAAATGCAGGTCAAAACGATCAAGATTTGATAAGTATATGTTGAGATATCAATTTAGAAAATGATAAAAAGAGTCTTTAGTCTTTAAAAAGCAACAAGTGTCTTTTGCAAGCACAAAGTACCTGGTTTGTGTTCAAATTCTCTGGAAAGGACCGCAGAGAAGGAGATGCATGGAAAACAGGGAGGTGTGCGTCGGTTTCTCTGGGTGCATACAGACGATGCATCAATAATTTTCCATGCAGGGAAGGCTTTGCGTCGACTTCTGGCGCACTGACTTGGATCCTCTTCGGGTTGCAGGGTATTCTGACGCCCTGGGGACGATGCAGAGAAATTCTGGGGGTGCAGGACGAAGTCACAGGAGCTGCGTCGATCCGGTGGGTGATGAGGGGAACTTTCTGTCACAAGGCAGGCGCAGCATCGATTATTCTAGCAGGAAGTCAGGCTGCTTCGTTCCAGCTCGGCTATGTGTCGATCCAGTGGGCCGTACGTCGAAGTTCTGGTCGCAACACTGGCGCTACGTCGATCTCCTCTCGGGGAGCCAGGCTGCATCCTTCTGGTTTGCATGCCGGGGTTTTCTCACTGTGATGCAGGCTGTGCGCCGTTTCTGGCAGGCTGTGTGTCAAATTTGTGCCGCACACGGAGTTCTCTTTAGGATGAAGTCTTTTTGGTCCTGGGACTTCAAGGAACAGGAGGCAAGCTCTATCCAAGCCCTTGGAGAGCACTTCCTAGCAGAGCCGGAGGGCAGCAAGGCAGCTGGGCAGCAGCAGGGCAGCAGTACTTTGCAGAAAAGGTGAGACCTTTGGGCAGCCAGGCAGTTCCTCTTGGCAGGTTGCAGGTTCTCGCTCAGAGTTTCTTCACCAGTGGTATCTGGTCCAGAAGTATCTGAGTTGGTGGGGTCAGAGGCCCTGTTTAAATACCCAAATGTGCCTTTGAAGTGGGGGAGACTTCATAGAGTGGCTTAGAAGTGCACAAAGTCCCCTTTCAGTTCCATCCTGTCTGCCAGGGTCCCAGTAGGGGGTGTGGCAGTCCATTGTATGAGGGCAGGCCACTGTCCTTTGACATGTAAGTGTCCGGCCCTCCACCCTCCCAGCTCAGGAAGGCCCATTTATTATGCAGATGTGTGCAGGTGTGACTGAACATCCTGTATTTGGGGTTGTCTGGGGTGAAATGCACAAGGGAGCTGTCAACTAATCTAGCCAGACGTAGATTGTAAGGCACAGAAGGATTTAAGTGCAGAGAAAGGCTCAGTTTCTAAAAGTGGCATTTCTAAAATAGTAATATTAAATCCAACTTCACCAGTCAGCAGGATTTTGTATTAACATTCTGGCAATACTAAATATGACCTTGTTACTCCTTTCAGATCAGAATCTACCACTCAAACAGTATATGTGCGTAGCCCTAATGTTAGCCTACGAAAGGAGCAGGCCTCACAGCAGTGTAAAATGAATGTAGGAGTTCTACAATACCAGGACATATAAACTATACAGGTATTTGTCCTGCCTTTTATCTACATAGCACCCTGCCCTATGGGTTACCTAGGGCCTACCTTTGGAGTGACTTATTTGTAGAAAAAGGGGCGATTAAGGCTTGGCAAGTGCTTTTAAATGGCAAGTCGAATTGGCAGTGAAACTGCTCACACAGGCCTTGCCATGGCAGGCCTGAGGCATGGTTAAGGGGCTACCTATGCAGGTGGCCCAATCAGTGCTACAGGCCCACTAGTAGCCTTTAATCTACAGGCCCTGGGCACATGTAGTGCACTTTACTGGGGACTTACAAGTAGATTAAATAAGCCAATTGGGTAGGAACCATTGTCACCATGTTTTCAGGGAGAGAGCATAAGCACTTTAACACTGGTTAGCAGTGGTAAAGTACACAGCGTCTTAAAACCAGCAAACACAGTTTGCAAAAAGTGGAAGGAGGCACGCAAAAAGGTAGGAGTGATCACCCTAAGGCTGTCAGGACTAACAATTGCCACCCCCTGTACTATTCAAATATCACTCACCAGCAGTAACTTGCACACAAAGCCTTCCCAGAAAACCACTACATCAATATCTCCTCTCACTGCTCCACAAAAACAAAACAAAAATACACACACCAGCACATCAAAATAACACACACTTTCATAATACTTCCCATCACAGCCACTTCCACCCCCATGACTACACAAATAACACATATCCTGAACCAACTTCACTCCCAAATTCTCAATCTTCACCAACATTTACCATGAACACCCCAACACAGCAACATTAATTCACCCACCTCTCATCGATTGCACTATTTAGAGCCTTAGAATATGGCCCACATGCTCCACCACCACCCCTAACCTAACTCCTTATACCCAAAACAGACACAAACAAAAAAAACAACATGCCACTCTTCATAATTTGCCATCCCCATGTCTATTACACAACAAGACTACTCTACAAAAAGAACACAACTCACCATGTCATTCACAACCACTGTCTCCAACATGACATACACACACCCAATAAAATGCCTTCTAAGCCTGCTGGATGAGGAACACAATATAGAAAAACAGCACTATTATGACCATCATATGGTTAATATCAGTACTAATGACACACCTTCTACAAGTTTAAAATATACTGATCACTCATCTACAAAATAAAATCACACCACCAACAATCATACATTTTTGATTACTCTCTAAAACAAGCACCACATCTTCGACCTACTTCTGACACACGACCTGACTTGCTCTTCATAATTGAATCTTGGTTGGGAGATGACATGGCCCCAGTGTTGCCTGAAACAGTTCCCCCAGGCTATGAAATAATCTCACACAACTGTATAGGCAAAAAAGTGGACTACCTGTTATATTCAAACAAACAATGAATCTCAGCAAAACAGACAATATCTCCATACACGGTTGTGAGTCCCTCATCATCGGATGCAACTCTACATCAACTTCCTCCTGTAACTTCCTCCTCCTTTGTACATAATCCCACATACATCGCTGAACACATCCTAGATGTCAGTTTTGCAAACCCAGAACTAGTTACCATACAAAGCATCACACCAGTCACTTGGTCATACCATCATTTGGAAACTTTCCAACAGAAAACACAACAAATCAACATACCCAAGACCACCTTATATACATCCACCTATCGACCATTGAACAAACTCAATTTTGAATACTTAGAAACACAACTAACAGCCAACACAGATCTAGACACAATAAATTCTGCTAAAATAACTTTATGAGTGGCTACAGGGATCTCTTGATATTCTACTATCAATCAGAAAAACAAAAAAAGACAAAAGAAAACAAGGATCTTGGAAGAACACAGAGCTAAAAGAGACAAAACAACAAATCCGAAGGCTGCAACAAACCTGAGTCAAAACATTCAAGACAAACTTCACCTACACAAACCTAACAAAATATACAATTCATCAATCAAAAAAGCTAAAAAAGAAGGTACTACCCAGACAGAATTCAAAATGCTACATCTGCAAATAAAGAATTTTATAAAATTCTCAATGTATTTCAAAAACCTAAACTTATAGAAGGAACTCATCCCATTACTCAAGAATTATTAGACAAACTGGCAAATTATTACACAACCAAGGCAGACATATTGGACTCCTATTTTAAACACAGGAAAACCACTAGCACCAACCCATTTACAAAAATCCCCCCCAAGAGCAAGCCAACCCAGCCTCGGCACTCCTTTGAAGAAATATCTCAAAATGAATTTATGGATCTGGCCAAAGCAATCAGGCCTTCCGGCTACTCTTCTGATCCTTGTCCATCACACATATTCAAGAACATTCTTATATCTACCTCTGCTGCCACACCAATAAGAAGAATCATCAATAATCCTGAAGACCTTAAAAAGGCATACATATGCCCATAATTTAAGAAAACATTCCTGGACCTGCAAAACCCCAACAACTACACACCAATTACAAATAGACCTTTTCTGGGCAACCAGATAGAAAGAACAGCTTTCGCCAATTTGTCACAATTCATTGAGGATAACTCTATACTTTCAGACTATCAAACTGGATTCTGCCGAGGAAGAGGCACTGAATCGGCCCCATCACCATCTGGGATGATCTCAAAAACAAAATAGAGAACAATGGAGTTGCTGCACTACTTCTGCTGGACTTTTCAAATGCCTTTGACAAAGTTGATCATGACACCCTAATACAAAGACTCTACAAAGCCTGCACAGAGGGAACTGCTCTCAACTAGATCACATCCTACCTTCAAAACAGATCAAATGTCATCCATACTCGCCCTTTCTCATCCAAACCCTACTTCACAAAAGGAGGGGTCCCTCAAGGCTCAATCATCTCACCCATTCTTTTAAACACCTATATGATGTCAATTAATTTCAACTCACATGCTACAACTATACAGATAACACACAAATACTCCTTAAATTGGAATGTCCCAAAGACATTGGAAACTTACACATCTTCAATTGGATCGGAGACGTTTATTAATGGGTGACATAAAGTAATCTCAAACTGAATGCTTCCAAAACAGAAATTCTTACGTGTGGCGATAGGAAAAATTATGACCCACTCTGCACCTGGCCTGGTGATCTGGGACCACCACCTAAAGTATCTAAGGAAGTTAGAAACCTTGGAATTACCACAGACTCCAAGTTAACAATGAATGCTCAAGTGGACAAATTAGCAAGATCAAGCTTCATCACCATGAAATCTCTGTGAAGCATCATCCCCCACCTCGGATTTCCGCACAAACTGCAGGCTACTATCTCTCTTTCTCTAAAGTGGATTATGCCAAGGGCCTCTACCACGGATCATCTCTATCTACTGTGACAAAACTACAATGCATTTAGTACTTGGCTGCCAGACTACTTCTACATCTCCCCTGCTTTGAGGGCACTACAATGGTTACCGGTTGCCAGAAGATCCGCCTCCAAGCTGCTTTATATCACCCACAAAGGAATTAATGGAACAGGACCGCCTTTCATCAGGAATACAATCACAACATACATTCAGAAAAGAAAGTTCTGCTCAAGATTGGCACCCGCCTCAAAACACCACCATACAAGAAAAAGGCAATAAGTGGTACATCTTTCTCTGTTTAGGTGGCCAAACTATGGAATTCAATACCCCCAAATATAAGATTCACAGATAACAATCTTATCTTCAGAAGACTGCTCAAGAGTTGACTCTTTCCTATATAACCACCATACTCAAACATCAATGGACTGCATGTTCTTGTATGTGTAAACATTTATAATTTCATTATATGTATATATGTAGATATGCATATTTCTTTGTACAAAAAGGTATAACTATTTTATCTTAAAATATATACATACTCTTTACGTCTGTTCTAACAAGTGTGAAGTTTACTCACAGTTAACTGTATATATGTATAAATGTGTACATGTAGATGTATGTATTAGTATATAGTAGTAGTGTAAAGCTTTATTCGATTTCCTTTTTTAAAAATCATAAAAGCAATTTACAAAACACATAAAAGTCAAATTCCATAAAAAAGTATTCATATATGTTGCAAATTCCAAGTAAAATAAAACCTACTGCAAAACATCACAAGCAAAATCACTGGATTTTATCATCTTCCTATGATTAATTACAGCCCATAAAAACCATGACATAATATTACAGATTAAAAGGGGCGGTAATGATTGTAAAAACAAAAATGCTGGTCGACATTGTACGAAATTACATGATTTCAACAGTGGAATAATGAAACGTCTCCTCAAAGCTTTATAAAATTTACAAAAAAACACAACATGGATAGTACTTTGGGTTGACACATTGCCACAAAGACAATTTGCTAAGGGGGAGGACCGATCATTGATGTTGGGTAAACTAATGAGATGGTGGGAAGTGTCTATTCTAAAAACATGTATGATTATCATTATACACATATTCCAGGTATGGTTGCATACTATTGGTGACCAACACTAATTGATTATTCCTAATGCTGGGCTTTGACAACTCAGCAGACAGCCAAATCTCCTCAAACAATGCATAACATTTCTCTTTTAGGTCCATAAGGCTAATATGCGCTACCATATCAGGCTGATAAAAAAACTCTGGATGACCCAGATCACCACAATTTTTTATAGTATATTTCGGCCAGAATATTTTTGCGCTTGTGGCAGAATTAAGACAATTCCTAACAATGGCACGATTATGCTTAGGATACTCAGGGGTCCATATCTTGTGCCAAAGTTAGATAGTCTGTATCCTGATTATGGGGGTCATTCTGACCCTGGCGGGCGGTGATAAAGCGGCGGCCAACCCGCCAACAGGCAGGAGGTCCAAAAAAAGGAATTCTGACCCTGGCGGGAACCGCCAACACAGCCCGCTACTTTAACACTCCGACCGCCATGGCGGGACAGACAAACAGCGCGGCGGTCACCGCCAACAGGCAGGCGGCAGACAATGTACCGCCCACCCTATCACAACTCACCAATCCGCCACCTTTTCCGGGGCGGGAGCCCCGCAGATAAAAACACGGGGGAAACAGACTACGAACAGGAAAACGCTCACCTATACACACTCCACGAGGAAGGAGGACAGCATGGAACCCGAATTAAACATCCTACCAACTATTGTCTATCTGCTCATCTACCAGGAGTACGAACGCCGACGCAGACGACAACGGTGAGTACTGCACCTACGACACAGGGGAGGGGGAGGAGGAAAGCTTACGCGCACACACATGCGCCATACACCCACCCCCCCAACACAAAGACCTACACCGCAATGCCGAGCAACAAGTCAGAGTGACACCCCCCAAACCCACCGGAATAATGCAAAGACACAATTAAAATGATCTATAAAATATATGTAGAAATAGCTCCATTAAAGGTATGGGAAATATGCCATATAAAAGATACAAAAATAAGGAATGAACATAGTCAACAATATATACATAGGCAATAAGTCCTGCACATTCCCTCAAAGTTCCATAGTCCGTGGGCCAATGTGCACAAACACATGGGCAAAGCCCACACAGGAGACCAGATACCATTGGAGAGAACACTGCTGGGGCATCAGATGATAAAACTACAGGCACCTCAGGGGGAAGGGAAGGGGGGGCACCTCAGCCACATGAGTCCTTGACGCCAGATTCACGAGGGGCCTCCATGCCCACTGTCCCATCCTGGGGAGTGCAAAGCCACAGTCTCACAAGTCACTACAGTGGGTGGCTTGCCCACTGTCCCATCCTGGGGAGTGCAAAGCCACAGTCTCACAAGTCTCTACAGTGGGTGGATTGCCCACTGTCCCATCCTGGGGAGTGCAAAGCCACAGTCTCTCAAGTCTCTACAGTGGGTGGCTTGCCCACTGTTCCATCCTGGGAAGTGCCAAGCCACAGTCCATCAGATGGATTACCGACTCCACTGTTAATGGAGGAGGCATGGTGCCCAGAGTGCTTCCTGAAGCCCTGGTCGACACAGAACCGGCACTGTCAATGGGCCAGCGGTGCTTGAGATGAAGGCCCCAGCGGAGCGGTGCAGAGACGGAGGGGCCCAGCGGAGCGGTGCTTGAGATGAAGGGCCCAGCGGAGCGGTGCTTGAGATGAAGGCCCCAGCGGAGTGGTGCTTGAGATGAAGGGCCCAGCGGAGCGGTGCTTGAGATGAAGGCCCCAGCGGAGCGGTGCTTGAGATGAAGGGCCCAGCGGAGCGGTGCAGAGACGGCGGGACCCAGCGGAGCGGTGCTTGAGATGAAGGGCCCAGCGGAGCGGTGCTTCAGATGAAGGCCCCAGCGGAGCGGTGCTTGAGATGAAGGCCCCAGCGGAGCGGTGCTTGAGATGAAGGGCCCAGCGGAGCGGTGCTTGAGATAAAGGGCCCAGCAGAGCGGTGCTTGAGATGAAGGCCCCAGCGGAGCGGTGCTTGAGATGAAGGGCCCAGCGGAGCGGTGCAGAGACAGCGGGACCCAGCGGAGCGGTGCTTGAGATGAAGGGCCCAGCGGAGCGGTGCTTGGGATGAAGGGCCCAGCGGAGCGGTGCTTGAGATGAAGGCCCCAGCGGAGCGGTGCTTGAGATGAAGGCCACAGCGGAGCGGTGCTTGAGATGAAGGGCCCAGCGGAGCGGTGCAGAGACGGCGGGACCCAGCGGAGCGGTGCTTGAGATGAAGGGCCCAGCGGAGCGGTGCTTGAGATGAAGGGCCCAGCAGAGCGGTGCTTGAGATGAAGGCCCCAGCGGAGCGGTGCTTGAGATGAAGGCCCCAGCGGAGCGGTGCTTGAGATGAAGGGCCCAGCGGAGCGGTGCTTGAGATGAAGGCCCCAGTGGAGCGGTTCTTGTCCCGGCGGGCCCCTGTTCAGCGGTTCTTGTCCCGGAGGGCCCTGTGCAGCGGTGCTCCTCCCGGCGGGGCCCTGTTCAGCGGTGCTCCTCCCGGCGGGCCCCTGTTCAGCAGATGTTGTCCCGGCGGGGCCCTGTTCAGCGGTTCTTGTCCTGGCGGGCCCCTGTTCAGCGGTTCTTGTCCCGGCGGGCCCCTGTTCAGCGGTGCTACTCCCGCGGGGCCCTGTTCAGCGGTGCTCCTCCCGGCAGGCCCCTGTTCAGCGGATGTTGTCCCGGCGGGGCCCTGTTCAGCGGTTCTTGTCCCGGCGGGCCCCTGTTCAGCGGTGCTCCTCCCGGCGGGGCCCTGTTCGGCGGTGCTTGTCCTGTGTGTGTAGGGAGCCAGACCTGGGCAAGACTTCCCGCTCATTCGCCATCCGACCTTGCGGTCGCGGGGCCCTCCTGTGATGGAGTCCTGGGCCCGTGGGTGTCGTCCGTCACAACCGGAATGGGGCTGGTGGGGCCCTCCTGGGCAGCTCGCCTGCTGCCTGACTTCTCCACCCTGCTGCCCTTGCCCTCCTTCGCTAAAGCTCTGTGGCCCTTGCCTCCCTTGGATGATGTGGCAGGTGACGGGGCAAGGCTACTGTCCTTGGTGGCAGCCGTCTCAGTCTTGTTGCGCCGGGCCTTTTTTTTTTTGGTCCTCTTCCCAGGGGGTGGGCTGGCTGTCCCCTTGCTGCTGGCCGATGTTCCTGCCCTAGGAGCTGGTGGACTCCAATAGCCCTGCACTATGGTCACAGTAGATGCAGGGCTGGTGGTGGCTGAGGTGCTTTTTTTACTCTTACCAGATGGAGGGGGTGGGTCAGTGATTGGAACGAGCTCAAGGTTGGAAAGGAAAACGACTTGGGAAGGACAGGGACGGGTAGGTGTAGTGGGTATGGAAGTGGAGGAAGAGGATGTGGTTGTAGGAGAGTCAAGTGTGCTGTCTTTGGGTGCAGGTGCTTGTGACGGAGGCTGTCGTGAGGTGGATGGCTGTTGGGTGGGTGGCTGCCTGCGTTTGTGTGCTTTGGAAGAGGGGGTGACAGACACACTGGGAGAGGACACAGGGGACGTGTAAATGGCAGTGGGGGTGGTGACTGCACGTGTGCGGACTGTAATGGAGGGTGTGCTGGTGATGGAAGTACTGGCTGATGGTGGTGTGCATGCAGGTGTGAGTGTAGACGTCACAGGGAGACGGAGGGAGATGAGGAGGTGGGGGACACAGAGGTGGTAGTGACTGTTGGCATGTCTGCATCTGGATGTTGCTTGGGTGAATGCTTGTGGGATCTGTGGTGCTTATGTCTGGATGAGCTGCCCTTGGGTGTAGAGGTGTGTGCAGGCTGGTCTGATGGTGTGGATGGGATAGGCAGAGGAACAGGAGACTGGTACTGGGTGGAGGGAGTCAGAAGAGGGAAGCTGGAGACAGAGACAATGGCTGCCGTCAGTGCTGAGGCCAGAGCGTTGAACGATCGCTGATGGGCAGCCTGACCCGAATGAATGCCCTCCAGGTATGCATTGCTCCGATGCACCTCCCTTTCTACACCCTGGATGGCATTCAAAAGGGTAGACTGCCCAACAATGAGTGTCCTGAGGAAGTCAATGACCTCCTCACTGAGGGCAGCAGGGGTAACTGGGGCAGGGCCTGAGGTGCCTGGGGCGAAGGAGATGCCCGCCTTCCTGGGCGAGCGGGCACGGAGCGAAGGCTGAGGGGCTGCTGGGAGGGCGGGGCTGGTGCGCTGGGTGGCGGCTGTACCTGTTGTGGCGGTGGGCACGGATGTTGCCGCCACCGCTAGGGAGCTCCCTTCCGAGGACGTGTCGGTGTCGCTGATGTCTCCACGGGTCCCCGTTGTGGAGCTCCACTCGCCCTCCGTCTCACTGGTGTACTCGGAGTCTGTTGTATGGCCCTCCGGGGCCATGTGAGATGCAGCTCCCTCGTGCGCCGATGCCACTTCTCCTCCGCCTGATGATGCTAATGCACACATGAACAGGAAGACAAAGAAAATGGGGGGGGAGAAATGAAGACAGGTTGAGTGCATGCATTGGCAACACCGTTGTCGGAGAGGACAGACACAGAAGCCCCCTGAACTAGGCCGCGCAATCGGGGTACACTACTCAGTTATTGTGACTAGGCCTACAGGTCTATGGACGACAAATGCACACATGGGTGAGGCCGGACCATGGATAGCTGTACTTGGCACCCTACAGAGGTGGGGGGCGGAGGCACAGGGCCGTGTCTAACAGAGGGGCCTAGCCTACAGAATGCGCCCTGGCCTGGAGATAGCCACAGCCCTCCTCCCCCACCCAGACACCTTCACTGCGCGCAAAGATAGCAGAATGTGCTGATACTCACCCCCTTGTGTCTGCTGTGATGTCCTCACGCGCCCATCCAAATCGGGGTAGGCCACCGCCAGGATCCGGGACATCAGGGGGGTCAATTGGCAGCTGGCACCCCTCCTACGTTGGGAGGCCATCCCCAGCAGAGACTCGGCGGTCTTTCTGGTCCCGCGGCGGATGTCCTCCCACCTCTTTCGGCAGTGGGTGCCCCGTCTGTTGTGGACCCCCAGGGCCCGGACGTCCTTGGTGATGGCACGCCAAATGTCGATCTTCTGATGGGCGCTGACCTATGTGACATGTACAGGGTGGTAAAGGAAATCGCATCAGTTTTCTGCCTGGTCAATGTGAGTGGCCCTCCCCAACCTTGCCATGTGGCACATGCTCTCATCTTTCGTGCGTTGCACTCCTCATTCGCTCCCCTCCCCACCATCTTACATCCACCCCACTCAACACAGGCATAGCCCATTCAACGTGCACCCTGTGTACTAACCTGTTGGTCTGGAGGACCGTAGAGTAGCGCATACTGGGGGAGGACCCCATCAACAAGTTTCTCCAATTCTTCGGAAGTGAAGGCAGGGGCCCTTTCCCCAGTCACAGCAGCCATTGTATCTCCCAGACCGAGGTCACAGCAGCACCTGCAGTATAGGTCCTCTCCTATGGATGATCAGGTCTCGAGTGATTAATCAGTTAGAAAATGGCGGTCACGCCCGCGGCGGTGCGTACCGCGGCGGTGCGTGCCGCGACCGCCGGCGCACATCGTCATTGGCTCCTGAGACCCATAGGGTTCAATGTTAACCAATGCTGATTTGCGCCGCGGTCTTCGACCGCCTACCGCCACGGTGTGCCACGCCAGCGCAGTGACCTCACATCCCACTGTCACACTTCACAGGTCAGGCAGCCGCCATTTCAAGGGCCCACATGGCATGATTTCTACTGCGTCACACAGGCCTAGGCCTTGCATTGCCACTCATACAAGCCTTTCAATGCATAGCGATTTGTGTACTGTGCAAGCTGTGTGAACGAACCTGTGGGTTGCTTGACTCTGTGCTCCATGTTGCCCTTCCTAGGCACCGTCCGCTGGGACTTGCGAGGAGAAGGATGAATCCTCTTGTGTACCGACCGCTGGTGGACCTGTCGACAATGGAAGAACGACATATCATACTTACATACCGGCTTGACAGAGCAACTATACATGAACTGTGTGCCCAGCTGGAGCCAGACCTGATGTCCCCCATCCGCCAACCCACAGGGATTCCCCCTCTGGTTGAGGTTCTGTCAGTACTCCATTTTTTGGCAAGTGGGTCTTTTCAGACAACAGTGGCCATATCATCTGGGATGTCTCAGCCTATGTTTTCTAAGGTTTTGTCCAGAGTGTTGTCTGCCCTGATGAAATACATGCGGAGCTACATTATTTTCCCTGAGGTGGGCGAATTGGCTACAGTGAAGGGTGATTTCTATGCCCTTGGACACATCCCCAACATCATTGGTGCCATTGATGGGACCCATGTGGCTTTGGTTCCCCCCAAAGAAAGTGAGCAGGTGTACAGAAACAGAAAAAGTTATCATTCGATGAATGTCCAGGTGGTCTGTTTGGCTGACCAGTACATCTCCCATGTAAATGCCAAGTTCCCTGGGTCAGTGCATGACGCGTATGGCGTGCGAAATAGCAGCATCCCTTATGTGATGGAACAGCTACAGAGACAGCGTGTGTGGCTAATTGGTGACTCTGGTTACCCCAACCTGTCTTGGCTACTGACCCCAGTGAGGAATCCCCGGACCAGGGCAGAGGAACTGTACAATGCGGCCCATGGGCGCACTAGGAGGATCATAGAAAGGACCTTCGGGGTCCTGAAGGCCAGGTTTAGGTGCCTGCATATGACAGGGGGATCCCCAATGTACTCACCAAAGAAGGTGTGCCAGATCATCGTGGCCTGCTGTATTCTTCACAATCTTGCTTTGCGATGCCAGGTGCCTTTTCTGCAGGAGGATGGTCCAGATGGTGGTGTTGTAGCAGCTGTGGAGCCTGTGGACAGTGAAGAGGAGGAAGACGACGGGGACGACACGGACAAAAGGGATACAGTCATACAACAATATTTTCAGTAGCACACAGGTAAGAATCAGCCACGCCATTTTACATTTACTTAAGGCCTCATGGGTCTCCACTGTCTGTGTTTCCCCCCAGTTCCTGTTAACTGATTTGTGACTTTCCCTTCCCTTTTCAGAGCTGTATGACCCACTGCCTGACTTCAGCTTTGTTTGCCCATGGACTAAAGCTTATTGAAATTGGTATGTTGTCATCACAAAGTAACTGGACATTATTGCCCCGTTATGTGTAATACATTTGTTAAGAATACAAGCAGACTCCTGTTATTTTAAGTGCAATAAGTGATTTATTTTAAGTGCTACATATAGGTTCATGATTGTGAAACGGTGATGGGTGGGGGTGGAGTAATGTCCATGGCAGAGTCCAGTTCTCAGTCGCACAGGTGCATTGTCCATATGCCTGGGGAAGGATGGAGCAGGGGCAGTTCAAGGTTGGACAGGGTGACAATGTGGGACAGTGGGATGACATCAGGGGGTATCTTTGGCTGGCGGGGGTCTTGCAATCCTACTCTGTCTTCTTGTGAGATCTCAGGTTCCGCTTGCGGGGTGGTTCTTCTTCTGCAGGAAGTGGGGTTCTGGTGGCCTGTCGTTGTGTGGGGGCCTCCTGTCCACTAGCGCCGGCGGAGGTGGTAGGCTGTTCCTGGCCTGGGCTAGTGAAAGGGGCCCTTTGGGGTGCCACATGGTCCCGCAATGTGGTGACGATCTGGGTAAGGGCCACGACGATGGTCCCCATTGCGGAACCGATGTTCCTCCCTGAACCCCATGTACCGTTCCTCCTGCAGTTCCTGGATCTCCTGGAACCGGGCCAGTACCGTCGCCATCGTCTCCTGGGAGCGGTGGTATGCTCCCATGATGGAGGAGAGGGCCTCTTGGAGAGTCGGTTCCCCGGGCCTGTCCCGCCCCCTGTCGCACAGCAGCCCTCCCAGTTCCCCTGTGTTCCTGGGCCTCTGTCCCCTGGACAGTGTGCCCACTACCACTGCCCCCAGGTCCCTGTTGTTGTTGGGGTGGTGGGTCAACCTGGGTGCCCTGTAGTGGTGGACACACCGCTGATTTACGTGTCCTGGAGACAGAGGCATGGGCCCGCTGGGTGGGAGCTGTGCTGGTGTTCCCAGAGGGGGTTGGGTCTGGTGTAGCCTGTGGCTGTCTGTGGGGAACCGACTGTCCAGAGGTCCCCGATGGGCCGGGCTGGTCATCTGGCTCCAGGGAGACAGAGCTGCTGTCATCGCTGGGGGCCTCTTCTGGGGGTGGGATGGACATCTCTGGACCCTCCGTGGCGGTGTGGTGGCGTTCGGGTCCTGCAGGGGTATAAAGGTATGGTTATTGCTTCTGTGTGTGGCATTTCGTGTGATGGGTGGGTGTCCGTGTCCCCAAGTGCAGGCATTTCCTTGTGGGGGCTTTTGTGAGGGTGGCTTGTGGGGGTGATGTGTGTGTGCAGTGGGCATGCTTTGGTGATGGGTGTCCATGCTTTGTGGTCGCATTCAGGGCTTGGTGTTGGGATGGGTGGGTTGTGATGGTGAGCCATTTGCAAGGAGTTGGTGTGATGGGGGTGGGGGTGAGGGTGGGGGTATGATTTGGCATGCAGGTGGGGTGGGGGTGGGAAGCAGTAGTGAAGATTTGACTTACCAGAGTCCATTCCTCCGCCTACTCCTGCGAGGCCCTCAGGATGCAGGATGTGCAAGACTTCCTCCTCCCATGCGGTAAATTCGGGGGGAGTAGGTGGGGGTCCGCCGCCAGTCTTCTGCACCGCAATGTTGTGCCTTGATACCATGGAACGCACCTTCCCCCGTAGGTCGTTCCATCTCTTCCTGATGTCCTCCCGATTGCGTGGATGCTGTCCCACCGCGTTAACCCTGTCCACTATCCTTTGCCATAGCTCCATCTTCCTGGCAATTGTGGTGTGCTGCACCTGTGCCCCGAAGAGCTGGGGCTCTACACGGACTATTTCCTCCACCATGACCCTGAGTTCGGCGTCACTGAACCTGGGGTGTCTTTGGGGTGCCATGGGGTGGTGTGGTTGAGGTGTGTGGTGGTGTTTGTGGTGATGAGTGTGGTGCGTGTGGTGGTGTGTGGTGTTTGGTGTGGATTCTGTGTGGGTGATGGTGTTGTGTGCCTCTGTGTTGTGGGATTGTCTAATCTGTGCTCTCTCTCTAGCCTTCGTTAATGATTTCGGGTCGTAGGGGCTTGTGGGTGATGTGGGTGTGTGTTTTATATTGTGTTGGGTGTGTGGGAGTGGTGTTAGTATGTGTATCAGGTGTGTATATTTCAAACTGACCAATGTGGCTGAGTTTTCTATGTGTGTGTGTATTTTGACCGCGGCGGTGTGTACCGCCAATGGAATACCGCGTTTGAAAGACCGCCACATGGATTTGTGGGTCGGAATGGTATGGGCTTATTTCTGTTGGCGTGACGGTGGAGGTTTGGTCATCGCCATTTTTTCGCTGACCTTTGGTGTGGCGGACTTTTGTGGATGTCGGGTTTTTGGCAGTTTGCCAGTTGCGGGTCAGAATGACCGTGGCGGTTTAGCACGGCCGCGGCGGTGTTATGGCGGTCTTCTGGCCGGCGGTAAGCGCCTTATACCGCCTAGGTCAGAATGACCCCCTATATCTGTTATAAATGGTAAACCCTGTTCAGTATGGCTTATCATAGTAGAACTCCCACTTGGAATAGAAAGAAGATGCCTTAAAATGCATTTACACTCTTTGTATTGAATAACTATTAACATGACCCAAGACTCCTGCCCCATGTGTGGCAATGGGCACACATTTAGTTTTGTAGATTGCCTACATCTCAATAGGTGGTTCCTGCCCAGTCTCCTGGAAAAGTTACATAAAGCTGTTATAGATTTCATAAAATGTAACTTTCTCATTAACACAGCTTGTCTCTGTGTAACCTGCCTGTCAGATCGAATACCCAGATAAGAAAAGTTGCGGTAAAACTAATATTGGCAATGTCTATAAATATTTTGCACTTTTAACTGACTTGTAACCACACTTCATAATGAAGGTTTTACTTTGATTGACAGAAATAGCCAGACCCTGCATAAAGGTAACAAACTTGGTCAATAGACATTGCAGACTTAAAAGGGTACAGGCAAAGAGACCAGTATCATCGGCAAAGAGGAGGGCAAGGTTAGGATAGTTACCAATTTGTGGGAGATTTTCCCACATGTCTGATAGCACCTTCCCAGGGTTGATAATATATAATGTAAATAGAAAGGGTGCAAGCACGCAACCTTTCATGACCCCACTCTCTACACTAAGGGCCATATTTATACTCCATTTGCGCCGGATTAGCGTCGTTTTTGTTTATGCAAATTCGACGCAAAACGAACTCCATATTTATACTCTGGCGTTAGACGCATCTAGCGCCAAAGTCCATGGAGTTTGCGTCATTTTTTAGCGTGGACACCTACTTTGCGTTAATGATATGCAAGGTAGGCGTTCCCGTCTAAAAAATTGACTCCGAGGCATGTGCGCCATATTTACACTCCCGGGCAAAACTGACGCCCGGGAGTGGGCGGGTCAAAAAAAATGACATCCAGCCGCTTTTGCGTCGTTTTTTAGCGCCTGGTCAGGGCAGGCGTTAAGGAACCTGTGGGATCGGAAGGAGCCCAGAGGTGCCCTCCCATGCCCCCAGGGACACCCCCTGTCACCCTTGCCCACCCCAGGAGGACGCCTAAGGATGGAGGGACCTATCCCAGGGAACATAAGGTAAGTTCAGGTAAGTAATTTTTTATTTTTTTTTGGGTGGCATAGGGGGGCCTGATTTGTGCCCCCCTACATGCCACTATGCCCAATGACCATGCCCAGGGGACAGAAGTCCCCTGGGCATGGCCATTGGGCAAGGGGGCATGACTCCTGTCTTTGCTAAGACAGGAGTCATTTCAATGGGGGTTGGGAGTCTAAAAAAATGGCGCAAATCGGGTTGAGGCGAAAATTTTGCCTCAGCCTGACTTGCCCCATTTTTGGGCGCCCAAGCTCCATATTCCCCTACGCCGGCGCTGCCTGGTGTACGTCATTTTTTTTAACGCACACGAGGCAGCTCTGCCGGCTAACGCCGGCTAACGTCATTGAATAAATACGGCGCCCGCATCGCGCTTCAGAATGCCGTTAGCCGGCGTTAGATATTTTGACGCACAACTGCATTGGTGCAGTTGTGCATCGAAAAGTATAAATATGGCCCTAAATGTTTGAGTGCATTCTCCCTTTACACCGTACTGTACTCTGGCCCTACTTCCAGCATACAACTCTCTGAGAAACTGGACAAGAGGACGATCCACACACAAATCCATTATAATGGGCTAGAGCTTCTGGTGGCTAACACAGGCAAAGGTTGATGATAAAGCGACAAACGCTAAGAACATGTTACTGTGTCTGATCTTTTTGCACTTCTCAATGAAATACTGTTCAATCCTCTCCAACACCTTCCAAAATCCATATTGCAGGTCTGAGAGAACTTTGTTAGAGTCTGCCCATTTCTGCAATCTATTTTGAAGGATACGGCCAGAAACCTTCACCAACGAGTCTAACAGTGAAATGGAGCGATAGCAAGAAGGGCTGTGGTGATCCCTCTTCTTAAAGATCGGAACAAAAACAGACTCCGACCAGGATTGGAGAACAGCCCTCTAAAACCACAGTCAATAAAGGGGCCCATAATAAAGGATTAGATCTAAAAAGTTCACCAGGAATTCCATGAGGGCCTGGTGCTTTCCCTCCCTTACTGGTAAAAGGCCTGTTCACCTCCTCTAAAGTAAATGAAAGTCTACTGCTAGAATGTAGAAAAGCATTGGGCTCACTTAAAGATAAAAGGGTCCCTGAATCAACCCCCTGTTGTCTGGTCTCATCATAAATAGCAGAAAAATGGGCTCTCCAATCAGTCTCTGCAATGGAAATCTCTAGGGATGGGACATTGTGTGCTTTCAAATAAGGAGATTAAACTACACATCAAAACGCAGCTGAATCTTTAGAGAGGCTTGCCTCCTGCAAAGTCTCCAATGATTCACTCTTTAGATATTTCTTCCTTTGCTGGATAGCCAACTTATACTCTCTTCTAGCCATTTGTACAGCATCTTTACACCTAGGAGTATTGTGCAAAGCTTCCGTTAACCACTTATGCACTTTTAAACAAGAGGGATCAAACCACCCTTTCTTCTTTAGAGGAAAACACTTCCTAGTGGATGGAAGTCTGTTTTTTATCCATTTTGTAATAGAAAAAAAGGCATCAATAATTACTTTAGGGTCAGCAGTTTCATCTAAACTCAAAGCCTTCTCTATGGGTTACAATTACATGTTCTAAAAACCCACTAGGCTCCACCTGACTCCATCTCAGTGTATATCCATTTAAAGATGTGATCTCAACATTCTTAACCATGACTGGAATCCCCTGTGAGGAACCCTTGCTGTCCTGTTCAAGTCTGAGATGTACACTCTGTGGATAATGATCACTAAGTGATATGATATTGAGTGTGTATAAATGTTGGATACCCTGTAAGAATGCCCATAACAAAATTAAAAAAGAAAAAATCAATAACAGTACCTTCTCCTCTTCCTTTATAAGTACATTTAAATGTTACTTGCGGGTTAGATACTTAGTTACAGAAGGCCAAGTTATATTTGAACAGTAACTCATTCAGCTTCTCCCCATAAGAAATGTGTGAGAAATGTGGTTGCTCCTAATTTTTGGGGGGTTATAAATCCACAAACTTTACTTGATATGGTACAGCACAAATAAATGTCAAAATCCCCACCCCACATAAACACAGGCTCTCTCATGGTCCCATTACATTTATGCTCCGAATTGTCAACAAGCTGCTTAAGAACATTGACTATCTCAGGGAGCACAGCATTATTATAAAGGTTCACCACCCCTAAAAGGGTAGATATTGACATTTCACCAGTAATAATCTGATAATACATATTAGAACATTGGAATGTTGGAAGCTCCATTGCAGACAATAGAGTGTTCTGGGCTTTTTCTGGCTTGTAAAACATTCCAATGTTCTCTTTGTTTACAGCAACAGCTGTGAACAAAGGCCTCACAGAGCCTGAGGGGATTCCAATCCCCTCAGGCTCCGTGAGGACTTTGGTTTATTTATTAGAAGATTCTACCCTCTAGTGGCAGAATGTTCTAATAGCCTTAGAGCCCACCATAGCGGGCTCTACTGGCAAATAATGACCCGCTTCCTTGTTAAAGGCCCTCTCCTTCAGCTCGGGCCTTTAACGCTGGAACGGGCCTTTAATGGCCGGTAGAGTCCGTTACGGCAGGCTCTAAGGCTATATTAGACAATTCATACGTTACATTAAGGAGAGTCACGTAAATAGAAACATATGTGCATAGCTTACCCTCCCTTGGCCTACCAGAACAAGATGGCACAGCAGGTGTGTGAAACGTTCTGTAGCCCTGTAAATTAATAGGATCCACAGCCCAGGTCTCCTGCATACATAAACAATCCATGTGGCAATGGATTTGAAAGTTTCCGGAGGTGTTGCCACTGAGGATGATGATAACTCCAAATTAGTTGACCGTGAGGCTGCCCTATCAGACAAAGGATAAACAGCCCCCTCATAACTAATACAGGGTCCTGAAGTAAGACTGTCCCAAGCACAGAGTCCATTACAAGGGGGTCTAGAGGCCGAATAAAAGTGTCCATTAAGTCAATCGACTAAACGTGTTGTAAATAAAGCCAGCAACAACAACTCAGGAATGGGAAGTTTATTCAACGAACTCCTCAACGCCAACACCGATCCAACGACTCCTCACAGTTCTCTCAGCATTCCAAGGTAAGCTCCCAGCCAGTCCATTTGTCCACACATTCTAAGGAGGACCAGGAGTGTAACAATGGTTGATTATTTACAACTTGGTTCAAATATTCACTTAAAGTTTCTCTCATTACAGTAATATTAATTATGAACATAACATATTATTTACAAGAATTTGAGAATGATAGTTCTAGTCTTTTATATTCATATCATTACTACTTTCACATACTTATAACATATCTCCCTTCCTTAATGAGGGAAAACAAAGTCTTTATGCCAGGTTGGGCTTCTCCTGATCCGGGTGTTGCTGCTCCGATGCCGCATACCAATTGAGCTAGTGGCTTCACTTCCTACTTCCGAGTTCCCTTCCAGCTTGTTCTCCGTCTCCTAGTGGCACACAATACGGTCCATACTCCAAATCATACCATCCTCCAATTTGACAACATTTCTGTAGATTTCTCTAATCCTAAGGGGATCAGAAAATGTACTACCATTATTCTGCATGCGAACTGGGAGCTTGACCTTGACCCATTGCCCTACTTGCCATGTTCTATCCTTGGTACCATATTTGTTATTGTACCATCTCCTGTATTTTTCTTGTTTTTGTCAAACACATTAAGCAGACACTTCTCTTTGCTCACACACTTGCTCACCTCCCTTCAACCAGTTAGGATTCAGTTTGGTTCCCGGATGTCTTCCTTTTAAGGACTGAAAAGGTGACAGCCCTGTAATTGCATTAGGTGTGGTGTGATAAGGCCATAACATTTGGTTTAGTGTTGCTTCTCCTGACATACCTGACACTCTTGCTCTTTGAATGCACTCTTTAAACATTCTGTTCATTCTCTGGACTAACCCATTGGCCTTGGGATAGTATAAAGCGGTCCTGAAATTATGAATGCTCCAGCTTTTGAGGAATTCCTTCATGGCATCTGAAGTGAATTGCATACCGTTATCTGTCACCAGTGTACTGGGAACTCCTTCCCTCTTGAATGCTTCTGTTAAAAAATTAACAGCATCCATTGTTGTTATTTGATTTACAATTTTGAGCATTGTCACATTGTCCAATGTGATTGGTAATCTATTAAAACGAAGATGTAACAACCCCTACCCCCCAGATGGTTTCCTGGTCCTAATATGTCAAGTCCTAGTTTATCCCAAGGTTTCACAGGGACACTCACAGGTGACAGCGGGGCGTGTTAGATTAGTTTTGTCACTCATGGCATACGCAGTGCAATCTCTCACCATATTTTCTACCAACCAATCCATTTTTAGAAACCAATACGTAGCTCGCAATTTATTTTTTGTAAGACTTCGCCCAAGATGTCCTTCGTGTGCTAGCTCTACCAGTTTGTCCCACAGCTTGCTAGGGGGTACAATTCTCTCTCATGGCCAGCTCATTAGAAATGTGAAGTTCTGATCTGATATCCCAGTATCCCTTCAGATCTTCCTCCACGTCTCTCAATTTATTTGGCCACCCACTGATAATCTTCTCCCTTAGTAGTTGTAGTATGCGATCCTTCCTAGTTTCTTCCACCCATTCCTCCTTCGTGAGACTTGCAAGTTCTACTAACAACACTTGTTCTGGTGTCTGCATTCCCATCTTACACTCCTGCATTTCCATCTCTTCCAAACTATGCTTAGTAGATCTGGACAGGTAATCGGCTATGGTATTCTTTCTACCTGGAACATATATCACGCCAAAATTGTAACCTTCAAGGCCCATTATCCACTTAGCTATGCGTGGAGTGGCGCGTTCCCTATTTTGAGTAGTAAATATGTTGACTAAGGGTTTATGATCAGTTCTAATCGTGAATGGTAAACCCCACAAGAAGAACTTAAAGTGTGTTATGGCCCAGAAGCAGGCTAGGGTTTCTCTTTCGATAGTGGAATAGTTTCCCTCTGCTCCACATAACGCTCTCGATGCAAAGGCTATGATTCTTTCTTGTCCATTAACACATTGAGACAACGTCACCCCCAATCCTTGGCCGCTAGCATCCGTAGTCACCCATGTTTTTAGTTTGGAATCAAAATTTCCCAAATGTGGAGACTGAGCTATGGCTTCCTTGACATTGCTGAATGCCAGTTGGCATTCAGTATTTCATATAAAAGGAATATCTTTCTTTAAGAGCACCCTCATAGGAGCCGTGACCATGGCAACATTTTTTACAAACTTCGCCATGTATTCAGCTAGGCCTAAGAAGGATTTGAGCTCCTGTTTGTTAGTGGGAGCGAATGCTTCCTTTACGGCCTTTACTAAATCATGTTTGGGGTGGACACCATCTTTTGAGATTTTATGCCCTAGGTATTCTACCGATTCCACACCGAATTGACACTTCTCTCTCTTAATTGTCATCCCAGCTTGACTCAAAACTTTGAATACCTCCCTTAGGGTATTGTTGTGTTTGTCTTTACTGTCACCATAGATCAACACATCGTCCTGTAAACATAGGACACAATCAATGTCTTGCAAGATATTTTGCATGATGCGTTGGAACACGTCAGCTGCAGATGCCAGGCCAAATGGCATCCTGCGATACCTGAAAGCTCCGAACGGTGTGATGAAGGAGGTGAGAGAACATGAAGAAGGGTGCAACTCAACTTGATGGTAAGCCGAGGACAGGTCAATGACGCTAAAAAACCTGGCTAGACCCATGGTGCTTAGCATTTCATTAATCCTGGGCAAGGGAAACCTCTCCACCCAAATATTGGCATTCAAGTCTCTTAAGTCCACGCACACATGTATGCCTTTACCTCCAGGTTTCCTGGCTACCACGATGGGAGCTAGCCATAAGGAGCTTTCAATCGGTTCAATGACCCCCAACTGTTCCAATCTGTTTAATTCCTGTTTCAAAGGTTCTAGCATAAGGAACGGAATTGGTCTTACTTTATTGGAAACAAGAACTGCTCCTTCCTTAACAATGATTTTATACTGGTAGTTAATCAGCCGACCTAACTTATCTTCGAATACTCTGGGAAACTCTTTACATATTGCATACCCACTACCCGAATTTTCCACTAGTAGCACTGGTTCCTTCATATTAGGGTCTAGGCGTATGCCCAATTCTCGCTGATGTTCCCAGCCTAAGAGATTGGATCCCTTGCTAGTAAAATATACCTTGCCCATGGTCCGCCTATCCTTAAATGTTATGTGCATGCTCAACATTCCCTTCAACGGTATGGGATCATTATTGTACCTACCCGGGGAAATGTCCACTGGTTGTAATATGTATCTTTTCTTCTTGAAACTGCTTTCGTAGATGCTATAATTTATAAAAGTGAACGGGGAACATGAATCAGCAAACACGCTTACATGCTCACCATCCAGAGTAATGTCACATGAAGGGTATGCCCAATTTCTACACTTTGTCTCATTACTTCCTTTCATTTGTAACACAAATTTGCTATGAGAATCCTGGGAGTCTTCTACTTTATGCATCACTTTCCTTCCATTATATTCATTTTTGTCACCTTTGCATACTCTTGCAAAATGTCCCCTGGCTCTGCATTTTCAGGATATGCAATTCCGAGCCGGACACTCCGGGTTGTTAGCAAGATGTCTGCTATTACTGCATCTATAGCATCTATTTCTCGTGCTTTCAGGGTTGTTTTTCCTAAGTAAGACTTCCTGAACCCTACTTTCTTCCTCAAATTTCGGTTCTCTACACTCCTGTTTGGAACGGACCTTGACCTCCCTCACCTCTTCCACTGTGGTGGCACTTTTTATTAACTTCATGCACTCTGCTGTGTGCTCAATACTCTTGGCAACCTCAATAGCCTGTTTTAAAGTGGGGTTTAGGATCAATAGTTTTTCTTATACTTTAATATTGTTGGTGCATCTTACCAATTGGTCTCTAATTAAGGAGTCTTCAAGGTTCCCAAAATCACAAGTTGTCGCAAGACCTTTCAGGCAAGCAACGTAATTTGAAACTCTCTCATCTTTACCTTGCATCCTACTGAAGAACTTATGTCTTTCTAGAACGACATTAACTCTTAACCCAAAATGACCTTCTAATCTCTTGAGAGCTTTCTCATATTCATCTAGTTCCTCCCCCTCTTCCTCCTCTTCCTCAGGATCTGATAAGTTATCGTAAACTTTCCGTCCCTGTATGCCTAAATTATGTAGCAGAATATGCTGTTTTCTTAGTGGTCAGAATTTCTCCCCACCAATGGCTATTAGGTATGTTTCAAATAATTTTATCCAGTCCTTCCAAAGTAGGCTTGGTTCCCCTACCTCATTTAGGAACGGAGGGGGTTGAGGCATACTAGCAGCAGCCATGTTATGCTATGTATCTGTATAGTCAACTGTTCAGAATTTAAATTTAATATGTGATTAACTCTAATACCTTTGTACACCAGAGGAAAAAATGTGAATGTTCCTTGCTCTGCACTTTTGAGTGTAGTCTGCTATGAATTATAGTCCTCTGGAAAGATTTACATACATAACAATTGAGTTTGCATACGTCCACTGTGCACTCTGTAAGCTCCTGGAAGAAAATTAAAGCTTTGCTTGCCTTGTGGAGGAACTTCCTTAATTGTAGTCTGCCCTGAATTAATACATTCTGACTATACTTCCTTAATATACAGTTGATTTATAAAATGTAAACTTGCTGACACAGTAATAACTAGAGCAACACGTTCAGGTTCCTCCTAATTCGTATTTCCCGTATAAATAAGGAAACCTCCACCCCCAGCTGTCAGTCAACAGCGCTGTTCTGAGATCCGAAGGCAAGTCGAGAAAAACAAACAAAAGATCGACTCATGCTATCCACGTCGCGTACGAGCGACGTGGGAATATGCCTCTTCCACGCCTCAGCACTGTGGAAATGCGCCTCTTCCACGCCTCCTTACTCCGCCCTTAGGACTTTCGATGTCCCAGCTCCCCGTGTCACTTCTCTCTGCTGCTCCGATTGGCACCTCTCCGATTCACCGGGGTTCCAACCCCAAGAAGCGACGTCATCACGTCTTTCCGCCGCTCTTCCCACTGCTTGTTTTGCTGCTCCGATCGCCACTTCTCCTATTCGCTGGGTTATCAACCCAGAGGCAACGTCCACAGCTCCCTGCACCGCCCTCCGCTCGACGTCCGTAACTTCGCTTCTCCAGTCCGCAGGTTAATTAACCTGGAGAAGCACCTCGTAGAAGTCAAATTACTTTTCTTCAGCTGGAGACAGGCTACCTCCACCGCACCTCGACCAGGGCTCTCACAAGCTCTTCAAAGACGGCAACCCGACTCCTTGATTCAGTGGAGGCTCTGCAGCACGGTACCTTCAACAATGGCACTAGAACCAGGGGTGAGGAGTTCAACTGCCCCCGCACAGTATCCCACCCTCGTCACCAAAATAAGTTGTTGTAAATAAAGCCAGCAACAACAACTCAGGAATGGGAAGTTTATTCAACAAACTCCTCAACGCCAACACCGATCCAACGACTCCTCACAGTTCTTTCAACATTCCAAGGTAAGCTCCTAGCCGGTCCATTTGTCCACACATTCTAAGGAGGACCAGGAGTGTACCACTGGTTGATTATTTACAACTTGGTTTGAATATTCACTTAAAGTTTCTCTCATTGCAGTAATATTAATTATGAACATAACATAATATTTACAAGAATTTGAGAATTACAGTTCTAGTCTTTTATATTCATATCATTACTATTTATAACAAAACGATTATGAGCTGGAACAGAAAACTGATTTGTTAAGGTAGACTCCGGATTGTATTGCATTGTAATTATATTTATATAGGCCTTACTATCCCCGATGAGGCGTCAAAACACTTTTCTGCAAGTAGCACGCTACTACGGAACTCAAAAGCATTAGTGTTGGATTAGTATAGGGGCATATGGGTACATTATTAGTATAGGGAGGTATGACTTAAGTTGAGCAGAGGATGTGAGTCTGTTAGTTGGATTGAGTATAATAATCGAGGTATAGAGGAGGGAATAATCCAGAAGTGCTATTTGGGAGATCATAGTAGCAGAATGAGGTTGGGGATGAGTAAAAGTGAGATGGAGGACGGAAAAGTCTGTAGAAAGAGATTGGAGAGATCATAGTAGTAAAATGGGTTTTGCGATGAGTTAAAGGAGAGATAAATAAGGGAGGATTTAGTGGGGTTGTTTGGGAGATCACAGTAGTAAACTGAGGTTTGGTGTGAGCCAGGAGGGGTAGAGGAGGGAAGAGTCTAGGAAGGGTTATTATAGAAGTCATAGTAGTAGAATGATTTGGGATGAGTCAGGGAGTGGAGATAGAGGATAGATTGATAGAGGTATAGGGTGATGGTGAGATGGTAAAGCTTTCGAGAGAGTATTTTTTCCTCTTGTACAGTGGGACTAAAGTAATAAATATATAGATACATGATTACATAGTAAGGGAATATATGTGTAAGGGATATAACATATTGAGATTTATGTCATATCGTACAAACACAGACTTTTAAGAGTTGCAGTATTTAAAGTTAATTTATTTGTGTACTTTTATAATATTGTTTTATCTTTTCTCAATATTTCAATAGTGAAATGCTTGTTGATAAAAAGTTAAGATAATATTTTAACTACTGCAATACATAAAATAAAAACAAAGGGCCAGATGTATCAAAGCTTTTTGCATTCGCGAACGGTGCGAATGCCCGTCTGCGAATGCAAAAAGCCCTTTCAGAATGTATTAAAGGCATCCTGATTGCAATTTTAAGGAATTGCTAAAATAGCGATTCCTTAAAATTTCGACCCTGTTTAGAGAGTCGCAAATTGCGACTCTCTAAAGAAGAAATCGCAAATAAGGAATCCTTATTTGCGATTTCTAAAGCACATGTATGAAGCAATTCCTTAATGCGAATTGGGCATTAAGGAATCGCTATTACCACCAAGTTGAACTTGGTGGTAACCATGTGCAAATTTTAAAAATGCATTTAAAATGCATTTTTTAAATTTACATGTAAAGCACACATGCCCTTTTGGCATGTGTGCACCTTACATGTTAAAAAATGTTTTGGGGTGCAGCAGAGGGGGCCTTAGGCCCCCAGCACCCTGGACTTTGCATTTCACAAAATTGCGAATTCCAGTTAGGAATTCGCAATTTGGGACATGCAAAATATTCGCAAGTATGGGCCGACAGGCCTATAGATGCGAATGGGGACTGTATCGCAATTTGCAATTCGGTAATAGCATTTGCGATTTTTAAGAAATTGCTATTACCGAATCACAAATTTGATACATTGCATTTTGGGACTCAGAAATAGCGATTTCTTAAAAAACGCTATTTCCGATTTGCAAAATGCATTCTTGATACATCTGGCCCAAAGACTCTTAAGCAACTAATGAAACAACTTATATAGAAACTATGCAATGACCTATAAACATGTTAAGCGTAGAATAACATATATATATATATATATATATATATATATATATATATATACATACATACATACATAAACATATAAGTAATATATATATGCGGCATCCACATTTCCCTTCGTGTGACCACAACTACCAGCATTCCCTCGGCTTTAGGAGGTGTCCCTGGTCATCGTCTGCACCTGGTGGTGCTATAAAATGCTGCTCTCTGCTCCACAGGGTGGGATGCAACAGCTGCATTTCCCTTAGTGGGACCATGACTACCAGCATTCCCTGGGCCTCAAGAGGCGGCCCGGTCATCGTCTGCACCTGGTGGCACCATAAAGCGCCTCTCTCTGCCTTGCAGCGTGGGACGGATGCGGACCATGCCCGGGCTGCGCCTGGACCAAGGGTGGGCCTGTCCTGTGCCCTTCAGCATGAGGAAGAGGCAGGGTAGGTTTCCCCTTTTGGCTCTGCGGTAAGGTTTGCTTGTGGGATTGATATGGACTTTTCTGTTGTGGACTGAGCAGAGCATAGCTGAAGTGACACTGACTAAGGGAGAAGTGAGAGATTTTTTTGGGTTGTATTAAGAATGTTCAGTCCTGACTATTAAGGCCTGAGTATGTGGCAACAGTGACAGTTTTCTTTTATTATGTATAGTCATTATCCGTGTGATTCTGTGTCAAAGGGTCTAAGTGATGGGGAAGAGGAAACATTTGTCACCCATGGTAAAAATGAAACCCCCAAGGAACTCGGGTTCCTCTAAAATGAAATACATTATGGGAGCCATGTGTGCAATTGAGAAGCAGATTTTGACTGTTGAGTAATCCTTGCATTTATGTAAGGGGGTATTACAGGACATCTAAACTTATGCGGTCTTCCCAGACTACCACTGAGACTGTTACTAATAGTTCCAATAGGGTGTCTGATAGTTAAAAGCAGATCCATTGCAGATTTCCCTTCTCCTAAAATACATTTCGATGATGTTAACTCTTTGGTCACTGCTAATAAATCATTAGATTTATACGTGAGGTCTGCACTGGATTCATTGTCCACTAGAGTAACAGAGGTGCAATGTTTGCTTGCCACCTGTTTGGATCTATTAAAGTTGATTCCCAAACAGGCTGACAGCTCATATCCCCCTGAAGGCCGAGATGGTTGCACGCTGGCAGCTGTAACATCTTTAAGTGCACCTGCGAAGCAGAAAAACTTACCCCAAACTTTATCTTGCAGAGAGGCATGTAAGGGCCCTACTATTTGTCATCCTAGTACTAGCTCAGGCCATTTATCATACTCACAGATATCACCAAGTATACGAGCTGAAGAGGTGATATATACTGATTCACAGCATACTATTCATAGTATCACTTATGGTCCTTTTTCAGCTAATAAAGCTGATTAATTAGAGTCCAGTGTAGCAATGAATTTGCCCAATGCTCCAAAATCTTTGGATCTTGATCCGGCAGTAACACCTTATGTGGTAATTTTACTGAATGTTCCTCCACTACCGTTTGGGGGTGGGGAGGACTGGGACTCACTGAGAAATGAATCTTTGAATTGGCTGGCCAGAAAAACAGGATTGACTAGGGTTTTGTTTGATGATTTAAAAATGGTCAGGAGGGTGAATTGGATTGGAAAGGGAAGGAAGTCCTTTTCTGGGGACCATGTTGTGTTGTCTTTTAAAACTCTGCTTCGGGTGGAGACAAATCTGCAGAGAACTGTTTAACAATAAACGTCTCCTTATCAAATAATCATTGTACCACCCCTTATTTTTGTATCAGACTGTAAAGAGGGTTGGTGATACTAGTCTAGTATTCACAGCACAACACAACTCAGGTCCAACCTACCTAAACAGTTACATCTTCTTCCACCAAAAACCCGTAGACCTCTGCTTCACAAGACTCCTACTCACACACATCTCACTTACACACAAACCCGGATCAGGGGGACGATGCTCTCTCACATCACTTCTAAAGTGTGGAACGACCTCCTACTCCATATCAGAGCTTTGTCCTTTCTTCTTGAATTCCATTAGAAGCTGAAGACCTGGCTTTTCAAACAACCCAACTTACTATAGGCAGGGTGAGCACTGCTCAGCGCCAGAACACCCTGATAGTGTGCTTTAAAAATACACCTAACATAACATAACAGTGTAAATCAATGTAAGCCTATCGGCGAGCCAGACTTGTCGCAGTGAGAATCAACTTTGGAGGTTTTGCACTGTCAAAACATGTAAAACATTAAGGGGGTTATTCTAACTTTGGAGGAGTGTTAATCCGTCCCAAAAGTGACGGTAAAGTGACGGATATACCACCAGCCGTATTACGAGTTCCATAGGATATAATGGACTCGTAATACGGCTGGTGGTAAATCCGTCACTTTTCCGTCACTTTTGGGACGGATTAACACCTCCTCCAAAGTTAGAATAACCCCCTAAGTATATATGCCCTACTTTTTTAATACAAATACCATGCACTCTTCCCTATAGTCCATTAAGGCCTACTTTAGGGGGAACTTATAAGTATTAACAAGGATGTTTTAGTCCAAGCAAAAGGTTGACCTTCCCAGGTTGAAATGGCAGTTTAAAACTACACACACAGCCTGCAGTGCCAGGCCTGGAAGACATGTTTTGTTTTGCAAAGCTACTGTGGTGGGGGACACAATGACTGTTGCAGCCTACCACTAGTAGCATTTAATTTGAAGGTTCTGGGTACAGGTGATACCATATACCAGAGATGAATAAGCAAATTAACCGTGCCAATCAGGTGTGCATCAGTTTTAACACATATGGAAGGGAGGGTGCAAGCACTTTACCACTAGTTAGCAGGGGCAAAGTACACAGAGTCCTAAGGTTAACAAAAATGGGCACAGCAACAGAAGGCAAAACTCTGGGGTAATACCACTCAGATGTTTTTTCCAATCGACCAACTGTTACAAATACAGACGGAATAGCCTATTTTGGCAAGTACATGTGTGTAAGTGGATTTGCGAAACACAATAAAATGATATAAAACTGGTATATTGAATTCCCCACTGCTAGTATTGAGCTGTCAACAAAGTGCATGCATTATCTTTACTTAGGATCCCACCTTGCATAGCTCCAGTTTCATTGTCATTTCTGTAATGTGGAGAATGTTTCCCCTTCATGCTTACATGACTTAGAATACATTTGCAGAGCCAATAGGTCACTCATTTGGGACCTATTGGCTTTGCCAGTCTACTTTGGCAATGTTGTACAGCATTAGGAAGATTTTGCGCAACATGACATAAAAAGGAGTGATGACACAGTTGTATCATTTTCTAGGTGTGTGTGTGCATGATGATCTGTGTGTCTGCATGTGTCATTATGCATGCATAATAAAATGAGTCTGACTTTCCAAAAGAATTCAGGTTAGCAAAAATAAAAAAAATAGATTGAAGTAGTGCAAACATGCATTTTTCAAGGCAGAGGTGCAGGCAGCAATTTGTTGTCTGGCCTTACCTCAAAAGAAAAAAAAGAAAAAAGGATTACAGGTTGGCGCAATTTAGGAAAGAGAGAGGGAAGCAGCAGGGTACCCGGAGGGGGAGATGAAAAGCATCACACGAGGGAGCACAGCACTGGGAGTAGAGTACAAGCACATGATGAGCACAGCACTGGAAGTAGAGTACAAGCACATGATGAGAAAGCCACACAGAGCAAGGAGGAGGGAGAGTTTAACAGGGAGAGGTACACAAGATGGAGCTTACAACAAGAGAGAGACAGCAACACAGATCATATGGGGCAGGTATTTGGTGGGAAAAAGGAACAAAAGGTAAAGAGTTGGAAAACACATGCACTTTCATGGAGTACTTAAGGAAAAAGAAACATGTAGTTCCTTAAGTGAGTGAGGAGGGCAATAATAGAAGTTGATCAAGTAAAGAGGCTCTGCTCCAGGACCAGCACAAGATGGAATAGGAGGGACAAAGAAATTCATTGAATTAGAAGCAAGCAAACAAGAGTGGCAATAAAGCCAACAAATAGTAAGCAATAGGCAGGCTCTAAATCCATTGTACGTTCTTGGCAAACCCACAATAGATATTTTCCAAACAAACAGCTAGCAATATCTAGTAGGCGAGACCTAAAAATGGGTATGATGCTGTCATTTGACTTGCAAGCTTAGGGCCAGATGTACAATGCCATTTTGCATTTCCTTATGGTGCGAATTGCTATTTTGGCCCATAACGAAATGTAAAATGGGCTTTTCTGATGCACAAAACCGTTTAGGGAATCACAGATTGCGATTTCTACCCAGTAGAAATCTCAATTTGCGATTCTCTGAATAGAAAATTGCACATAGGGATTACTTATTTGCGATTCCTATTGAGATGTTTAAACAATTTCCTGAATGCAAATTGGGCATTTAGGAAATTCAGTTACCATTGACTTCAAGTCGATGGTAACCATGTGCAATTAAAAAAAAAAAGCACCCCAAAATGCTTTGATTAAAGTGCAATAGAGCACACACATGCCTCTTTCGCATATGTGTGCTCTACATGTGCACCACTATTTTTGTGGTGCATTTCGGGGGCCTTTTGCCCATAGCCATCCTTGGTTTTGCATTTCCCAAATAGCGATTTCCTAACAGGAAATCACTATTTAGGAAATGCAAAACAGGCCTATTGTCACAAATGGCATAGGATTTCTTAGTTGCTGTTGCCTAATAGCGATTCCTACTTTGCAGGAATTGCTATTATGAAATCTGTATCTTGATACATAGCATTTTGCATTTCCTTAATAGCAGTTTTCATGAAGTTGCTATTTAGGTAATGTAAAATTGCATCTACGTACATCTGGCCTTTAGAGAGTTTTGGCACTGATGAATAAACAGAAACATTAAGGCATTCCATTGATTTTTCTTAACCAAAGTGGGTGTAATTTCCTTTTGCTAGCAAATAATATAGGGGGTCATTCCGACCCTGGCGGTCCATGACCGCCATGGCCGAGGGCGGCGGAAGCACCGCCAACAGGCTGGCGGTGCTTCCTGGGCTATTCTGACCGCCGCGGTCAGAAAAGGGGAACCAGCGGTTTCCCGCCGGTTTTCCCCTGGCCCAGGGAATCCTCCATGGCGGCGCTGCTTGCAGCACCGCCATGGGGATTCCGACCCCCTTCCCGCCAGCCTGTTTCTGGCGGTGTCCACCGCCAGAACCAGGATGGCGGGAACGGGTGTCGTGGGGCCCCTGGGGGACCCTGCACTGCCCGTGCCACTGGCATGGGCAGTGCAGGGGCCCCCTAACAGGGCCCCACAAAGATTTTCACTGTCTGCTTTGCAGACAGTGAAAATCGCGACGGTGCCACTGCACCCGTCGCACACCTGCAACTCCGCTGGCTCCATTCGGAGCCGGCTTCCTCGTTGCAGGGGCTTTCCCGCTGGGCCGGCGGACGGCCTTTTGGCGGTCGCCCACCGGCCCAGCAGGAAAGTTGGAATGACCGCTGCGGTCTTTTGACCGCGGTGTGGTCATTCGGCGGTAACCGCATGGCGGGCGGCGACTGCCGCCCGCCGCGGTCAGAATGACCCCCATATTGTGTATGAGTTTTTGATTACGATGTGAACTGTTTTGAGACTGATGAATGACCAGTTTAGTGACTGTGTGATTTTAAGAAATATGTCAGGTCAGTCTGGGGTTAGTGTCAGAATGAGGCAGTTGAAGATGATGGTGTTTTTTCACATCAAAAGCCAACAAACTCCTCATACCCTGTGTGCTTTTAAGACTATTTCCCAGACTCTGTCAAGTTTCTGTTAACCAAATCATAGATATTGTTCACTCCATGAATGTGTTGGAAAAAAAAACACTTTAATTGAACAATGTATTAATTCTTTATAAATCTATTCAAAGGCATCATCAAACTTAGCCCCAACCACTGAGCGCATTTTAGACAGAATCTTGAGCCACATCAAATGATATAGGAGTCAAAACCAAAAAAGACATTCTGTGGAGGGTTTTCAGGCTAAACTTGGCGCTGTACTAAATATCCACCTCATTAATTGATAAAACTTGGCAAAACTAAAGTTTCTTATGAAAAGCAAAGTGGTGTAGTTCAATCGTATTCAAGCACTGTCAGAGAAGTGTCTGAAATCACAGCAGCGGGCAAGGTCTAAGTTCTTTCAAAATCTCGCACTATAATTCAGTCCATAAAGTCCAACATGTAACCAAGAATAAGAAGGTGTTGAATGCATGCCAGGGAAATCATTTGAGTAGGTTCAATCCAGGATACCTTAATGCTACAAAATGGCTCTGTCGGATGCTAGACTCTACTAATAGTAATAAATCAAAAGCTTTGAGTATTAGGTAAAATTCACACAGCTCTCATACAGATCTGAGGACATCCAACTTGCCTCAGATGCTGTGGTAATTTAAAATGAGTTCAGAAGAGTGTCACCAGAGACTGTGCTTCCTAATTGCATGATGCAGCCATAATTGTCAATACAACACCTTAGCAGGCCAAGGGTAAGCATTTAAGTAGCCTATTAGGACGATGCAGATTAAACGTCACCCTCTCTCTATCCAGGCAAAGACTCGGGTGGTGATAGCAGATTTCGTAAGGTCTCATTCGAGGGAATGCTGTATCACCCTTTAGATTTTCGAAAAAACTGAGGCACAGGGACAAACTCAGCAGTTTATATAGGGCAAACTCGGCCCAACGGCATTTGGGAGCTTTGCAGTTACATTACCACATGGACAGATTCATTTTAGAGTTAAAAATGTCAGCAAATAGAAACTTCTGAATAGCACACAGTTCATGTAAAAGTAGCACAATTGCTGGTTCTGGCAGAGCTGCTTTTTAGTTAAATGTTTATTGCTAATGTGCTTAATATCACAATAAAGGAAAGATCACCTACCGTACCATTATATATCTGCAGTTCCATGGACGATGTCAAGATACTGCGGCCGCTGATGGCAACACACCAATACCAGCCAGCGTCTTCGGCCCTCGCATCAGTCAGTAGTAGAGTATATGTGCCATTTTTCTGTTCCTCGGACAATAGAGATATTCTCCCTCTGAAAGTAGCATCTACAAACCCAACGTCGTCGATCAAACGGGTGCACCCGGTTCCTTTCCACTTGCACCAGTACTTATGTTCGTAGTTCATCTGCAGGTCATAGTGGCATTCAGTAGACACCGAACCTCCGGGAAAAGTACGAAGAATGTTGACTTTTTCCGGCACACTGATATCTGCAGGTGCAAAATGAATTATGCAGGGTTTGACGTAATCAGAAATCTCAAGGGCACAGAAGTGTATTTCTAAATGGGAATGAATTTACAGTTATTGCTTACTTTCAAATCATCCATGAGAAGCCCATTCAGTACTAAGGCGGTCATTATGAACATGGCGGTGTGGCCGCCATGCCGGTGGTGGCGGGAAATCCTATTCTATACTGAATGCCACAAGTGCACATCCCAAACGTCAGATAAATGCCATCCCGTATGGTGAAATGATAAGGGCAAGAAGGAATTGCAGCATAACCGTAGATTTTGTAAAACGTATTCAAGATATGCAACAGCGTTTTATTCAAAGAAGTTATCAAAAGAATGTGATGGAGAAAGCCACACAAAAAATCAACAGGATCAGTAGGAATGATACATTACGATCAAGTAAACAGAAAAACAAATTTAGAGATAGAGTGACTATGGTTATGGATTTCTCAACATCTTCTGATGTGTTGGGGGAGGTCATTAATTCGACACTGGGATTTACTTAGACAAGACGAGACTTTAGCGGATTTTATTACAAACAAGCCCGAGATAACGTATCGTAAAGGGAGGTCATTGAAGAACTTTTTATGTCCTAGTTATTATCGTGGAGTGAACACTGGGAATTGGTTGATGGAGCGCAGCAGAGGATTCTACAAATGTGGTCAGTGCGGGGTCTGTGATTGGGCCTGGCATGCTAAGAAGGAATTTTTGGATCACGATGGATATGAATTCAAGATATTATCAAATATTACTTGTTTGACATCATATGTGGTTTACATAATATCATGTAAGTGTGAACGTTCCTCTGTGGGAAGTACCATTCGCCCCTTGAAAGTTAGGATTGGGGATCATTTGATGGCAATAAAACAGGAGGATGAGAGATAGGTCATAGTACAACACTTAAGAACATGTGAGGGAGGCAATGTGGATCATGAGATTACGAGCAGTTGAAAAAGGGTTAAACACTGACTCAGAATTGGAATACTTCTGTATGTCTGTTAAGCTGTTTATGATGCTTATGGTTCACAATATAGTTGAAATTGCTTGAAGGTTTTGATGTGATCACAAGTTGTCCTGGGTACCAATGTGCAAATATACATATTTAATTGACCATATAACTCAAAGGATTGCAAATATATAGATATTTTTTGTATTAATAAAGAAATTGGATTAGTCAGATTGATAAGTTTCTAATTTAGCAAATAAATGCTATTTGATTTATTCTCGAGTCTTTGATAAGGACTTTTGACATAATGTAGAAGCGGTAGGTTTCCCTTTTTAAGGCAGGATGGAACTGCGATATGGTAACTGATTGGTACTACTAATGGTCAGTCCTATTTCTATTACAATGACTGAAAGAAGCAACAAACAAGGGACGCATACTCGCGTCGCTTTTGAACACACAGCGGTAACGTTCGGAATATATAGCGGCAATGTGGTAAGTGGTTTTTTTAGTTGCACTTAGAAGTTAGGGGCCAGTCCTATTTCCATTGTAATGATTGTAGGAGACAACGAATAAGAGACAACAACTATTGGACCGCAATGATATTCACTATGCGTACTCGTGGCGTTTTGAAACACAGCGGAACGGTGGTAAGCGGGTCTTCTGTTATACTTAAGAGTGTGGGCATCCGAAGTCATAAGTATAGAATTTGTAGAATTGAGTGCCATATATGAAGGTACTCAGGAGTTTTCCCGGTTATGATTATAAGTTGAGTTACGCCTTTGGGTTTTGGTTTTGAAGTTGGTTTGGGTTTACGGCGGCTTCCGCATTTTAGACATGGTGCGTTGGGAGCCGATTCATTTGTAATTGACTTAACAAGCACAGCAGTTTTTACAAGTAATAGTCCATTGGCGTTAAAGGAAAAGAGGGTGTCTTTTATGAAAGCTAAGTTTAGAACATGTAAAGCATACGGACAGTTGTCATTAATGGGAGACATTTCAAAATGTAAAATAGCAAATGGTGGTAACTATTTACATCGATCTATTCCAGATATTCTTGATTGGAATTGAGGAGAAATTATTGAAACATTGCAAGAGAGATGCAACCTAGATTTAGCAGGTATTAACTGTGGTATAAATGTTTGCTTTTCTGGTCTCACATAACGTTAACATCATTTTCTATAATTTCGGACACACTAATTATAATTTATATATTATACATTATAATTGATATAATTTTTTATGTTTGCACATTTGGGGACCAGACTGTGTTTTAAAAAGATAAATGCAGTAACATTATAAGTTAAACAGACTTTAGTTATATAATGGTAGTGAATAAATGTTAAATTATTAAATAAGTATGAAGTAGTCTATTTAAAAAATGTCTGGTCATTTATGTATTTTCTTACTGTAGCTGTATGAAGAGTATGTACATATTTGTTAACTAATAGCATGTTATTGGAGTACTTATGGAATATTTAAGTTCTCATGAGATATGCTTTTCACTTGGAAGTTGGCAGAAAGTTCCCACTCTTTGCATGAAGGACAAACACAAATTGTATATATAAAAATAAAACTGTTCAGATTAGTGTTGGGTTAGATCTGATCTGTAGCTTAACTTGAATTTATGTATGAATTACAGCCCTGAGGAAGTCATGGGGTACACCGCTGATGAAACATGTGTTGGCAAGCATGGATGCTGGTGAACTTTGATTATGATGGAATATCAATTGACTGGCGATTCAAGTTTTGAAGGAATCATGGAATGAAAGAGATGGACATTATCTCAAATGGACTTGTTTGATGTGTGCCTTACATTTTTGTATTTGACTATCTATGACTAGTCACTGAGCTCAAGAAGTAGTGGGTGATCTTCTTCTAAGTGCACCATCAGTAGTTTTTGAAATATAGCAGATAAATGACAAGTAGCGCCAGCTGCTCCGGTTGGTTCACCCATTAATTGTAACACAGCACCCCTGGGGGCCCCTGCACTGCCCATGCATTTGGCATGGGCAGTGCAGGGGCCCCTGTGCCGTGCCCCATTGCGCAGGTCACTGCCCGATTTACGGGCAGTGATCTGCGTGACGGGTGCAGCTGCACCTGCCGCACAGAGGCATTGACGGCGGCTCCACATGTCCCGGCCAGGCATTCCTCTGGGCCGGCGGGCAGAAACAATTTTTCCACCCGCCGGCCCAGAGGAATGTGCATTATACAGCCAGCGGGGTTCCAGGGGCGCTGGCGGTCACGGAGAAGACTGCCAGCATGAACACGGCGGTTTTCACCGCCGTGTTCACAATGAGGGCCTAAGTTTTCTTTATATTCTGTTACCTACTGTGTGCGTTTCCCAAACGCAGCAGTTGAAGTAAATGTGGTAGGAAGGAAGAAAGAACCTTGATGAGCTACCCACAACAGACATAGAGCAAGTTACCATCTTAAATAGTCAAAAGAAAAAATTGGAAAGTATTTGAAAGACCTGGACTGGCATATTAGGAGCAAGTTTTTTTAAAAAAGTTTGTAGGAATTTATTTTACAAACATCTGCAAATGTGTTTCGAAATGTTTATTTGTAAACAGTTTGCTGTCCCAAACAAGATGCTTCATGGGCAGGGTCGAATTTGGACAAAAATTAGGAATAGACGTCAAAATAAATGTGGCCTCATTAGTGAATAGAAAGAACAAAAGTGGCGCGTGTTTCCAAATCGGGGTAATTTTAAACTTGTCAAGACACGTTGTACATAGGTTTTGCAAGGTATGGGAGGCTGCAGTGATTTGAGCTTCTGGCAGGCAATGTTTGTTTTAATATCATGTAAATCAACAATAAACAATCATTGGCACAGCCAAAAGGTCTCACTATAAAATGATCAGTTGGGTTTGGCAATGTGTTTTGCTGTGTGTATACCAGTGCGGCTGCTGTCCAGCATAGCTAAAAGTTAGTGGCGTGGAGAGTCAGAGTCGAGCAGGGGAGTAGAGTGTTTTATAGTGGATTTTTTGGAGTGTCGTAGAGTGTCATAGTGTGACTCCGCGGAGATCAGCGGTGTCCCCCTCGCGGACAGCTGTCAGATTGGCGGTCTGTGTTTCGGGTGGCCGGTCCTGCTGCAGGCCACTTTTTGGGCTGCAACCTGCTTTTTGTGCCAGGGCGTGTCCTGGGAGTCGTCTCTTGGGCTCTGGGTCATGCTGTGCTCATTTGCAGCCCCCATAGTTTGCTCACCTGTTTTCTGGATTTCTTTTTCTCCTTTCATTTTCTTTTCCTTTTTTCTCCTTCCTTGGCCATATTTTCTTCTTCTTTCCAGGAGTCTGTGTTTCCTTCCCTGCATGCATTGCTTTCCACCTTTTCTACTATTGGCTATTTTTCTATTCACCTGTATTTGGCTTTCCCACTCCAAGATGGTTTTTCCTTTTGCCTCTTTTCAGGAGTTTCTGTGATCTGAGGTTTTTTTCCCAATATTGTTTTTTTTCCTCTGGGACTCCTTCGTGAGGTTACGGCCTGCTAGGAGCTATACTGTCAGCAGCACCGTGGCTACTGGAAAGGGTCGCCCTTACCTTGGCTAATCCAGAACAAGCAAGAAATCAGGTGGTGCCCGAGGCTCGCAGATTACAGCGGTAAGAAGCATGCAATTCTTGACACCGAGTGGATTGGAGGGGAATGCAGTTCAGTGGGGGGTTTGAGTGGATTGAAGTAGTGGGGTGGACCTAACTGGAGTAGAGTGGGGTGGATTGGATTGGGTTTGAGTGGGGTGAATTGAAATTGGGTGAGATGGATTGGATGGAGGTGAATTTGAGTAGGGTGGATTACATTGGATTAGAGTGGGTGGATTGGAATGGAGTGATAGGAGTGGGGTGGACTGGACTGGAATGGAGTTGGATGGATTGCATTGGAGTGGGTTTGATTGGATTGGATTGGAGTAGGGTGGGATGGATTGGGATGGGGTGGGGTGGATTGGATTGGGATAGAGTGGGGTGCACTGGGGCAGAGGGGAGTAGTTTGAGGTGTGGTGGAGTGGGGTGGATTGAAAAGGGATGGGGTGTACTGGATTAGGTTGTGGTGGGTTGCAGTGGAATGGATTGGAGTGGGGTGAATTGGATTGGGGTGTGTTGGATTACACTGGGGTGGATTGGAGTGGGGTGGATTGCTTTAAATTGGGGTGGACTGGAGTGAAGTGGGGTGGATGGCTTGGATTGGAGTGGATGGACTGAACTGGGATGGGTTGGGTGGATTGGATTGGGTGAGGTTGATTGTAGTGGGGTGGATTGTAGTGGAGTGGATTGGATTGGCATGTAGTGGATTGAATTGGAGTGGGGTGGAGTGGGGTAGTCTGGATGGAGTGAAATGGGGTGTGGTGGACTGAACTGGGAAATGGGTGGGGTGGATTGGAATGGGGTAGAGTGGGTGTATTGGAGTAGAGAGGAGTGAATTGGAGTGGGGTGGGATGGATTGGAGTGGTGTAGAGTGGATAGAAATGGGGTGGGGTGGGGTGGACTGCAAGGGGTGGATTGGAGTGGGGAGGATTGGATTGGGGTGGATTAGAGTGTGGCAGAGTGGAGTGGATTGCACTGAGGTGAGGTTGATTTGATTGGTGTGGAGTGAATTGGATTGGAGTGGGGTGGGGTGGAGTGGGGTGGGATGGACTGGAGTGAGATGAATATGATTCTGAATGAATTATGAACATGGCGGTGTGGGCCGCTATGCCGGTGGTGGCGGGAAATCCCGCCAGCCGGCATGGTGGCCCACACCGCCACTTAATGAAGCCATGGAGGGCCGCCATAGGTGGCCCTCATCCACTGCCAGGCTGCCTCCGTCAGGCAGCCTGGCGGTGGGTGGCATCCTTATCCAACAGGGCAGCGGTGCTGCCCCTCGGATAATGATCCCTTAGCCTCCAGCCTTTCCCTGGCGGATTTCCCCACCAGACAAATGCTGGCGGAAGGGGTGCACCGGGGACACTAGCACAGGTGACACTTGCAGACAAAATATAGATTTATTTAAGTTTATAAGAAGACTCAAGTTAAAAAGATTTTTTAAATTGAGAGCAACAGTGGAACAACAAACAGTAACTCCAAAAGAGGGAATTGAGAAAAGTACATTTTCTATACAGAACATACAAGATACCTCAACATTACTATCTATTGCAGATTATGAAGATCTTCCCAATGTGACAACAAAAGTACTCAGGGACTTAAATATAGTATTGGATGAACATGCAACAAGTGGTCTTAGAAGCAAGTCCAAATGGACACCACAGATGAATAGTGATACTAATATTGAGATGTTCTACAGATTGGTGTGTAAAGATCTGGATAAACAATTGCATAAAAGGATCAATATTCAGGCAAGGAGCAACTTAACAAGAGGGGAATGGCAGGCATTGAAAGCATTACAGAGAGATGAAGATATTGTGATTAAGCAGGCGGACAAGGGTGGAAATATAGTGGTTTGGAATAAACAAGATTATGAAAATGAAGTACTCAGACAACTTAATGATGGGGAATGTTATGATGCCCTTACATGGAATCCAATGAAGGAATTAACAAACAAGATTAATAAGTATCTAAAAATTTGGTACTCTCAAGGCTTATTAGATGAGGATGAATATACTTATTTTAGGGTTGACTGACCCAGATTTCCATGTTTGTACATGCTTCCAAAAATACACAGAAGTAGTAGCTCTTCCCCAGGTAGACCGATAGTGTCCGTGATAGGTGGGCCAACGGAGAAGTTATCAGAATTTGTAGGTGTTTTTTTACAACCTCTGGTGATCAATTTACCATCATTTATTAAGGACACCAAACATATTTTGAGCTTGCTGTCTGATATAAAATGGGAAGATGGTATGATATTGGTCACCTTAGACGTGGTGGCTTTGTACACAAGTATAGAACATGGAGTGGGTGCAAGAGCAATGAAACATATGCTTTATAGGAGATCAGCAAGTTTTCTTGCTCATACTGACAAGATTTTAGACATAATAGAATTGATTTTGAGTCAAACAAAATTCTTATTTAAGAATAAATGGTACAGACAGAAACAAGGTGTAGCCATGGGTTCCAGATTCTCTCCCTCGTATGCTAATCTCTTTATGGGATGGTTCGAGGAGAAGTGGGTCTGGGGCTCGGGAGCAGCAGAATGGCAGTCTTACATCTTATACTGGGGAAGATACATCGATGATTGTTTAATGATATGGACGGGGTCCATTTCACAATGGGGGGAGTTTTGCAACTATCTCAATAATAATGACGCTCACATTAAATTCACTTATCATTATAGTAAAGAAAAAATTAAATTTTTGGATGTGGAACTATTAATTTCAGAAGGTAGAATTCAAAGTAGACTATATAGAAAGCCGACCTCTTGTAATTCAATACTGAATGCCATAAGTGCGCATCCCATACATCATAAATGCCATCCTGTATGGTGAAATGATAAGGGCAAGAAGGAATTGCAGCATAACTGAAGATTTTGTAAAATGTATTCAAGATATGCAACAGCGTTTTATTCAAAGAGGTTATCAAAAGAATGTGATTGAGAAAGCCACACAAAAAAATCAACAGGATCAGTAGGAATGATACTTTACGATCATGTAAACAGAAAAACAAATTTAGAGATAGGGTGACTATGGTTATGGATTTCTCAACATCTTCTGATGTGTTGAGGAGGTCAATAATTGGACACTGGGATATACTTAGACAAGATGAGACTTTAGCGAATGTTATCACAAACAGGCCCGAGATAACGTATCGTAAAGGTAGGTCATTGAAGAACGTTTTATGTCCTAGTTATTATCGTGGAGTGAACACTGGGAATTGGTTGATGGAGCTCAGCAGAGGATTTTACAAATGTGGTCAGTGCGGGGTCTGTAATTGGGCCTGGCATGCTAAGAAGGAATTTTTGGATCACGATGGACATGAATTCAAGATATCATCAAATATTACTTGTTTGACATCATATGTGGTTTACATAATATCATGTAAGTGTGAACGTTCCTATGTGGGAAGTACCATTCGCCCCTTGAAAGTTAGGATTGGGGAACATTTGAGGGCAATAAAACAGGAGGATGCCAGATATCCCATAGTACAACACTTAAGAACATGTGATAAAACAAATGTTAAAAGAAATGTAAGATTTTTTGGCATTGGATATGTACCAGTAGATCCTAGGGGTGGTTGTAGAGAACTGCAAATGAGGAGGAGGGAGGCAATGTGGATCATGAGATTACGAGCAGTTGAAAAAGGGTTAAACACTGACTCAGAATTGGAATACTTCTGTATGTCTGTTAAGCTGTTTATGACGCTTATGGTTCACAATATAGTTGAAATTGCTTGAAGGTTTTGATGTGATCACAAGTTGTCCTGGGTACCAATGTGCAAATATACATATTTAATTGACCATATAACTCAAAGGATTGCAAATATATAGATATTTTTTGTATTAATAAAGAAATTGGATTAGTCAGATTGATACATTTCTAATTTAGCAAATAAATGCTATTTGATTTCTTCTCGAGTCTTTGATAAGGACTGTTGACATAATGTAGAAGCAGTAGGTTTCCCTTTTTAAGGCAGGATGGAACTGCGATATGGTAACTGATTGGTACTACTAATGGTCAGTCCTATTTCTATTACAATGACTGAAAGAAGCAACAAACAAGGGACGCGTACTCGCAGTGCTTTTGAACACACAGTGATAACGTTCGGAATATATAGCGGCAATGTGGTAAGTGGGTTTTTTAGTTGCACTTAGAAGTTACGGGCCAGTCCTATTTCCATTGCAATGATTGTAGGAGACAATAAATAAGAGACAACAACTATCGGACCGCAATAATATTCACTGCGCGTACTCGCGGCGTTTTGAAACACAGCGGAACGGTGGTAATTGGGTCTTCGTGTTATACTTAAGAGTGTGGGCATCCGAAGTCATAAGTATAGAATTTGTAGAATTTAGTGCCAAATAAGACGGTACTCAGGAGTTTTCCCGGTTATGATTATAAGTGGAGTTACGCCTTTGGATTTTGGTTTTGAAGTTGGTTTGGGTTTACGGCGGCTTCCGCATTTTAGATGGAGTGTGTTGGGAGCCGCTTGTTTGTAATTGACTTAACGAGCACTGCAGGTTTAACAAGTAATAGTCCATTGGCTTTCAAGGACCTTAAAGGAAAAGAGGGTGGCTTTTCTGAAAGCTGAGTTTAGAACATGTAGAGCAAACGGACATCTGCAAATGTGTTTCGAAATGTTTATTTGTAAACAGTTTGCTGTCCAAAACAAGATGCTCCATGGGCAGGGTCGAACTTGGCCAAAAATTAGGAATAGACGCCAAAATAAATGTGGCCTCATTAGTGAATTAGAAAGAACAAAAGTGGCGCGTGTTTCCAAATCGGGGCAGTTTTAAGCTTGTCAAGACACATTGTACATAGGTTTTGCAAGGTATGGGAGGCTGCAGTGATTTGAGCTTGCGGCAGGCAATGTTTGTTTTAATAACATGTAAATCAACAATAAACAATCATTGGCACAGCTAAAAGGTCTCACTATAAAAAGATCAGTTGGATTTGGCAATGTGTTTTGCTGTGTTGTATACCAGTGCGGCTGCTGTCCAGCATATCTAAAAGTTAGTGGTGTGGAGAGTCAGAGTCGAGCAGGGGAGTAGAGTGTTTTATAGTGGATTTGTTGGAGTGTCGTAGAGTGTCATAGTGTGACGCCGCGGTAATCAGCGGTGTCCCCCTCGCGGACCGCTGTCAAATTGGCGGTCTGTGTTTCGGGTGGCCGGTCCTGCTGCGGGCCACTTTTTGGGCTGCAACCTGCTTTTGTGCCACGGCGTGGCCTGGGAGCCCTCTCTTGGGCTCTGGGTCATGCTGTGCTCATTTGCAGCCCCCATAGTTTGCTCATCTGTTTTCTGGATTTCTTTTTCTCCTTTCTTTTTCTTTTCCTTTTTTCTCCTTCCTTGGCCATATTTTCTTCTTCTTTCCAGGAGTCTGTTTCCTTCCCTGCATGCATTGCTTACCACCTTTTCTACTATTGGCTATTTTTTTATTCACCTGTATTTGGCTTTCCCAATCCAAGATGGTTTTTCCTTTTCAGGAGTTTCTGTGATCTGAGTTTTTTTTTCCCAATATTGTTTTTTTTCTTCCTCTGGGACTCCTTCGGGAGGTTACGGCCTGCTCGGAGTTATACTGGCAGCAGCCCCGTGGCTACTGGAAAGGGTAGCCCTTACCTTGGCCAATCCAGAACAAGCAAGAAATCAGGTGGTGCCCGAGGCTCGCAGATTACAGCGGTACGAAGCAGTCAATTCTTGACACAAGTTGATTGGAGGGGAATGCAGTTCAGTGGGGGGTTTGAGTGGATTGAAGTAGTGGGGTGGACCTAACTGGAGTAGAGTGGGGTGGATTGGATTGGGTTTGAGTGGGGTGGATGGAGTTGGTAAATTGGTATGGGGTGGATTGGATTGGAGTGGGGTGAATTGAAATTGGGTGAGATGGATTGGATTGAGGTGAATTTGAGTAGGGTGGATTACACTGGATTAGAGTGGGTGGATTGGAATGGAGTGGTAGGAGTGGGGTGGACTGGAGTAGAATTGGATGGATTGTATTAGAGTGGGTTTGATTGGATTGGAGTAGGGTGGGATGGATTGGGATAGAGTGGGTGGATTGGGGCAGAGGGGAATAGATTGAGGTGTGGTGGAGTGGGGTGGATTGAAAAGGGATGGGGTGTACTGGATTAGGTTGTGGTGGGTTGCAGTGGGATGGATTGGAGTGGAGTGAATTGGACTGGGGTGTGTTGGATTAGACTGGGTGGATTGGAGTGGGGTGGATTGCATTAAGTTGGGGTGGACTGGAGTGAAGTGGGGTGGATGGCTTGGATTGGAGTGGGTGGACTGAACTGAGATGGGTTGGGTGGATTGGATTGGGTGGGGTTGATTGTAGTGGGGTGGATTGTATTGGAGTGGATTGGATTTGCATGTGGTGGATTGAATTGGTTGGATTGAATTGGAGTGGGGTGGAGCGGGGTAGTCTGAATGGAGTGAAATGGGGTGTGGTGGACTGAACTGGGAAATGGGTGGAGTGGATTGGATTGGGGTAGAGTGGGTGTATTGGAATAGAGAGGAGTGGATTGGGGTCGGGTGGGGTGGATTGGAGTGGTGTAGAGTGGATTGAAATGGGGTGGGGTGGGGTGGACTGCAAGGGGTGGATTAGAGTGGAGAGGATTGAATTGGGGTGGATTAGAGTGTGGCAGAGTGGAGTGGAGTGGATTGCACTGATGTGAGGTTGATTTGATTGGTGTGGAGTGAATTGGATTCGAGTGGGGTGGAGTGGAGTGGGGTGGGATGGACTGGAGTGAGACGTATATGATTGGGGAGTGGTGTGGTGGATCAGATGTGAGTGGGGTGGAATGGATTGTGTGGGGAGGATTGGATTGTGGGGTGAAGTGAATAAGGTTGCGGTGGATTGGAGTGGGATGGGTGGATTGGATTGGAGGGGATTGTAGTGGACTGTAGTGGAATAGGTTGGATTGGATTGTAGTAGTTTGGATTGGAGTGGGGTGGATTGGATTGGTGTGGGGTTGATTAATCGGAGAAGGGTTGACTGGATTGGAGAGAGGTAGATTAAGGTGGTTTGTGGTAGGTGGATTGGACAGGAGTAGGCTGTACTAATGTGGATTGGATTGGACTGGAGTGGGGTAGATTAAAGTGTATTGTATTGGAGTGGGATCGAATTGTGTGGTGAGGGTGGATTGGATTGGAGTGAAGTGCATTGGGTAACAGCAGATTTAAGTGGAGTGGGAGGATTGGGTTGGATTGGATTATAGATGGGAGTGGGCATATTTCTTTCCATTGAAATGGGAATATCGTTTTGGATTAGAGTGGCCAGAATGGAGTGGGGCAGATTAGAGTATTGGAGTAAAGTGGTTGAATTGGAGTGAGGTGGCATGGATTGGAGTGGGGTGGGTGGGATTGGACTGGGTTGGATTATATTGGGTTGGATTGGACCGGAATGGGTTGGATTGGACTGAGTGGGGTGGATTGGACTAGAGTGGAGTGGAGAAGGGTGGGTGGATTAGTGGTGGGGTGGGGTGGATTGGATTGGTGTCGGTGGACTGTAATGTAGTGTGGTGGATTGTGGTGGACTGAAGTGGGGTGAATTGGGATGGAGTGAGGTGGATTGGATTGGAGTGGGGCAAGTTGTTTTGGATTGGAGTGGGTTGTTTGGGATTGGAGTGGGGCAGGGTTTAGTGCGGCAGATTGAAATGGATTGTAGTGAGGCAGCTTGGAATGGGGTGGATTGGAGTGGGGCAGATGTTTTTGGATTGGACCAGGACAGATTGTTTTGGATTGGAGTAGGGCAGATTGTATTGGGCTGGATTGGAATGGGGTGGATTGGATTGGATTGGAGTGTGGTGGATTAGTTTAGAGTGGGATGGATTGGATGGGCATGGAGTAAATAGGGATGGTGTGGGGTGGATTAAACTGGGTGTACTGTAGAGGGACAGGTTGGAGTGGGACAGATTATGTTGGACTGGAGTGGAGCAGACTGGAGTGGGCTGGATTGGAGTGCAGCAGATTGTTTTGCATTGGAGTGGTGTGAATTTGAGTGGGAGAGATTGTGTTTGATTGTAGTGGGGCAGATTGTTTTGGACTAAAGTGGGGCAGAATGGAGTGAGGTGGATTGGAGTGGGCAGACTGTTTTGAATTGGAGTGGGGCAGATTGGAGTGCAGCAGATTGTGTTGGATTGGAGTGCACCATATTGCACTGAAGCAGATTTTTGGGGTTGGGGCACATTGGAGTGGGGCAGATTGTTTTGGATTGGAGTGGGGTAGATTGTTTTGGATTGGAGTCGGGTAGATTGTTTTGGATTGCAGTGGGGCAGAATGGAGTTGGGTAGATAAGAGTGGGCCATATTGCTTTTGATTGGAGTGGATCATGTTGTTTTGGATTGGAGTGGGGAAGATTGGAGTGGAGCAGTTTGCTTTAGATTGGAGTGGGACAGATTGTTTTGGAGTGGTGCAGATTGTTTTGGATTGGAGTGGTGCAAATTGGAATAAGGCAGATTGGATTGGAGTGAGTTGGAGTGGATTGGATTGGGGTGCGTTGGAGTGGTTTGGATTGTCATGGGGTGGATTGGTGTGGGGTGAGGAGGGGTAGGTTGGGGTGGAATAGATTGGAGTGGGACAGATTGGAGTGGGGTGGATTGGGGTGTACTGCATGATTATGTGTTAAAGCATTTCAGAAATTACAGATAATAAAGAAACAATGTTGCATTCAAATATTTAGAACAAGATAATCATCATCTTTTGAGAACAGTATCCATGAGCATGGACAAAAGAAAACATGAGTGCAAAGGGAGAAAAGACGACTTGGCAAAATAAAAGCAAGTTAGCTACAACAATTTTTTTTTTGCCATTTTGTTTGTCCTGCTGGGCACATTTTTGCAACACAAGCCTTCTATTTGCAGGGCAGTAGAAGTTAAAAAGAATAAAACATTACGTCAATCACATCAGGAGCAGAAAACTGGCAATGATTACGTTGAATCAATCAGTGCTTGGTTACCTACTCTGCACAGAGGAACTCAAATAATGCTTGGTTTGACGTGACAAATTCCGAGGCTATAAAGAAGAGTGCCACGCAAGCCAACATATGGTAAGCGTGTGTGGGCTCCAAGCCCTTTACTGTACACAACAAAGTCTTGCATGCGAGGCGCATGCACTAACGTATGTACTCGGAGGCTCGACTCTTAAAAACGAACCATAAAGCAGGCCCAGAAACAGCCAAGCAACCAGCCCAAACACAGTCCTTTCAGACCAGCCCATTGAGTACTGTCTGATTGCTCAACAGGCCAGTCCGACCCTGTTCACTGGAAAATGCACTCACAGAAACATGGATGTGACATGTTTACTAACTCATGTGATTTCTGCTCAGACCTGGAATGAAAAAAAAACATGCAACCAATATGTGGAAGTTCATTACAGAGGGTTATAAAATAATATCATACTTCCATCTCGCTTCACATACTTTACATTTTTCTCTTGGAGTATTTTTGACACCACCATCCGTAGAAAAAGATTTGTGTTGACTTTTTGATGTGATATCTCGGAGGAAGAGAAAAACATTGGCTCAAGTCTCTACCCACAACCCTAAAGATTAGAAAAGGTAACAGCAGTATCCCGTGCAGAGATGTGAAAGTTAGTTCAAATAAAAACCGCATTTAAAAAAAAGGATTTTTACCAAAGACACTGGAAAGTTTTATAGAATGAGAAGTTGGGATATTTAAAAGGTGGAAGTTGTAAATTAAAAACTGATACAACATTTTTCATGCATGAAGCAACTTAAGATGAATCAAGTATTTCAAAGAATTCTCTTTGAAGTTAAAGAAGCATCATGAGAAGCTTCCACCACTGGGAAAATTCGCACAAACTATAATGAGAAAGAAAAGTTCTTCATTTTCCCTGATTACATTCTAACATCGAAAGCTAAATTGCAAGTTTATGTCCACCAGTTAGAGCTTCAAGAAAATGGCAGACCTGGCCCATTCATGCCCATGCCTTCTTTATTTTATGCCCTAGGTCCACAGTGTACATCTTACCTGTGGAAATAACCACTTGCACATCTTTCCATATTCCACCGCTCCTGAAGGTGCCTGTTCCACACCGGTACCATCCTGCATCTTCTGAAGTGAGCTGGTTGATTAGGATCCTAACCAAGCCCCCTGTGGCTTCAGGAATAATTAGGAGTCTCCCAATATATCTCTTGTCCATGTACCCTTCCGTGTCTGCTATTATGCGGCAGACGCCTGTTTGCCTCATCTTGCACCAGTACGTCTTGCTGTTCTGTGACTCTGGAAACCCGCATCTGACAGAGATGGATCCGTGTAGCTCTCCAGACACCAGTTCTAAATGGTCAGTCATATTAGGGCCTGGAAGGGCACAGAGCAATGACAACATTCAGATTTAAAGTGTGGAATACTTCATATTCAAAATGCATGGTCTTTACCTCATCGGTTCCAGTGTTTCATTTGAATTTTAAGAGAACTGAGTGAACCTGAGAAATAAACTCCATTATTATTGTGGTCAGGTGGACGACTCTCTTTCAGGTAAGGAATCAGTTAATTCACAGAGTAAGAGCGAGCTACCCACACTTCTACATTCACCTTCTACCTCCTGCTAAAATTCAACCCCCCACAACTTCACAAGATTTCCACACAGAACAAAACACAGGTGTGATGTTTTCAGGACTGGTGCTGCTGATTGCTGTGGCAATAAACTGCGTAGGTCTCAATTCAACGTTCAATCAATCAATCAATCAAAGAAATTTGTAGAGCATGCTACTCACCCGTGAGGGTCTCAAGGCGCTGGGTGGGGTGGGAAGGGGGGAAGGGGGACGGGCGAGGGAGGGTCACTGGTCGAAAAGCCAAGTCTTGAGGTTCTTTCTGAAGACTAGTAGGTCTTTGGTTTTGCGAAGGTCGGTAGGGAGGGAGTTCCAGGTTTTGGGGGCGAGATAGGAGAAAGACCTGCCTCCTGTGGTGGTGTGCTGGATGCGGGGGACTGTGGCTAGGGCGAGGTCGGCTGATCGGAGGTTGCGTGTGGGAGTGTGGAAGTTTACTCTTTCATTGATGTAGGTTGGGCCGGTGTTGTGGAGGGATTTGTGTGCATGGATGAGCATCTTGAATGTGATTCTCTTGTCTATGGGAAGCCAGTGTAGGGATTTGAGGTGTGGTGAGATTTGTTCGTGTCGGGGTAGGCCAAGGACGAGGCGCGCGGCTGTGTTCTGGATTCTTTGGAGTTTGCGTTTGAGTTTGAGTGTGGTGCCAGCATAGAGGGCGTTGCCGTAGTCCAGTCTGCTGCTGATGAGTGCGTGGGTGACTGTCTTTCTGGTCTCTGGGGGGATCCATTTGAAGGATTTTTTAAGGGTGCAGAGTGTGTGGAATCAGGAGGAGGTTAGAGCATTGATTTGCTGTGTCATGGAGAGGGAGGGGTCGAGGATGATGCCGAGGTTGCGTGCATGGGTTGCGGGGTGGGTGCAGGGCCTAGGGCGGTGGACCACCAGGAGGCATCCCATGTGGTTTTGTTGGGGCTGAAGATGATGACTTTGGTTTTGTTTGAGTTGAGCTTGAGATGGTTAGTGGTCATCCAGTTGGTGGTGTCTAGGAGAGCGGCGTGTAGGTTGGTTTTGGCGGTGGTGGGGTTGCGGGTGAGGGAGAGGATGAGTTGGGTGTCATCTGCATATGAGAGGATGGTGATTCCGTGTGCTCAGAGAATGTTGGCTAGGGGGATCATGTAGATGTTGAAGAGTGTGGGGCTGAGAGAGGTGATCTTGGTAGTGTTGGAGTGGAAGGGCGGGAGGTGGACTTTCGGCGTTCGGTCGGTGAGGAAGGAGGAGAGCCAGTCTAAGGCTTTGTGGCAGATTCCTATGTTGTGGAGGCGTGTGAGGAGTGTGTGGTGGCAGACGGTGTCAAAAGCTGCGGAGAGGTCTAGGAGGATGAGTGCGACGGTCTTGCCTTTGTCGATTTTGGTCCTGATGTCGTCAGTGCATGCGATGAGGGCGGTTTCTGTGCTGTGGTTCTTGCGGAACCCAGATTGTGAGGGGTTAAGGGTGTTGGTTTCTTCAAGGAAGTGGGATAGGCGAGTGTTGACTAATTTCTCTGCAACCTTGGCGGGGAACAGGAGGAGGGAGATGGGGTGGTAGTTGGAGAGGATCTCCGGGTCGGCTTGTTTTTTTTTTAGGAGAGCGGTAATTTCTGCATGCTTCCAGTGGTCTGGGTAGGTGGCGGAGTCAAAAGAGGAGTTGATTATGTTGTAGAGTATGGGGGCGATGGTAGGGCTAGCTTTGTTGTAGATGCAGTGTGGACAGGGGTCGGAGGGGGAACCGGAGTGGATGGAGTTCATGTTTTTTTCCGTATCTTCGTGTGTGGTAGGGGTCCATGTGGATAGTGTGGTGGTGGCGTCTTGAGGGGGGGTTGAGTTGGGTGGGAGAGGGGTATGTGTGGTGAGTCTGTGTGATGTGAAGCTGTTGTGGATGTCCAGGATTTTGTGGAGGAAGTGGTTGGAAAGGGCGTCACATAGGGGCTGTGTGTGTGTGGGGTCTATGTTGCTGGCTTTGGGTTTGGCAAGTTCGTTGATGATGGTGAAGAGTTCTTTGCTGTTTTGGGAGTTGTTGTCAAGGCGTGTCTTGTAGTGAACTCTTTTAGCGGTGCGTATGAGTTGGTGATGGGTGCGAATGTTGGTTTTGAGGGTGGAGAAGTTGGTTGAGGAGGGTTCTAGTCTCCATATTTTCTCAGCTTGGCGGCATTTGCGCTTGGAGTCTTGGAGTTCAGGGGTGAACCATGGGGCGTTCTTGATGTTGCGGGTAGTGATGTGTCTTCTGAGGGGTGCTAGTGTGTCTGGTCAGGTAGTGATCCATTTGGAGAGGTTGTGTGCACCTGTGTTCGGGTCGTTGGTGTGGGGGGGGTTATGGGCCAGCTGGGAGTTTAGTCATTCTGTGGGGATCTTGTCCCACATGCGGTAGGGTGTGGTGTGTTGATGGTAGTGTGTGGGGGGTTTGGTGAAGGAGAAGTAGACGCAGTGGTGGTCTGTCCAGAGGAGTTCGGTGGTGTGGGTGTAGGCTATGTGTTGGCTTGAGGTGAAGATTGCACCCAGCGTGTGTCCTGCTGAGTGGGTGGGTGCGGTGACCAGTTGTTTGAGTCCGAGGTTGTTGAGATTGTCTATTAGGGAGGTAGTGTTGTGGTCTTGTGGGTTTTCTAAGTGAAAGTTGAAATCACCGAGGATGATGTTGTCTGTGGAGGTGAGGGCGTACGGGCTGATGCTGTCTGCGATGATGTCGCAGAAGGCGGGGCGTGGTCTGGGTGGTCTGTAGACTAGTGTACCTCTGAGGGTGGAGTTGTTGTTGATGTATACGAGGAAGTGCATGTGTTCAGTGTTGCCGATAGTGTCTTGGGAGTTGGTGGTGACTTTGATGGTGTCTCTGTGTAGGATGGCGATGCCTCCGCCTGGCTTGTTTAGGCGGTCTATGCGTTGGGGTTTGTATCCCTAGGGGGTGGCTATGGCTATGTCGGGTTCTGAGGAGAGGTTGGTCCAGGTTTCCGTGAGGAAGGCGATGTCAGGTGAGTGTGTAGTGATGAGGTCCCAGAGTTCTATGGCATGTTTGTGAATGGAGCAGATGTTGAGTAGCAGGCAGTTCAGGTGGTTGTGGTGGGTGGCGTTGGTGTGGTGCATGAGGGTGTTGTTGCAGGGTGTGTTCTGGTTGTGGGCTGGTGTGCTGCGGGGTTGGTTGGTGGGGGCAGGGTGGGTGAGTTTTGTTTTGGGGGTGTTGTGTTTGTTGAGGGTGGGGTCGCTATGGTTGGTGTGTGGTGTGAGGGATGATGAGCAGGAGAAGTGGCAGGTGTAGCAGGTGAAGGGACCATGAGTGTGTGTGGGGCTAGATGTGGTGCATGTGGGGTGGGGGACTGGGTTGAGGGAGTGGAGGGTGAGGGGGGAGTAGGTGTGTCTGGGAGGGCCAGGGGTTCTGGCGCTGGGCGCGGTCCAGGCGTGGGCGGGCGCAGACGGGCTTGCCCACGGCCGCGCCGCAGCTGCCATAAGAGGAGGGGAGGGTGGGAGTGGCAGCTGGGAGGCGGGAGGGCCTGTCCTATGAGAGGGCTGGGGCCGCAGGGGATGCAGCGGCGGGGATTGGAGAGAGAAGAACAGTGAGAGAAGAACAGTGAGAGAAAGGAGGTGGGAGGCAGGAGGGGCCGCAGGGGACGCAGCGGCGGGGATTGGAGAGAGAAGAACGGTGAGAGAAGAATGGTGAGAGAAAGGAGGTGGGAGGCGGGAAGGGCCGCAGGGGATCCAGTGGCGGGGTTCGGAGAGAGAAGAACGGTGAGAGAAAGGAGGGGGAAGGCGGGAGGGGCCGCAGGGGATGCAGCAGCGGGGATTGGAAAGATAGAGGACGGGAGAAGGCGGTGGCACGGAGAGCAAGGCGGGGAGCAACCTACCTGCAAGCAGGGTCGAAGGTTGCTCCTAGCTAGCGTGCCGCGACTGCCATAAGAGGAGGGGAGGGTGGGAGTGGCAGCTGGGAGGCGGGAGGGCCTGTCCTATGAGAGGGCTGGGGGGTGGGGCTGCAGGGGACGCAGCGGCGGGGATTGGAGAGAGAAAAACAGTGAGAGAAGAACGGTGAGAGAAAGGAGGTGGGAGGCGGGAGGGGCCGCAGGGGACGCAGTGGCGGGGTTTGGAGAGAGAAGAACGGTGAGAGAAAGGAAGGGGGAGGCAGGAGGGGCCGCAGGGGATGCAGCGGCGGGTATTGGAAAGAGAGAGGACGGGAGAAGGAGGTGGCGCGGAGGGCAAGGCGGGGAGACGTTGCCCTTTCTCTCATGCAATCGTTGTTCATTTAGCATCCTGACATGAGTCGAATTCATCTCAATCACTATACTTCCATTAATGACAAGCTGAATTGCATTTGGCATTTGTAAAGCCGTTGGCCAACCTTGCAAGGGATAAAACAAAATCTTGGAGGTTTCTTCAGGGAGGAAACACTAATGCCTGCATGTATGGTGAGGATATCACTAACTTTCACCTAAACGTAAATGTATTTGGCAGATCTGGCCATATTTCTTTTGGAAGAAACACTACCCTGCCCTTCCATCCTCTTGATCTCCACCCTTCCTCCCTCCCCGCAAACCACTGCCTCCTCTTCTGTCTTACATAATGTGTTCTATCTACTGGCTTATGCCTCCTCTTTCACTCTACTCACATTTTACCCTCACTTTAATGCGATAAACCCAAGTTCCTCCCTTCATTGTTGGTTAGATCTTGTTCTCTGCCTTCTTTATTCTCACCATTAACTTCCCATATCCTTCGCACCCACAAGTAGAAGTATCTACTAACACTTTACCAATATCAGGCCTAACCACCCACATTTGTGTCAGCTGGACTCCCCACCCTTGCCTAGGCAATACCACCCATGCGAGGTCTTTATCTATCCTTTACTCAGTAATGGCATGCAGTGGGTAAGTTGCCTTCTTTGTCCCTGTACCTAAAAACCTCCTTGAACTGTCCTGTTGAATCTCTAGTACTTAGAACCACATAAAAACCGCAACCTAAGCTGTCAACACACCCTGTCTGTATACCAGATGCTTACTCAGTTGGTAGCCATTAAATTACAGCCACTAAATCTGGAGTCACTACATGAGGAGTACCTTTACAAAACAACTTTGCCGGTTAGTTTATAATTTTATCTACGCAAACTGGAGTCTAGATACGTTTTAGAAACTTGTAAACTCAATGGATTGAAAATCAGGGAACATCTCTTTGTGCGCTTACTTTAAGCAAATAAGTGAGATGCAATTGATATATTGCTGCTGCGTGTGCCTGTACAACCGCTTGTTTGTATTTTAATTGATCCTCCAAGTTGAGTCGTTGTTTGCTACGACCGCTCAATTTTTCAACTTTACAGCTGATTTAAAGAAAAAATACAGGCGATATCAATTTGTTTGTTCAAATAGAATAAACCTTGCAATAACAAGCTGACCACTCGGGATGACGAAATGATGGACTCTAATGTTTGGAGTATTATTTATTATGATGTACCATTTTGCTCTTTGGGACTCAATCAAAGTACATAATTTGCACGTGATCAAAGATTATGGTTGCTTTAATGGTACTGCTTTATTGGTATCGGGTATAGTTCTGTTAATGTCTTTTACTTACTTGCACTGCTTTATTAGGTATTCAATATACACAACTTATCCTTACAACAATAAAACATGTTGATGTGTTGCTATGTTGAAATGTGTTCTCAGAATAATGAAGTATGCTGAGAGAGATTTTCGAGTCATCTTCACTAGATGTCACATAATTGATATGTGAGTATAAACAAGATGGCAACTACCATGATGAAGACTCATTTACAGAGTCTAAACATGTCAGAAATGCTAATTATTGAGCAACGCTAGCACGGAGAGTGAGTCCTTGTTTGTTGTGGAATACCAACTGTTTGTTGTTAGAAATGGGGTTTTTGGTTGGCAGTCAGGTTATCCCCTGTCCAAGCAAAAGCCCTCACTCTAGTCAGGGTAAGTCACACACTATCCAAGATTATCCTGTGCCCACCCTCTGGTAGCTTGGCACGAGCAGTCAGGCTTAACTTAGAAGGCAATGTGTAAAGTATTTGTGCAATAAATCATACAATACCACCATATAGCACCACAAAAATACACCACACAGTGTTTAGAAAAATATATAATATTTATCAGGATAATTGTAGGTCAAAAAGAATAAAGATGCAATGGAAAATTGTAGAACTATCACAGGAAAGTGATATAAAGGGTCTTAAGTCTTTAGAATGTAATAAAAGTGTCTTTCAAGCACAAAGTACCTGGTTTCTGGTGGAAAATCTCCTCAGAGGGCCACAGGTGAAGAGGTGCGTGGAAAAAGGGGGGTGTGCGTCGATTTCCTCTCAGCACACACCGACTTGCGTCGTTCTTTTCCACGCGGGGAAGTCGGGCGTCGTTTTCCGGCGCGCAGACAGTCTCTTTTTGTGGATCGCGGGGATTACCAGATGTCCCGGGTCTGTGCGTGGATTCTCCTGCTTGTTTTCCGGCTGCGCGTCGTTCTGCGGGGCGGCGCGTCGAAGTTTCGATCTCACGGTAGGCGTCGCGTCGATTTCTCCTTGGAAGTCGGGCGGCGTTGTCCTTGCGAGGCCGTGCGTCAAAAGTTTACTAAATATGACCTTCCTGCTCCTTTCAGATCAGCAGCTGCCACTTCAACAGTGTATGAGGGCAGCCCCAATGTTAGCCTATGAAGGAAGCAGGCCCCACAGTAGTGTAAAAACGAATTTAGGAGTTTTACACTACCAGGACATATAACTACACAGGTATATGTCCTGCCTTTTATCTACACAGCACCCTGCTCTAGGGGTTACCTAGGGCACACATTAAGGGTGACTTATATGTAGAAAAAGGGGAGTTCTAGGCTTGGCAAGTACTTTTAAATGCCAAGTCGAGGTGGCAGTGGAACTGCACACACAGGCCTTGCAATGGCAGGCCTGAGACAAGGAAAAGGGGCTACTTAAGTGGGTGGCACAACCAGTGCTGCAGGCCCACTAGTAGCATTTAATTTACCAGCCCTATGCACAAAAAGTACACCTTACTAGGGACTTATAAGTACATTAATAGTCCAATCAGGTATGATTCAAGGTTACCATGTTTTAAGGGAGAGAGCATATGCACTTTAGCACTGGTTAGCAGTGGTAAAGTGCGCAGAGTCTAAAAACCAGCAAAAATGAGGTCAGAAAAAGAGAAGGAGGAAGGCAAAAAGTTTGGGGATGACCCTGTCAAAAAGCCAGGTCCAACATGACCCCCTCCCAGCCTAAAGCCAGGGTAGACTAATCAACACTCTGATGGACTTCCCTGCTTAAGGCGATAGAACATGGACAATGGCCCACTACTGCAGGGGCACTCGCCAGTTCTACGCCTTTCCGAACTCAGTGAGGCTTCTTTGTCTATACTCTCTGGGGCCACTGATCTGGCCCATGGGGAACCCTTCTCATCACCTGAGGACCCCATCTGTACAGCTCCTAACTTTAATTTGCTTACAGATGTATCCCAGTATGCAGACAGTATCACCATGGCCAACAACGTGATGTGGCCCATTCCATTCCTTGGGTCTGACTTCTGTCCCCAACCCAGGGAAAACTCTGCCCACAAGGACAGAAACCAATAGATGCCACTGACAGCTGTCAGTGTTATGAGCCAGGCCCCTGACCATCCACTGCTAGGTGGAGACCCGGAGGGAGGCCGTTGGCTGAGCTTCTCCTCCAGCTGGGGGGCTGGTAGGGAGCTCCCAAGGGATTCCTGTAGCATCCCAGAATGGGGGGTAGTAACCCCAGGGGTCTGGCACCCCTTCTCCACTCTCACCAGGTCAGGGGTGGGTCCCTGATACTGGTCCCTCAGCCCAGGGTCTGTACTCTGAGGCTGAACAGAGGACAGGGGTGAGTCCTTTTTCCCCGTGCCTCCCCATCTGGGATTCCATACCCTCCTCTGGGGAGTGGTACCGCCAGATATCTGAACTGTTAGGGCACCCTTGGGGGTCGGCCCTCTCAGCTCTCCTGACACTAAGGGAAACTCATTCCCCAGAATGCAGTCAATGGGCAGCTGGGGACTAACTATGACCCGCCTCTGGGTCACCTCCCCACCCCATTCTAGGGACACCCGGGCCATGGGGCGGAAGAAATCTTCCCCAATGGCTGGAGTCACTCTACACACCTGTCCGGTGTACTGCTCTGGTGACACTAGTCTCTCCACAATCATGGTAAGACTAGCCCCCGTGTCTCTCAGAGCGGTGACTGGGATCCCATTCACTCCCACCTGGTGGAAGTGACGACTCCCACCCTCAGGGATCACCAGTTTACCCTCTGAGTCCACCTCCCAACTGAAGGAGATGGAGGCATGGTCTACGACCTGCCCCTGGGGACGACATTCCCCTAAGGCCACATTGGCCACCCCTGTAGAGGTCCCAATATTGGGTGAGTTCTTGGGACAGACAGAGTCCCCCTTCCTGTGTCCTATCTGGGAACACTCAAAGCAGCGGGGTTGGGAATGGGATGCTTTGGGCCACTGCCCACCAGAACCCCCACCCTGTTTCTCAGAGGGGGTATGGGAACCCTTTCTTCCCCCCTTACTCTGGAACTCGTCTGGGTCATCTCTAACCTCCCCATCACTTTGTTGGGGGGAACCAGAACTACCCTTCTCGGGGTCACTCCCAGATACCTTTTTGGACACTCTGGTGCTTGCCCAGAGGTCCGCCTCCTCAGCAAGCTTCCTGGGATCAGTCAGCTTACTATCCACTAAGTGCTGGCGCAACTCTGTAAAAGTAGTATTAAGCATATGCTCTCTCAGAATCAAGTCATATAAACCTTTATAATCAGTTACTTTGTTGCCCCGCACCCATCCATTCAGTACCTTACTAGAGAAATCAAAGAAATCTACCCATGTTTGTGTGGTTTGTTTGGTGCTGTCCCTGAACCTCTGACGGTATCCCTCAGGGGTCAGCCCAAACTTGGCAAGTAAAGTGGCTTTCTGGAGTGGGTATGTGTTTTGATCCGGTGGATCCAATGTGAGAAGTGTGTCCCTCCCCAATGGCGGCACATAACCCCACATAGCTACCCCCCATTGCCCTTCAGGAACCTCATGAGCCCTTAGTGCAACTTCATAAGCAGCTAACCATTTATCTATGTCATCTCCCGCCACAAAACTGGGCACCACATTTTTGGGTATACGAACCTTCTTTTCTCCAGCAGGTCCTGTCTGTATGCTGCCACCATTATTGCTGGATTCAGACTGTCTTGCCTTGATCTCCAGCTCCTTGAGACTCAGTTCATGAGCCAACAATAGTTTCTTTTCAGCCAACGCTCTTTCAGCTTCCACTTGTTTGGCTGCTCTTTCAGCTTCTGCTTGTTTGGCTGCCCTTTCAGCTTCAATCTGTTTGGCTGCTCTTTCAGCCTCAGCTTGTTTGGCTTCTCTTTCTGCCCTCCTCTCCTCCTGTTGTGCCTCAATTTTCAGTTTTGCCATTTGCAATTGGAACTCCCTTTCCTCTCTCCTTTCCTCTGCGGTCAGGCTTTGCATGGAGACACTGCTCCCTGGTCTGGAAGGGTGCACAATTGCAGTGGTAACACCATCCATAGATAGTGAAAATCCTTCTGAGAGGCCATTTTCTGGCTCCTCTTCCTCATCATCCTCTAAATGGGCTTCTGCCCAGGCCCTCAGCGCCACTTGAAAGTCCTCCTTTCTGGAGGCCCCTTGGGTGGGTACCCTTAATGCCCTGCAGAATCCTCTTAGTTGTTTGACCGTGTATGTATCCAACTGGACTAGGTCAAAGTCCCCTGTCTGAGACCCAGTCAGAGACATGTTGAGTGAGGATTTAGTTTTTGAAAATTGTCAGGAAAAAAACGGATTTTCAAAAAGAGATAAAAACCAAGTTGACCTTCAACTGTGGGTAGGTAGTGAAATACTTAGCTACTGTATGTCACTGCACAAATACAAGTCCTATCCTCACCGCTGATCACCAATGTTAGAAATGGGGTTTTTGGTTGGCAGTCAGGTTATCCCCTGTCCAAGCAAAAGCCCTCACTCTAGTCAGGGTAAGTCACACACTATCCAAGATTATCCTGTGCCCACCCTCTGGTAGCTTGGCACGAGCAGTCAGGCTTAACTTAGAAGGCAATGTGTAAAGTATTTGTGCAAAAAATCATACAATACCACCATATAGCACCACAAAAATACACCACACAGTGTTTAGAAAAATATATAATATTTATCAGGATAATTGTAGGTCAAAAAGAATAAAGATGCAATGGAAAATTGTAGAACTATCACAGGAAAGTGATATAAAGGGTCTTAAGTCTTTAGAATGTAATAAAAGTGTCTTTCAAGCACAAAGTACCTGGTTTCTGGTGGAAAATCTCCTCAGAGGGCCACAGGTGAAGAGGTGTGTGGAAAAAGGGGGGTGAGCGTCGATTTCCTCTCAGCACACACCGACTTGCGTCGTTCTTTTCCACGCGGGGAAGTCGGGCGTCGTTTTCCGGCGCGCAGACAGTCTCTTTTTGTGGATCGCGGGGATTACCAGATGTCCCGGGTCTGTGCGTGGATTCTCCTGCTTGTTTTCCGGCTGCGCGTCGTTCTGCGGGGCGGCGCGTCGAAGTTTCGATCTCACGGTAGGCGTCGCGTCGATTTCTCCTTGGAAGTCGGGCGGCGTTGTCCTTGCGAGGCCGTGCGTCGAAAGTTTGGTCTCACGGCAGGCGTCGCGTCGATTTCTCCTTGGAAGTCGGGCGGCGTTGTCCTTGCGAGGCCGTGCGTCAAAGTTTCGCACTCATGGTAGGCGTCGCGTCGATTTCTCCTGGAAAGTCGAGCGGCTTTGTCTTTGCGAGGTTGTGCGTCGAAGTCTCGATCGTCCCGAGGGCGTCGCGTCGATCAGCGTCGGTGTGCGGCGTTTTTCTTGCCGCGAAACAAGCTGTGCGTCGAAATTTTCGGCGCACGGAGCGTCCAAGTGAAAGGAAGAAGTCTTTTTGGTCCTGAGACTTCAAGGAACAGGAGGCAAGCTCTATCCAAGCCCTTGGAGAGCACTTTCACAGCCAGACAAGAGTTCAGCAAGGCAGCAGGGCAACAGCAAGACAGCAGTCCTTTGTAGAAAGCAGACAGGTGAGTCCTTTGAGCAGCCAGGCAGTTCTTCTTGGCAGGATGTAGTTTCTGGTTCCGGTTTCTTCTCCAGCAAGTGTCTGATGAGGTAGGGCAGAGGCCCTGTTTTATACCCAAATGTGCCTTTGAAGTGGGGGAGACTTCAAAGAGTGGCTAAGAAGTGCACCAGGTCCCCTTTCAGTTCAATCCTGTCTGCCAGGGTCCCAGTAGGGGGTGTGGCAGTCCTTTGTGTGAGAGCAGGCCCTCCACCCTCCCAGCCCAGGAAGACCCATTCAAAATGCAGATGTATGCAAGTGAGGCTGAGTACCCTGTGTTTGGGGTGTGTCTGAGTGAATGCACAAGGAGCTGTCAACCAAGCCCAGCCAGACGTGGATTGTAAGGCACAGAAAGATTTAAATGCAAAGAAATGCTCACTTTCTAAAAGTGGCATTTCTAGAATAGTAATATTAAATCCGACTTCACCAGTCAGCAGGATTTCGTATTACCATTCTGGCCATACTAAATATGAACTTCCTGCTCCTTTCAGATCAGCAGCTGTCACTTCAACAGTGTATGAGGGCAGCCCCAATGTTAGCCTATGAAGGAAGCAGGCCCCACAGTAGTGTAAAAACGAATTTAGGAGTTTTACACTACCAGGACATATAACTACACAGGTATATGTCCTGCCTTTTATCTACACAGCACCCTGCTCTAGGGGTTACCTAGGGCACACATTAAGGGTGACTTATATGTAGAAAAAGGGGAGTTCTAGGCTTGGCAAGTACTTTTAAATGCCAAGTCGAGGTGGCAGTGGAACTGCACACACAGGCCTTGCAATGGCAGGCCTGAGACAAGGAAAAGGGGCTACTTAAGTGGGTGGCACAACCAGTGCTGCAGGCCCACTAGTAGCATTTAATTTACCAGCCCTATGCACAAAAAGTACACCTTACTAGGGACTTATAAGTACATTAATAGTCCAATCAGGTATGATTCAAGGTTACCATGTTTTAAGGGAGAGAGCATATGCACTTTAGCACTGGTTAGCAGTGGTAAAGTGCGCAGAGTCTAAAAACCAGCAAAAATGAGGTCAGAAAAAGAGAAGGAGGAAGGCAAAAAGTTTGGGGATGACCCTGTCAAAAAGCCAGGTCCAACATTTGTCATATATGCAGCAAATGAAAACACACTTTATATATACATTTGCTTCCGAGGTGGCAATAGCCTGTGCCTAGTTATGTCTTTTTTAAAGGCTTAGGGCCCGACTACGAGTGTGGTAGTGTCAAACATTCACAAATCCTTGCCAGGGATTGCAAATCCTAAAAAAAACGAAATTAAAAACAATGTACTGGCCAAAGACCAGGCTCTGCAGTCAACTCCCATGCAAATGACTATGCTGGCCTGTATCAGCTGGATGGGCTCAGGCCTTGGTTACCAGGCACTGGAGCAGTCATTTGCTGTCAACAGCCGTAGGCCATGCACAGCACGGGTTGGCTGCCGACAGTGGGCTGTGCACATAGTCATTTCTTGTAGTGTTATGGGCAATATGATATTTAAGTCGCACCCCTAAGCTTATTAGATTTGTAGTTGCATCTGTCACATTAATGATGAGTTCCTGAACTATGCATTTGTTGTGACAGTTATGGTTTGTATGTCTGTTGTGCAAACTAAAAATACAGTTCACAGGATAGAGAGAAATAAACTAGTTACTCTCATACTTAAATAATACCTGATTTGCCAATAATGTTAGTATTTGGATAAAACAATACCTTCAGAAACAGCCAAAAAGACACTGAAGAAGAGCCCGTCATTACTCTGACCAATGCCGCAGCGATATTGTCCTCCATCCTTTTGGATCAGCTCTGCCATCTCCACCTGAAATGTGCCATCTGCAGGGCTGTCGACAAGACGTGTCCGGACCTTGTAACTTGGTTGTGCAACATATGGGGTGCTGGATACAATTGTTCTACATCCAGTCAGAGTGCCAGACATCTTGCACCAGAACTTTCTCCCATGGATGTTGACACGTGAGATAGCATAGCGGCACGTGATATTGACTGAACTGCCTCTCTCAGCAATCACAATTTCTGGGCCCAGCAGGGCACTGGAAGCTGCTTTGAAAAATTAGTAAAGCGATTAACATGCTACGAGTTGATTTGAAAAGAGAAAAAAAACTAACAAGTAATCATAGTGTGGCAATTAATGTTTTTAGGGGATTTATTTGCAAAATTCTACAACTCAAACGACCTCAATACAGTTGACTTTTGTGGGCAACAATGTGTCTGGTATCTCGCTGCTTCCTGTTCATCTCCCATAAACAAGATATGCACTTATTGAAAAATTACCTTTTTATATAGGGTCTGCACTTGGAATTAGCCTACTCTCAGAAACCCTTTCATGAATCAAGCCCGAATTATCACAAAAAGGAATCAAAGAGGAAGGAGTTTTATCTTATGGCTCTGGTTCCACAGCTAAAAAGTCATTCACTAGATCACTTGTCAATATCTGGTCACTGCCATGGTCAAGGCGAAGGCACTGTGCTATTTCTCGAGCCCCCAAGTTTACTTACTTAAGTATTACTCCAAGGCCCCTCCAATGCATGAACGTGTTCCCTGGTCAAGGCACTCACCTTTCAGGAAGACTACTAGCAGAAAGAATGTAGACATGTTAATCCTTTGTTAAACACTGGACATCTCCAAACAAATTACTTCCCCTTGCAAGAAAAAGCTCTTCTTTTGTGGCAATCGCCTTGAAAAAGAAAAAAAAAAAAACAAGAAAACATTTTTGTAATAGTTGCTCCAGAAGACAAATCACAAATATAAACACTGGACATCTCCAAACACGTTACTTCCCCTTGCAAGAAAAAGCTCTTCTTTAGTGGCAATCGCCTTGAAAAAGAAAAAAAACAAGAAAACATTTTTGTAATAGCTTCTCCAGAAGACAAATCACAAATATATCATTCTTTTAGAACAGACTTGCATATTTGAGAGTTAAGTACCAAATAAATGGACATTGCTGCTTGGGGGTGTAGTCGTTAAGGTGTTCTTATTTTTGTTGAAATTGTGAGATTGCCTGAAACTTTGCTTCATGTGGCTCTTATTGAGAGGTGGGCAAAATTGTTAAAGGTTTTCTGAAAGTAATAAGGATTATTCTCACAAGACTTACAGGTATTAGCCTGGGTAGTCATCCGCATGCAATTTTGAGGAGGGTATGCCTTTTCACACAAAAGCCAGATAAGATACGATCTTAAAGTATTGTCTATACATTTTCGAAAATAATGTGGTGAAAGGTGTTAGTGCAGCGAATGTGTCCGGCCTCATTTCACAGTTTTACAGTTCCCATAAAACATTTTCTACTGGTATAAACTCTTCCAAGAGGGAAAATAGGACGCACAGCATAACAAAAACAGAAATAATGCAAAACATGGAACACCCAAAATCGGGGCATGTGTGAGATTAAAGCCCGTATATTGCGTTTTTTTAAATGTTGATGGGTAGCAGGCAGAATGAAAGTGAGGCACCTATTGTAGGTAACTAATTCCAGATTGCAGAGGATCTCAGCCTTTACTTGGTCTAAAGAATTCGTTTCCTATTGAATGCAAGAGGCATTTCAATTTGAATTGAGATTAGCGGGGGGGGGGGGAATGGGTTTTATATTTTTCAAAACGATATATAGTTTTGGATTTGTCAAACCCAACTCCCCAAGTATAGCACTTTATTGTGTTACCTACTGGATTTAGTAACATGGGTTTAAGTGGATTTAACTCCTTGGATCAAGCCATTCACATTTGACTCTTCTCGTTGCAGTTGTAGCAACGTCGCCAGCGGGATGGATGAACCCGCCCGAAATCACTTCACTCAAAATGATAGCAATATTAACAATTTCAAAGGCAGGTGGGTTGGTTCACAAACTCTCATTGGCCGATGGGCATGAAGAAGAAGCAGTGGCACAGTAAAGATGCCATGAACACTAATGCAAGGAAGATAAATGACCCCTTCATCCACAGTTTGGTAGCAAAATACAGTTAAAATCGGCGTCCACCTGACCTCTTACACCAAAGGTGCCACTGTACTTACTGAGCTATTGACAACTGCACCACTCGGAAGAAGGCCAGAATGCATGTGAGTACATCACGATTCAACTTATTTCCCCTTTATCGCCTTCAGGTACTGGTTAGGCTATATTTTAGAAAAGTTATGATACATATTACCAAATCCCATTCTACCAACGATGTGGCCCATTTTTTCCCAGTGTTTGGGCATCATTAGGATTTTCTGCCAGAGTGACCCAATCCCCAGGTATAAGCTTGCCACAATAGATGGGTATTGTAATAAAAGGTAAGGATATTATCAACAGTTTGAGTATAGTGAAGGGATGTGCTAGCCCAGAACATGTGTCCTGTCTAGGGGTGGGTGGAACTTGCAGAGTTTGACTCCGCGGAACTCAGTGGAGGTTTATGAAAACTCAGTGAGATTTCACAGAGTTCCACAAATGGGAGGAAAGAGGCATGCTGTGCCGCTTGTGCTGATTTTTAATGCCAGGAGCTCATTGTGTGCTGAAAAATCAGCGCAAACGGCACAATGCAGTCTGCCAGAGGGCACTGCTTCTAGAGTTGATTGTAGTGACGCTCAAGTAGATTTTCTACTCAAGCGACATCTTTCGGGCGCAAACACCCATGTTGTAGAAATCTCACCAGGTGCCCTTGTAGAAGCTGAAAATCGTGCGAGGGAATTCCGAAGCTCATTGACACTCAGCAGTTTATCATTGGCAAGTCATGCACAAGAAAAGACTGCCACGCAGCAGTTGCCAGAATTTGTCCGGAACTCAGTGTTACACCAAAATTCCACCAATTCCTCCAACCTTTCAGTGTAGGAAAATTTATCACCCACCCCTAGTCCAGTCACCCCTTGAGCAACAAAGAGCTGGCTAAATGTGTGAACTGTGGCCCCAAAAGACAAGATACAAGGTACATCTTTATAATCAAAGAATGCATTTTCTGCATTCCTAAGAGGACATAACTCTAGACCAGAAGTTTGGAATGATGGAGACAAGGCTGCCTTAAGAAATATTTAGCAAGGGATTGTTGATTAGACCTCACTGAGCACTGCCATTTTGTTACTAGTAGGAGAATGGGGGAGAGTCAGCAGATACAAATACTAGTGAAAGTTAAGTTTCTAGAAGAAGCCAAGGTCCTTTGTTTTTCTTTGAGTGACATATCCTGAAAGGCTTTGACGAGAGCCAAACACAGTGCTGCAGCTACCTGTTGTGAGGAGCTATCGCCTTCCACAAAGAACATGTCAGTGCTGTAGAGAAAAAATGAAGAATCAAAAGAAACCACGCCAATCTAGTTTATAATCGAAGACTTCAAATCCATAACCCCTGCCTGAAAAAAACATATAAAAGTAGCTCCCAAACTCCCCAATTTGTACTAGTCCAAGCTTTACCACTGTCCTAGGAGTCTACCGCCTTTGTTCCAGGGCTGGTATCGCTGATAACCAGCCGCCTAAAGATGAGGAGGCTTCACTTGTTTTTTACAGGCCTTGCTGAAAGAAGCTGGTTATCTGCCGGTGACCCCGTGATCTGCCTTCTTGCTGATATGGTAGAGGAGAGAGCCTTGCACTGCAGGAGTCTGTCTCTCTGTGGAGGTGAACCGAGCTGCCAAGTCCTGTGTGGTGCATGGAACCTCTATGAGTGCAAAATCACATATTTGGGAAATTGTTCAGAATTTCCTAATTTGCTCAAAATGTGCTCTGTGGGTACCTTAAGGGAAATTATCATGCACGGGCATCCTCAGGTAGAAAAGTCAAACAGGATAGTAAATCAAGTATGCTTGAACCAGCTTTCAGAGAGGAACAAATAATGTATAATAGTTAATTGCAAAATTGGTGGCATTTCGCACATTTCACAAAATTCACGACTTTCCCCAATTTTGAGAACAGAATGAGTGTTTCACATTGACCTAGCGACTGCATTTACCTTCCGCAACGTATATAGGGCACCCCAGCTATCCCCAAGAGCCTGAGTATCTACATTTCAGCAACCCACAGGAATCCTCACCTTCTCATAGATGTAGATGTCCAGTATTTTCCCATCCAATCACGTTCAGCTGCACCATGCTGCCTGCTTACTATACATAGAGCTCGCCTTGCCACATTATATTCTACAGCTCACCTTATCTTGAATTGTCGCCACTCTCTGTTTGAGTGGTCATACACCAGTTGTTTTTGATACAGCCTCAGTCCGGATCAAGGCATGACAGGCTTTGACATCTTGGACAAACCACAGTCCGTTCACTGAAGCAGGAATCAAGACAGTCTCAGTTTCAGTTTACAAATACTGCCTGTCTGAAAATTTGGAACTTCTCTTTTTCTTTATTTTTGTATTGAAAAACTGGATTACAAATATAGTAGGTTTGATGGTGCTGCTAGCAGTGATGAGGGTTTCGTTTCTTCATTTTATGTCTAAAGAACATCCGTGTAGGGCATTTCGGAAACTAGAGTCCTGCAAGAACGTAGTTATCAATGCACCCGGCCCAGAGGTGGGATAGGACCCAACTACAACAGCCTCTTGAGTCCTGGGAAGACATCTAAATAACCACGTGGGAGTTCCAAAGTTGAACTAGCATTAAAGATGACCAGTGCGTTCAAATACAGAGGTTAAATGTCAGTCTAGTCTTCTGACAAAGTGCTGCATAATCTTTTAACATGCAGACTGGTGTTTACCTTTCTTTCTTCTTATTGTAGTGTGAGGATTTTGTAAAGTCAGATAGTTGGCGGCCTCCTTCGGGAGAAGCCTTGCAGGGGTGAGGCATGTTGGGGGGGGGGGCAGACCTGCTGGTGGACAAGTCATTACACAATAGAAAATAGAGCAAAATACACAACAAACTTGAACACGGAATTGCACATATCCTATTTACACCCTCATTTGGGGGAAGCATAGTGCAGAAAGACTATTTGAGATAAAGTGACACATCAAACATTTCTGACAGCTCCAGAGACTGCGTAGCGCATTGGTCCCTGCCGGGGCATCCTGTGAGCCTTGGCCACACCTCACATAACATAATATAATCTCCTGGGTACCCAAGGTAGGGCTCGAAGTGTAGGGCCACCAGCAGGCCAGACCCCCTTTCAACCAGCCTCACCCCTGCAAGGCTTCTCCCGAAGAAGGCAGACAACTGGGAAACTTAGTGCCCTCAAGAATCAGTGCCGTTATTCGGTTACAATGGGATCTAATGAGGACCTGTTGGGGTGGATGGGTGGCAAGACTCAGTAAGCGACCTCCGTGTCACAGCACATCAGGGGACACAGAGAAGGCCATCAGGTGCTTGCTCACTTTTAAGGGATACTACTTTACCCCCTTCACTCCGTCGCATAACGTGTGACCACTTGCGGTCACAACCCATCTCAGGCCCCCCATCCCCTCCATGGTGGAGTGACTAATGACGCCCACCAGCAAATGCGATGGGCTCTTAGCCAGTTGTTTCTGATACAGATTCACTCCGGATCATGCAGCATGACAGGCTTTGACATCGTGGACAAACCACAGTCTGTTCACTAAAGCAGGAATCAAGACCGTCTCAGTTTCGGTTTACAAACACTGCCTGTCTGAAACTTTGGAAGTTCTCTTTTTCTTTATTTATGTGTTGAAAAACTGGATTACAAATATAGTAGGTTTGATGGTGCTGCCAGCAGTGATGAGGGTTTCGTTTCTTCATTTTTTGTCTAAAGTACATCAGTGTAGGGCATTTCCGAAACCAGAGTCCTGCAAGAACGTAGTTACCAATGCACCGGGCCCAGAGGTGGGATGGGACATGCAGACTGGTGTTTACCTTTCTTTCTGCAGATCGTAGTGTGAGGATTTTGTAAAGTCTGCTATGTGAAAATCTTGCGGGCACTTGAGAAAAAGCTGCTAGATGTTGTTTTCTTCTAACGTAGAACAAATAAAAAAACTGTAGAGATATTTCAACATAAATGTACAGGAAAGCACAAATTACACACTTTTTTCTAATTCTGTGTGATTGAAACAAAGGGCCATATTTATACTTTTTGACGCACAACTGCGCCAACGCAGTTGTGCGTCAAAAATGTTAACGCCGGCTAACGCCATTCCAAAGCGCCTTGCGGGCGCCTTATTTATGGAATGACGTTAGCCGGCGGAGCTGCCTGGTGTGCGTAAAAAAAAAAGACTTACACCAGGCAGCGCCGGCGTAGGGGAAAATGGAGCTTGGGCGCCAAAAAATGGGGCAAGTCAGGCTGAGGCAAAATTTTCGCCTCAACCCGATTTGCGCCATTTTTTTGGACTCCCAACCCCCATTTAAATGACTCCTGTCTTAGCAAAGACAGGAGTCATGCCCCCTTGCCCACTGGCCATGCCCAGGGGACTTATGTCCCCTGGGCATGGTCATTGGGCATAGTGGCATGTAGAGGGGCACAAATCAGGCCCCCCTATGCCACCCAAAAAAAAAAATATATACTTACCTGAACTTACCTTAAGTTCCCAGGGATGGGTCCCTCCATCCTTGGGCGTCCTCCTGGGGTGGGCAAGGGTGGCAGGGGGTGTCCCTGGGGGCATGGAAGGGCACCTCTGGGCTCCTTCCGAGCCCACAGGTCCCTTAACGCCTGCCCTGACCAGGCGTTGAAAAATTACGCAAAAACGGCTGGACGTCATTTTTTTTGACCCGCCCACTCCCGGGCGTCATTTCTGCCCGGGAGTGTAAATACGGCGCACATGCCTCGGAGTCATTTTTTAGAAGGGAACGCCTACCTTGCATATCATTAACGCAAGGTAGGTGTCCATGCAAAAAAATGACGCAAACTCCAAGATCTTTGGCGCTAGACGGGTCTAACGCCAAAGTATAAATATAGAGTTAGTTTTGCGTCGGATTTGCGTAAAAAAAAAACAACGCAAATCCGGCGCAAACAGAGTATAAATATGCCCCAAAGTTTTTAATAGGGTCAAAACACATCAAGATGCTTTACTTGGTGATGCGCAAATTACTAATATTCACTGCAAAACAATTTCCACACATTATTATTGTGTGATATATAGTTTTATCAGTACAATTGTATGCCTGTGGATGTGAAAATGTGGTGATATTTCAGTGGAAAACATGCTGCTGATCAATGATAGTGACTACCCCACCATGCTTTAGTGATATATCTGCGAGTGTGCTCCTAAATGCAACACCAGTGACACCTACACCCTTATCACTCTCTTGCTGGATGGGCTTGGCTCTTTTGCAACACATTGTTTGATGCTTGGATTTTTCAGAATCCCTATAAGTTCAGTAATGTAACATTGATGGCGGCACTACTAGTTCCACCACTATTACCTACGAAGGCCCGAGGAGATCTTACTGGAAGCTTTCCGTTAGGTCTGTCTGTTCCATCAGTTGCAGAAGTCAGATTCAGAGCAGCAGAACTTATTGAAGCACCTGCAGGGACCACGTGCATACCTGCTTTTTAAAATGCATTCAGCCCTTGCTGCCGGAATGAGATAAAAGGTTAAAGAAGAAATTAGAGTCATGCTGCTAGGTGGCTTCTGAAAACAAGATAGTTACAGTAAACACTGCGTTCAGCCTGATTGGTATGTGTTTTTGGATGTGAGGGAAGTGTGTACTCCTGCTGGTGCTGTATCTGTTTTGTGTGGGGAAATCTTGCTACAAGTGTGGGGCAACTCATACGTCTAAATGCTGTTTGCTTGTTCTACCTAAGGGAGGGTGTGAGGAACTGGGTTGTTTTTTGACTGGGGTGTGAGCTCTGGTCATGCAGCAACCACAATTTGTGTCAGGGTAAGGCACATGTAAACCCCAAATTAACCAGTGTTCACCTTCTAGTAACTTGACAAAGAGCAGTCAGACTTAATTTGAAGGCAATGTGTAAAGTATTTGTGCAACAGATCAAACAGTAAAACATTGAAAACACCACTCAAAAACAATCCCACACCAGGTTAGAATTAATTAATAAAACTAGACCAAAACGACAGATATCCAATAAGTAGAACTTGAGTTATAACTTTTTAAAGAATAAACTGTAACACAGATCTTAAAGCATAAAGTGCCAACCAAGGATATTTGGTTGCGCCGGACAAGGACAAAGACAAATGTTCAGGCTGTCCACAATAGAGCGTGGACCAGCTACAGGGACCCAGTTAGGCCCGCTTAATCAAAGTACCTTATATCCTGGTTGTGGAGTGTTGTGTGGGTCAAAAACAAAGATGGGTTGTGCAGCTGGGGCGATGCATTGGTTCTGAGATGCAAGAAGACTGTGGTTCTAGATCCTGATGCATCAACATCAAGGATACAGTCCACAGGGCTTTAGATGTGTTGACTGGTGTTGCAGTAAAGACAATGTGTTATTAACGATCCACTCAGTAAAGGCGATGCGGAGGCCCTTTGTCTTTGTAGAGGCTGCCATTGATGAGAGAAGTTTATGTCAGGTTAAGTGTCGCACAGTGGCGGTCCAGTCCAATGACCAGGCAATGTGAGTCTGTTGCCTCGGTTCTGACCCACACAAAAATGGTGATGCACTGATTCTGCTCAGCGCAACAACTGCAGTGCGTCGCTTCTGCTCCCGCAGCAAAGGATGCATTGGTTCTGCTACAGCAAGTACCCTAGGCCCCCTTCCAAGGGTCCAGGACTGGGGTGGCACATGTTGGCATGGCAGACTCACATCTGGCAGAGTCAAGGTGCAGGAGCAGGGTGATTGGAAGTCTTTTATGTTCCTAAGAATTTAGATCAGGAGGCCAGCCAACTAGCCCTTCGAGTCAAACTAAGTTCTGGGTTGGAGAGATGCAGGTCCACACCTGCTCACTCTCAGGAAAGTGGGCACCTGGCAATCGGTCAGCACAGCAAGGCAGGAGTCCAGAGTCCAGCAGCATAGCAGTCCAGCAGAGCTGCAGTCCTTCAGCTGCACATCAGTCACTCTTCGTGGCAGAGTACTCATAGGTCGAGAAGAATACTGAAGTGAAGGCATCAGAGGTCCTGTACTTTTACCCAGTTGTGCCTTTAAAGTGGGGGAGACTTCAAAGACCTGCCTTTGAAGTGCATAGAGCCCCTGCCCAGACTTACTACAGGGGGTTATGCAGCTCTTTGTGTGTAGACAGTACATAGCCTATTCAGGTGTAAGTGAGGCTGTGTCCAGCTCTTAATTCCGTCCTGCCCAGGATGACCCATCAAGGCCCATCAGGTCACATCTAAGCTCCCAATGTGTGTGGCTGTCTAGGAAAAATACACAACGTCCAGATCTCACTCCACCCCAGACATGTGAGCAAAGACAGGAAGCAGGGACCAAGTGGCTAAAGTAAGAAAATACCAATTTCTAAAAGTGGCATTTTCAAAATTTAAATTAAAATTTCGAATTTATCATAAATTGTAATTTTAAATTGTGATTCCAGAGACAACAAACTTAGAAATTCCATCTCTTCTCAATTGGATGTTACACCTATAAAAGGTTATACAGTAAGTCCAACGTTATCCTATGGGAGATATAGGCCTTGCAGTAGTGAAAAATGAATGTAAGAGTTTTTCATTACCAGGACATGTAAAACTTAAAAGTACATGTCTAACTTTTTAAATACACTGCATCCTTCCCTTCGGGCTGCCTAGGGCCTACCTTAGGGGTGACATATTTATTAAAAAGGAAGGTGTTTTAAAGGGGTTCTTTTGACAGATCGACATGGTCATTTCTAAGCTGAACCCACAGGCTCTGCAATGGGAGTCCACAGTCATGTTTAAAGGACTACTTAAGTAAGTGGCACAATCAGTGCTACAGGCCCACTAGTAGCATTAAATCTACAAGCCCTGTACACATATGGTGCACTTTACTATGGATTGATAGGTAGATTAAATATGACAATTGGGTATATGCCAATCTAATCATGTTTTAGGGAAAAACATAATTACTTTACCACTGGTTACCAATTGTAAACAGCACAAAATCCTAAGGCCAGCTTAAACAAAGTTAGCTAAAACAGGAGGTCTGAAGGCAAAAAGATAAGGCAAACTAAACTAGGGATGCCAGTCCTAACACAACAACACATGCCCCCCCCCCCAGTACTAAGGCCCAACCCGGCGTGCGCTTAAAGCTGCCATTTCAGGCCTTTTGTGCTGACATAGCCCACCGGCCTAGAGCCTGCTGCTTCCTCACCTTCACACTTCCCTTCACCAACTACCCTCCTTCACAAACTTGTTACAGAGGGCCAAACACACCCCCTATCTTGCACCAGCCTTGCAATCGCTTTCTCTGCACTTACACACAACTTCAGACTGCCCTTTTCTTTAGGGCCCAGCACTAGCAGTTCCTAACCTTGCTGGGCACTAAGGCACTCTCTCAGGCCACACACATCTCTATCTGGTGGGGGCTGGCGGACTACCACTCATCAGCTGATGCTCCCCCAGTGTCTAGCTCTTCCTGCTGGCCTCAGTACCATACCCCATAACACAATTCCTTTCCCAGGGACTCTAGGGAGCAGTGGCATAACAAACCTTGAGGGCACCCCCTGCACCCAGCCAGGGGCCTAATACCCGTGTACAGTGTTATAGAACCTGGGGGCCCCCACACCAGGGGGGCTGCAGGGGGCATTGTTAGGCCACTGCTGGGGAGACAGGTTCTTTTTAAGTGGAGCTCCGACTGCAAGTTTCCTTTTTTTCCAAGCACAAGCCCCTCTCATATGCAAATACTGTGCATGTCCAGTGCATGTAGAAGAGAAAGCAAAACAAGGGTCTGACCCGAATGCTTTCTAGGTTGAGGGTCCATGTTGCCAGCAATCTGGCTCTCTGCCTCCCTCTGCCCCCTGCTCCCGGGCTGATGAGGACAGGGAAAGGCCAGAGGCCTGGATCCAGAGCAGGAGCCATAGCAGCCCCTCTGCAACAGTGTGAGGCAGCTCCACACTGACCAGCAAAAAGCTTAGCCTTAGCTAGAGGGCTGCTTGCCTGTCGCAGGGTAAATGTTGTCTTCATTTTGAGCCGAGTGTAAAGTTCAGCCCAGTTATAGGCCACACATTGCAAGCGCAGTGCACACGCTCGTGAGTTTCTCTCTGCTGCCGGGCTAGTGGAGGTTTTGGCTGAACCCCACTTCAAGTACTGCACAGAGTGACAAAACTCTGTTAACTCTGCCAGAGGAGCAGAGCTCACTGCCCACCCCTAGGTAAGATGCATGTCAAAGGCAGTGTTTTTCCCCAAATGACCTGCCAGAGGTACATCATGAGCTAGCTCCAGAAGGAAGGCCCTGTAGCACTGGGGGACCACCAACACACAGGTTGCACCAGGCTCAAGAGCCTTAGGCTTGATGTTGGACATGGCCCTTCTCAGGGGATTTCCCTGAAACTTTTTGCCTTTTTCTCCCAGCTTTTTGCTGACTCTCTGTGCGTGGCCTTAGGATTCTGGGCACTTTCCCCCTGTACTGCAGGGGGAAAGTGTGTGCATCCTTTCCATTAATGCCAGGAAGAGGCACTTAGGTGATTGGTTGAGGAGCTGTACCCAGGAGTGCCCTGTAAACAGGTGCACCACAGGTACACCACACATCCAAGCAGGTACAGCCCTGGCCTGTAGTGGGACATTTCACTGAGTGTGCCACCCACCAAAGTAGCCTGACCAACATGTATTAGGCATGGTATTGCAGGCCTGTGAAGGCGCAGGTGCGCATATGCGTAGTGTGGCATCTTCCCCACTGGGTTCAGCCCTGAGTAGGCCTTCTGCTACTCCTAGAGCACCCCCTGGAGGGCAGAGCAGGTGGTAGGCAGAAGGAAGAACAGGGATGCAGGTGTGTCCCATGTCCTGGTAGGGGAGAATCCCAGAATAGGATTCCCTCCCAAGAAGATTGTCTCTTCCTTGAGGTTGTGCTGATTCTCTCTGAGTGGCCTTAGGGCCCTGGGCACTTCCCCACTGTAAGTATAGTGCTACATAACACATAAGTTAGGAAGGGGCACCTATCAGTATGTGCACACTTGCCCATTGTTGTTTTCATGCATATATTGAGCCCAGCATGACATGGGTTGCCTGCCAGTATGTGAACACTTGCACAATATTGTTTTGGGGTATATACTGAGCCTTGCATGGCTTGCCTATATGTCCACACTTGCACATTGGTGTTTTCAGGTATATACTTAGCGTGACATGGCTTACCTATATGGGGACACTTGCCCATTGTTGTTTTCATATATATTGAGCCTAGCATGGCTTGTATGCCAGTATGTGAACACTTGCACAACGTTGTTTTGGGGTATATACTGAGCCTTTCATGGATTGCCTATATGTCCACACTTACACATTGGTGTTTTCAGGTATATACTGAGCCTTACATGGCTTGCCTATATGTGCACACTTGCACAATGGTGTTTTCATGCATAAACTGAGCCTGGCATGACTTGCCTATATTTGCACACATACACATTAGTGTTTTCATGTACAGGCTGAGTCTGGCTTGCCTAGATATGCACACTTGCACATTGGTGTTTTCATGTATATACTGAGCCTAGCATGGCTTTCCAGTATGTGCACACTTTCACATTTGTTTTTTCATTTATATACTGAGCCTGGAACAATTTGCCAGTATGTGCACACTTGCACATTAGTTGTTTTTTATATGTACTGAGTCTGAGACAGCTGGCCTGGATGAGAGCACTTGCACCTTTGTGGTGTTCTCAAAGCTTATGCCCAGCCTTCCCCTGCTGGCTTGTACATGCACCAGGGCACATGTGCCCACAGCTGCTCTGCCCATAGGTTAGAATGGGGAAAAGTTTATAATTAAACCTAGCTGCAACAGTGAGTAGCAGTGGAGCAATGACAAACCCTTTTCAATGGTGAAGGTGGTTTTGTCAGTAATACCTTGGAAATGCCACTTCTAGAAAGTGGACATTTCCATGTTGTAAAATCCCTTTTAGGCATCTTTTCAATTAAAACTTTATTTCACCGAGGGCTGGGGAAAAAACATCTGTGCATTCCCCAGTGACAACTATAAAACCTGGACAACCGAAACGACAGACCTGTGCTATCTGTTGGCTAGGCTGGATAGATTGGAAGGGGAGGTTTTGACATTTGGCCTCTTAGAGTCAGATCATGGCACTACTAATGATAAGGATCTACATTCCAGGGCCCCATGGCAGACAGGACTGAAATTTAAGGAAGCCATCTATGGTTCAAAGGGAAAGTCTTTGAACCTCCATAACTTCAGAGGCCCAATTCAGTCTCACTAGGGGGACCACACTTCAGCAATTTAGAAATACGCTTGCAGGAGAGCAGGACTGAGTCACCTTACTGCATGGTGCACAGTGCAAGAGGAATCTGATGTGCACATGAGTATTTACTGTCCTGGAAAGGGATTGTGCACCCTTTCTGCATTGTGGCTGGCTTTGACACACTGATTGCTGGAGTGTGACACTCTGAAATGTGCTCTCCAGGGGCTTGTTGGCTTGCCCCCTGTTCTGCATGGAGGTCCCCAGAACATCAAAGACCTCCTGCGAGGGACCTACACCATCTACTGTGTCATTGGGAGAGCAGTGCTCTACTATGCATCTACGTCATCTGCTGGATTCCACCTGGTAGCAGCGGTGTGAGTTGAATTAAGTATTGGATCTGGAAACCAGAGTTTCCTGGTGCAGAGCCCACAAAGTATTGCCTGCATTCAAGGAGTGTGGCCCTTCATTATGGGGCTACATCATGCATAAGCGTTTGGGTGCTAGTGAATGGATTACTGGTTGTGGGACCCAGCATGGCCCACTGTTTTTGAGGTGCTGAATTTCTCTCGTGCAACAACTGACTTCACCCTCATTGCATGCAGTGTCCATCTCACTGGTTGCGACCCTCATAGTTGGGCGTGTACCCAGAGCAGTGCTGCATTCTACCTCAGGCGGTAATGCTGAACTGGTGTCTCTGTGTTTGTGACCGGACTTGTCTGGTGCAGCTCAAATCATCACACACCAGACGTTGTGCCTCATTCCAGGGAGGTGCAGAACAGGAAGTGATTGTGTGTTCAGAAGTGCCTGGTGTGACTCAAGTCATTGCGCACCAGGCAGGGTGTCTCATTCCGGGGAGACACTGCATAAGTAATTTTTCATGAGCAGTGGGATTGTCTGGTGTGACTCAAGCCATCTCACACCAGATGCTGTGCTTCATTCCGAGGAGGCATGGCAGTGGTAACTTTTTGTGTGCAAGCAGGATTGTCTAGTGCAACTCAAGTCATCGTGCACCAGACACTGTGCCTAATTCCAGGGAAGCATGGCAGTGGTAACTATTTGTGATCAGCAGGATTATCTGGTGCGACTTAAGCTATTGTGCACCAGATAACGTGCCTCATTCCAGGGAGGCATAACAATAGTAACTTTATGTGTTTAGCAGGATTATCTGGTGGGACTGAAGTGATTGCGCACCAGACGTTGTGCCTCATTCCAAGGAGGTATAGCAGTGGTAACTTTTCATGTGCAGCAGGATTATCTGGTGCGACTCAAGTCATCATGCACCAGACGTTGGGCCTCATCTGAGGGAAGCCCTACATTGTGCACTTTGCATCTGCTTTTGGAAGTGTCTGGTGTGTTCAGGTCATCATGCACCCGACCTTGTGCCCATAATTTGAGCACATGGAATTCAGTACACTTTCATTATGCAACTGAGATGCCTGGGGTGATTCTTGCCATTGTGGCCCAGACATGGTGCCGCCAGTCTTAGGATGTGCAGAATTGGTAACTGTCTGTGAAGTGAAATGTCTGGCTTGGCTGGGCATCATTGTGAACAGCCTGTCCAGAGGCTATCCCTCCCCTTTTGCTTTGTAGACCGGGGCATACGATGGAAGGCCAGTGTGAAAACGCCTGAATGAACTTCCCGATTTGGGACCAAACCTCCATTTGCCAACTGTTACCTGATTAGCATTTCTCTCCTTCTTCCCCCTACGTTTGCCCTGGGATCTTGACTAAGTGTAACCACCAGCCATAAGTGGTCTAGTATTTGGGGAAAGATTGCTTCATTTCGTACTCTAAGGGGACAGGAATTAGTTGGAGGGTGGAGGAAAATTTGGGTCTAAGAGGGGTCTGCAAACTCATTTACACCTCAGCTGTCGGTTGTCAAAACACCGCATTAGGGTACTTGAAGCGAGTGTGTGTGAGTAGGTGAGCATGGCTGACATTAGTGGCTCTGTATAATGGTGTGGAGTGAGTGTGTGGGAGTGAGATTCTGGGCTTGATTTAACCATGTGGCAGCATTGCCATGCACTTTGCTACTATTTTAAAAGTGTTATACCTCTCTGTTTGTATACATTGCTGCTACCATTGGGAACCGGGATGCATCCTACAACTGTTTTATATTAAATTGGGGTGATCGTTGTGCATATCTTGTGCTGCCAAACAGTAGTACCACATGCGGGTGAGGGGAGGGAAAGTATTATTTTTGTCACGGATACATACTACTGATTTCGTATTAACAATATTGGACCTCGTACTATTAGTGATATTTCTGAATGTGAGTTATGCCCAGATGTACATGATGTTCATGTGGTGTTAATTCATGTGTGTGTTGAATACACGTTTTACTTACAGACCCCTTGTGTGAAGTCTTGTTTGTGATGCTTAGTGTGCATATTGTGTGGACATGCTGTACAAATGATTTACACATTGCCTTTGTGATAAGCCTGACTGCTCTGTGCTAAGATACTCAAGGGTGAGCGCTGGTAATGCAGTGAGTGTAATCACCCACCCCTGACAAAGTGGTAGGTTCTACTTGGCCAGGGCCTCACCTCAGCCAATCAGAATGTTCCGCCTCTGGCGCTCGCTATACAGAAAACCATTCTCCCAGTAAATCAAGTGATCACCAAAGGTGTTGCCAGCTGCCTGGGCCTGCTGCCATAGGCCCACAAGAATAGGACATTTCCTCTGTGATCTGCAGAATTCCTCCCTGGTGGGACCCCCTTCCTCCTGCCAATTGGTACGCTCAGACAGGTTCCCCAGTTCGGACACGTCCTCACCTGTAGGCTCCAGGGTGTCCCCCTCAGATTCAGCCTTCTCCTGGGTTTTGGAGTTTCAGGGGTGGGTTTCTGACGTTCTTTGTCCTTCCTCTTATTGGCAGGCTCCTGGGCCAATTTTCCAGGCTCCAGGCCCTCCTGACTACCCTCTCTGACTGCTATGGACCGCGTTGTCACGTACACCTACTGAGACAACTGTACCATATCCAAGTCGGACCTAAGCTCCCCCTCCTTCCAGGCAGTATGCTCCAGGTCTTTGCCAAGCAGACAATCCACAGGCATAGATGAACTCACAACTACCCTAAAAAAAACTGAGACCCCCCTACCAATTCGAAGGGAACTAGAGTCACTAGACAGTTACTTCAACCATTGTCAGCTGCAATAACTTGGTGAAATGCATTAGGGAATACCTGCTCTAAGAACACCAGATGACATACTGACGGTTGCCATGCTGGCTTCAATATCTTTCAGAGCCTCCACCCTTTGCCCATTAATAGTGACCCTCTATCATCTATCTGTCACCCAAGGATACTAGGGTAACCTTTACTCTGTCCCCAAGACTATCTTGTGCAATCACTCCCCCTCACGCACTACACTAGCCAACATCAGTGATTATCCACTGATGGGGGGCTGTGCCCACTTAGGACACTAGGCATCCCCCTTGAAGTGCCCTTCCTGTTGACACTCATAACACTTAGGGGGTGCCTTCCCTGATGACCTATTGACAGGAAACCATCTTTTCTTTTTCTCTGTTGGGGATGGGAGTCCTGCCCAGAGGAAGAAGTTTGGGGCCCTATTAGACTTTTCATCCTTGGCGTGGTCTCCCTTAGCTTTTTGCCTCAGTTTCCCAGGTCGTTGATGTGTGCTGGACTCTGTTTTTCCTGTTTTTGTTACTCTGGGCACTTTACCACTGCTAATCAGTGCTAAAGTACAAGTGCTCCTATACAGAGTGTGTATATAATTGGTTGATCCATGATTGGCATATTTGATTTACTAGTACGTCCCTTGCAAAGCGCACTAGAGGTGCCCATGGCAGGTAAACCAAATGCTACTAGTGGGCATGCAACACTGGTTGTGCCACTCACCTAAATAGCTCTGTAATCATGTCTCATACCTGCCACTGCAGTGTCTGTGAGTGCAGTTTTAAACTGTAAATCTGACTTGGCAAGTGTACCCACTTGCCAAGCTTAAACCTTCCCTTTTCTTACATGTAAGGCACACCTAAGGTAGGGCCTAGGTAGCCCCAAGGGCATCGTGCAGTGTATGGTTAAGGTAGGACATATAGTAATGTGTTTTATATGTCCTGACAGTGAAATACTGCTAAATTTGTTTTTCACTGTTGCAAGGCCTGTCCCACTGATAGGTTGACATGGGGGCTACCTTTAAATATTATTAAAGTGCAGATTTGTGGAGTTTGGGGTCTCTGAGCTCCCAATTTGAAAATACATCTTTTAGTAAAGTTGATTTTAAGATTGTGTGTTTGAAAATGCCACTTTTAGAAAGTGAGCATTTTCTTGCCTAAACCATTTCTGTGACTCTGCCTGTTTGTGGATTCCCTGTCTGGGTCAGTTTGACAGTTAGGCTGGTTGCACCTCACACTAGACAGTGACACAAAGGGAGCTGGGGTGTAGTCTGCATTTCCTGATGAGCAATTTGTGCTAGGAAGGAGGGGAGGAGTGGTCACTCACACCTGAAGGGGCTGTGCTTGCCCTCACACAATGCAGTGTCCAGCCCCCTGGTGTGTGTCTGGGGCCTGACCTGGACAAGGCAGGATTTCACAATCAAAAGAGACTTTCCTTTGAAGTAATCCTACTTCAAAGGGCAAAATGGGTATAAGAAGGGCACCCAAAACTAAAGACTTTAGAACACTTCTGGAAACCAAGAGGAACCTCTGCCTGGAGAAGAGCTGAAGAGCTGAGGAAGAAGAGCTGCCCTGTCTGTGACTGTGCTTTGTGGAGCTATCCTGCAGTTGCTGCTTCTGCCAGAGTAAGAGGGCAAAGACTGGACTTTATGCGTCTTCCATCTTGAGAAGAAACCTCCAAGGGCTTGATTTAGAGCTTGCCTCCTGTTGTTTGGAGTCTCAGGGACAGCAAAAACTTCTCTATGCCAGCACCTGGAGCCTCTGGAGAGACTCTTACTCCGCCAAGTGGTGCCCATCCAGTTCTTGGGACCCTGAGAAGAGAAGCTGGCAGCCCAAGAGTGAGAAATCCACGCACAGACTGCTGTGCATGAAAAGATCAACGCAACTCCGATCTGAGGCTGAAAAATCCACGCACCACCGGCTTCGTGGCTAAAAATCACCTAAAACGCAACCGGAAGATCGACGCAAGCAGCTGGAGAAATGATACGCAACATCGCTGAAGGAGACCGGGGAGATAGCAACCCACGCTGTGTGTTTTTCGGACATCATGCGGCTGAATTTCTAACATAAACACTGCTGGGTGTGTAGAAACAACGCAAGGCCTGCTCGGACCCGAGAATGCTGATAGGATCGATGCATTGATCTCTTGCAGAGAGAAGAAACGACATACGGCGACCTGACTAAAGGAGAAATGACGTAAAGTCTCGCTCGTGAGTGAAATCGACGCATTGCAAGCCCTTTTTGACGCACACTCGCCCGTGCGGGGTTATTTTGATGCACCCAAGGTACATTTTCACGCTAACAGCTTTAGCGTTGTGTTTAAAACTACATGAGACTCTTTTTGTTTTTTAATTGATAACTTGACTTGTGATTTGTTGATTTTTGTCGTTTTGGTCTTGTTTTTTTTAGATAAATATTTTCTATTTTTCTAAACCTGTGTTAGATCATTTTGTAGTGTTTTCATTAAGGTACTGTGTGTGTTGGTGCAAATACTTTACACCTAGCACTCTGAAGTTAAGCCTACTGCTCATGCCAAGCTACCAAGGGGGTAAGCAGGGGTTAGCTGAGGGTGATTCTCTTTTACCCTGACTAGAGTGAGGGTCCTTGCTTAGACAGGGGGTAACCTGACTGCCAACCAAAGACCTCATTTCTAAAAGGCCCTTTAGAGAATCCTTTGTTTTTGTTTTTGTCTCCCCTCTCCTACTTCTAACCCTGCACACCCTTCTGGAAATCCCCCAGATACTTTCTTATGCACCGTGGTGCTGACCCAGTGGCCCATCTCCATAACAAACTCCCTGAGATCAGAGAGCTTACTTTCATTAAGGTGTTGGCAGAGGTATGCAAAACAAAGACTGATCATGTGCTCTTTTGCAATCAGACTGTGCAGCTCCTGGTAATCCTTTACTTCACTGCCCCTGACCCAACCAAAGAGTGCCTTGCACAATGAATCCACACAATCCACCCAGGTCTTTTGGGCCAGCTTCTGACTGTCCCTAAACTTCTGCCTATACTTTTCTAAGGTCATACCATACTTTCTGACATGGGGGATACCTCATTCTATCTTCATCCTCTAGGGTCAGTAGGGTTCCATCCCTCACTAGGGATATGCCTCCACAGACCACCTTCCAATTTCTCTCTGCGATCCTGTGCATCTACAGGGCGATCTCAGAAGCCTCATATCACTTGCCAATGTTTTCTCCCACAAAAACGTCAGGTGCCAAGTCTTTAGGAATATCCACACTATTTTCTCCAGAAGACAATGAAGAACTGCTACGACCATCACTGTTGGATCCTTTAGGTTGTTTAGTTTTAAGCTCTAGCTCCCTCGTGTGCTTCTTATGCTCAAACATTAGCTTTTTTCAATCAAGGCCCTCTACCCTTCAGCCTGTTTCACTTCCATGACCAACTTTTTCTCCTCTTTCTCCATCCTTAATTTGGCTAGCTCCAGCCTGAGCTCCCTTCCTTCTCCCCTGCCCTTCAACTCCTCTGGGGACAGGTTGCGGGAGGACATGCTCCTTCCTACATGTGAGGTGGTTCTCTATTCTGGAAGCATGTTGCCTCCCACCTCTTTTTTTTAAAAATATGTTTTTATTGTTTTATCAGCCAATTGGCAACATTCGAGTGAGTTACAAGAAATTACATTATGTTTCAGTATGCATTATTCATAGTGATGTTTTTTTGTTTGCATATACTTTGAGTCCCATGCAAGTCCCCCATTGCCCAGCTGAGATATTACAAAGTTTATTTTACAGTACGCTATAGGATCGGCATGTGCAAAGTTATTGATGAAACAGAAGAGAAATAACAGAAAAAGCTAAAGATAAAGGTTGGAGCGGTTCCGGCGAGCACAGGTATAGGGGGGGCAGAGGAGAGGGGCCAGGGAGAGCCGAGCGCCGGGGGAGGAGAGCAGTCCCCGCAAAAAGCACTCAACTGGGTTGTCCTGGGAAAGCAGAGGTCCAGTCTGCTTGCAAGATTAGGGTAACAGTGCGGGGACAGCGGCCCAAAGGAGGAAGACAACAGCGGGGCTTCATATCTACCGGACCCCTCACATGTCTGCGCATTTCAGCCCTCCAACGATGCATTTGTGGGACTGTCACAAGGGATATTACTGTATTTATATTAGTTACCTCTTATCCCATGCATGTCAGTCAGCCTCTCTAATAGTGTTTAGAGTTTGCTATTGAAGTGACGGCAAAGATCTCTTTCTTGTTAATCTAGGGAGGGCGTTCGTCATCTTTGTTTTCTGCAGCTATCACAAATAGATTCCATGTGTCTAGGCCTTTGACTAGGATACCCTTATCCATTAAGTTCTGTAGAGTCTGGGTTTCTGCTTTGGCCCAACGTATCACCTGCTCCCGCCACTGGGCAATGCTGCGGGCGCCCGGGGATTTCCAGTGCATGGCTATAAGGCGCCTGTATAGCACCAGTGCCAGGGCGATGCACTGATATGTTCGTTTGCATTTTTTAGTGCGAGGTGCTATGCCCAATAAGCATAATTCAGGGGTGGGGGATAATGTAGTGTTTGTCCAGTCAGCGAGCAGCGTTATTATATCTATCCATGTGTTTCGGATCAGGAGACATTCCCATGTCATATGGTAGAAAGTGGCCTCTTCTGTGTCGCATCTGGGGCATGTCTGTGGTGTTCGGGGGAACATACGTGTTATGGGGTGTGGTGATAAATAAGTCTGATGCACATAGTTAAACTGCGTGTAACGGAAGCGGGGGTTACGCGAGACCTCATGAGTCATTTTCATCGCCTGTTCCCATGCGTTTAGTGTTAATGGTTCCGGTAGAGCGCAATCCCATTTATTTTTTGCCCGTTCCTGTTTATGTTCAGTCTACGCAGTGAGGATGTTGTATATATTCGATATGCTTGATGGGACAATAGTGCCTCCCAGCAGCTCGTGAAGCAAAGGGGAGACATCAGGTTCTGAGTTGCCACTTTTCCATCATGCACGCATTGCCTGTCGGATTGCACCATAGGCTATGAATCCCCCCCGGCCCAGCGCATGTTTGTCAGCTAATGCTTCATAAGTTTGGAGTTGCCCATCTTGGTGGATGTCCCCAAATGTGTGTATGCCTCTGCTACCCCAGGTGTTCAGGCCCACCTTGACCGCTATTTTCGCCAATGTCGGTTGAGCCAACAGTGGAATCCTCGGGGAGTACTGTGGTTTTTTATCGCGTAGCAGTCCGTACCGGCCCCATACCCAGTGTGCAGTGGATAACAGCATATTACCTGTGTGTTCGGGGTCGATCCGGTTCATAATGTATTGCAGAACCCCCGTAATGCTGAGATCCAACAATATCCTCTGTGCTTCCGCACATGTGGGGTTACCAATCGAAGTAGATATCCATTGTATCTGGGCAGCTGCATAATAAGCTTCGAATTTGGGGGCTCCCAGCCCCCCCAGTTTAAGCGGTTGGAGCACTTTAGTTAATGCAACACGTCTGCAACCACTACCCCATATTAGGTCTGTTAATAAACTATTCAATAGTTTGAAGAAGGAGCCAGGCAATACCAGCGGCAGTGCCATGAAATAGTAGAGGAGGCGTGGTAGTACTATCATCTTTGCAATGGCCACTCTGCCCATAGGGGACAGTGGGAGTGAGCACCAGAAGGGCAGGGAGCCCCTTGTGGATCTAACCACTTGGCCGAAGTTGCCATCTCTTAAGTCTTGACTATCATGGTATATGTTTACACCCAGATATTTAAATGTGGTGTAGCACCATTTCAGGCCACCCGGACTTGATAGCGTTCTGAGTGCTTCGGGAACCGGGCGCATAGGAAATATGCAGGATTTTGCCCAGTTCACCGTTAACCCGGCGACCGAGCGAAATTTTTTTAAGAGATCCAATAGGCCCGGGAGGGCCGTGGCATGATCTCGAAGAAAAATCAGCGCATCATCTGCATATAAAGAAACTATCCGGTGTGTTTGGCCATCTAAGACGCCCCATGTGGGGGCCATTATACGGAGACGGGCGGCCAGTGGTTCGATGGCTAATGCAAATAAAAGTGGGGACAGCGGGGATCCCTGTCTGGTGCCTCTTCCGATGTTACATTTTTTGGACATCGTGTCCCCCGTCTTAACCCTAGCCGTTGGGCCAGTGTATAATGCTCTCACCCAGCCAATGTAAGTTTGCCCAAAGCCCATGCGATTAAGTGTTTCTGTTAGGAATGGCCATCCCAGCGTGTCGAACGCTTTTTCTATGTCTAATGAGACTGCCACCTGCAGCCTTCTGTCTACGGGAGAATTACCCATCAGGCGTATTAAGTTCCTGATGTTGCTAAACGTGTTGCGACCAGGTATGAAGCCTGCCTGGTCTTGATGAACCAGCTCTGATACACATGGTAGCAGGCAGTTGGCTAGCACCTTGCCGAGTAATTTACAATCTGTGTTTAGCAGTGATAATGGCCTATATGAGCGAACATCCAGTGGGTCGCGACCTACCTTCGGCAATACTGCTATCAACGCCTCACGGAATGTATCAGGGAGCTGGCCCCGTTCTAAAGCTTCCTTTAGCATTGCTAGATATGGGGCTGAGATCTGGGATTGAAACGTGCTATAATATTCAATAGGTATGCCATCACTGCCGGGTGCTTTACCATGTGTTAGTTGCTGCAGTGCTCGTTGGATTTCAGCTATCTCAATCGGTCTATCCAGCTCTGTCACCTGAGAGGCAGTAAGGTGACTCAGAGTGATGCCGCTGAAGAAGTCATTTAGTTGGGTGTTAGTGGGCGGGGGTCGTGCCTGGTACAGAGAGCTGTAGTACACTCTGAAAGCATTATTTATTTTCGCCTGTGTGTTGACTATCCGCCCTGTTTCCAGACGAATAGCGCCTATAGGGAGGTTCCAGCGTTCATTGTTTGTGAGCCATGCTAATAATTTACCGGATCGGTCACCTTCAGCGTGTGTGCGGGCCATGTAGTGTCGGTAGTCGAAGTGCCTGAGCCGGCTATCTGTCTCGGTCCATTTGGAGCGTGTAGTAGTGAGTTTTGCTTGTGTTATAGCGCCTTTGGCGAATTCGCGTTCGGAGGAGTGGAGTCTGCGTTCTAGTACACGGAGTTCGCGCGCTAGTGTTTGACGTACTCCTACTGTGGTAGATATACATACCCCCCTTATAACTGGCTTTTGTGCATCCCATTCAATAGCCCTGGAGCTAGTTGTCCCAGCATTCAGCGTGAAATATGTTGAGATGTGCGTGGCTATATCTTCCCTAACAGGGGGGTCTTGTAATAATTCTGTTTGCAGTCGCCAGGTTGGGATACAGGAGTGGGGCCTGCCCCATCTTATTTGTGCTATAAGTGGGCAGTGATCTGAGATTACCTTGACGGAATACTCTACGCTCATTATTTTATGTGTTAGGTTCTGTGAGGTGAGGATGAGGTCAATTCGGGTATGTAGGAGATGCACTTGGGAATAATAGGAATATTTTCTTTCATGTGGATGCATGTGCCTCCATATGTTGGTAAGGCGTCGCTCTTCCATCCATGTGCTTAGCATCCGGGAATTTTTCATTGTTGGGGCGGCCACAAGCGGGGGGTGCAATCTATCCTTATCTGCGTGTGGGACACAGTTCATGTCCCCACCCCATATGCAAGGTGTAGTAAGGTCATTGGTTAATTGTGGTACCATTGTTTGTAAGAATTCACCTTGTTTAACGTTCGGGCATATAATCCGTTTATCACGAGCTCCTCCCGTCCATCAGCCCCTTTAGTTGAATAAATCTACCATCCTTGCCTTTTATGCTGTGTTGTACTGTGTAAGGGACACCTGGGGCTATCCAGATCAGCACCCCTCTGGCAAAGGACGAGTCACCAGCTCTATGTATTGAACCCGCCCAGCACTTTTCCATCCAAGCAGGCTCTGCAGGTATAATGTGTGTTTCCTGCAGTATTGCTATATGTATATGGTGGCGTTTTAAATGTGCATGTATTCTATGGCGTTTATTAGTTCCGGCCATACCCTTCACATTCCAAGTTATTATATTATTTATGGGTTCCTTATTCGTTATGTTATGCAGTGCCATTTAGTGCCATCCGAGCGGCTCCCATTCCGCCAGTCCCACTCCCCGCGCCCCCCCACCACGAGCCCGCCAACTCCCCCCAGGTTCCCCCCCACCCGCCAACCAGTCAATGCTTCCGATGTTAATGGCGGTTATCTACTGAATATACGCGCTTCTCCTGCGCTGTACCTCCAATGTGTAGTCAGGGTAGGCCGTTACCCTGCTGTTTTCCAGCGTAATCTGGTTAGATGTTCTAAAGTGTTGGAGGACCACGTCTCTGTAGCTATAATTTAGGAAGCGCGCTATTAACGGTCGGGGTGGGGCTCCATGGCGAGGCGGTCTGCTCGGGATTCTGTGTGCTCTTTCGATCACTGGAGTTGAGCTAGGGTCCTGTTCTTTAGATGTGTTTTTCAGCCAGGTCTCTAAGAACGTCTCTGCATTAGGAGATTCAATTCTCTCAGGGATTCCGAGGAATCTAATGTTGTTGCGCCTGTAGCGTCCTTCAGCATCTTCAGCCCTACGTTGTAGTTGAGCTATGTCCAATTCCATTTGTTGTATTTTCGTTCTCATATCTACTACGTCTGGCTGAACCATTTTCAGTGTTGTTTCAGTATCCTGTACCTTTCTGTTAATTTGCGGTGGTCAGCACGGAGCAATGAGACTTCCAGTACTGCGGCATCAATTTTCCCTTCCGGCGAAGATTTAGTATCCATTATTGCTTGCATGATTTTATCAAACTGGAGGGAATGCGTACGAAGCGTTTCATTCAGCTGGAGAAGAGTGGTCGATTGCATGTCGGCATGGGCAGTCAGCAGGGGAGGATCTCCATCACCCATGGACCCCATTTTGGGGAGTTTCGGGTTGACCATGTTTTCCTATTTGTTTTACCCTAATCGTTCTGCTGGAATTAGTCGCTGGATATATGCTGGGTGTGACCACCCCTATCACCAGTTTCCTCCCAGTACGTCCCCTGTTACATCTGGCTTAAAGATCAGGTGAGGGTCCGCATCCCGGTTTGGTGTTCGTAACCATTTAGATCCTCCAGCCCAGCTCCGCTCCTGCAGGCGTGGGCTCCGTCTGGTTCACCGGTGCCCCACGTCGTGTGGCAGCCGTCGCGCAGACCGACAAGCAGGGCCCGATTGGGCCAGATAGGCCGTGACGTGTTCTACTCCAGTAGGGCCCCCCTGTGTTTCAGGGCCTTTAGCAGTCCCGCAGCTGTGGACCATGTGGGTTCCAGCGGTGGATTAGGAGGGCTGGGAGGGGTCCGCGTTGGGCTCGCGCGGCCCGGTAAGGCAGGGGCCGCTGCACCGCAGCCGGGTCGCAATGGCGCCTCCTCCTCTACGTCGTTGGTCCCGCGATGGGTGTCGGGATCAGGTCTCCTCCGTGTGTGCTGTAGGGGAAATAAAGATCCGTCCCGCGAGGGCAGCGGGCGGGCCCCGAACGTCACGCGCAGGCACCCGCCAACATCACAAGCCCATCCGGGCCGCCCGATCGGGCTCAGCTGGGATGTGGGCCCTCGCCAGGTTGAGGGGCGTCACCCACGCCGCAGCCTCCGCATCAGGTCGAGGAGCGCCAGTGGAGAGCCCGGAGGACCAGGCGCCCACCCGTTCCTACCTCAGTTCAATGTGCAGCACGGTCAAGCGGAGGCCGCGGCCCCGGGTAATGGCAGCGGTTCCTTCTCCTCTTTTCCGATTTCTTCCTGTGTGCCGCGCCCTCCCGGACGCAGCTCTCCCAAGGTGTCCGCCGATGTTAGGGAATGTTTCTGCTGCAAACCAGCACACGTTAGGGCACAGCAGGGCACAGGATTATAGTTCGTTGGAGGGCCGAGAGCGGCGCTCTTCAATTAAGCATCCGCTCCGGCCGCCATCTTGGCCACGCCCCTCGTTGCCTCCCACCTCAACAGGTAGTAATCCTTGATCCTCCTAGAACCTCCTGTGGGAACTGCTCTGAAACTTCCTCACTCTCTTCATCTTCTTGGTAACCTGTTGTGCCTGGCACTTGATGAGTCCCTGCACGTACACTTGGCTTTACTGTCACTCACCCTTCTCGGCGCTCCTCTTGGCAGGCAATCCCCTCTCCTGACAAAGTTCTTTGAGCTGGGACACAGAGCACAGTGTATCCCTCTAGGTGGGCCAGCTCAAACTCAATTTTTATTGGTGAGGATTAAGACACAAACAGCCAAGTAGATGAAAAATGAATTGAGAAAAAGCAAAAAAGGCAATCAGGGAGAATTTAGACTTGAATTGGTCTTAGATATGGAATGGTTGTGTACAACAAATCACTGTATGGCACTGCACAAACACAAATCCTATCCTCACCGCTGATCACCAATGTGGGGAATTGGGTTGTTGGTTCACTGAGGTGTGGGCCCTGGTTAAGCAGCAATCATAATTCTTGTCAAGGTAAGGCACAAGCAAACCCCAAATAAACCTGTGCTCACCCTCTGGAAGCTTGGCACAGAGCAGTCAGGCTTAACTTGAAGTCAATGTGTGAAATATTTGTGCAACACTTCAAAAAGTAAAACAGTGAAAACACCACACATAAAGGATCCAACAACAGGTTATCAGAAACAGAACTTCATTTAATAAATGAAACAAGTCCAAAACAACTAAAATCCAATAAATAGAACTTGAGTTATGAATTTTAAAAAATAAACTTTAAAACAGCACTTAAAAGCAAAAAGCACCAATCAGGGCTATCTAGTTGCATCAGACAAGAATAAAGTCAAAAGTTCAGGCCGACCGTTATGGAGTGTGGGCTGTCTACAGTGACCAAGTTACGCCAGCTGAACCAAAGTACCTTAAATCCTGGTTGCTGAGTGTTGTGTGGGTACAAAACAAAAATGTGTTGCGCAGCTGGAGTGATGTTTCGGTTCTGAGATGCGGTGAGACCGGGGTACAAGATCTTGATTCGTTGACACTGAGGATCCTGTCAACAGTGCTTGCGATTTGAAGACTGGTGTCGAGGATGCATGGTGCAGTCTAGACAATGCATTTGTTCTGATCTATGCATTAGCGTTGATGCAGAGGTAAGGTGTTGTCGTTGAGGTTACTGTCAATGAGAAATGCGAGGGGCTTGACCCAGGGAGAGCATCACACAGTGGTGATTCCAAAGGCGATGCACCGGTCCTGAGATGCAGCTGTGCAAGTGTATTGCTTCGGTTTCGACACATGCAGTAGTGGTAATGAGCCATTTCTGCTCAAAGAAACAGCAGCGATGTGTCAGTTCACTTCCTGCAGCAGATGCTTCATCAGTTCTGTTGCAGCAAGCACCTTAGGCCCACTTCCAAGGGTCCAGGACTGGGGTAGCACCACTTGGCAGGGCAGATTCACAGCTGGCAGAGTCCAGGAGCAGGGTGGTTGAACGTCTTTTATGTCCTTGAGATTTCTGATTAGGAGGCTGGCCAACTAGCCCTTGGAGTCACAATGGGTTCTGGGTTGGAGAGATTCAGGTCCAGCCCTTCTCATTCCCAGGCAAGATGGCAGCAGGTTAGCATTGCAAGGCAGGAGTCCAGCCGAGTAACAATCTAGCAGAGTGTCAGTCCTTCAACGGAACAGCAATCCTTCTCCCTGATAGGTCTAGAAGTGTACTGAGGTGGTAGTGTCTGAGGTCCGGTACCTATAACCAGTTGTACCTTTGATGTGGGGGAGAAGTCAAAGAGATTCCTTTGAAGTGCACAGAGACCCTGCCCTTCCTGCCTTGTCTCACTACAGGGGATTATGCAGCCCTTTGGGTATAGACAGAACACAGCATATTCAGGTGTGAATGAGGCTGAGCCTAGCAACCTCCTCCCATCCTGACCATGATAGTCCATCAAGGTCCATGAGGTCACACCTAGGCTGCCATTGTATGTGGCTGTGTAGCGAAGTATGCATAGCTCAGCTGTCACCTGACTCCTGATATGTGACGAGAGACAGGCAGCAGTCAACAAATGGCAAAAGTACGAAAATGACAACTTTCTAAAACTGACATTTTCGGAATCAGATTTTAAATCCAATGTCATCATAAACTGTGACTATAAATTGTGCTTCCAGAGACACCAAACTCGGAAAATCTATCTGTTCCCAAGTGGAGGTTATACTTATAAAAGGTTATAAGACACCTACAATGTTAACCTATGGGAGAGGAAGGCCTTGCAGTAGTGAAAAATGAATTTAAGAGTTTTTCATTACCAGGAGATGTAAAAAAAAAGTATATGCCCTACTTCTTAAGTCCACTTCATCCTGCTCCTGCGGCTGCCTAGGGCCTTCCTTAGGGGTGACATACATGTATTAAAAAGGAAGGTTTGGGCCAGGCAAAAGAGCTATTTTATAAATAGCTGATCAACTGTAGTAGGCCAGACCAAAGTGCACTACTACACGGGCCTTACAAGTTTCAAATGTAATCAGTCACTAATGCTTTTTCTTGAACAGCGAAATGCTCTTCTAAATAAAATGAAGTGTTTTTTCACTGACACAAACAGTTTATTGTAGACAATGACATTCTCAGTCTCTGTGAAGTAGATACAAAAGTTGCAACACATTTGTCGAAAATACATAACAGAATATATCACTTAAACATTCTTGTTATGGAAATGATTGATGACATAACCCAATGCATTTTGGGTAAAGCCCCTTCATAAGGATAATTAAGAATGAAATGAGAAATATGAAGGACAAATGAGGGCAGTGTACGTAGGGAAATGAAAAGTGGAGAAAAAGGAGAAGAAATGGATACCTGAATATTTCAGCACATGAAAATGAACAATCATTTCAATGGAAAAGGGAAAATGTCCCTATATTTTGGAACACACTAGTAAATACCTTGCATGCAGCCAAAGTATCAATAGCCATGTGTGAAAGTATCCAAACATTCACCTAGAAATCTGCAAGAAAATAGCACAAGATGCAGAACGTGCCACCGGGTTGGGTTGCCTGGGAGTGTCAAGGTCCACCATGTAGGTGTCCTTACCCTTCCTGTCAATCACCTCATAGGGGCCAGTCCAATGGTCCAGGAGGGCCCCAGGTCCCACAGGTTCCATAACCCACACATTCTGCCCAGGCTGCAATTCCACAGTGAGGGAACTTTGGTCCTATCACTCTTTCATTCCAGCCTGGCTGGCTTCTGAACTGTCACAAGCTTACTTCCACAACTTGGCCTTTTGGTTCCTGAATAACAGCATGTAGCTCAGTAAATCCTGGGCAATCAACTCGGGAACTTGCTCCCATCCTTTCCTGACCATATTCAGAGGTCCTCTGACAGGGTACCCATACAGAAGCTCGGGGGAGGTAGAGACCAATCCCATCTGTGGTACCACCCTGTAGACAAACAATAGGCATGGCAAGAGGACGTTTTCCACAAGGCCTCAGGAAGACCCCTGTTCATATTTTTTAGAGTCTTGTTGAACCTCTCAATGCACCTATTGGTGGTTTGGGGGTGATAAGGAGTGGAGAACTTGCTGGGTACCCCACACTCCTTCCACATTGACTGCATGTAAGCAGATATGAAGTTTGTGCCCCTGCAAGACACAACTTCCTTGGGGTAACCCATTTGGGGTAAAAATCCACCATCAGGGTCTTTGCTGCTGCAGGTGCAGCTGCGGTCCTCAGAAGGATTGCCTCTGGGTACCTAGTGGTAATAAATAAATAAAAGGGGGGGACAAGTCTAGCAAGCTCTTATCTTGGCCCAAGTGTTCTACCAGGGGAATCGCATCAGCCAGTTCTAGTAGGAAGGCCCTGTGGCATTGGGAGATCACTAGGGCTATTGTTGACACATCCAATGGAGACTTAGGCTCACTGTAAAGGAGGCTGTCCTCCCAGTAAATGTGATAGCTCCTGTAGACATCACCTGCTGCTTGGGCTTAAGGGCTGAACACTCTCTTTGTGCCCTACCGAACTCCTTCATGGTGGGGCATCCTTCTACATGCCATCTAGCAAGTATAGACAGGTCCACAAGAGAAGCAATGTCCTCCTCAGTAGACTCCAAGGCGGCCACCACAGGTGCCCCATCTATCTCACTGGGGGTACAATGAGGGGCTAGTTTCCCACACCCTCTGCCTTTCCCCTTTTTAGCAGCTGCCTGGGCCATTGTTCCAGGCTCCAAACCTTTCGGACCCCCACCATGGGCAGCTATGGACCTTGTGGTAGCACAGATCCAATCAAGTAACACCAATATTTCCACACGAGACTTGAGCTCCACTTCCTTCTAGATAGAGTGCTCTAGTCCATTTCCTAACAAACAGTCCACAGGTATTACAGGGCTTACAGCAACCTTCATAAGTACTGACCCCCACTCCCACTCAGAGGGAAGAAGGGCCATGGGAAATTGACTCTCTCTGTTGTCAGTCACCACAGCTTTATGGAATGCATTGGGAATCACCTGCTCTGGGGACATCAACTGATGCCTTATCAAGGTCATGCTGTCACGTGTCCCTCAGAGCCTCAAATTATTTCTATTGCTGGTGAGCCATTGCCTATATTGGCAGTATATCAGGACACATGGATCTGAGGAACCATCTCATTGTCACCCAGGGACACCAGGAAACCTCACTAAACTCTCCCCCCCATAAACTGGGACAACCCTTACCCCCATCACAGTACTAGCCACCACCTGGGGGTTTTCCTCCAGAGGAAAGTGGTGCTCTTTTTGGACTCTTGGGATCCCCTTTTTAGTGTCCATACGTAAATATAAAAAGCTGAAAAATGCACCTCTAAGGCCCAGCACTGGAGTGGCACCTCAGGCAAGGTTAGGACTCACAGATGCCAGACTACAGCAGCAAGAGTGGAGTTGCAGGCAGTCTTTAATGTCCTTGAGATTGCAGGAGAAGAGGAGGCAAGTCAGCAATCCCTTGGAGTCACTCTGGGTCAGATGAGAGGATCCAGTCCTTCCTCAGCAGTGCAAACATCAGCAGGCAGCAGGGTATCTCATCAAGGCAGCTAACAGTCCTTTTTGAAAGCAATCCAGCAGCTTGGCACTCCTTGTAGATCAACAGTCCTTATTTGCATTCTGAGTTCTTCCCAGGTCTGGTAGTTTACTGATTTGCTGGTGTCAGAGATCCAGTTCGTATATCAATACAAGTCTTTGAAGTGGGGGTAACTTCAAAGAAGGGGTTTTGAAGTGCACAGAGATCCTCTCTTCCTGGCCCTGGCTCAAGACTATCAGTATGGTGTAATATGCCCTTTGTGTGAGGGCGGGCAATTCTCTATTCAAATATGTGTGTGTCAGCTCCCCTCCACCCTTACTGCCCAGGACGAGCCATTAGAAAGCAGATGAACGCAGAGGAGAATTCAGACACACCTAACCTTCCTGTGCTTGTGGCTGTCTAGAGGGAATGCATAAAGTATAGCTGTCACCATCCTCTTACGTGTACTGGAGACTCGAGGCAAAGTACACAGAACAGTCAAAGCACAGAAATGCCACCTTTCTAAAAGTGCATTTCTAAAATGGTAATATTAAACTTGACTTTACCAGTAAAGAGGATTTATCATTTCCATTCCAATGATTTGAAATATGATGTTCTCACTCCTTTCAGGAAATACAGCTTAAAAGTACATTAGGAATTCTCAGTGGTGGCCTATGAGAGGAGTATATCTCACAGTGGTAAAAAATGACTTTGAAAGGTTTTCACGACCAGGATATGTAAAAATTAAAAGTACATGTTCTGCCTTTTACTTACATAGCTCCCTGCTATAAGGTCTACCAAAGGCCCACCTTGGAGTGACATACATAATGAAAAGGGAGTTAAAGGATTGGAAAGAGGTATTAACTTGGTTTTAACTGCCAAGTCAAAGGGGCAGTGAAACTGTAGGCACATGTTCTGCAGCGGCAGGCCTGAGGCATGTTTAACGGGCTTCTTAAGCGGGAGGAACAATCAGTGCTGCGGGCTCACTAGTAGTATTTAATTTACAGGCCGTAAGTATATGGTACACCATTTTATAAGCCCTAAATATTCCAGTTCTGTATACACCTATGTTACCATGTTAAGGGAAGAAACAAATGCCCTTTATCAGTGGTCAGTAGTGTTAAAGTGCTCATAGTCCTAAAGCCAACAAAAAGATGAAGCAGAAATGTGAGGCAAACAGTCAAAATGTTTGGGGAAGACCATCCTAAGGTAGATAGGTCTAAAAGTGTCACACCACGTGCCCATAAAGAGAACCCATCATCTCCTGAGATGTGTGAAGAAACCAAAAAAGATGAGAATCTGAATGTGCCATGAATAAAACGACATAGTCCATCAGGCATCACGTGACGCAAAAAGCATGAATAAACACTCATGACCGAGTTGTCTATGGATGACTTCAACCCTACTAATATGTGCCTGATATGCTTTATGTGCCAATAAGTGGAACCTGAATCAGCCGCAAACGTGCTCATCCTAAAATAAAAAGTAAACAAATTACAATTAATAGAATTAAAAAACCACGCAGAGACATCTACACGAAAATCAGAATGGGCCATACCTGGAAAGAACCAAGTGGAATTGATATAGTGAACAGACTGAAGGTGAAAGGGTTTCTAGAATGTATAACGAGAAAAAAACTAAAGAAACCAGCGCCAAATTGCACGGGAATCTTCTGATAATCCCATTGTAGTGAGTGCCATGTAGTAAATGATATGAGTGATAATACACATACATGGTACAAAAACAAGCACTGTCAACAAACTAAAGTAAAGGGAGAGATATATGTCTCAATAGAATACATTTAAAATGACAACGAGTCTGGTGTATGAATAGTATGTGAAAATTTGGCAGGCTGTGTAACACGTTTCATGTGTACAATCTAAAAAATACAAAAGCTATATATGACATATCGTACACAAAGACTGCAATATGTGCCAGATTGCTCATGATGAGATATAATGGCAATGTAACTGAGAATATTGATGTGACATTTCCTTCTGTATATATGTTCTAATGGCACAGAGGTTTTGTAATATGTCTGAGTGAAGTAACCCTGAAAGAAATAAGGTGTACACCAGCATGTTCCTAAATAAGGAGAACTTTTCCCTTTTTATTTTCCACTCAGAGGATATTTCATTTTCACATGCTTAAATATACACACATCCATTTCTTCTCGTTTTCCTCTTTCCATTTCCCTGTTTACTGCCCCTACTTGACCTTCATGTTTCTTATTTCATTCACACTTACCCGTGATGACGGGTTTGCCCCCGAAATGCATTGGGTTGCACCAATCGTCTCCATAAGAACATGGTTTAAATGATGTATTCTGTTATTTCATTTCTACACGTATGGAGCAACGTTTGTATCTACTTCACAGAGATTGAGAACGTTCTTGTCTTCAATAAACTGTAACAGTGAAACAAACCTCTTTGTTCTATTTTAAAACGAAGAGTTTTTTCTCTTACTTTATTTTAAAGAGGGATTTGTTTTTGGAGAAAAAACATCAGAGGCTGATTACATTTGAAGGCCTGAGGCCCATATAGCAGTGCGCTTTGAGTCCGGCCTACTTCTGTTGACCAGATGTTTATAAATTATTTCACGGACATTGGACAGAGCCAGCACCAACGCTGCACTCTACAATTTGTATTCAGATTTGGATTAGGATTGTGATCATTGCTTACCTGTTGATTGACTGTTTATGTTTGTAAAATTTGTGTACATTATAAAATATTCATTAAAAGGAATATTTTGCCAGGTCAACATGGAAGTTCAAAACTGCACACACTTACTCTGCAATGACAGGCCCAAGTCTTTAAAGAGCTACTTCAGTGAGTGGAACCATCAGTGTTGCATACCCACCAGTAACATTTAATTTACAAGCCCTGGGCACATGTAGTGCACTTTATGTGGGACCCATAGATAGATTAAGTATGTCAATTGAGTATATGCCAGTCTAATCATGGTTTAGGGAAAGAGCACAGACACATTAGCACTGGTTAGCAGTTGTTAGAAATTGAGTCTCTAGTTGGTAGAGGTATGCACCCTGTCCAAGTAGGGACCTTAGACCTAATCAGGTCTGCACACACAGGCCTTGCAATGGCAGGACAGGGACATTGCTAACAGGCTACTTATGTGGGTGGAACAATCAGTGCTTCTGGCCAACAAGTAAAATTTAATTTACAGGCCCTGGGCACATATGGTACACTTTACTAATGACTTACAGGTAAATTAAATATGCCAATTGAGTAACAGCCAATGTTACAATTTTTAGGAGAGAGAGCACAAGCAATTTAGCACTGGTTAGCAGTGGTAAAGTGTGCAAAGTCCTAAGCCCAGCAAAAATGAGATCAGAAAAATGGATGGAGGCAGGCAAAAAGTTGGGGGAAGATCACCCTAAGGTGCAGTAGTAGTGTGCACATAATCCGAAGGTCAGCAAAAATAGGAGGTCTGAAGTCAAAAAGTTAGGGGAACCATGCTGTGTATGCCACATTTAACAGAGGTGTTAACTGGTACTAACCTATGTCAAATTTTTTCCATGTGGTTGAAAGAAGCTTACACTGATCCTCAGCACCACTCTTGTTAGATGTCTTTGATCTTTGAAGGAAGATGTCACCGGCTGTTAGAAATGGGGTCTTTGGTTGCCAGTCAGGTTACCCCCTGTCCAAGCAAGGATCCTCACTCTAGTCTGGGTAAATCAAACACAATCAAAATTATCCTGTGCCCACCCTCTGGTAGCTTGGCACTGAGCAGTCAGGCTTAACTTAGAAGGCAATGTGCAAAGTATTTGTGCAATAAATCATGCAATAACACAGTGGAACACCACAAAAATACATCACACAGTGCTTAGAAAAATATATATAATATTTATCTGATAAGACGCAGGTCAAAACAATTGAAATGCAATACGTATATGTTGAGATATCACTGTAAAAATGATATAAAGTGCCTTTAGTCTCTTAAACGCAATAAATGTCTCTTGCAAGCACAAAGTACCTGGTTTGCGTTTGAAATCTCTACAAAGAACCACAGAGGAGGAGATGCGTGGAAAATAGGGAGGTGTGCGTTGATTTCTCAGGCCGCACACAGTGATGCGTTGTTTATTTTCCAACGCTTGGTCTTGGATCCTCTTCGGGTTGCGGGGTTTTCGGCGGCCTCGGGGACAATGCGTGGAAGTCCAGCGCTGACACGACGAAGTCACAGGGGCTGCGTCAATCTGGTGGGCGTTGCATGGAAATTTCTACTGCATGGCAGCCGGTGCATCGATTCCTCTCTGGAAGTCGGGCTGCGTCATTCCGGCTCAGCTGTGCGTTGATCCAGTGGGCCATGCGTCTTATTTCGAGTTGCTACGCTGGTGCTGCGTCGATCTTCTCATTGTGAAGCCAGGCTGCGTCACTCCGGTTCGACGTGCAGTGAATTTTTCACCGCGATGTAGGCTGTGCGGCATTTCTGGCAGGCTATGTGTTGATTTTTGCTGCACAAGGAGTTCTTGTAGAGATGAATCTTTTTGGTCCTGAGAATTCAGGGAACTGGAGCAAGCTCTATTCAAGTCCTTGGAGTGCCCTTCTCACCACAGCCAGAGAGCAGCAAGGCAGCAAGGTAACAGCAAGACAGCAGCCCTTCACAGAAAGCAGTCAGGTGAGTCCTTTGGGCAGCCAGGCAGTTCTTCTTGGCAGGTGCAGGTTCTGGTTAAGGTTTCTTCTCCAGGAAGTGTCTGTGTTGGTAGAGGCAGAGACCCTGTTTAAATACCAAACGTGCCTTTGAAGTGGGGAAAACTTCAAAGAGTGGCTTAGAAGTGCACAAGTTCCCCTTTCAGTTCAATCCTATCTGCCAGGGTCCCAGTAGGGGGTGTGGTAGTCCTTTGTGTGAGGGCAGGCTACTGTCCTTTGACATGTAATTGTCAGGCCCTCCACTCTCCCAGCCCAGGAAGACCCACTCAAAATGCAGATGTATGCAAGTGAGGCTGAGCATCCTGTGTTTGGGGTTTGTCTGAGTGAATGCACAAGGGAGCTGTCAACTGAACCCAGCCAGATGTGGATTGTACAGAACAGAAGGATTTAAGTGCAGAAAAATGGTCACTTTCTAAAAGTGGCATTTCTAAGATAGTAATATAAAATCCAACTTCACCAGTCAGCAGGATCTTGTACTACCATTCTGGCCATACTAAATATGACCTTCCTTCTCCTTTTAGATCGGCAGCTACCACTCAAACAGTATATGAGGGTAGCCCCCATGTTAGCCTATGAAAGGAGCAGGCATCACGGCAGTGTAAAAACAAATTTAGGAGTTTTACACTACAAGGATATGTAAACTACACAGGTACATGTATTGCCTACACAGCACCCTGCCCTATGGGTTACCTAGGGCCTACTTTAGGGGTGACTTATATGTGGAAAAAGGGGAGTTTTAGGCCTGGCAAGTACTTTTAAATGCCAAGTCCAATTGGCAGTGAAACTAAACACACACAGTCCTTGCAATGACAGGCTTGAGGCATGGGTGAGGGGCTTCTTAAGTGGGTGGCACAATCAGTGCTGCAGGCCCACTAGTAGCATTTAATCTACAGGACCTGGGCACATATAGTGCACTTTACTAGGGGCTTATAAGTACATTAAATAATCGAATTGGGTATGATCCAATGTTATCATGTTTCAAGGGAGAGAGCATATTCACTTTAGCACTGGTTATCAGTGATAAAGCGCGCAGAGTCTTAAAACCAGCAAAAACTGCATCTGAAAAGTGTCGGTAGGCAGGAAAAAAGTTAGGGGTGACCACCCTAAGGCTGTCAGATCTAACACTGGCCACGCAGTGCCACTTGTTAGATGACTTAGAATGAAGCTTCCACTGGCCCTGCACTACCACATTTGTTCCATGTTTTTGTAGAAAGCTTGCACTTACCAGTCCTGCAGCAGTATACCTTTCCCATGTCTTCAATGTCAGCCAGTGCAAGCTTCCTTTGAAGTACTGCACTTGTTCCTAGTCTTTAAAGGAAACTTGCACTGGCCCTGCAGTACCAGACATGTTCCATGCATGTCTTTCAGGTAATCCTGTGATGCTCTTGGTCAGTGCTGTATTGTGCAGTTGTGTGATCCAAAGAACCCCCTGCACTCCTGCTCCCTGTGCACTATTTCTGTGTGTCTTAGGTTCTGACCAAAAACAGTTTTAGCTGTCTCACAGGCCACATCTTTTTCAAACCTAATTTATAACCTTCCTTAGAGAAAATGGGCTTTAGATAAAACCACTTGAGTTATTCATCAGACAGTGTCATTCACATATTAGTCAGCCCTTCAGAACATTATACATATAATTATGTAGTGTATCAGAACGTCTTCAGACATTTGCTTTGTTGACTGTTTTTAGCGGTGCCCAGCAGACAACCACTTGTCTTTAGGATGTCCGTTAGTCTGAGTAACAGTATCTTACCTGCTTACTGTGTATTACTCTGCATCCAAAGAAGTCCAACCTCAAGAGAGATTTCCTTTAGTTCTTTACCTAGCAGCTCACCTAAAAATTCAGACTAGTGCTACTTGAGCAATGAACACCAGCACCTCCACTGCTATTGCTACCGGAATAGAACATTCTTATGCAGAGCACTAGGCATTATTGCTGTAAATTTCAAAATCATGCCACCATCTTGAAATGGTATTCGGCATACTCTATTATTTTTTACTGTTCCATTATAGTAGACCAGTGTATAGCTCTGCTCTTTTAATTATTCATTTTTATTTATTGAAGCACATGCCCGCCATATTTATTAGTTTCTCTCTCTTTCCTGCCTTCCTTCCTTCTGTTGCACTACTAAGAAATTTGCCACCTTGTTTTTTTAGAAGGCAATTGGGACTTTTTTTTTGATGCTAGGAATTTTCCTCACGAAATTCCACAAAGATCAGACTCCCACTGGCTGCAATGCTGGTCCACATATGGCTGATAGAAAATTAGAAAAATGTCAGAGGACATTCAGACCTCAGATCAGCTTACTTCAAAAGCTTTGAATTACACTAGTGGACTGATGCAGGCATTGTCTCCTATCTGTCCAAACTCAGCTCCTTCCTAGTGAGCATTGCAACAGGGTGTGAGTAGAGTGTTTAAGTGAGTACAGGTTAGCCACCATTCATTGTTAGTTCATTGTAAGGGATGTGCCTGTGTGAATGCAGGATCAACATTGTCTTTTATGAGTACAGGGTAAGTGGTCTATAGGTAGAAAGTTGTGCTTGTGTGAGTGCACAGTGAGAGATGTGCATGTGTGAATGCTGAGGCTGAAGGCAAAGCAAAGTACCTATCAGTGGCTTGGCCTTTCTGCAGAGCACACAGAACAATGGTAATAAATTCCAGTTGCAATCAAAATTCTGTGTAAATGTGTGTGAAGGTTGTGCACAGATGTCAAAATATGTATAAGAGAAAAGTACAAGAAAATAAAGTGCTTACATGTGAGTGCAATTAATATTTGGGGGTGGCAAAATGAGAGTGATGCAAGGAAGTGCATTCAGAGGAGAGTAAAAAGAGGGTGCTGAAAAGGAAAGAGATGAGGTTGAAGATGTGCAGATGAAAAGGCCACACATATCTAGCATAAAACATAATTGAAGGCCAATAATCCTTCCACAGGCCTCAATAATATTTATTTCACAGTCTCGTAAGAATTGATATATTTCCAATGATAATTATTTATAACAAATCATTGTTATTACTCATTTATCTTAAACAGCTAACAACCATTGGCCGAGCTAATACTACTGGCAAGTTTTAGGTGTATTGTAGTTGTTTTTGTATTATATATCTGGATGCAAACCCGTCTCGAAGAGAGACCAAAACACTGGTTGAGTGGCACACAATTGGAGTCACACAAAGTTATTTTACATGTTCTCTTTTATAGAGCCCTCACTTTTTTCATCCCACTTAAAGACCTGTCTGTGCATATTACAATTTGACTTATTGCAGCCAACATATGTGGGAGCTTCCCAAAGCCTAGTAGAGCATTTTCTTCTAAAGTTGACGCAGCCGCAGTGGAAGACAATGGGCAAGCACACGTATGAAATGACCTGAAGTTGTTGTGCTGTACAATTTACACATTACAGTATCTCTTGAACATAATAATGCAGTAAGATATGCAGTAAGATATGCAGTAAGATGTGGGCCAGTTTTTAATGTGTTTAATATTGCAGACTATACATTTCCACTGCTTTATGAACATTCCTTTCTCACTAAATTAATTTACTTTAAAATGCACCATTTGCCAATCTTTAAAAAAAAAAATCTAGGGAGGAGGACCCCCGTTCCAATGTTTGTCTATGAAGCTTGCTTGCGTAGTTCACTCCATAAAATGTATACCCAACTCTTATGCTCCACTACTTTCAAATGTTACCAGCTGTCTCTGATTGAGCTACCTTTTTACATTTCATAAGCTGTAACTTTCAGTTGGGAGCAGGTAGACTGGCTGAGAGTGCTGTCTAAAAATTGTAATTAAAAGCCCTCTTTATTGAGAAAGTTGGATTTTAAATTTCAATACGGAAAATGGCACTTTTGGAAAGTTGGCCTTTTCTTGTCCAAACCATTTGGTCCCTGCAGCCTGATCATGGGTTACATGGCTAGGTATAGATGGCAGCTGGTATTTGTGTACTGCTCCCAAGCATTGAGAAAAAGAAAACAAGATGGGTGTTGGCAGAATGGGCCACTCTGAGTTAATGAGGGGGGAGCAGTCACCTACCACACTCTCACATCACAAAGGCTCTGCCTGCGTACTCTCACAAAGAGTTTGTCACTAGTCTTTAGTGACCCCAGATAAGCTGATAACAGGACTATGTCTGACACCTCAGGGCAGTGGAAACCTCTAGAAGCACCTCCCTTCTTCAAAGGCACAATTGGTAATACATACTGGACCTCAGACACCCCCACTTCAGTATACTTCTGGACTTCTGGTCTCTGCCAGAAAAAGGACATCTGTGCTGCTGAAAGGACTTCCACTCTACTGGACTGTTGTTTGGAAGGACTGCTGCCCTGCTCTGTGGACCTGCTGCTCTAGTGCCTAGGTGAGAAGGACTTCACCTAGATCTGTGTAGTTCACAACCCCAGAGTGATTCAAAGGGCTAGTTGGTAGGCGTCCTGAGTAGATGCTCAGGAACAGAAGACTCCCACAACCTTGAACTCAGTATCTGGACTCTGCCATTTGTGAGTCTTACTCTGCCAAGTGGTGTCAAGCCAGTTCTGGACCCTTGAAAGTGGGCCTGAAGGTGCTCTGCCAGCCTCTCTGTTGTTTCAGCAAAACTAACTCATCTCCTCTATTGCATGGTGCAACCTCAAGCAGAATCAATATATTGCCTCTTTTGCATGGATTTCTGAAGATGCAAGGACTTTGTATCCCTGTCTGTAGCCTTCCAGAAACTGCTGTTGTTGTGTGATGCATCCTTGATGCAGGCCTTCACATCACAAGCTCCTTGTTGATATCAACCTCTAAGACGATGCAGGACTCCACATTTCAAGCCCTGCAGCTACCTCAGAACCACCTGGTGCATGACACATCTTGATGTAAGACTTCGCATTGCAGCTTTGCAGCTTCGCAGCTCCTATGTGCTGCCCAACACAATGCATCCTCGATGTGGGACTCTGCAAACAGAATTTAAGGTACTCTTCTTCAGCAATCCAAACTGGGTCCTTGTAGCCAGTCTGCGCTGCATCACGGTTAGCCTGAACTTGTGACTTTGTCCTGGTCCGGTGCTACCAGATAACTACACCTGGCCATTTGTGCTCTTTGGCACTATATTTATCTAAATCTTGGAAAGTGCATATCTCATGTTCTATTTCTGTAATTTTGTTCTTGTTTCAGTTATTAAAATCTACTCTATGTTTATAAATTGGTGTGGGATATTTCTTCTGTTATGTTTTCACTTTATTACTATTTGAAGTGCTACACTTTGCCTCAAAGTTAAGCCTGACTGCTTTGTGCCAAGCTACCAGAGGGTTTAGCTCAGGTTAATTTACGATTTGCTTGTGCCTCACCCTGACTAAAACCACCCTCCTTGGGTAGTGTTTTTCCACCCTCAACCAGTCACCCCCTTTCTTACACTTTGATAATGCTTTTTTAGAGTTATGGCATTCACTTGTAGAAATGCAGTGTAGGGAGTGTGTATTAGAATGGTAGAGAGTTTTGATATGGTGATGCAGACTCACCTGAGGTTGAGGAGTGCCAGTGCAGCTAACAGACTAAGATATAACTCTAGTGATGAGCCCAGTTACTTTGCTTGCTCTAGTCATCATGACAATCTTGTTAGGACACTGGAGCCCTGACCCCATGCAGCCAAAATCCTTATCCAATTTTTTGAATCACAAACTTTAGCCCCTGCTGCCTCTTTCTGCCTGGACTTCTTGACTTAATCCTGCTCCTTAGACCTCCACCCTTTTCCTTATTTAACCTCTTTGCAGATCTGCTGTTGAGAGGACTGGTGTGTAGTGTGCTTGCACTGCATTGTTGACTAACTCAGGATTTAAAAGCAACAATGAGAGGCAATAAATGGCGCGAGCTGTGGTTAGATTGGGCAGGAGTGTGCTAAGAGTCGGAATGCAACAAGGATTAGTAGCAAAGAAGGAGAGGCAATTCAAAATACAAAGTCGTAATCTTGAACAGTACAGCTTGCAAGTTACTTCTCACAGAGACCAAATAAATGCAATGCATAGGTCCAACCTTGCTCCAGCTGTAAAATTTTACAACAGCATTTGGACTTTATTTTTTACTGTGCTTGAGAGTGCACTCATGTTGCCATGGTTAGACTGAAAGTGGGCACCAGTCTCATTAAGGAAAAGGTAGCATCTGGGGTAAGGATTGCCTTTATCAGAACACCATACAAAAGGATTCACTTGAAAGCAATCCCTAAATATGTAATTCTTAAAAAGATCCTTTAAACAACTATTGGTAGCCTTACTGTAAGACGTTGTTTTATTGGTTGAGGGGGGACAAAATTCTACTCGAGCAACAACCACAATCCTCGTCAGGGTAGACCACAAAAAGTCACAAAATTAACCTGTGCATAACCCTCTGGTAGTTTTGGCAGAAAAGCAGTCAGATTTAACTTCGAGGCACCGTGTAACATATTTGAGCAGTACACAAACTGTAATAAAGTGAAAACACAAAACAAAAAAAAAACCTTAAACCAATTTAGAAAATTTGAACTTTTTAATAAATAATATTAGACCAAAGTGACAAAACTCCAATCAGTGGAACTGGAAATATTGTGTTTTAAAACTTTTAGGTATGAAGAGTCATTTAACTGTGCTAGACTGGAGGAAAGTCACAAGTTCAGGCCGGCTGCAATCGAGCATTGGCTGGATGCAGAGACCAGATTAGTCCAGCTGAAAAAGTTACCTTCTCAGAGTCTGGTGCAAAGCGTTCAGTTCATGGTGGAGGAGTTGCGAGGAGCAGGGAGTTTGTCACAGATAGTCATCTCTGTAGAACAAAGAGCAGGCCTAGTGTCACAGACTATCAACACTGTAGTTTGAGGATCTGGTTAGGCATGGTGAATGGTCAGTGATGGCTCTTTGCATTGGCAGTCACCATGGGCTGTCAGTTCTGTAGCGCAAAGTGCAGATGTGTGTTGGAAAATGGGTTATTGGTAAGGGCAGGTAGGTACCTACACTTAGCAATAGGCCACTAACCTCCACTTAGGTCCAGTTAGGTCTCAGTAAATTAAACCCAGCTCAACCCTTGGTAGCTTGGCAACGAGCGGCAAGGCTTAACTTAGGAGACAGAGTGTAAAGCATTCAAATATCACAAAACAGTAATTAAATAAAACACAGGAAACAGGTTAAAAATCCAAAACCAATATATGAGAATAGTTTATATTTTTAGCTTTAAAATGACCCAAAATTGAATACAATCGGATAAGGGGAACTGGAGATATGAATTTTTAAAGAATTATTGTTTTTTAGTGCCTAGAAACACAAAATAGCCAATCTGGTCATCTGGTCGCACCTCGACTGGGGCAAAGTCAAAGTTTAAGGCTGACCGCGATGGAGCATGGCTCGGCTACAGCCCGCGGGAGGCCTCAGTCAAAAGTTTACCTTTGCACTTAGTCATTTTTCTGAAGATTTGTCTTTAGCGGGACAAACCTGCCAGTCAAATCCGACCTCCTGGAACTCTTCTCCGGATAGGCGTTGCGAGACCCCTCGGTGGAGATTTTTACCTTCGGACTTAGTAGTTTTTTCAAGGTGAAAATCCTTCGACCGGGGTAAACCTGGATCTTGATCCGACGTCCTCGGAGCCCTCCTCGGATACGCTGGCTGGGAGGTCCCAGTCAAATTTCTATGTTTGGACTTAGTCTCTTTTTTGGAGATTTTCTTCACCGGGAGGAACCTGCAAATCAGGCCGGGTCGCGGTTGAGGCAAGCCGGCTGGAGTTGCCGTGGCGGGTCGATCCCTCTATGGAGCTTTTTTTCAAAACTTCTCCAAACTTCTCCAAACTTCTGGGTCTTCTCCCAGATGTTCGTTTAAGGTTCTTATGGAGTCCACAGCTCACCCCAAGGCTCCAGAAGCTCTGAGATGATCCTTGGGGGTGTGGACTACAACTCCCAGAATGCACCTGGCACAAACACCTTTTGGGCCACTGGCGAGTGGTCAGCTGGTTGATTTCTTCAGGAGTTGGTGCAAGGGACTCCGGTTAGAAATGTTTCACCTGTAGCAAACAGGCAGTCCCTTCTTGAACCAGTTGAAGCCAAGCAAAGTCCTTCTTGTGGTGAAGCCCAAGCGTGCAGCTGGTGCAGTCCTTCAGGGTGCAGGGTCCAGGTGCAGGCCAGGGGTCCAGCAGGGCAGTCCTTCTTCTCCTTTGGTTCTTCCTTGTAGGAATCTGATTGGGGATCTGAGGTGTGGGTGTAGGGCTGCCAGTTTTATCCTTGCTCCTGGGTAAAAAACAGGGGGGTCCTGATTCTCCAATCAGGTGCAGGGTCCTTCCCCCTGTGATGACCACTTCCTGGGAAATGTGGCAAAAATCTATCCCAGGAGGCAACATTCTTCAATAATCCATCATAGCTGGAAGTGATTTTTGGAAGTTACATTTGGCTGAGCCCACCCACTGGTGTGGCTAAAAAATATAAACAAACCCCTCTCCTGCCCTCTCCTAATCTAATCAAGGGGCACCTAGTTGTCTGGGGTTGCAGGATGTGGGGGTGTTGCTGGATTGCTCCAAATGTCCTTCTCTGCCTTTGAAGACCAGTTTGGCAGCCCTCCCTCTTACTACCTCACCATCTGCTGAGGGGAGATCCCCTCCCACAGGCACATCTCTTTGAGTGAAGCCAGGCCACTTCACACCTCATCAAGGCAGCCTGGCCAGGCTGCCAGAGTCTGGTCAATCAGAGCACAGCAGCAACAACTATTCTGGGCTGAAGTTGGCAACTTTTCAGGTAAAGTTTAAAATTCTTTACCAGAACAAGTTATATTAAATCCAACAACTGGAAGTTGTGGGATTTATTATAACAATTAATCTGATACCAAACTCTTGTCATCTGTCATTTAAGGGGACTTTCAAAATTTAAAATAAATTCTCCCTATTCTAGCCTATGGAGGCCATTCACTACAATGAGGGAAAATTGAATGTGGCTGTTTTACCTCACCAGGGCTTATAAAACTATTTTTATAAGGTCCCTGCTTATAGGTACATGGTACCCAGCCCTAGGGGCACACAGGGCACACCTTAGGGTCGACATATGTAAAAATAAGGTAGTTTAAGACTTTGGAACTACTTTTAATTCCAAAGTCGAATTTGGATATAACTTTAATTGAAAGACAGCCGGCATGGCAGGCCTGCCTTTAAAATGACACTGGGCACCTCAGCAGTACACCTATGGAGGTACTTCCTATGCTGGGGTCCCTAAACCACCATGCCTTACCATATACTAGGGACTTATAGGTAGGTTGACTTAGCCAATTATAATTAGCCTAATTTGCATACTGATTTTACACAGAGCACAGGCCCTGGTACTGGCCAGCAGTACCCAGGGCACCGTCAGTCAGGAAAACACCAGCAAAAAGTGGAAAATGGAGGAAAAAAGTTAGGGGGCCTCTGCAATCAGCCCTGTTCTCTCACAATCTCACATTGTCCTTCATCACTATTATGTGAAGAGTGAGGCTCACCAGAGCGTTGCATTGGCAGTCATCACAAGTGATAGGCTCTCTGCAGAAACAGGCTGCATAAGGATTTCTTCTTTCCTCACAGGAGGAGCTCCAGTGATGCCAGCCAAGAGTCTAGGATCTTGAAAGGCACCAGTGGGGGAAATGGAACTCACTCCAGAAGAGGCCAGAAGGTCTGGTTGCAGCAGATCAGCTGGCAGTCGCAGGGAGCCTCTGGAGTTTGCTGTATCGCTGTAGCTCAGAACATGAGTTCAGCCAACTGACCCTTGGTGTCACTGTCTGAGAAAAATGCACAAACTCTAGTAGCAGAACCGTTCACAGTCATGTGACCCAGGGTAGTAACAGAAGGCACAAATGGTTAGGACAAGAAAATGCCAACTTTCTAAAAGTGGCATTTTCAAAATTGTGACTTAAAATTTGACTTCACAACGAAAGAGGGGTTTAAATATAATTAATGTTTGTGTAAATACCATATCACCACCGGCTCTCACTCTAAATGTATCACCTATTAAATGTAATAAGGTAACCGCTTGTTAGCCAATGGAAGAGGTGGACCTTGTAGCAGTGAAAAACTGCTTCAGGAGTTTTTCAATACCATAACATGAGAAAATTGAACACATGTCCTACTTTTTACATAGAGCACACTCTGCCTATGAGGCTTTAGAGCCTATCTTAGGAGTGACATATATACATTAAAATCAAGGGTTTAGGCCTGGCACAAGGTTTACTTTGCCAGGTGAAAATACCAGTTTAAACCTGCACTACAGGCTGCAATGTCAGGCCTGAGATAGGATTTGCAGGGCTACGTTAGTGTGTGGCACAATGAGTGTTTCAGGTCCACTAGTAGCATTTAATTTACAAGCTTGAGTACCTGTAGTACTATATACTAGGAACTTACAAGTAAATTAAATGTATCAGTCAGGTGTAGGCCAATCTTACAATCTTTTGAGGAGAGAGCACAAGCAATTTAGCACTTGATAGCAGTGGTGAATGGCACGGAGTCCTAATGTCAACTAAAATGAATTCAGAAATCAGGCCTGGGAAGGCAAAATGTTTGGGGAAGGTATTCCAGCAGCACTTTCTATCTAGGCCCAGCACCAGAAAATATCCAATGGAGCACAATAAACAGAATACCAATAATTCATTCCCGAGAACTCAAATATGCTGTGCACTGGGCAATAACTTGCACTCAATGAATTCTTTTCACTTAGCTATTGTACACCCAACAACCAACAGAACACATAAGATGAGACATGCCTTGCACATTTCAAACTAGGATCCCAAATGCACTGGCCAATATAAATACAGCACCAACGACCATCCCACAGATCTTTAAGCAGATCATCTCATGCAGAATACAATACACAGTCAAACAGTTGACCAACATGGTGCGCCCAACACCAAGATATGTCACACACAGATAGTCTTGGTAACAGCAATATTTATCAACAAACTGTTATTATAAACAAATGGTAAAGTCTCCAGTCACACTTTCCAAAATTGAACTCAAGCATCCAAATCTTACTGAAAAACACTGGTTATCATGGAAGAGACAAACCAAAACCTAATACCCAGGAACCATCACCAAAGAGCCACTCAGACTCTAATCATTTTAGCATGGCATAACATTCTGTGCCCCATTATCACTACTTCTACAACTGCTAATTTTACTACTAATATTATCACCGGTAGAGATAGGAAAAGATTCCCACACTGTAAGCAATACACAGGAATTGTACCAACTTTTTCCACTCACGGAGAAGAATTGGGTCTGATCCTCTGACACCTGGGCAAAGAAAAAAACAAAAACCACAGTAGCCTTTAGAAGCACATTGAGAGGTTGGCCAGTGGATTTATCTTATTGCTAAACGTCTTAAGGCAATGCATAGCCCAGTACCCGGACTTTGCACTGCAAAGTAACTTCCCAGCATGTTAATCTGTGGGTCACCCCTGCATGCAGGGTCCTCCTGGCAGGCACCCCACATAAACTTCCCTTCTGGAAATGTTGCTTCAAAGAGCATTGTTGAGTGCTGGTCATTGTGATTACCTCAGTGTAATTACCAATAAATTATTAAGGTATACTTTGGCCAGCCCTGACACTACCGTGGAGTACAGAAATTCTTCCTTCCCTGCATTCTTCAATGTGAGCAATGAGGAATTCTTGTTTTCCTGGGCATTGGTCCCCTTTTCAATCTGGCTAGGTAGGTGCTGGAATGTCAAAATTCCCAAAGGATTGCATCTCCTTACCACAGTTTGAAAAAAGGAATTTCGTTCATTCCTATTTAATGGTACCTGTTTTCATACCTCTAACGAAATTTGAATCATATGAAAGCTCTAGAGTTAGTCATTTTGATCAGGACTGTCTGAAATTTGCACAGCCTGCACCTGGCTGTTTCTCTCAACTATGGAAATTGTTATTGGCTTCCAATTCAGTTGTCGAATGTATTCATAAAATTAAGGAATAAAGGACTTTCATCACAAAAATCAGAGAAGTGCTGTGGTTTTCTTCTTTCTGTACATGGACTGTGACCTTCCGTAGGAAACTATCCTCACACCCTGTGGCTGAGTGTTTTACCACTGGAGCACTCTTCTTTTCCAAAAAAAGACTTGTTACGTTATGAACTTTGATCATCCAAGACAGCTCATGGTCGGAAGTGCGCACCTCGTACACACAGCCACACTTGTTGATGTTCTTATAGTTTATATAAAATGCTTAATACGTGTTCCTCTAAGTAAAGCCTGACTGCCTTCTGTCATACTACCAGGACTGAGCTAAGGATTTACCAGTGTGAATCCAAGGACCATCTCTGGGGTATTGCAAGAGTATTACTTGGTGAGGACTAACCCCTACATCGCACAATACTCCACTTTCCTACATCCCACTTTGTCTAAAGTTGTTTTTTGTGTTTTTCTTTAACTTTGCATTGATGTCTTTTTGCGCACCGTGTCTTTTTAATCTATTTCTATAAGTGTATGCAAGCTGGGAGGGTACGCTGCCTTTCTCTATATTGCCTCCAGAAACATAGATACACATAGAAACATAAATAAACAAGCACTTATCTCATCTGCAGTACAAGTAAGTGTTGGGCCTGCAAACCTGTATATGATCCAGGACCCACATCACCTTTTTACTGTAATTATGGGTATCATCCTTGCATGTTGGATTTTAATGTAGTACCTCAGTTACCTCAGTTACCCACTCCCATTATATAAGATTTTTATACAACAATTGAGTGACATTCAAAGAAATGCACAAGACAATCTAAACTCGATAAAACAAATGTATAAGGCATATGCAGACAAAAAGAGACACCAGGGACTAAATTATAAGGAAGGGCAAAGGGTAGCCATCACCAAGAAAATGCATGGGCCAATGATTGTTGTTGCCTTCGAGAAATGTTTACTTGAGCCAATGCTAGTTTTAGAACTTGTGTAGGAATTGTCAACTGTTGCCTGAGCTTGTGGCATCCTCATGACTTAGACTGGGTGTGGCCAGGTGTCTCTGACCGGGTTTGGCCAGCTGCAGCAGGTATTTAAAGCCACACCTGCCTTGAGGTGATTGCTTGCTGTCAGAGATCTTCAGATGCAGTGTTGGATTCTGTGCTCCCCTGCACTTGTTCCTGGATCGCCTATTCCACAGCCCAGCATTGCGGATGCCGATTCTAGAAAGGAAGAGATTAAGGAGATTAGCATCATAAAAGGCAATATTGCACTATATGCACTTGAAAGGCTTCTTATCGGTTACTTTTGATATTTGATTGTCAGATGTTCAGATGGGCAGCGCACTAGAGGGACATGTTATCAGTGTCCTTGGTTACTTGAGTATTTGCCGCCTGCCAAATAATAACGCTTATTGTTGTCAGCTTGCAATGACATTACAGATTTGAGTGTGTGTTGGACAATTGTTATTTTAACTAAATACTAGGAAGATGTTGTTAGAGTTGAGTTTTAGGTAGCATTTATGTGATACTAATCATTGCCTATGATAAAGAACACTAGTTTCAAAACATGAATCAAACGTCTCTTATTTCCAATTCTCACTGTGATATAACAGTGATGACACCAATTACATACAGAAGTGTGCTTTAGTATATTAAGCCTATGCTGTACATGGTTAAAACACTGAACTGTGTTCTTTCCAATACCAACACTGCGCTGATTAATCCCTGAAAATTTGACAAATCAAAATACTTAAGAATTGATTTTCATTCTTTATCACCTGTTTGATGTCTATGATTGTGAGTTGACTGTGTTTTAGAAAGTCTCATCAAGATACAACGAGTATTCGGTACACTGACTTTCTGGAACACTTTAGGTATGTCTTCCAGTGGGGCCACATTGACTTGGGAACAAGGTAGGAATACATGTAGATAGTATAGAAGACTAAACATTGTATCTGATTGCAAGTCCTATACTGTTTCTTGAAGATCCCTGGAGAGAGGGGAGAGCTATCAAAAGTGGGAAAGGGGATCCTGACAGGTACACCTAGTAGTGGGAGTTGGCTAAGAGTGGTTTTAGTACATTGGTTTCATGAAAAGGGGTATTTGACTAATGTTTAATTCATCATAGGACATATCTGCTCTTCGTAGATCACCGCTAGCCATCCTGATCCTGCCAGGCAACATCCGTGTTTCTCTCACTCCCTCTCATCCATCTGCTTTCCCCTGGAATGTTCCTGTGCTAAGTTAAGAACAAGCACCTTGAGTCAACATTGTGTCTCCGTCGGATGAACAGGTTTGTGTCTGACAGTAAGTTGCATACTAAGTAAATTAGTTCACTTTACCCAATAGTTCTCCTACCTAAATAGATGAAGTGATGGCTGATGGCTGTTCAATCTTCCATGTTCCAATACCTTCCTGGAGGTTTTCCCAAGGTGCCTTCTTCATGGTAGTGCGCTAATAGGGAAGGCATCACAGTGAGGTCTAGCTCCCACCTAGATGATCTCCAACTGTAGGATAAATCAAAAGGATCACAGGCAACTAAATTGAAAGAAAAACTGAGAGCTAGTAAGTTATACATATACCTTTATATTACAGCTTTAAGAAAGACTGAGGCCAGACCTTTACCACCATGACACATCAAAGAATACCACATAATAAAAGAAAAACTAGCAATAGTAAATTATTGTGAGCATGGAATTTGAAAACCAAGGTTGGAAAATCCTCAAGTCAGGAAGAATGTTATCAAAGTCTGTGCTCTGTAGTTGACAAAGTTAAGCATTTTATTTATACATAGCAAATGCCTGAACTATTATTTTAATGCTGAGGAATGGCATTCTTACGTATCCGTGGTTGGGTGGGTAGTGCTGGTGTGGGATAGTGCTCAAGTAATAGAAAATCCCACATTGAGTTTGTGTCGCATTTAACACATCTGCCACACCAAGTGTGTGATTTATTTGGTGTAAATTATCAAACCCCCCCAAAAAAAAATCCCACAGCCCTGGGGGAAGAGGGTTAGGGGTTTGATGAATGGGTGGGAAAGGGGATTTGGGGAAAGGTGTGACAAAGACAAATAAAACAAAAAACAATATTCATCAGGACGATAAATAGCTCATCATCATCATCAACAAAGGAAACGAAGGAATGAATATGACACACTTCAGTTAAATGTTTTGCAAACAGTCCTTCTGCTCCAGGACCCAAGTTATTAGATAGCTAAATGTTCTGTCTTTTGGGTTTGGGAAAACCAACTAATGGAGGAGCCAATTGAACCCATCTAGTTCTTAAAATTTGACTGTTGAAAGGAAAATGATTCTGTATTGCCAAATTTGGCAGTGCATCTGCATTCTGCTCGGGAATGTCCGTTACTCTTAGGTGCCCTGTCTGAACCAGTCTGGTCGGTGAGCAGGAGTACTGAGCTCAGTTTTCACCTTACATTCATGTAGGCGACGAGATGGATTGGGGACAAAAACTGTATTGTATAGTCAAGAGAAGGACAGAAGGAAGGTAAGTTTAAAGAGAAGTGTACCAAGAAGACTCAGAGGCAGAGGAAAAAATAAGAGGACTCAAAGTTTCACAGTCTCCACCAGTGCAACACACACGCTTATCAGCATTTACCAAATCACTGCATCTCTTTCCATTCCACATATCCAAGTACTAGGCCCCAGAGTCATGGTTTCCTTTTGAAGTTGATAACTCCCTTCTCCTAGCTGTTGATGAGGTTTTCCCACCCTGAGTCCTTCCATCCTCCTCCTGACTCAGAGTAACTCCGTCCCAGTCCCTACTCAAGCAAGACAGGTAGAGAAAAGAATTGCAGAATTTTGCGTAGGTTTGCGTTTGTCAAGAAAAGCAACTTGTCTGGTCATTGAAGAACCTGAAAAAAGGAGTGGACCATACAGGTACATTTTTGCTAGGTCCATTTGTAAAGACCAATCACCTTCTGGAAAAATGATCAACCATCAGGCAGCAAACATTGATCAACATCAAGTTATTAATTATTAATAATTAGCTATAACTATTAATTGAGCAACCTCCTTCACTGTCTGCAACCACATCAATCATCACTCACAGTCACTCACTCATTGTTGCAATAGTTGTAGTCTGTTTTAGTTATTTATTTCAATTTAAGCATGGGTAGGCTAGGTAAAGAATTGTATCTTTGACACAAGTAACACATTGGATTTTGGTACTGACACTCTTGTAAATCAATGATCTTCTGGAGCAGCCCTGCTAAGTAATGCAAAAAACAGGAAGGTATGTGAGAGAGGCAGGTATTGTCTACAATGTCATGATGAAATTGTGGAGGGTTCTTCACTGCACACTGGTCCAACTCCAATCTAGCTACAAATGTGACTAAAGAAATGGTGGGGCAGAATACATCTGACACAAACATTTTGTTCCATTAGCTACTTTTTCTGCAAGCAAAGAAGTTCAATGAGAAATAATGAAAAAGTTCTATAGTGGCACTGACATACTCCTCATCCTCAAGTGCTGTTTTGGAAATGGTACAGTTGGGTGGCATGAAATGTTGGTTTATTCTGATCATGGTGAACCTCTCCATGTTTTGAGGTGAGATACTGGTCCTTCTCTCTGTTACAACTGTGCCAGCTGCACTGAACACATGTCCAGCAGACGTACTGGCTACAGGACAAGCCTGATACTTTATTGTCAGCCAGCTGAGCCCTGGCCATTGGTGGATCTTTCCATATCAATACATCAATGGGTTGTGAGCCACATAGACCTCTTTGGGTCATCCAGATGCTCCTGGAACATCCTTTGAATTGGTGCTACTGTTTGCACTGGACTTAAGACCTGCCACCTGAAACTAAGTAAAGAGTGGGTCTGGATTCTTCTGTTTCTGTTGCTGTTTCTGTTGCTGGTGTTGGCTGCTGTGAGACAAGACTGTCCTCTCTGGAAGTTGAAGGCAGCACCCCACAACTGTGGAGTGGGACACTAAGTTCCAGCTGTTCTTCTTCTAGGTCTCCACTTTGTTCAACAATCCACCTCTTGTATTTTGAAACATCCCCTTCAGAAAAAGGAATGAAAGTGGACAGAATTGTTTTGTACCATTGATCAAGTAGTGTGGCACAGATGTACTCCTTGGACTATATAATGTCATTTTTCAGCCTTGCATTACAAGTCAAGCGAAAGATTAAGCTCTCAACCAAGGCAAGTGTTGCTATGTTTCCATTCACACCTCTGAGTGTGAACCTTTCAAACACCTTCTTTAGCTGGTCCTCTAGCAGGTGCAACAACAGGATAGCTTGACCCATTGTACTGTCGTCCTTGCCAACTTCCAGTGTGGAAAACGCAAAAGGGAGCAGCATCTATGTCAGGTATTTGCATCCCCTCCTCTTTGAATTACATAGTCATTGATCCGTCTGTACTGCTTGGACAGATGTTTCAATATGCAATAGGTTGGGTTCCAATGTGTTGGCACCTCCGGTATCAGGGAGTTAACTGGTACTTTGATAGCATGCTGAATAATCCACAACTGCTTCTGGGCTTTAAAAGAATGGTTGAAATCAGTAGAGATTCTTCTGCACGTAGTCAGTATGTTGCTTACTATGGCCCTCATTATGACCCTGGCGGTGTTGCACCGCCAGGGCCAACGGGGGCGGGAGCACCGCCGACAGGCCGGCGGTGCTCCCTTGGGCATTCTGACCGCGGCGCTTTGGCCGCGGTCAGAAATGGAAAACCGGCAGTCTCCCGCCGGTTTTCTGTTGCCCATTTGAATCCCCCATGGCGGCGCAGCTCGCTGCGCCGCCATGGGGGATTCTGACACCCCCTACCGCCATCCTGTTCCTGGCGGTTCGCCCGCCAGGAACAGGATGGCGGTAGGGGGTGTCGCGGGGCCCCTGGGGGCCCCTGCAGTGCCCATGCCAATGGCATGGGCACTGCAGGGGCCCCCGTAAGAGGGCCCCACTAGTATTTCACTGTCTGCATAGCAGACAGTGAAATACGCGACGGGTGCAGTAGCACCCGTCGCACCTTCCCACTCCGCCAGCTCGATTACGAGCCGGCTTCATGGTGGGAAGGTCGTTTTCCCCTGGGCTGGCGGGCGGCCTTTCGGAGGCCGCCCGCCAGCCCAGGGGAAAAGTCAAAATACCCGCCGCGGTCTTGCGACCGCGGTACGGTATTTTTACGGCGGGACTTTGGCGGGCGGCCTCCGCCGCCCGCCAAGGTCCGAATGAGGGCCTATGTCTTCTTTCTTCAGAAAGTCTTGCGACAAGGGTTGCTCCCCTGGAGGGCAAATTGTATTTAGACCATTTCTGCCCCATCCGCCAATTTTAGGTCAATCTGCCCCCAAGGGGGCAGAAACCACTTGGCAGCGGGGATTTTTTTGGGGGCGCCAATGTCACACAGGGGGAGCGACCCCGTAGGCAAGGTCGCTCCCGGGGGGGAGGGTTTGAGGGCTGCGGGGGCAAATTTATTTTAGGCCATTTCTGCCTCCCCTGGGGCCGGCTGAGCTAGAGGCCAAAATCCACAGGTAGGCACTTTGCAAAAAACACCTCTGTTTTCTGTCAAAAATTGTGATGCATCCACGTTGTGCTTAGGGGCATTTCCTGTTGCGAGCGCTAGGCCTACCCACACAAGTGAGGTATCATTTGTATCGGGAGATTTGGGGGAACACTGGGTGGAAGGAAATTTGTGGCTCCTCGCAGATTCAAGAACTTTCTGTCACCAAAATGTGAGGAAAATTTGTTTTTTGAGCCAAATTTTGAGGTTTGCAAAGGATTCTGGGTAACATAACCTGGTCAGAGCCCCACAAGTCACCCCATCTTGGATTCCCCTAGGTCTCTAGTTTTTAAAAATGCACAGGTTTGGTAGGTTTCCCTAGGTGCCGGCTGAGCTAGAGGCCACAATCCACAGGTAGGCACTTTGCAAAAAACACCTCTGTTTTCTTTAAAAAAATGTGATGTGTCCACGTTGTGTTTTGGGGCATTTCCTGTCACGGGCGCTAGGCCTACCCACACAAGTGAGGTATAATTTTTATCGGGAGGCTTGGGGGAACATAGAATAACAAAACAATTGTTATTGCCCCTTGTCTTTCCCTACATTTTTTCCTTCCAAATATAAGAGAGTGTGTAAGAAAGACATCTATTTGAGAAATGCCCTGTAATTCACATGCTAGTATAGTCACCCCGGAATTCAGAGATGTGCAAATAACCACTGATCCTCAACACCTTATCTTGTGCCCATTTTGGAAATACAAAGGTTTTCTTGATAGCTATTTTTCAGTCTTTATATTTCAGCAAATGAATTGCTCTATAACCGGTATAGAATGAAAACGCACTGCAGGGTGCATCTCATTTATTGGCTCTGGGTACCTAGGGTTCTTGATGAACCTACAAGCCCTATATATCCCTGCAACTAGAGGAGTCCAGCAGACGTAACGGTATATTGCTTTCGAAAATCTGACATTGCAGGAAAAAGTTACAGAGTATAACGTAGAGAATAATTGCTGTTTTTTTCACCTCAATTTCAATATTTTTCTTTTTCAGTTGTTATTTTCTGTAGGAAACCCTTGTAGAATCTACACAAATGACCCCTTGCTGAATTGAAAATTTTGTCTACTTTTTAGAAATGTTTAGGTTTCTGGGATCCAGCATTGGTTTCATGCCCATTTCTGTCACTGACTGGAAGGAGGCTGAAAGCACAAAAAATTGTAAAAATGGGGTATGTCCCAGTAAAATGCCAAATTTGTGTTGAAAAATTGGGTTTTCTGATTCAAGTTTTCCTGTTCCTGAAAGCTGGTGATTTTAGCACCGTAAACCCTTTGTTGATGTCATTTTCAGGGGGAAAAACACAAGCCTTCTTCTGCAGCCACTTTTTCCCATTTTTTTTAAATAAACTAATTTTTCACTGTATTTTGGCTAATTTCTTGGCCTTCTTCAGGGGAACCCACGAAGTCTGGGTACCTCTAGAATCCCTAGGATGTTGGAAAAAAAGGACGCAAATTTGGCTTGGCTAGCTTATGTGGACAAAAAGTTATGAGGACCTAAGCGCGAACTGCCCCAAATAGCCAAAAAAAGTCCTGGCACAGGAGAGGGAAAAGGCCTGGCAGCGAAGGGGTTAAACAGAGGGGAAAAACAATCATATAGATTTTAAAAAAATAGGCAACAATATGTATTGCACACACTAAAATTATCTAAGTAATACATTCACTTCACTTAGTCAAGAATTTTAAAGAACCATATACTAAAACTAAGGGCCTCATTACGAGTTTGGCGGTGGTGGTCATACCACCAACAGGCTGGAGGAGATGACTGCCAAATAATGACTCTGGCGGTATTCCCTATGGAATACAGCCAAATCACTACCACTGTGGTCAGGCCAGCACGTACGACTGAAGGCATCTGCAGGGCAGCAGGGACAATGTTTCTGCGGGACAGATTTTGAGGTTGCACACCACCAAGATTTCCACTGCGGTCGCACCACCACGGAAACCCCGGCAGAAATGAACTGCATAAAAGGAAACTCTCCCTTTCATGAAGCCATACACGTCTAGAGCTGCCATGGAACCAGAACTAGAGGTCATCCTGCTGCTCCTGCTCCCTGGAAGACTTTGGAATCTTTGCTGCCGACAGCAACCGTAAGTATACACACACTTATCTGTTACTGTTGTAAATTAAAAATGTTTTGCACACACACACAACATGGAATTGGGAAAGGGGTGCAAGGGCAACACTCACACAGAACTGTACACTGGCACAGACACTCGCATACAGCAATGCACATCCACACATTCACAGAACACACATTACAGCCAGCACACATACACATGTCAAAAACACACACGCACTGAAACACAGCTTGAGCCCAGTCTCACACAATAACCCACAACATGACACAACAAAACCACAGCTGCACCATCGTCAACACATTGGCATGCACTCACAATAGACACTTTGCAGGGACACATCACACATACAACACAACCTATAATCAGCACAGAATTAACACACACAATCAGACAACTTACCAATCGACACACACATTACACACACAGCACATCCTACCAGTCATTACATGCACAAACCACGCACACTCACAAAGTCCAAGCACACAAAGCCACACAACACAGCAACAAACACATGTCAACACAAACACCACACAATACCATCACAACATGTCTGCTACATACACATGCCCATCACACAACACACACCCTATCCCTGGAGGACAAAAGCACTGCACGCAACCACACAGACTGGCTAAACAAGACAGGGAGCACAAACACCACACACACACAAATACTGACATGCAAAACCAATGTTAGCCAGGAACAACTCTAACCTAGTAAGAGAAATGCAGGATAAAGATGTAACCAGGGAACCAACAACTAGTTGGTGTGAATATATATTTTTAACCATAAATGTGAAGAAAATCAAAGGCCATTGGCCAGTCCATAGTCACAATAATATGCATCAAAGGCAAATATTGGTGCCCTGAATGTCACTCCTGGCTGCCATGTAACCTCCACAACTAGGAGCATCAAGGGGGCAGGCAGGCACCTCAGGGATTCTCTGGAGGTGTGGCAGTGGGGCGTTTTGGGCTTATGCTTGGGAGGGGGGCTTTTGGATTTAGCTCGGGAGGGGGGGGTTATGTTTAGGGGAGTGGTGGGTCTTCAGAGGAGGGGTAGACTTCTTGGTGGGGGAGGGGCATTGGTACTTGCAGGGGTTAGGAGAGGCCTTGGAGGTGGAAAATATGAACTTGGGGAGGGTAACAGCACATTTAGGGGTTTCATGGGGGAGAGGAGAAGGGAAAAGAGCAAACTTAGAAAATAATTTTTTTTAGACACACGGGACGGTCATTTCAGAAGGGTTTGGGTGTGGAGGGAGAGGGAGTGGTTGTGTAAGGTGTTGGTATGGATGTCTTGGGTTCATGTTTGTGGGAGGTATGCATGTGGGTAGTGGGTGTCTGTTGGGTGATTGAGTGAGGGAGTTTGCGTCTTGGGCTGAGGGAAGGTGAAGGTGCTGTGTGATGCCGTGGTGGGTGGGTGGCTGTCTATTGGGGTGGTGACTGCAAGTATGGTGGATGTGCTGCATGTAGGTGTGTCAGTGGTTTTAGTGTCTGCAGGTGTGGTGACTGGGGTGGATGTCTGAGGGTCTCCTGTGGTAATATCTGTTGGTAGGATAGGTGTAGTGGCTGGAACTGTGAATGTTGGTGTGGTGTCTGCAGGTGTGTGTGGTGTGCTGTCTGTGATGCTGAGGGTGGTGGGGGTGTCAGGGCAGGTTGTGAGTGCTGCTGTGTGTGCATCTGAATGTTGCTTGTGTGTATGTCGGTGGTGTGTCCTGTGGTGCTTCTGTTTGTCTGAGCTACCCCTTGGTGTTGAGGTGGATGCATGCCTGTCTGTTTTGGCTGGGTTGGGGAAGAGGGATTTAGGATTGGGAACTGGAAGGTGGAGAGGGGACCGTAAACAAAGGGTGAATGGCTGCCATCAGTGTGGAGGCCAGAGCCTGAAAGGATCTCTGTAGGCCAGTCAGTGCACCGTGAATGCCCTCCACGAACACATTACTTTGTTGGATTTGAGTTGCCAGTTCCTGGAAGGCATTCATGATGGTCAACTGACACACAGAGATCGACATCAGCAGGTCAATAGCCTCCTCACTGAGGGCAGCAGGGTTAACAGGGGCTGGGGCAGAGGTGCCTCTGGCAAAGGAGATGCCCACACTCTTGGGTGAACGGGCACAGCCAACTTGGTGTGGAGCTACTGGGAGGGCAGTGGTAGAAAGGGTGGTAGCGGACAGAGATGTTTCTGGGATGGTCCCAGATGAGCCAACCACCACCAGGGAGTGTCCCCTGCAGGAGGATTCAGAAGATGATGAGGTGGATCCTGTCTCCCCCATGGCACTCCTCTCTCCCTCCAGGCCACTGGGTCCCTCGGTGTCTGTGGTGGTATGAGTTGAGGTCCTGTTGTCACCAGCTTCCCCACTCGGATGTGCCCCGTCTCCTTCGCCTGCCGATGCTGATGCTGGAAAACAGGAAAAGAGGTAGGGTCATGACATTCTTTTCATACACTAACATCACACTGTACGCAAGATTCACATTACAACCAGTTGTACTACACCCTCCAGGTAGAACCAGTTTAGTGCCAACATCATTTCACAAGATACTATTTACAGCTCAACATACCAACAATGTCACATACCAGCTAAGCCACCTATCACATACCTACTATGAGATCATATCAGTCGAACTATCACACTAACCATTCCATAACTACCTGACTTGGCAACATGATTCTGGGTCCCTATCCACAATAACATAGTCAACAAACAAAAAAGCAATGGGAAATAGTGGTAACATTCATTTCCACATATTACATACACAAAATCCACACATACCTACATTATTAGCTGATGTCATGTACCAGGAAATGAATCGTATCATATGCTAAACACAAGGCAGCATGTTGCAAACAAGCCAAAACAATTTCATGTCACAGAGCCCACAACCTTCACAACTAAAAATTGCAAACATGCAACCACTATATTTGGTATTTCCTCATTTACAGTATGATAGATTCTAAACACATGTCACCATCACATGTACCAATAGTGATGTAAGAAAGGATGATACATATTTAGTTGAACTACTCATGTTAGTCATTCTCCACCTGTAAACAAAGTCATGCACAAGCATAGGGGCCTAATTAGCCCATAGCATTTACCCACAGACAACCACAGGTAGCATAACTAATCTTTAATCACTTGTCATGTGCATGAAGACCACATACAGTACAACCTATCATGATGAGTGGTAACAATAGCCCAATGTTTGAGTGGCAACATCACTATCCACACTTCAGACATGAGTTGTCTTACATCTGTATCGGAATTTGTTAATGACATAAAACCACATCTGAGGATACCATGATAGACACATACACCAAGAGGCTAGCCAAATGACTGACTGCGTATTCCATTCCACTCACATGTTAATGTGAACCACAACACCTACACCACAATGTAGTCAGTGCAAACAATAGGTTTTCATACTAAAAGCACCTAAAACATATCCAAATTAGCAAATGAAAATATGTCTATGATACATTACAATCTTTATTGATGACAATGTACACATGATGTTGGCAATAACCTGGGAATAATGTAACAGTTGATACAATGTCTTGGCCAGCAACACAATGAATAAGGAAATAGCTGTGTAGCCACTTACCATTCAAATAACATAGTACTAAAATTCAGAGGTATGATAAGGTATGTGTTGCAATAGTAGTCTAGCAATACCTCCATGTTTTCAAAAATGTAGGATGTCCACTCAGATGAGACACTACAGGGGCCAGTGTATAGCCCCTACTGACCAAATGGGTTCACCTCCTAACAGCTCTGAGTATATTTAGCAAGTATGGTATTTGAAATAAACCCCTCACATGAAGTTGGTATTCATCAGAAACCTCATGAAAAGTAGATATGACCAAAACTTGTCAGACTCTATGTCTATGAACAAATTACCATCATGATATTGGGAGTATGGATCTGTAGGTGGCAAGTAACAACCAGAAGAGTATATATAGCAGTTTAGTGGTACACATATGACACAGTCACATGTGCATTATCATATGCTTTTGTACAGAATGGATAACGTAGGAGAGTAGGATGTCCCTATACACAACAGTATGTGCACACCAATGTACCAATGTGAAGGACTTGACATCTATGTGTTCCATGGAGATCTTTGACACTTTGCATTTACTGCATTGTCACAGCTTAGATTCTATCACTTAAGACACTGACCTGGCATAAGGATGAAAATGTGTTGTCATTCCCACAGCGTTGTAATACTTTATTGCATAATTAATGAAAATCACTGTCAGTACTTACCCCCTTGTGGCTGCTGTGCTGCCCTAAAAATGCCCATCCAACTCAGGGTAGGCCACTGCCAATATGCAGGCCATTAGGGGGGTCAAGGTCTGCCTGACACCCCTTCCTTCTTAGGAGGACATCTCCAGCTTGACCTCTGTGGTATTGTGGGCCCAGCATCTCGTGTCCTCTCACCACTTCCTATAGTGGGTACTCCTCTGGCTGTGGACTCCCATGGTCTGCACTTTCTTGGCGATGGCACGCCACATCCCCTTTTTCTGGTGTGCATTGACCTTCATGGATGACACAGACAAGAGGAGAATGTCATGTCCATATGCACCATCCCAAAAAAAGAAGGGTGGAACAAAAATGTACGCAAGTAACCATACATATACTGCCTCCAACATCACGTTTAATGTGGAATGACCATCTACTGACGGACCATGTGTGAAGGGCGTCAGACACAAAACTTAATATGCAGTACCAGGTCTTGGCTAGAAACATAAGACCAGACCACAAGCATGTCTCTAAACATGATAGAAGTATACAACTATTTCAAACACCACCTTCATTTATCATGTTTTTAATGGGTCACGCAACATACATCACAAACTCCCTACAATGATTTAGGGAACCAAAACCATCTATGCACATGTTTACATGTCCATCTATCCACACATATCATCCTAATACTTCATTCCACCACATTTCACCAACACCATCGTACACTCAACACTTCATACATTGGTATTGCATTGCATTTACCTGCTCCTCTTGTGCACCGTAGAGCTGTCCATACAGGGGTTACACCTCCTCCTCCACAAACTTGTCCAGCTCACCAGCCAAGAAGGCCGGGGCCCTATCACCTGTAGGACATGGCATGATTGCTCCCAAAGGCAGTATACAGAAGCTCAGGTTGAGAGGTCTTGCTGGCAGCAGTGTTAGGAGTCAAGTGAGGCATGAAGCATGAGATGGTTGTCACATCTGCCACGTACAGAACAGTTGCCATTGGCGCAAATCTGCCAAATGCTGCAATGTGTTCCAATGACAATGTCTACTGCGGTTGTGACTGCCTTCCGCCATGACGACATCTGCCAGTGAAGTTAGGTCACTTCCCGATGTCCAGTACAGTAGGCCAGAAATCTGCCATTTTGAGGTTCATATGTGTACGTTAAGGTTATGAAAGTTGTAGAATTGACTAAGATTCATATTTGTGATAATGTGTTAACTGCTGGCTTAATGCAAACATGTAGCAACTTGCATTGAATATGTATAGGATTTGAAATTGAAGTATCTGGAGTTATGTACATGAAAGAGTATTGGCAGCAGATTAATGATGATCTGAACATATTATAGGTGTTCCAAATATGATACACATGTTAAGTAATCTGTCACCTTTATAGTCAGTGACATGTTTCTCCATTCAAAGTACATGCTAAGGGTATGGAGATCTGATTACAGTAGTTAGGCAAATGTTGGCTAGGTATATATGGAGTACAACATTTTCACTGTTTCATGTGACATAATGTAGCGTTATCAGTGATGTTGGGATGATCATATTTATGATGTATAGATTGAGTCATACACATACTTTCTGGTGTTGTCCCACATAGTTGCCCTGGCATGAGAAGAGCAAGACAAATTCTAGTGTACTGTCCACTAGCAGACCTGCACACATTGGAGGAGCAACATGTCATCCAAATATACTGCCTAGATGGGCAGACAATCATGAATCTCAGTCATCAGCTGGAGTCAGATCTGATGCCTTCCATTCTTAATCCCAATTGCATACCTCCCGTTGTCAATGTCATGTCAGTGTTACACTTCTTGGCCACTGGGCCCTTTCAAAATACAGTGGCCATAACTGCATATCATCCAGGGGTTGGTGCCAGTCTCTGGTGTCCTCTCTATGTTGAGAATGGCAAGGTTACCTGTAGGAGAACTGGAGCACAAAGTTGCTGTAAGTAATGCAACAAGTGATGTTTAACTCTGACAACAAGACCTGCTATGTGACATGCACACACTGCCTTTACATAATCCCCTGATATGACAATGACAGCTGCTTTCAAATCTGGTTATGAGCAATGTGGGACCCAGATATTTGCAATTGCATATACCATGCTCCAAGCTCTTCGAGTATATTGGTGTTTAGATGACTGCTAAAGTAAAGACATGACAATGTACATTTATCTCCTAGTAAGGTGTATGGCATCATTGATTCAACTGACAGCTGGACAATGCACATTGGTGACAGAGCTGGCACGCAGTATGGGAGTTACCATTTGACCTGGCCTCTGTATGGATGTACTGCAAGTATATTCAGTTTTCTATAGAGTACCCCCCACCCCAGGTGAGTATATGACAATGTTAGGAAGGTTTTCTCAAAGGCCAGTTTGGTAGGGGATACAGCTGTAGCTGTGTTGTGCTCGTAATAGTACTGTTAGAGGGCCATAGAATTGCTGTAATTGCCATGGCCTGTTCAGCAGTGGTGCATTCAGGAGGGGTTACATTGATTGTTAGTTTCACATGCAAGACATTTTAAAATGTAGTACACTGTTCTGCTTTTCTTACAGGTGTAACAGTACCTTCTTGGTGGTGTGGTGCTGTCAGTCCCTGTACTTTACATGCCATACACAAACACTATGGCCCCAGGTGAGTTTAATTAACATGTGGCATGCCAGAGAGCGGTATTTAGACATTTGAACAAAAAGGGGTAGTAGGTGGTTTGGGCATTGAGGTGGGGAAATGCAATCAATGACCATGGAAGACAAAACTTTTTGGTGACATAAAAGGTGTAGTGACTTACCAGATTCCACTGCCCCAGCTATTCCTGTCAGGCCCTCAGGATGCAGGATGTCCTAGACCTTCTCCTTCCATGATGAGAAAGTAGGTGGAGGGTGTGGGGGTCCAACGCCAGTCTTGTGGACTGCCAGCTGGTACCTGGCAGCCATGGAACGTACCTTACTCCAGAGGTCATTCCACCTCTTCCTGATGTCATCTCTTGTACGTGGGTAACTGCATACAGAGTTTCACCCTGTTCACTATTCTTTGCCATAACTCCATTTTCGTGGCTATTGATGTTTACTGGACCTGTGCTCCAGAAAGGTATGACTCTACTCTGAGAATTTCATCCACCATGACCCTCAACTCATCATCAGTGAAGAAGTGGGGACATGGTAGTGGAATGTGTTGGGGTGCCTATTTTTTGTTTTGCTCATTTTGGTTATCTTTCTCGAGTCTCTGGCTGTGAGTGGCGCACTGGTTGCAAAGGGTTGTCTAGGGGTGTGTTTTATAGTGCAGTATGTAGGTGGATCGGGTGTGTGGATGTATGTCAGGTGTTGGGTATTCAAACTATCCAATGTGGTGGTGTGTTCTGATTGATGCGACTTCAGACCACTGCGGTTCACACTGCCAATGGTTTTCCACCAGGGAAGAACCGCTCTCATGAATGTGGATCATAATTTGATCAGAGGCTATTTGGCAGGCTGAGCTGCGTAACTCTTAATACAGCTATCGGATGACAACCAACATGACAGTCTTTTGGCAGCCGCCACAGTGGTGGTCTTATCGTCAGACCACCAAACTCCTAATGCGGCCCTAAGTGTTTTCAAAGTGTTTCTTTTATTTAGACTGATAAAATATCACTAATATACATAAATGACTGTACGATAGACACCCTTATAGAGGCCGTATGATGTCATAAAACCTGAGTATAGAGGACCTATAAGTACACATTTTCAGTTTACCAATTGTAATCCTCCTTGGATCTAGGAAGGTTTTGATGAAATGTTTGTTTCATTATGACATTGTTCTTCATACATTGTGCAATCCAGTCTGCTTTTAAATTGAAATGACAATATCCCAATTTAATGTGCACTCCTTCATGAAAGATAACAGCCAAAGTAGTAATTGTTTATGCAGAAATAAGTGTTTCTTCTGGATTATACTTTGCAATGTTCGTTTCCAACTTATTATCATCTGCTCTGTATTGTTCTAGGATTAGCTGATAAAGGTTTTATAAAGACATCACCCCTAATAGGCCATTTGAAGCATTAAGTATTCATAATACAAGTGTGTCAACTATAATATTTCAGTTTTTCAGTTGCAATCCTCATTAGAACTTAGGTTCACGAAACAGAAGATAAACATTTTATAGCTTAAAAGGCAGTTGTTCTTGAATGTGAGATTGCTGCTGTTATATTCTGTCCGTTCAGTTGTGGTTTTTAAATAGATGGTATAGTATCCAGATGTAATACTAACTACTTCATGAAAAATAATAGCCATAGTGGTGTATATTTTCCTGAAATAGATATTTGTCCTGCATTAAAATTTGTAATTTGTGATTCCAATTTACTTCCATCTGCTATGCTTCGCTGTAGCCGTAGAATAAGATATTTGCCACTTCTTCGTATATGCAAAGTTGATAGCAGATCAGATTCACAATTTCAGCAGGTATTGTTTTGTAAAGCTTCTTTAAACAACCTTTCAAATTTAACAGTTTTGCAATCCGGCAGCTTTAAGTAAATACATCGCTCTATCTCTATTTCTGTGGTTGATATAGAAGAGAAATGTTCACACTCATGGTTCTATTAGTAATTACATTAAAAAAAGTCATCAGTAGGTACAGTCTCTTCTTCTAAAATACCAAAGATTACCATTAGAAATTCTTGTACATCTTGAGGTTTTGGATAAAGTGGACAGCTCCAGTACATAGGTCTACGAGGTCTTTAATGTGAGGTAAACAATGTGTTTTACTTGTAGCACTGTACAGTTGTTCTAAGAAAGCAAACAGCACAAAGCACAATCTCTTGTCTTTTCTCTGTTCAATTGCATGGACAACATGAGGTAAATTGAACAGAGCATTGAAAACAACATTGGTATTGCAGTAGACAACAGAGGGTTCTTAACAAGGGCCTTGTCATCTGTCTTATACTTCTTCTCAACAACATCACTATGATCCTTTAAATTATTTAATTTCGAGCAGATGAGAGGTTTTTTCATAAATCAGATAATGTCCAAAATGAGGAACATCAACACTTCTCAATTGGTTCTACTCTTTGTCAACTCTTGAATCAGCATTTACTTTACTGTCATCAAAGTCAACAAGATACAAACCACACAATATTCTAACTTGCGATAAGGCTACATATGACATACCTTATTTAAAGACAGTAGAACCAACATTAATGAATGCTGCATCTACACTTGAACCTTGAGATTTATGAATAGTCATAGCATGTGCTAGGGAACCTGGGACTGCTTCCTACGCACATACAAGTCTTTCACAAGTAAGAAGTGTGCAAAAGACCTTCCAGTCTGTTTTAGGTTCCTAACCTGATCAAATGTTATTGCTAGGTATTCAACCTCATTCCTATTAGGAAACAAATTGAAATCTATTACTTAAGCCACAGCATACAACTACTCAACAATTTTTTCAAACATGTAAACCCTTTTCTAACTCTACAGTTCTGGAAACAGAGTTTTACATTTAATCCAAATTGCTTGTAGTTTTCCAAATAGTGTTCCAAAAGTTCATCTTTCTCCAGTTTTAGTAATTGTTTGTTGAAACAGGAGCTCTCCTAAACTATAGGCATTAGGCAAACAATGGATTCAATTCAATTAAAAAACTTTTTCTAGTGCCAGCTTGACCACTGACATTTAATCGTTTTGGCCTCAATAATGTGTATTTCGTCATTCTTTCATCTCATGGAGGAATCCATGCTTTACTTTCTCTTTTATTTCATATATATTTATTTCTCTTCTTCATTCAGTTGTGCAACTAACTGCTCAAAATCTACACATTCTTGTATTGTTTATTGCATTGTAGTCTCCATCACATTCATGGCTATGGCAGCTTCACCTTCAATATTAGCTTGTCCAAGAGGATCTTGACACTGTGGTGTTGAACTTTGGCTGCTTTGGGAACTCTCCTATGCTATCTCGGAAGCAATTATTTCCTCCTATTGAATCTCATCATTTAATATTTTTATGTAGTACAGAAGGTCTGAGCACTGAATGCTGTCTTTCATAGTGCTGAAAGAATCTTCGTAGCAGCCGAAGTGTCTGAATATCTTCAATTGAGAATGCCAAGGCTTGAACAGTTCCAAAAGTGCCAAATAGAAAAGCTCTGTCAGGAGTTTGGCAATTAGGTTTTCTCTGATTTATTAGACTTCCTTTTGTATGCTGTACCAGATAACCATTGCAACCAAGTGCTGCATGTTTGCCTTCATCTACATTTTCTGTTATAATATTTCTATATCTATAGTGTTGAAGTATTTCATAGAGACCCATGTTTTCAAGATGTGGTCTTCTTCTTGGATAGTAAGTGTCCAACATATTTGTTTTCACAAAGTGTGTGCTTTCTATGTTGAACTCTGAAGGTAATGAATTTCTGGGAAAGACTTCAACACTATTTTTCAGGTGCATGCAAGACCTAGACATACCCAAACAATTAACCTAGACTTCGAGGTCAAACTGGCTGAGCTCAACCGATCACCTCATTCATAGGATCCTATCTCCCAATGTGAAAGCATTTTTGTCAATTAAGGGACTGATTACAACATTGACAGAGGGGATTACTCCATCACACACATGACAGACATCCCGTCCACCGTATTACAAGTTCCATAGGCTATAATGGAACTTGTAATACAGCGGGCAATATATCCGTTACATTTGTGATGGAATAATCGCCTTCACCAAAGTCGTAATCAGGCCTTAACTCCTGTCTTCAGCATGTGGTTTACAGCATATATTAGTCCAGACAAGTCGCTCAGAAATAATAGATAGAATACATATGGAATACATTGGTGAAATCCAGTATGTAACCTAGTTGACCCATACTCAGCTGCTGGTACTTGTATGGGGCAGTCATTATACCGGCCACCTACTTCAATGGGAAATAGTTGTGGAAAACTGCAAGCATCTAAACATTTCTCTCACATACTCAATTGAGCTCCTTTTGTTTGTTTCATTGGAAAAAGATCAATAGCATTGTCAATAACTTATTTAAAATGGAGTGGGTGTATACTATAGTGTTCATATATTTCTTCTGATTTGGATCTATCCACTTTTTCGATTTGCCCAATTGATGGTAACGTTTTATTCTCCATAGAATTCACATCTACAACAACATTGACATTTTTGTAATAGATATTATTTTGTTTCAGGTATAGTTTTTTAACTTGATTAACATATACAACTCTTGCCAGATTTTTTCATTTTTGGTAGGCACACCATTTACTAGAATGATAAGTGATTGATCAATATCTCTCTTTACACCCACAGTTTCAACATTCTGTTTAAAATCTAAAGGTAATTAGACAACTCTTCCACTAAGGTCTTTCTGTAGCTCTGTCTGTAGTATTTTCCCGGTCTTTGGTTCCATAAAACTATTGCTTAAAAAGGATGTATAGCTTGTATAAGAATTGATTCATAAATATTTAATTGTCCAAGTTCTTCTAGAATTGACACCAATTCTAACTTGTTATGTATTGATCTTATATATTGATCTTGCTAGCATTTTGTTATTTAACTTATCATAGTAATACTTACATATAATTTGCTATGTTGACAAATCAAAGCGCTCCTCAACTAATATACACCAAAGTCATGCCACTTATATCTGTTCTCCTGTTCAGGTTTTGAGAATACACCAACATTGCAAGTTTAGCTTCTGAAGTGAGTACATCAACAACAAATACAAACACATTATGGTTTCTCTGAAGAAACTGTGCTAAGCTTTACATTCTCTAAAGTAAGGTGTTCAGTACTAAAACATTTGCCCTGTTCCTCTACACCTGCAGGATACCAGGTCCTGATTTTCCCTAGACTCCTCTTCAGGATCAAAGAAGCAAAACTGAACATTTTCACAAACGTTTCCTACCTAAGCAAGGGTACCATACAATAGAGTTTCATTATCTCTCGTAAACATAATGCAGGAGTTTTCACATAGTAAAGACTCCTAACTAAATTTCTATTTTTTGGTGTGATAAACAGCTAGCATTGTCTACATCTTCAGCTATCATTTCCTTCTCATTCCTAGGTACCATTTCCTCCTTTGCAATGGGAGTACCATATTTTACCTCACAGTATCAACCAGTTGTTTCAACTGAATGCACTAATGTGTTCTCTTGGAAGTAGCTTTCTTCATTAAAGAAAGGCTCAGTACCTGACTTATGCTTTTATTCTCCTCTGAAAACTTTACAAACATTACTTCCATTCACAAGTCTTTTTTTGGGCTTCTCTCCATAGAAAGCATGTTTTATACAGTGTTCTCATTCTGATCAGTATCAAAATAAATAATTCAACTACAGTCTCAATATGTTGTCTTTTTTTAACTGCTTCCCTTCTCCTTTTATACTGCCCCATGGTTTGTACTAAATTCAGAATCACCCTACTACAAAACATTCTTGCACGTATGTTCTTACATTGTTCCTGTCTTCTTGTTGAAGTATCTGTTTCTTATGACATTTATTAGTTTTTAATGTCACTGCTTCTTTTTTCTAAGTTGATTTAAAACTTCACTTTTTATTTCCATATTTTTGCACTTTGCAGTTTTCCACATACTATTTTTAAGAAACTAGTTTTCTTACCAATAGCTCTTTTCTCTTTAAGCATATCCTCTGCAATATGTCCCTTTTCACTCCGACTTGCAAGCAGATAGTATTAATTCTTCCGTTTGTTTAAGTAACTAAGTAGCTACATAAATGGTTATCTCACTGTGTAACAGGCACTCTGTGTGTCTCTTTGCATGTATAAATGACTGTGCCTGTATCTGTATCCGTGTTTGCTTGGGTATCTCACTGGCTGCATTAGTGTTTTGCTGGGTATGTCAGTGTTTGCAATGGTGTGTGTCTGGGTGTGTAACTAGGTGTATTAGTGTTTGTCTAGGCCTGTCAGTAGCTGTAGCAGTGTGTGCCTGGGTGTGTCACTGACTGCATCAGAGTGTGTGTTTGTGTGTTAGTGCTGAGTTAGTGTTTGACTTGATGTGTCAGTGTCTGCATCGGTGTGTGCCTGGGTGTGTCAATGGCTTTATTAGTATTTGTGTGAGTTTGTCAGTCTCTACAACAGTATGTGCATGTGTATGTTACTGACAGTATTAGTGTTTAGCTGAGTGTGTCTGTGCCTGCATCGGTGTGTGCATGTGTGTCAGTGACTGTATTAATGTCTGCCTGGGTGTGTCAAATTGTTCATTAGTGTGTGCATGCGTGTGCCAGTAGCTGCATCAGTGTCTGATTGGGTGTGTCAGTGCTTGCATCGGTGTTTGGCTGAGTTTGTCAGTGACTTTATTAATGTTTGACTAAGTGTTTCAGTGTCTGCATCAGTTTGTGCATGTGTGTGTCAGTGACTTCATTACTGTCTGCCTTGATATTTGTGTGTCTGCATCAGTGTGTGCATGTGTGTTCCAGTGGCTGCATTAGTATCTAACTGAGTGTTTTATTGTCTGCATCAATGTATCCATGGGTGTGTCAGTGTCTGTATCAGTGTGTGCTTGTGTGTGTCAGTGACTATATTAGTGTTTGGCTAAGGAATGTCAGTGTTTAAATCAGTAAACATATTTCTGTGTTAGTGGCTGTATCAGTTTGTAGCTGACTGTGTTAGTATCTGCATTGGTGTGTAGGTGAGAGTGTCTGTAGTTGTATTAGTGTTTGGCTGGGTGTGTCAGTGTTTTCATCAGTGTGTGCATGGGTTTCCCAGAGACTGCATTACTGTTTAGCTGGGTGATTGTGTGTCTCAGTGTATGACTGGGTATATAAGTGCATGTATTAGTGTTTGGCTGGATGTGTCAATACCTGACCCAGTGTGTACCTGGGTGTGTCAGTGCCTGTACTGCTGTGTGCCAGCGTGCCACAATAAATGTATTAATGTTTTGATGGGAGTATCATTGGCTGCATGAGTGTCTGCCTGGGTGTGTTAATGTCTACATAAATGTTTGTCTGGGTATCTCAGTGCTTCCATCAGTATGTCACTGGATGGATCAGTGGCTGCATACAAGTGTACCTATGTGTCAGTGGCTGTATTAGTGTTTGACTGAGTGTGTCATTGTCTGCATGAGTGTGTGCATGGGTCTCTGAGTGTCTGCATTAGCGTTTATCTGAGTCTATGAGTGGCTGTATCAGTCTCTCCCCAGGTGTGTCACTTGCTTTATCAGTGTTTGGTTGAGTGTCTCAGTAACTGTATCAGTGTGTGCCTGGATGTGTCAGTGGCTGCATTAGAGTTTGACTGGGTGTGCAAGTGACTTTATTAGTGTTTGGCTGGATACATTAGTGTGTGTTTCAGTGTACGCCAGGGTATGTAAATAGCTATATTACTGTTTGGTTGGATATGTGGCTGTCGGCAACATAATTATTTCTGGACTTAGAAATTCTTCTATAGCTCTTTGATGATGGTGTAAAAAAATATTTTACTACAGTGTGCCACTTGCTCTCTACCTATAATAGTATGGTGATGTTAGTTGCTTCTGCAAAAATGAAACTTGGTATAAGTACCTGTTTGTGTTTCTTACTGGGTTAGACAATTACTGTTCATTTATTTACTATAATCAATATTCTGTATTTACTTTCAGAACACATTAATTTGTGCCACATTGATAAAAAAATGTGTTGTTATTCTTTACAGTTTTTTCCACCTCAATCATCAGTATACTTTCCTTATTTTCATCATGTTCCCTCTCTTTATGCCCACGTTCACAATTGTGAACATCCCACAATCTTCCCTCCACCTTACATACAAAAATGCTTTTCTAACACATTTTCATTTTTTAAGTAGATCCTAATTCACATACCTGTTAAGTGTTTGTTGGTCTGTAATTATGTTTGTCAGTATCAGTTTGAATCTCTTCTCACAGAAATTGTGAAATATCAAGCACAAGAATGGGGTATCACTCTGGTGCAAGGGAGCCATTAGTGGCAACCTTTTCAACTTTGCTATCAATCCAGACAACAAATCACAACCTTCCTTTCATATATGAATTATGCTACACAACTTCTGAATGGTCAGTATTATTGACCCTTTCTAACACTCCTCTAAAGAAAACCCAATTTGGTAAGGGTTTTGGGTGGATCTGTGGATCCCCACCGGCCCTCAGGGTAGCCCCCTGTGTAACTCACTGCAATCCTCAGATACACACAGGAGTCTTTTTTTTTTATAATCTACTGATAAATATTCTCATTTATATTCCATTGATGTAAATAAGTAAATTTGCACTGAACCACTCCACATTCACCATTTCTTCTATTATCAGCCTTTCTTCGGTTTCACAGTCGTCTTTTTTTTGTTCCCTTCCCCCATACTCTGTTACCATGGTGATGAATTTTGAAACATTTTCTCCTACCAGTAGGTCACAACCCTTCCTGAGAGCAGCAGGCTAACTTCTAAATCAACTGTAGTAGGGGTGGTTAAGCGTAGGGAATCATAACCATATCCCAAACATCATAACTTTTCTTTTATTTCTCTAAAGTCAATCACATACGCACTTACTTTTATCTTACTAACACAACCTAATTTTAGGCACTAGCACAGTTACACCTTCTAATCAAACTAGATCTTTTAAATTTTAGGTCCTGGTCTCCATTGTAACTGCCTTTCATTTGAAGTGGGTCTCACTCAGCTGCAGCAGTCTCTGTTGCTATTCCAGCTTGCCTCCAAAATGCTCAGGGTATGGATTGTGGGTCAAAGCTTTGTTTTTGGACCACAAAGACTGCTAGAAAGAGTGGTATTGACATGGACCTCAGTTTACCCAATGTGGAGATTATTTGGAGTGGTCAAAGAGGGTTAACGTGCCATCAATTAATCCCTTTGGTTAAAAGCATTATGGATTACCAACATACAAACCTCATGATTTTGCACTGTGGTGGCAATGACCTAGACACAGTTACTGGGAAGGACAGAAAATCCTAATGAAAGATACCTTTTGTAAATGAATGGTACTTTTCCCAAACAATGCCTTGGTATTTTCTAACATTTGCCAAAGTCAGAAGTGGAAGAAATCAAGTGAATTCTGTCCTCAGATAGACAAACCCAGGAAACATGTTTATAAAAATGTTTCTGCATTCCTCAGAGACCTTAGCATGGAGTCTCTATAACACAACAATTTATGGTTTGATATGGATGGGATATATACAAATGATGGAGTTCCTTTAACAGAGAAAGGCAACAGGGTGCTCCTCCACAAATTGAAGGACTGCATCCTGTTTTATGTGTAGTTACCACCTACATATCACAAACACCAAGGCACTTTTCAGAGCCAATTCTTTTATTAAACAGTTTGTTTTCCCAATACCAACTTTTTTTTAAATTGTGGATCCACAGATCAACCGTATGTTCACAAAGTAAAAACACTCATCAAATACACACTAGGAACACCAGTGGATGTGTCAGTGAATGTGTGTGTTTCTGAGTAGGTGTGTGAGTGGTTGTGTAAATATCTGTCTGAGTCAGTGAGTGGCTGTATGAGTGTCTGTGAGTGGCTATTTGAGCATCTGTGTGTTTGGGATGGGCATGTAAGTGCCTCCCTGAATGGGTGTGTGAGTATATATGGGGGTCTGTGAGTAGGTGTGCTGGTGTATTTGGGGGTGGGTGAGTGGGTATTTAAGCATCTGTATCAGCTTGTGAGTGGGTTTTTTTCAGTATGCAATGCCATTTGTTTTTTTGATGTTTTGATGTCCTTTGCCCACCCCATCTGTGTCGGAAGAGGCTGATTTCAAAACAATGTGCCCTGCGAAACTCTGAAGGCAGGAGGAAACATTCGCTATTGCAGGAAGAGGCAGAGTTTTAAAAAGGCACTCCGAGTAACGTTGAAGGCAAGAGGAAACCTTGGCAATCGTAAACAACGTGAGCAAGTCTCTATACTCTGCACGGGGAAGCAATATCTTTGCGGGGGCAGTGGATGGACACCCATAAAGTGTCTTTATGACTAAAGTGAAGACCCAGTACAAGAGGGAGCTAACTGATCAAAACAGGTGCCAGTTAGCAACAGATGGCAAAATGGCAGCAGCTAAAGAAACGTAAAGCGGCAGATAAGCTATTTGAGAGCCCTGTGGCCCACGAGGGGGGCGCTAACACTCTAAGTAACCAGGGAAATAATGCCCCATGTAATAACAATAAACAACTATGGAAACACTCCAAAAAGGAGCAGTCGAAATGGTGGGAAGCAATAACATTGAAAAAAAATCTTGATTGTGACAGGATACCTAGAGTACTAAGGATATTTGTGGTCCAAACATATATGAATCCTGACCCAGATATTTTAGAAGAATGGGCAGCTAATAATCAACAATACAGTGTAAACATGCTTACAGTTCTAATTAAATATGCCTGGAAGGAGCGAGAATTCCTGCTTAGTGAAATAAGTAAAGTAGAGCTGCAACTAAGAGATCTTTGTTCCAAAGAAGAATTCGATAAGGAAATGATGAAGAGACAATAGGCTTGACAAAGCTGTGGAAGAAGTGAAAATGAAAAAACAACAGAAATTTCACAGAGACCAAATGGATTATGATAAAGGACAAATTTTGACATTTTCTTAAAAGTATGACCAAATGAGGGTTTCTCAGCCAAAAGTAAAAGAACACACATGTACAATTCTGATTCCTAATCAAGGATTGGATAACTCAAGTACAACAACCATCATTGAAGCCAACTCGGACAGTCAAAAAGAGCAAGAGCGTGACAACAGTGAGAGTGATTTTTCCATCCAGTCAATATCTGGAGGAGTAAAAACCCAAAATTAAAAGGAATTTGACCTCTTACCCCAGGGCAGACTGGCAGGTCAATCAGGAAAAGTCAATCATGGAGGTCTCGGAGGAAGAAATGTAACCAGAAATAAAATGCAAAGAAAAAAGAAAATGTAAAAAGTCCCATGGGAGTTTCAACAAGGGGCCAAATTACATCGAAATGAAAGAAGAACTAACTGCGGATAACCTTTCAGATATTAAGCTCACTGAGTCTGAAGTTCAGGTACTTTCTTTGGCACTATCTTTTTGTCCAACAGCCCCTTTCAATTATACCCAAAGTAGAATTGAATTTTTCCATTTACTTAGAAAGTTGAAACTATTAAAATGGTTTGCCACAAAACCCAAAGTGTTGGGGAAGAGCAAAGAAACGATACCATCAAATTTGCTGATTATTGATATAAAAATGTTACACACACTATTTGAATTGGTTCCTGAACCTGATCCTTTTCTTAATTTAACCAACATTGAAACTGACATAGATTTGAGCTACCCAAGCGGGTTCAAACCCAAATCTAGGTTCCTTCCCCTAGTAGTTAATTACGCTGTCAGTGTTTTTCAAAAGGGTGTCATTAAAGAAGTGAAGAATTTGAGACCTAAACAACAAGGGGGAACAACCGGGAGCATAGACATAGGGAGGCTCTACAATCCTTACAGGACAATAGAAGTATTTTAATTAAAAAATCCTATAAAGGTAGAAATGTGGTGATTTTACCCATTGAAATGTACCTAAATGAATGTTTGAGAACGTTAAAAGATGCTACTAGCTATGAAATTTCCAATTTAAATACTGTTAAAGAAGCCAACCAAATATATTGGCAGAATTTGGAAGAATGGAAAGATAACTGAGTTTCCTAAAATACCGGCTCTGTATTACCTCCCCAAACTACATAAACATTCCTCAAATCCCCCTGGATGACCAATTGTTTTGTCCAAGGAACATCTCTTGGAGAATACTTCAAAATTTTAGATTTTTTTCTGCAACCATTTTTTGAAGCCTTTCCCTCATATATTCGGGATACTACTGACTTCCTACGATTGATTAATGACATCCCTTGGGAAGATTATTTAATTTTCATGTGCCTAGATGTTAACAGCTTGAACATATATTATCACTCATGACTTAAGGATCTAGGACATTAGATACTTTTTAAGAGCCAGATCTTTATCTTATTTTTTACACACTGGTGTGATCTTAGATATGATTTCGGTTTGTCTTACGAACAATTTCTTCATCTTTAACAAAGTCATTTACAGACAGATACACGGGACTGCAGTGGGCACCTGTTTTGCCCCCAACTCTACAGGTCTGTACCTGGGCGGGTGGGAGGAACAGGTGGTCGAGAACATCGATCTCTTTGAGACACATGTAGTCCTTTGGGTCAGAGACATTGACAACATCTTTTGTATTTGTTGTGGTGATGCCGATTTGGCCTGCAGTTTTGTTGATACTTTAAATAAGAAGTCTTTAAACTTAAAATTCTCGAGCCACGTTGACTCCAAATCTATTGAATTTCTGGATGTACGAATTGGGACAGAGAATGGTAAATTGACCAGCACTTTAAACAGAAAAGAAACAGCGGGTAACAGTTTGTTACATGATAGTAGTAGTCACCCATTTAATTTGATATAGAGTATTCCATACGGTGAACTACTGCATGCTTAATGAAATTGCAGTTTGGATTCAGCTTTTTCAACAGAAGTTGAGATAATGGTGAAACAATTCTTCCAAAGAGGATTGAACCAATCTGTGATTGATAAAGCTGTATTTAAGGCATCTCAAGTCAACAGACAAGAGTTCTTGATTACAAAGAATGGACTTCAGCAAGATAAGCAATCTATCAGGTTTATTACAACGTACCATAGCAGTACTTATGAGCTTAGAAACATTTTTTTTAATTCTGCCAGTTTTAAAAACTGATGAGACATTTGCTATGAATCTTGATGATTATCCACATTTTACCTTCATGAGAAGTATTTCTCTGAAATACTCTCTCAGTGGGTGTCTCATACCAAAAAGGCAAGTTAGTAACCCAGTCCAATGGTATTACATCTGTGGTAAATGTAAAGCCTGTAAACACAGTGAGAATATCAAAAGAGTAGATTTCCCTACATGTTCGAAACCTTTTGTCATCAGAAAATGTTTTTCATGTACTTCAGACTACTCTGTTTACACACTAATCTGCCCTTGTAATAAATATAACATGGGCAGTACTATTCACACAACTATAAAAAGAGTATTGGAGCATATGAGGGCAATCAGTCATAATGATTAAATGTACCCAGTTGTCAGACATTTTAAGGAGTTTCATGATCAAAAGATTGATTTGGTTAAATTTGGTAAAATTTGTGATTCTGGATAGAGTTCCAGTTGGAGAAAGAGGAGGACATAAAGTATTAGAGTTGAAGAGACTATGATCAAGGCTCATTGTTGGCCTCAATACAATGCAACCTACTGGTCTTAATATGGACGAGGAATTAGCAATTCATATAGGTGATTAGGACCCTTGAGTCACTTTGCCTCTTTCTATACAATGATTTTTTAAGTGCAGTTTTTAAGATGTGGTTTGAATGTTTTGTACATGTTTGATTTACTTGGCAGGTGGTCACGCTTTGGGTGAGACATTAATGGACTTAGATGAAGAATCAGATTTTCAAAAATAGGAAAGCAAAAGAGCTATTGTATCCTTTTAAATAGCCCATTTGGGCTTGAGGTTTTGATGTCATGATTATTATGTGGATTATTGCAATGATCTTTGACATTTTGAGAATAGTTTGAAATTTGAATTATATTATTTTGCCCACTGGAGTTGTATGTGATATGACTAAAACACAAACAAACAATATGTGTCTGCAGGCAATGTGTTAGTGTATGCTTTGCTCGATTATGGATGAGCAATCTATACTGGATTTATTTGTTGTTCGGTTCTTTTAAATTTAATTTAGTTAACACCGAGTTTTTTTCTGATAGCGTTTTTTGTAAAATTAAATATTTAGATCAGCTGTTTAAAGATGGCTGACATGAGTTTTATCAAAACCCGCTATCATATCTTATTTAGACAAAACACTAGGATTTAATCACTTAATGGCTCAGTATTATAACAAGGATCAAAGATAATTGTTATCCACTTTTTCTGTTTGTTTTTTTATGTTTTTGTTGGGAAATGGTTTATTGGTAAGGGCAGATAAGTACCTACACTTAGCAATAGGCCAGTAACCTCTACTTAGGTCCAGCTAGGCCGCAAAAAATTAAACCCAGGTAACCCTTGGTAGCTTGGCAATGAGCGACGAGGCTTAACTTAGGAGACAAATGTGTAAAGCATTTAAAAAACAGTAAATAAGTCAAACAGAAAACAGAATAAAAATCGGACACCAATTTATAAACAAAATCATACTTGTATCTTTAAAATGACACCAAATTGATTAAAATCGGATAAGGGGAACCGGAGATATGAATTTTTAAAGACTCAATGCTTTCTATTGATTAGAAGCAACTAGAGCTCAAAGCATTAAAAAAAGGTCACACTGGAAAGGAACAAAGTCCAGAGTTCAGGCCACCCGTGAGGTAACACTGTCACACTTACTTTCAGAAGTGTTTCTTGATTCAGGAAGGTGTTCCACAGCACCAGCCAAGGGTTCAGAGGCTCTGGTTTGCCTCTTGGGGTCTGGGACTACAACTCCCACAATGCACCTCTTTAGCTTACAGAGTTGCTCCAAACGTCTCCAAACTTCTGGATCTTCTCCCAGAGGTCCTTTTTGGGTCCTTGAAGTACCCACAACTTGATTCAAGGTTACAGAAGCTCTGAGTTGGTCCTTGAGAGTTGGGTCTACAATGCCCAGAATGCACCTCGTCAGAATCCTCAAATGGCCACTGGATGCTGGTCAGCTGGGGTCTGCTTGCAGGAGTTGTTGCAGGGGACTCTGGGCAGCTCCTTTGTACCTGTAGCAAACAGGGAGTCCCTCCTTGAATCAGTTGAAGCCAGGGAAAGTCCTTCTTGTGGTGAAGCCCAAGTGTGCAGCTGGTGCAGTCCTCCAGAGTGCAGTGTCCAGGTGCAGGTCAGGGGTCCAGCAGGGCAGTCCTTCTTCTCCTGTACTTCTTCCTTGTAGCGATCTGGTAGGGATCTGAGGTGTGGCTGCAGCTCTGCCAATTTTATCCTTGCTCCTGGGTGAAAAACAGGGGAGTCCTGGTTCTATTATCAGGTGCAGGGTCCTTCCCCCTGTGATGACCATTTCCTCGGAAGTGTGGCAAAAATCAATCCCAGGGAGCAACATTGCTCAAAAATCCATAATGGCTGAAAGTGATTTTTGAAGGTTAATTCTGGCTGAGCCTACCCACCGATGTGGCTAAAAATCTTAAACACACCCTTCTCCTGCCCTCTCCTAATCTAAACAGGGGGGCACCTAATTGTCTGGGTTTGCAGGATGTGAGGGAGGTGCTGGGTTGCTCCAAATGTCCTTCCCTGCCTTTGAAGACAAGTGCTGCAGCCCTCCCCCTTCCGGCTTCCCCATCTGCTGAGTGAAGACCTCCTCCCCCAGGCACATCTCTTTGTGTTTAGCCCAGGCTACTAACACCCCATCAAGGCAGTCTGGCCAGGCTGCCAGAGGCTGGCCAATCAGAGCAAAGCACTACAGGGCTGAAGTTGGCAACTTTTTAGGTAAAGTTTAAAACTCTTTACCTGAACAAGTTATATTAAATCCAACAATTGTAAGTTGTGGGATTTATTATGACAATTAATTTGATACCAAACTTAAAGTATCTGTCATTTAAGGGGACTATATAAATTGAAATAAAGTCTCCCCATTCTAGCCTATGGAGGCCATTCACTACAATGAGGAAAAAAAACACATTTGGCTGTTTTACTCCACCAGGGCTTATAAAACTATTTTTATAAGGTCCCTGCTTATAGTTACGTAGCACCCAACCATAGGGCACATAGGGCACCCCTTAGGGGTGACATATGTAAAAAGTAGGCAGTTTAAGACTTTGGAAGAACTTTTAATTCCAAAGTCGAATTTGCATGTAACTTTAATTCAAAGGCAGCCAGCAAGGCAGGTCTGCCTTTAAAATGACACCTGGCACCTCAGCAGTGCACCTATGGGTGCACCACCTATGCTGGGGTCCCTAAACCTACACCCCCTACCATAAACTAGGGACTTATAGGTAGGTTGACATAGCCAATTATATTTAGCCTAATTTACATACTTAACAGAGCACAGGCCTTGGGACTGGTTAGCAGCACCCAGGGCACCATTAAAGTCAGGAAAACACCAGCAAAAGGTGAAAAATTGGGGCAAAAAGTTAGAGGGCCTCTGCAATCAGCCCTGTTTTCTTACAGTTTGCTTTGTTATCATTTTGCAAATATGAATTATCCACAATAGCTGTTCAAAGATAGTTGACACAGTTTGTGTCATGCCCGGTTATTATGCCTATTTGTGATATAGCCCAATTTGGGCTTATAGGTTAATCCATAACGATGATCAAGGAAAACTGTTTTTGCTTTTCTTTGTTTTCATTTGTTATGTAATTGTAAGATTGTATTCTTTACATTGATCAGGTTAAAATAACTGTTTAAAGATGGCAAACATTGTTTTGCTAGACCTCATGTTCTGTGATTCAGAGTCTGTTTTCAATTTCATTTGGTTTTGTTGTGCACTTAGCAATTAAAAATGAAAAAGTCAAAGGGTCAATTACCCGTGAGCAAATATACTTTGTTTCTGAAACGCGTTGAGTTTGCTTTGCCCAGTAAACCTTACTTCAAATACGTTATGTGACGGAGACTCATTATTTACGTCTGTGGCGCGATACAATGCTTCGCCCAGCTGGATTAATTTTTTGGATTGATAGGAAGGGGTTCGCTACCCCGTTTCTGGCTGCTGTGCTGCTGGCGGAGGACATAGCTATGCAATTTCTTTTTCTGATTGATTGATAGATATATATATATATATATATATGTGTGTGTGTGTATATATATATATATATATATATATATATATATATATATATGTGTGTGTCTATATATATATATATTTTTTTTTTTTTTTCATCCACTGCAGGATCTTCGGGTCCACAGCAAATTGTAACTGGGGGAAGGGGGATCCGTGGATCTCGTAAGTGGGAAAACCACTTTTGGCAGCTTCTTGCACGTCCTACCTACTTTTGGCACCTCTAGAAGACAAACATGGGGTCGGAGAACCCCTATCATGACCCCTTCATGTAAATTAAAGACTACTTTACAGCCCCTTGAACCATTGCTGACATAAAAAAAGGTGGCTGCAACTTTTCTCTCAGGCTGCGACCAGCCAATATAAAGATTTCTTTTTCCATTAATATCTCAAATACTACTGAATGGATAACACCAAATAACAAAAATGGCTCTTTTTAGACCTAGAGCTAGCTTAGTGCTAAATTTAGTGTAATTCCTCCCAGTGGCTCGGGCTGTAGTCATGTTCAAAATCCCAATGGGAATTTGCATAGAGAAAGCATGTTTTGGGACTCCTCTTTTTCTCAGTCCCTGTTTGGCAGATCACACAGAAATTTTCAAGACAGTAGCTGAAGTAACTGGCAAACCAGTTTGAAAACTTTATGAGGATTCATCAAACAGAGCCAAAGTTACAAAAAAATGCCTTCCTATGAAAACTAGCTCCTACGTATAACTACCTACCAGATAAAAATATTTATGTTATGATATATATATATATATATATATATATATATATATATATATATATATGTACATACATTCTCTATCACATGCAAGCTATGGTCAAAATAAATCCCACATATCCTGTGGCAAGACACTGCACTGAATTCCACAGCAGTGAAGTGATGAGTCACATTAGATTCTTTGTCCTAGACTCAGTGGCATTAAATAGGTGATGGGGTAACAGAGTGAGTGACCTGTGGTGATTAGAAAGTAGATGCATTCTTGATTTAGACATCAAGGATCCTAATGGGCTTAACACTGATGAGGATCTACACACAAGCTTGTAGTCAATAGAAACAATCTTTGATGTTCATACTGGTGTCAGGCTTTCGGGCAGTAAACAAACATATTTTATTACAATAGAACATCAGCTCAGTAACCATGCTTCAAGTGACTTCCTTCCCTCCACTAAGCAGAATGAACTATTGAGTGTCAGAATCATGGGACAAACCTTGAGATGTAGATTATGATATAATATGATAACTGTTAGACCTGACAGTCTTAGGGTGGTCACCACTAACTTTTTGTGTGCCTCCCTCCACTTTTTGGACACTGTTTTTGCTGGGTTTAAGACTCTGTGCACTTGGTAACATTGGATCATACCCAATTGGACTATTTAATGTACTTATAAGTCCCTAGTAGAGTGCTCTATGTGTGCCCAGGGCCTGTAGATTAAATGCTACTAGTGGGCCTGCAGCACTGATTGAGCCACCCACTTCAGTAGCCTTTAACCTTTTCTCAGGCCTGCTATTGCAAGGCCTGTGTGTGCAGTTTCACTGCCAATTCGACTTGGCATTTAAAAGTACTCCCCTTTTTCCACATATCAGACACCCCTAAGGTTTGCCCTAAGTAACCCATAAGCAGGGTGCTGTGTAGGCAAAAGGCAGGACATGTACCTAGGTAGTTTACATGCCCTGGTAGTGTAAAACTCCTAAATTCATTTTTACACTGCTGTGAGGCCTGCTCCCTTCATAGGCTAACATTGGGGCTGCCCTCATACATTGTTTGAGTAGTAGCTGCTGATCTGAAAGGAGAAGGAAGGTCATATTTAGTATGGCCACAATGGTGACATTAAATCCTGCTGACTGGTGAAGTTGGATTTAATATTACTATTTTTGAAATGCCACTTTAAGAAAGTGGGCATTTCTCTGCACTTAAATCTTTCTGTGCCTTACAATCCACGTTTGGCTGGGTTTAGTTGACAAGTTTGACAACTCCTTGTGCATTCACACAGACACACCCCAAACACAGGATACTCAGCCTCACTTGCATACATCTGCATTTTGAATGGGTCTTCCTGGGCTGGGAGGGTGGAGGGCCTGCTCTCACACAAAGGATTGCTACACCTCCCACTGGGACCCTGGCAGACAGGATTGAACTGAAAGGGGCCCTGGTGCACTTCTAAGCCACTCTTTGAAGTCTCCCCTACTTCAAGGGCACATTTGGGTATATAAACAGGGCCTCTCCCCCTTCCAACTCAAACACTTCTCGGGGTAGACACTCTACCTCACAGACACTTCCTGGAGAAGAAACTTGTAACCAGAACCTGCATCCTGCAAAGAAGAACTGCCTGGCTGCCCAAAGGACTCACCTGACTGCTTTCTGTGAAGGACTGCTGCCTTGCTGTTGCCCTGCTGCCTTGCTGCTCTCTGGCCGAGGCGAACAAGTGCTCTCCAAGGGCTTGGATAGAGCTTGCTTCCTGTTCCCTGAAGTCTCAGGGCCGAAAAGACTCCATCTCCTCAAGAAGGACTCCTTGTGTGGTGAAATTTGACGCACAGCCTGACAGAAACGATGCACAGCCTGCACTGTGGTGAAAATTTCACCGCACCCGGAACTAGAACGACGCAGCCCGACTTCACAATGAGAAAATTGACACAGCACCAGCGTTGCGACTGGAAATTCGACACACGGCCCACTGGATCGACACCTAGCCAAGCCGGAACGACGCAGCCCGACTTCCAGAGAGAAATTGACGCAGAGCCTGTCGTGCAGTAGACAATTTGACGCAACACCCACCGGATCGACGCAGCTCTTCTGACTTCGTTCTGCCAGCGCAGGAAATCCACACACCATACCCGGGGCATCTGAAAACACTGCAACCCAAAGAGGATCCACGACCGAGCGCTGGAAATTGACGCAGAGCCATCCATGCGTGGAAACTAAATGCAGCATCGCTGTGTGTGGCCCAAGAAATCAACGCACACCTCCCTGATTCCACGCTTCTCCTCCTCTGCAGCCCTTTGCGGAGATTGTTCACGCGAACCAGGTACTTTGTGCTTGAAAGAGACTTTGGCCCTCATTACAACTTTGGCGGGCAGCAACCGCCGCCCGCCAAGTTGTAACCGCCACGCGGCTGCCACTGCGGCCGCACTTCTGCGGTGGCCATTTCAACATCTCCGCTGGCCCAGCGGGCAGAAACCGAGTTTCCGCCCGCCGGCCCAGCGGGGATGTCGGCCACAACACGGGAGCCGGTGCCAAATGGAGACGGCGGTGTTGCGGCGGTGCAACAGGTGCAGTTGCACCCGTCACGCTTTTCTCTGTCTGCTATGCAGACAGTGAGAAGCTCCATGTGGCCGTGGCCGGGGGCTCCGCATCTCCCCTTTCCGCCAGCCTTTTCATGGTTGTTCCTACTGCCATGAAAAGTCTGGCGGGAGGGGGACTCGTAATCCCCTGGGCAGAGCTGCAAGCAACACTGCCCTGGGGGATTACAACCGCCGGGACCAACGTGGCAGTAAACCGTCAGTCCCGGTGGTGCGACCGCTGCGCTTCCGCCCCGGTCGTAATACACAGGATTGCACCGCCAGCCGGTTGGCGGTGCAATCTGACGAAACAGCCCTGGCAGTCTTTGTGGTGCTATATGGTAATATTGTATGATTTATTGCACAAATACTTTACACATTGCCTTCTAAATTAAGCCTGACTCTTCAGTGCCAAGTTACCAGAGGGTGGGCACAGGATAATCTGGATTGTGTTTGACTTGCCCTTACTGGAGTGAGGGTTCTTGCTTGGGCAGGGGTAACCTGACTGCCAACCAAAGACCCCATTTCCATTTCTAACAATAACTCACAACGATTTAAATAAATAGCCAATTAAATGTACTCATTGATGTAAGCCCACTAGGGCTCAATTGTGTAAAGGTGGTCATCCAGAAATAATCTCAACATATGAGAATTTATTGACCTATAGAGTCTTGTGGTGTAATATTATAAATAATTACATGCACCCAAACTTACTATCAGGCAATAGGAAACAATAAAAATCATTTAACGTTGTTTTAGATGATGACATTTTTGAACGTCAAAAGGCTTTGAGTGGAAATTAGTATGATTATGCTTTGATTATGATATGTGTTTATAAATTCACAATTCTGCATATTTAATTTCACATAAGCGACAGGGTTAAGGGTGTAAATGTATGTTGTCAGTTGTTTTTATGAGCTAGGGGTTCATAAGAGCTCTAACATGGTGTACAAAACCTATGGATCAAGTTGGTCGGAAGTGGCTAAAACGCATTGTGTTGGGAATGCACTTGAACTGTGGTGGATGGATTGTCTCTGTTTGATTTATTCATTTATATATATATATATATATATATATATATATATATATATATATATCCTACAGACGGTTGCCAGTAAGTTGTTATAGTTAGGATAATGTTTCCAGGAAAAGCTTTTCTTGACTTGCCCATAGCTTTGGTGTCGTTTGACGAATCTTCACAAAATTTTACAAAAAAAGCTAGATTTTGCTCCACAGATTGTGGTTTTTGTTATTTGGTGTGAATCCATTCAGTAGTTTTCGAAATGTTAAAGGGAAAATACTGTATATCATGGGATGTGGATCCATGTGCCAACAGGAATGCTGTGATTGGCTGGCCTCTACTCGACTAGAAAGTTGTAACTGCCATTTTAGATTATGGGACATGGTACCGAGGGCTGAAAAATTAAATAAAAGGCAGTACAATCGGTCAGGGTGGAGGGACCCCAGAGGTGTGATATAGGGATGTTTGAGGGTCAAATCATGAGTTTAAAATGATTTTTTTCACCATGCACGATATTCACAAATACGTTGCGATGCTTAGAGAAGCTTCCCTTGTAATGCTGAGACGAATTTGTGCATAATGCAAAAAAATACAAAAAAGCATTCAACTTAGACACTAATTCATTCACTCAAAGAAGCCCCACTGCAGTCCAGACACTTATGCACCCACTCACAGACCCACTCAGACACTGACGCATCCAATTACAAAGCCACTCAGACACTCACAGACTGACTCAGTGACTCACAAACCCACTCACAAACCCACTCAGACACCCACACACCCACTCACAGACCCACTAAGACACTGACACATCCACGGCACCATAGATTTTTCTTTCTTTTTAGTGGCTTATCCCCCTAAGGTGCACCGCAATAGGGATCGAATACCTGTCCACGTGATATGAGTTCAGAACAATCGCAAATGCATATGTTTTTATTTTGAAAGCTGTACAAAGAGCAGAGGAAGGTTTTTTTAAATGCCACTTCTTAAATCACTAAATATCAGGAAGTGTAAGGAAGCTATTTTTCATCAGCACTTACTCCAGTCTGATATGATCTGTATAGCTATTTATCGCTTTATTGCTGCAGCGATAAAATAAAGGAAATATCTTGATTCTAGCTGCTAAGCACCTTGCTACAAATTTTCACAGCTCGGCAAACAATATTTTAGATGACACATATCCCATTTGCTATTTAATGATGAAAAGTTCTGCAAATAATATTTAGTTGACCAAATGACTATACGATCAGGTATGCACATTTTTAGATGCTCCAATTATTGTACTGATCATTTTATGTACACACATTCTACTGCTATTAATTGATGTTTTTTTCTCTTATCTTTTTAACCTATTAATTAACTTTGTACATACGTTCTTTTATGGATTTCTAGCAAAGATCAGAATAAAGATATTCTGACTGACTGACACACCCACTCAGCGACCCACTGACACCTACTCAGATCCTCACATACCCATTCACAGACCCACTCAGACATTGACACACTCAATAACGGACTCACTCAGACACTGACACACTAACTCAGGGACCCACTTACATTCTTGCACCCACTCGCACACCCATTCAGACCCTCCTTCATCCACTCCCAGACCCACTTAGACACTGACATACCCACTCACAGACCCATTCACATACCCAGTCACAGACCCACTCATACATTGAAGCACACACTCAGGCACTGTCACTTGCTCACATAGCCATTCAGACCCTCCAACACCCACTAACAGACCCACACAGCCACTCATCACCCACTCACTGATCTACTCAATGACTCATGGACCCACTTACAAACTCATTCAGACACTGACGCACCCAATCACAGACCCACTCAGACACTGACTGTAAGAGGCTGGCTCTCTATATAATGTAAAAAATGATGTGCACTGTGTAGAGAATCCAAGCAACGCTACTTTTGTATCCAGAGGAAAAAAGTATACCACCTAATGTTCTGTTTTTGTTGTAGTGTGTGAAACCAGTTAGGCTTATCTTGGAGATGTGCTAAGCATTTGTTGTACTCACAGCATCAATAAATGTGGACACACACTCAAAAGAATAACTCGAGGCCAATTTTCAAAAATACTTCCGATTTTTATAAATTTTTTATGAGTGAGTGGGACCAAGATCATCAAAATTGGGTAAGTGCTTTTTAAGCTATGATTTTCAAAGTTCAGCAAAAATAGTCTTTGTATGCAATTACACACCATAGGAATCAAAGGGGAAAACTTTAAAAAACGCATATAAAATCAAGCAATGCTCTCACAAATGTTGCCTTCTATTTTTAGGTAGAGGTCATCAAGATGCCCTTTGAGCCAGCCAGAGAAGTTCATGTGGTTCCCGGTTCAAGCAGAAGCAACAGCTGAAAGTCTTGGAGCTGGTGCAGAACAGAGAATGGGATCACTTGGAAACACACTGCACTGGTGGAATTAAAGGTAAACCTGGTGGGTCCCCTTGGAGTGTAGAGGTTGCAAGAGGTTAGGGACCCCTAGAGCACAGCTGTTTTTTTGATGCAAGGGCCAGATAGGCCAGGTGCAGTGCAGATTCGTCATCCAAGGGTCATGATCAATGAGCTTTTGGAGACTGGTGCAGGTCACTTTGAGGGTATATTACAGGTCAGCAAGGACACTCTGGGAGGTGGTTCTTAGGTGTCCTAAAGTCCCTCAACTGGTGCTTCCTTCTTTTCCTTGGGGAGTCCGGAGTGGACTGATATTCAGGGTGTTCGAAATTGGGGGACCAGTATCCTGGGCTATGGCACATCTCAGCCACTGGAGGGCAGAGTGCCCCCAAACTTGGCACACTGGGAGTGTTTGTCCTTTGGGTCGGTTGATTGAAATTTGGTCCAGCTGCTATGCCCAGTTCATTGGTCAGTGGCCAGTCAGTGAACTGGACTACACTGGTTCTTGCCTGCTGGGTGCAGGGAGTGATGCCTTCACTCTGGAGGGAGGTTCTTGTCAAAGATTGGAGGTCCTCTGTGGTTTCCTAGTCTGTCTGATGTCCAGTTGACCACTCGGCGGAAATTGTCGAGTCCTGGGTGCAGCAGGCAGGGCTTGGCGCCTTTTGCTTTTTGCAGCAGAACTTCTGTTCTCGAGCCTTGAGTCTTCTTTGTCGCTGGACTTCTTGTGTCCATTGAATCTGATATACATTTCTCAGGATGCCCACTAAATACTGCACTTAGTGGGTGTTAAGGGGAGTATCTGGTATTGGTCAATGAGCCACCTAGCTAAGGGTGGCTACACTCACTATGTGACCACTTCCTAAGGGAAGGGGGCTCACATCCCTAACCCTGATAGGCTATTTTCCTGCCATCCAAGATGGTTAAGAATCAAATGGAGTGGTCACCTCATCTTCCACACCGGGGGGGAAGTGCTCAGGCTGAGGGGGCACTCAAAGTGGGGGAAAACCATTAGGCAGACGTTTTCTGCTAGCAGCAGTCTGAGGTCAGATTTCAGAGTCATTAAAGCCTTTGAAACTGACTGCTGGGCCTAGGTGCCTGCCTGGGGGAAGAGCTGTAACACCTCCACCAAGGAACAACTTTGTATTCTGGCTCCTGAGAGCAGAGGCTCTTGCCCCAGGAGTCTGGATTTGTGTCTAGTGGTGGCAGGATGGTACAAGCCACTCAGCAACCATGCCATGACTGGTAGGGTTTGCAGGCAACACTTCTAAGGTGCCTTCTGGGTACATGTTATAATACATCCAACACTGCCATTGGTGTGAGTTTCTTATTCTGCGTTTTTGATGCTAAAAAACTCAGTATTCAGAGAGGCCATCATATGGTTAAGGACCTTGTAGTGGCCAGTGTCCAGCACATGTATTTGTTATGGCTCCCTTGTACACTTACTATGTCTTATGATTTTGTAAACACAGTAGAGGCATATTTGTTCTTGCAAACATATGCCCTCACATGTATTTTAGTGCACCCTGCCTTAGGGCTGTAAGACCTGCCAGAGGGGGGACTTACCTATAGTGCATGCAGTATTAGTGGACAGGGCACTCTTGGTGAGAGCCATGTCGAGGTTGCAACTTTTAAATATGCCTTGTCATGCACTTACAATGGCAGTCTGCAATAGGTTGGTGTGGGGCCTCTCAGAGTGGCAGAATTGGTGCTGCAGCTCTGGGGGGCCCTCTTCAGTATCCATGCCCTAGGTCCCAGGGGTAACATTTACTAGGGACTTACTAGAGTGGCTGAAGTGCAAATACATAGTACAGTTTTGAGGAAAGATATCTGGCTGTGGGTCATCTCCTTCCTCTCCGGAAGGACCCAGAGAGTCCGCCTCCCCCCCTTCAGATCCGCAGCCACGGAGATCATCTGCGGCGTACCCCAAGGATCCTCCCTCAGCCCCACCCTATTCAACGTCTACATGACCCCCCTGGCAAACATCGCACGCAAACACGGACTCGACATCATATCCTACGCCGACGACACCCAGCTCATCTTATCCCTCACCAACAACCCCACATCAGCAAGGACCAGACTGCACGACGGCATGAAGGAAGTAGCGACCTGGATGACAGACAGCCGACTGAAACTGAACACAGATAAAACGGAGGTCCTCATCCTCGGCCCTACCCCCTCCGCATGGGACGACTCCTGGTGGCCCCCCGCCCTAGGCAGCACTCCCCAACCGACCAACCACGCACGCAACCTCGGCTTCATCCTGGACTCCTCCCTCTCGATGACCAGACAGGTCAACTCGGTGACCTCAGCGTGCTTCAACACCCTCCGCATGCTCCGCAAGATCTTCCGCTGGATCCCCATCGACACCAGGAAGACCGTCACCCACGCCCTCGTCACCAGCCGCCTGGACTACGGGAACACTCTGTACGCCGGCATCACCACCAAGCTGCAGAGGAAACTTCAACGGATCCAGAACGCCGCAGCACGACTCATCCTGGACATACCTCGCCACCACCACATCTCCGGACACCTGAGAAAACTCCACTGGCTCCCGGTCAACAAGAGGATCACCTTCAGACTACTCACCCACGCACACAAAGCCCTCTACAACCTCGGACCCAAACTCATCAACTCCCGCGTCTCCTTCTACACCCCTCCGCACACTCTGCGCTCCACCGGTCAGGCCTTGGCAGCCGTTCCCCGCATCCGCAAAACCACCGCCGGAGGAAAATCCTTCTCTTTTCTGGCAGCGAAGACCTGGAACTCCCTGCCCAGTCACCTTCGCGCCATACCCGAACACCACCCCTTCAGAAGGCAGCTCAAGACCTGGCTCTTCGAGCACTGACCCCCTCCCCCCCAGCGCTTGAGACCCTTATGGGTGAGTAGCGCGCTTTATAAATGTGATTGATTGATTGATTGATTGGCCCTTCAGGGCACTTACAATTTGAAATCACATCATTTTCCAGGTAAAAATTGGGGGGCTACTGTGTTAAAAGAGGCCCTTTTTCAAACTGATGCACCCACTCAGACACCGACGCACTCACTCAGACCCACTGAGACACTCAGGCACCCATTCACAGACCCACTCAGTCACTGACGCACCCACAGACCCATTCAGATAAAGACGTACCCACTCAGACACAATGGTTCAGGGCCCAGTCACATACCCATTCAGACACTGACACGCCCATTCAAAGACACTCATGCATCCACTCACAGACCCACTCAGACCATCACACATCCAATCACACCCTCACGCACCCACTCTCAAACCTAGGAACTCTCACACCCACTGCAGGAAGTTGGCTCTGTATATACTATTCCAAAGTAAGAAATAGTGTTCACAGAGTCCAAGGGTTCCCCTTAGAGGTAAGATAGTGGCAAAAAGAGATAATTCTAATGCTGTATTTTGTGGTAGTGTGGTTGAGCAGTAGGCTTATCAGAGGGTAGTGTTAAGCATTTGTTGTACACACACAGGCAATAAATGAGGAACACACACTCAAAGACTTACTCCAGGCCAATAGGTTTTTACATAGAAAAACTTTTTTCTTAGTTTATTTTAAGAACCACAGGTTCAAGATTTAAAAGTAATACTTGAAATGAAGGTATTTCACTCAGGTAGTCTAGGAACTTTGAATAATCACAATAGCATGTACAGTTTTGACAAAAATGGCAATAAGCTTTAAATGGACACTGCAAAAATCAATAGTTCCTGGCGGAGGTAAGTAATTGTTAAGTTCACAGGTAAGTAAAACACTTACAGGGTTCAAAGTTGGGTCCAAGGTAGCCCACTATTGGGGGTTCAAGACAACCCCAAAATTACCACACCAGCAGCTTAGGGCCGGTCAGGTGCAGAGGTCAAAGAGGTGCCCAAAACACATAGGCTTCAATGGAAGAACAGGGGTCGCCCGGTTCCAGTCTGCCAGCAGGTAAGTACCCGCGTCCTCGGAGGGCAGACCAGGGGGGTTTTGTAGGGCACCAGGGGGGACACAAGTAGGCACAGAAAGTACACCCTCAGCGGCACAAGAGCGGCTGGGTGTGAAGTGCAAACAGGCATCGGGTTTTGTATTGAAAGCAATGGGGAGACCCGGGGGTCTCTTCAACAATGCAGGCAGGCACAGGGGGGGCTCCTCGGGGTAGCCACCACCTGGGCTAGGCAGAGGCTCCCCTGGGGGTCGTTCCTGCACTGGAGTTCGGTTCCTTCAGGTCCTGGGTGCTGCAGGTACAGTGTTCGTTCCAGGCGTCGGGTCCCTTGTTACAGGCAGTCGAGGTCAGGGGGAGCCTCTGGATTTCCTCTGCAGGCGTCGCTGTGGGGGTTCAGGGGGTTCGTCTCTGGTTACTCACGGGCTCGCAGTCGCCGGGGAGTCCTCCCTGAGGTGTTTGTTTTCCGCAAGTCGAGCCGGGGGCGTCGGGTGCAGGGTGGAAAATCTCACGCTTCCGGCAGGAAACGTGAATTCTTTAAAGTTGCTTCTTTGTTGCAGAAAGTTGCAGATTGTTGAACAGGGCCGATGTCCTCAGGAGTTTCTTGGTCTTTGGTTACAGGGCAGTCCTCTGAGGCTTCAGAGGTCGCTGGTGCCTGTTGGATGTGTCACTGTTGCAGTTTTCCTCGAAGTTGGGAGACAGGCCTGTAGGGCTGGGGCCAAAGCAGTTGTCGTCTCCGTCTTCACTGCAGGGCTTCAGGTCAGCAGTCCTTCTTGTTAAGGTTGCAGGAATCTAGTTTCCTAGGTTCTGGGGGCCCCTAAACACTGAATTTAGGGGTGTGTTTAGGTCTGGGAGGGCAGTAGCCAATGGCTACTGTCCTTGAGGGTGGCTACACCCTCTTTGTGCCTCCTCCCTGTGGGGAGGTTGCACATCCCTAATCCTATTGGGGGAATCCTCCATCCACAAGATGGAGGATTTCTAAAAGTAAGAGTCACCTCAGCTCACAACACCTTAGGGGCTGTCCTGACTGGTGGTTGACTCCTCCTTGTTTTTCTAATTATCTCCTCCAGCCTTGCTGCCAAAAGTGGGGGCAGTGGCCAGAGGGGCGGGCATCTCCACTAGCTGGGATGCCCTGTGGCGCTGTAACAAAGGGGGTGAGCCTTTGAGGCTCACCACCAGGTGTTACAGTTCCTACAGGGGGAGGTGAGAAGCACCTCCACCCAGTACAGGCTTTGTTCCACAGAGTGACAAAGGCACTCTCCCCATGTGGCCAGCAACATGTCTGGTGTGTGGCAGGCTGGCAAAAACTAGTCATCCTATATTGGGAGTCGGGTATGTTTTCAGGGGGCATCTCTAAGATCACTTACAATGTCTAAGGTTTTTCTTAGACACTGTAGGAGCATAGTGCTCATGCACTTAGGTCCTCACCTGTGGTATATTGCACCCTGCCTTAGGGCTGTGAGGCCTGCTAGCTGGGTGACTTACCTATGCTACAGGCAGTGTGTGGTTGGCATGGCACTCTGAGGGGAGTGCCATGTCGACTTAGTCATTTTCTCCCCACCAGCACACACAAGCTGTGAGGCAGTGTGCATGTGCTGAGTGAGGGGTCTCTAGGGTGGCATAAGACATGCTGCAGCCCTTAGAGACCTTCCCTGGCATCAGGGCCCTTGGTACCAGGGGTACCAGTTACAAGGAGCTTACCTAGGTGCCAGGGTTGTGCGAATTGTGGAGACAAAGGTACAATTTAGGGAAAGAACACTGGTGGTGGGGCGTGGTTAGCAGGGTCCCAGCACACTTTCAAATCATAACTTAGCATCAGTAAAGGCAAAAAGTCAGGGGATAACCATGCCAAGGAGGCATTTCCTTACACCCACTCACACCCAGAGCCACCCTCTCATACCTATTCTCACACCCAGACAGACAGACCCTGTGGCCAACTCCCTTCGGCTGTGCATGGCACGTGATTGGGTGGTTACAGGGGGTTGGCCAGGCCCAGCGGCCATCCCCCACCATGCACGGCTGTTGTTGGATTAACATATAGTAACTAAAATTACTTTATGTTAAAAAAAACATAGAAATTCACAGAAAAAGACAAAGCTTACATGGCTGTAATAGTTAGAAAATGACGTTATAGTTATATTTTAAGTTTACTCGTACAAAACCATAGAAACTCAGCAGTTAGTTATTTCAAGTAATTATAATTTGAGCCCTAAAGTAACTATAACTCGGGTCCTCACTATGAACTGCTAATTACCCCAGGTATTACAACACTCATGACAACTTTTATTACATCAGTAAAAATGGCAGGGTTGCAAGTTATAGTTACCTTAGGGCGCGAGTTATAGGTACTTGAAATAATAATAACTATAACTGCTGAATTTCTGTGGTTTTGTACGAGTAAATTCAGAACCTAATTATAATGTCTTTTGGGTTTTCTGAAGTGAACATATATATATATATATATATATATATATATATATATATATATATATATATATATATATATTCACTAAAGGTTAATAAATATATATATATATATATTTATATATGTGTATATAGACGCACATATATATACAGATATATGTATGTATAAATTTACTAAAAAATACAAAGGGTAAACTGATGTTATAGTTAGGTGATTATATCTGTGCCAACATTATGGTTTGCAACAAAAAAAAAAAGAAATTTACCAGTTATAATAGGCAGAACTAACTATTACTTGCACCCCTGCCATGCACTGCATATGACCTCAAATATTACATCACTCATGATATGTTCTATGACATTATTTATGATATCATTGATTATATCTGAAATGACCTCACTGGGGTCCCTGAGGCCACTAAAGGCTCAACATTTTCAAACTTTATTTCAGCACTGAGTAATGGGGTCCCCAGGCCATAAAGTGGCACATGGTGAGGGCTGTGTGCCCCTCCCTTTAATTAATATAGATGCCCCTGGGGGTTACTGTCACTGGGGCCCAACATGGGACTGGGGAGGGAGCCCTGATCATATGCCCCATATATTTAAAAAAGAAAATGGCAGTCACAATTATCTTTTTTTATTTTTTTATTTTGCCAATAACCAGTGTGTCACAAGATCGCGGTGAAAACAGCCTATATTTTTTTTTTAGAAACAAGCCTTTGAGTGCATATGCTAGTGCATGAATCTCACTTGCGAGACAGTTATGGGCTTGGAGCTCCCCCATTGGTCACCATTTGTTGGCTTGCATGGCACTCATCTTTATAGCCTTGTAATTCATCAACTCAAGGCTGGCATGATTTCCGTTTCATATTGTGGAGCAAGGACCATGCACTGATTGATTCGATGTAGCTAGTGCCCTTCTGTTGCTCCCCACGTGATTGAGGTACTATTTTGTTTTTGTTAACTTCTAGTGCTTTGCAAACAGAATGTTTGTGACTGGCAAAAATGTGTACAGCAGGACAAACAAAATTGCAATTTTTTTTCTTTGAAGCTACCTTTATTTTATTTTGCCAAGTCACCTTTTCTCACTTTCCACTCATGATTTCTTCGGTTTTTGCTCGTGGATGCTCTTTTCAAAAGATGACAGCTTGTTCAAGCAACATTGTTTTTTTATCATGAGTAATTTCTGAAATGATGCTTTGACACATAAAATCGTGCAGTATACAACAATCAACCCACTCCAATCCGCCCCACTTAATCCCAAACCAATCAAGCGCACTCCAATCCAAATCACTCACCCGACTCCAACCCACCCCACTACATTCCACCCAAACCACCCCAATCTAGTCTGCCCCAGTTCAGTTCACCCACTCTATTAAAAAACAATCTGCACTACTCCAAAACAATCTGCCCCACTTCAATCTACCCCACGCCAATCCAAAACAATACCCTTCACTCCAATGTGAAATAATATGCCCCACTCCCATCTACCCTTCTCCAAACTGCCCCACCCCAAACTAAAATAATCTGTCCACTCCAATCTGCGTTACTGCAATCTGCTGCACTCCAGTCCAAAACAATCTGCCCCACTGCAATCCAAAACAATCTGCGTAGCTCAAATACAAAAAAACTGCCCACTCCAGTCTACTTCACTCTAATCGCCCCACTGTAATCCAAAACAATCTGCCCCACTCCAATCCGCCCCACTCCTATTTACCCTACTTCAATGCAAAACAAGCTGTCCACTCAACAAGGTACACTACAATCAACCCACTCCAATTCTCCCTACTTTACCCTTCACTAATCCACTGCACTCTAGTCTAAACCACTCACACCCAATCCAATCCACTCCAACCTACCTCAATGCAATTCCATCACAACATCCCAATCTAATATGCCCCACTCCAATTCATCACACTCTAATCAAAAATAATCTTCACCACTCAAAAACAATATGCCCCACGCCAATCCAAAATATTGTGCCCTACTCCCATCTACCCTACTCCATACTGACCCACTCCAATTCAAAACAATCTGCCCCAATCTGAAGCAATCTGCCCCACAGCAATCTGCTGCTCTCCAATCCAAAACAATCTGCCCTATTCTGGTCCACCTCACTCCAATGTGCTGCACTTTAATCCAAAACAATCAGCCAGACTCCAATCCACCCCACTCCCATGTGCCCCACTTCAATCCAAAACAGTGTCTCTGTCTCAAATCTGCCCACTCCAATCTGCCCCACTCCAATCCAAAACATTCTGCCCCACTCCATGAGGTACTATTTTGTTCCTTTTAACTTCTAGTCCAATGCAAACAGAAGGCTTGTGGCTGGTGAAAATGTGCCCAGCAGGACAAACAAAATTGCAAAGTTTTGTGTTTTTTAAAGCTAAATTTCTTTTATTTTGACAAGTCGCCTCTTCTCGCTTTCCACTCATGATTTCTTCTGTTTTTGCTCACGGGCGGTCATCTCAAAAGATGACAACTTGTTCAAGCAACATTGCTTCTTCATTATGTTTAATTTCTGCAATGATACTGTGACACATAATCTTGCAGTACACCCCACTCCCCCCACTTCAATCTGACCCACTACAATCCATCCCACTTTACCCCACACCAATCCACCCCACCCCACTCCAATCCAAACCACTCATTCCAATCCAATCCACTCAAACCCACCCCTATACAATCCTCCCAAACCACTGCAATCTAATCTGCCCCTCTCCAAATCACCTCTCCAAATCACCTCACTCTACTCAAAAACAACCTGCACTACTCCAAAACAATTTGCCCTCTCCGATCCAAAATAATCTGCCCCACTCCATTCTCCCCAATCCAATAGAAAACAATATGTCCCACTTCAATCTAAAACAATATTCCCCACTCCAATCCAAAACAATCTACCCTACTTCAGCCTGTCCTACTCCAATCAATAACAATCTATCCTACACCAATCCACCCCACTCCAATCCCAAACAACCTGCCCCACCCCTACCTATCCCACTCCAATTCAAAACAACCCAGTCCAATCCAAAACATTCTTCCCTATTCCAATCCAAACCACCCCACCCCACCTCAATCCTATCCACCCCACTCGATCCCAATTCCCTCCACTCCAACCCACCCCACTGCAATCCAGTCCACCACACACCAATCCAATCCACCGCAATCTAGCCCAGTCCATTCTACCCCACTCCAATCCAGTACACTTCACCCCAGTCCAACACACCCCACCACACCTCAATCCCGTGCAGTCCAGTCCACTCCACTCAAGTTCAGTTCACACCACTCCAGTTCAATCCATCCCACTCCAGTCCAACACATCCATGCCAATCCACCCCACCCCACTTCAATCAATCCCACCCCACTCCATTCTATCCCACCCTTCTCCAATCTAACCCATCCTACTCCAATCCAATCGATTCTACTCCAATCAAGTCCACTGCTACCCAATCCACCTCACTCCAATCCAATCCACCCCACTCCAATACAACCCACTATAATCCACCCCACTCTACTCCACAATAATCCACCCATCAACCTCAACCCATTTCAATCCCCTCCCCCATTCTAATCCACCCCACACCACTCAGTTAACCCCACTCTAGTCCAATCCAATCCACCCAACATTCTTAATACACTCCAACCTACTACTTCAATAGACTCCAACCCACTCCACCCTATTCCACCCAACCCCACTCCACGACACTCTCTGACACTGAACCGCTGAATTCTGCTCACCTCTACAACATTCTACTCCTTCTACTCCACTCTATGACATTCCAACAAATTCACTCTAAGACACTCTACTCTCCCACTTCACTCTGGGACTCTATGCCACTCACTTTTAACCATGCTGAACAGCAGCCACATTGGTGTACAAGAAAGCAAAACACACTGCCACAGCCAATAGCACTTGTGTAGACAAGACCTATTCACTTTGCCAATGTTTGCTATATTTTGACTTCCGGTGGGGGCCCCTCTGTGTCCCCCCAACAGGGATTAGGGGGCAGGGTACTCCTACCCTGCTTTCCTCATATTATTATTTTTTTAAACTTCAGGATAGGGGACTGAGTCCTATAATGGCTGCCTGCATAATTTTTGTCATGTTGATGTCAGCCAATTGGAGTGCTCATGCCTGTCGGAGTCTGACTTCGACAGAAGCATATTGGCCCAAGGGTGAGAAAGGTCACTGGGCCAATCAGAACATCGTTTTTTTGTTTCTTTTTTTTGTAACTGGTTTTGAGGGACTCTAGCGAGAGTCCCTGGGACCCAACCATCCAGATACACAATTATATTTGAATCTCAACAAAAAGTGCAATCTGCAGACCATGACCTAGCTTCTGGTCAACTTTTTTGTAAATCTGTTCAACAGTTTTTACAGTAGCATAGCTTAAATAAGTCTATGGAAAATGCATGGGAAAATTTGCTTTTAGGACCCCCATCTCCTTTTTCACAGCAAACCACTTGACGGACCACTCTGAAATTTACCAGCAAGGAACTGAGGTAGATGAACCTTTTTTCAAATGTTTTGGACGGATTCATCAAATTACATCAAAGTTATTAGCAAATAAAAAAGTGATCCTTCTATGGAAAAGCAGATCTAACTATAACTACTCAGTGTGACTACCACTGGATTTTATTTATATATATATATATATTTATATTATAGTTACTTTAGGACACTGACATTTTCACCTTACTACAGTGTTACTTTAACTTTTATTTTTTTCTGTGAAAATATCTAGACCTCCAGCTGAGCCAGGCCTCTGGCTCAAGAATTCAGTGGGTCACCCACCTCCGCAGACAGTTAGTCTAAGGTGACGTTACTCAAAGTACGGCCCGCGGGCCGCCAGCGGCCCCACGGACCTTCCTTGGCGGCCCGCGGACACGTACAGGAAACGACATATAATAATGGCCGCAGTATATAAACATAGAAGAGGGCCGCGGGAGTATGCGCAATCGTTGCTTCTTTGCGCATGCTCCCGCGGCCCTCCTCTATGTTTACCTACGGCGGCCATTATTTATGGCATTTCCGTGATGATCCTGGAAGCCAAAGCCCCATAAAAGTCAGCGCTTGCAGCTAACTTTTACGGGGCTTTTTCGTCTGCTTCCTGTCACCGGCTCCACGTCTGCTGCCCGCCTGCCTGCCTGCCGTTCTACATTTGTGGCATCTTTACAGTGCTTTATTGAGGCAGGTAAGGCTCTTTGGTTATTTATTTATTTGTTTTTAATGTAGTGTGTGTGTGTTACTGGGGTAGGGGTGAGAGCAGATGGCGCTGTGTGTGTCTGCTGTGTGTGTGTTACTGGGGTAGGGGTGAGAGCAGATTGCGCTGTGTGTGTGAGAGCAGATGGCGCTGTGTGTGTGCGCTGTGTGTGTGATACTGGGGTAGGGGTGAGAGCAGATGGCGCTGTGTGTGTTACTGGGGTAGTGGTGAGAGCAGATGGCGCTGTGTGCAGATGGCGCCGTGTGTGTATTGCGCTGTGTGTGTTACTGGGGTAGGGGTGAGAGCAGATGGCGCTGTGTGTGATACTGGGGTAGGGGTGAGAGCAGATGGCACTGTGTGTGTATGGCGCTGTGTGTGTTACTGGGGTAGGGGTGAGAGCAGATGGCGCTGTGTGTGTTACTGGGGTAGGGGTGAGAGCAGATGGTGCTGTGTGCAGATGGCGCTGTGTGCAGATGGCGCTGTGTTTGTTACTGGGGTAGGGGTGAGAGCAGATGGCGCTGTGTGTGTTACCGGGGTAGGTGTGAGAGCAGATGGCGCTGTGTGTGTTACTGCGGTAGGGGTGAGAGCAGATGGCGCTGTGTGTGTGCGCTGTGTGTGTGTTACTGGGGTAGGGGTGAGAGCAGATGGCGCTGTGTGCAGATGGCGCTGTGTGTGTATGGCGCTGTGTGTGTTACTGGGGTAGGGGTGAGAGCAGATGGCGCTGTGTGTGTTACTGGGGTAGGGGTGAGAGCAGATGGCGCTGTGTGCAGATGGCGCTGTGTGCAGATGGCGCTGTGTGTGTTACTGGGGTAGGGGTGAGAGCAGATGGCGCTGTGTGCAGATGGCGCTGTGTGTGTATGGCGCTGTGTGTGTTACTGGGGTAGGGGTGAGAGCAGATTGCGCTGTGTGTATGGCGCTATGTGTGTTACTGGGGTAGGGGTGAGAGCAGATGGCGCTGTGTGCAGATGGCGCTGTGTGTGTATGGCGCTGTGTGTGTTACTGGGGTAGGGGTGAGAGCAGATTGCGCTGTGTGTATGGCGCTGTGTGTGTTACTGGGGTAGGGGTGAGAGCAGATGGCGCTGTGTGTGATACTGGGGTAGGGGTGAGAGCAGATTGGCGCTGTGTGTGTTACTGGGGTAGGGGTGAGAGCAGATGGCGCTGTGTGCAGATGGCGCTGTGTGTGTATGGCGCTGTCTGTGTTTAGCAATGTTTTTGAAAAGGGGGCGGGCTGGTTGTGCCCCCTATAAGCCCCGCCCCCCCCGCTGTCACTTCAGTGCGGCCCTCGGCCGCAAACCATACTGCAATTTTGGCCCCCGAGAAAACGTTTGTGGGTACCCATGGTCTAAGGGGTCTCATCTAGCGATTAGGTAGCAGTTGATGCAGTGAGACTCCTCAGTGGTGTAACAAAAGCCCCTGCAGCACCCACAGTGCAGGAGTAGAGGGGGTAGACGAGCTCCAGGACCACCCACGCACTGGCTGAGTGCTCCTCGATCTGGAGCATGGGGGGACATAGATGAAACCTCTCTCTCTCACTTTAAAAATTGATTACACCTTGCAACTACGTATGTGGGTGCCAAGAACCCCCCTCCGGCACTGTATGAGTGCTTCTGACTAAGACCGGAGCGTGGGGATGGGGGACTCCATGTATTTTGTTAAGGGAGGGGCTCACATTTAGTTACGCCACTGAGGCTCCTGCTGTCTCTGAACCCCGGGCGAACTTCAATGGCTGTGCCAAATACAGCTAAGTATTGGAATATACAGAACGCAAGAGGTGGCAGAAGAGGCGTCGTGCCCTCGGTATACTCTGTAAATTAACATAATGCACGCAGGCAACATTTGCGAAGTTTGGTGGAACGCTCTGCAAAGATTGATAAGTTTTACGCTTTTTCACGCTTTCAAGAAAACCAGGTTAAATGTGAGAATTGCTGTAAGAGAAACAAGTTCTGCGTACATTTTACACCTCTGTTGTATCTGATTGGATGTAAAGCGTGCATTGCAGTGAACATTATTTCACAGTGCACAGAAAACGTGTGCACCGTCAAAGAAGAAGCTTTACCGGGATAACTTTGTGAAGGTGGACAATCAGAAAATGTGTGAGTGCAAAAATTGTTTACACGCACGAATTGTGACTAGGTCAAACTCTTTCATTTGTCACCTCTGCTATTGGTGACTCACATAGAAAATGTTCTACAAAATGTTATCTTTTATGGAAACATGCTCCTATTTTGTTAATTGAAAGACCCGACAAAAAGGGTAAATTCCAGAACTTTCCAGATGAACTGTGTAGCCAATTGTTCAGAAGTTCCTCTTCCTTCTCAAGTGTACTGGGCAAACAATGGACACAATTTTGCCAGAGCACACGCACCTTTTGTTTAGATACCATCTAACTTGGTGCTTAAGTTCAAAATGCCAAATCCTTGTATGTACTTTGGTCATGATATGTTATATAGCACTGTTATGACCTCGTTGTTTCAGTTTGCCCTGCAAGCGGAGAAAGGTATAAATTCAATTGAGCCAAAGTTTGCACTTTTGAATTACGTGTTACTGGTCAGTGCATGCTATTGAACTCCTGTCCCTAGTAACTTAATGGCAGATGTGAAAATTGTCCGGGGTGGTGTTTGTCAAGGATTTAGAGTTGATAAATGATTTACGAACAGAGATGACTTCTGCAAAGATATAAAGCATATCCACATACAAAGAACACATTACATATATCCATATTTACATACAGAGAGATCATGCTATTTGTACATATTTACTGTTTGGCTGGACAGTTGGGCGGTTTTCAGGCGCTCAGTGGGGGAGGTGGGCAGGTAATAGCAGACTAGTGTTCTAGCAGGCTCGACTCTTAAGGTTTGCTTATAGTTAGACCTTTAAACGCGATGGGGCCAGAAATTAGAAACATCAACCCCATCTGAATTACAGGATCTGCAGGAACACTGAGGTTCCAGCGCTTTTCTCCCAGGCAATATCGCCTGCTGATGCTGCAAATATAGAAAAAAACATATATAAATCAATTCAGAAATCCCAATACCTGTATGCTTTCCCCATCATCTTGTAATTGGCGGTAAACAACTTTCCCTCCGAACAAATTACACATATCCACGCTATCAGTAGCTCTTGGAAGGGAATATGGATCTTATTACCAGCCCACTACTCATGGGTTCCTTGGTATTTTCGTGGTGCAGGAGATAGGCCGCCTTGAGGTCGGGATTGATTTGAGCGAGTGCAGAGAGTCCAGAGAGTTGACTCAAGAAAATGTGCTCTACGTTGGTCGAAGCAAATGCAAAGGTCGGAATCTGGATGTTAGCCATGGTGGTTGCTGGCTGGTGAATTGTTCCGGTATGACCTAACATTAGAGGAGTTTTTGGCAGGAGTTGCAGGTGCTGAGCCACGAATGGTGCACTATGACAGTATGACTAAAATGTATTTGGCTCTGTTTGTCAGAGACTCCCAACTTGGGATCTGCAGGAGGATGCAGCTGAGTGTTTCAGGAAGCTGAAGAATGCCTCAAAGTAACATTTAAGATAGTTTTGCCAAAGAGGGAAAAAAGACTACTGTAGGTCCCAAGTGATTAAGCACCGTCTGTTGTCAACTTTAGCCATAACCTGTTTGTTTATTTGAGTTTTGGCAGCTAAAAAAGGAGAAGGGCAGTGGCGGCCCATCCTTTAGTGCGGAGGGGCCACGCCCCCCACCTTTTGCCCCTCATGAAGAGTGTCTGTCAGGCTGAACAAAGGTCAGCCTGACAGACACTCTCCATGTTCAGCTCAGGCAGCCAGGAGCAGACATGCACGATTTGCGCACACTCCTGCCTGCCTGAGCTGAACTTTGCTGGCTTGAGGAGGTCACAGCTCCTATGGGCTTGACCTCCTTGGCTCAACAAAGGTGACTCGAGGCCCTCCCCTGGGTGACGAGGAAAACGTCACCAATTGACACTCTCCCTGGGCGCTTCAGTTTAAGCCCTGAAGTGCCCAGGACGAGTGTCAATCAGTGACACTTCCTCACAAAGTGGGGTGGAGTCAGCAGTCTCTCTGACCCCATCCCACTCTGTGACGAGGCTGGGACTGCTGCCTTCCCTCATTGGCTGACCTAAGGTCAGCCAATGAGGGAAGGCAGCAGTCCCAACCCTCCTGGGACCTGGAGGCTGAAGGTAAGTGTGTGTGTGTGTGTGTATGTGTGTGATGTTTTAAAGTGAATGTTTGTTGCGCGTGTGCATGTTTGAGTGTTATGAGTTTTATGAGTGTTGTCAATGGATGTGCATGCGTGCATGTCTGTGTGTGAAAGAATGAGAGTGTGTGTGTGTGTGTGTCGCTCCCCCCTCCATCCTAAAGCTGCTGGCCGCCACTGGAGAAGGGTAAATATTTTTCAGATATTTAGGGATTGTAACCTAGCAAAGATGGCAGTGGTCATGATAAATGTTTGATGTCAAGTGTGTGGGTGAGGCACGAGTGTGTGTGGGGACAGTGAGTGGTCTGAGATAAGTTTCTTGAAAATGAGGATACTGTTGGTAGTTAAATCATGATTGGAATTACAGAGAAGTGTGGGAGGGTGTGATGAAAAGGTTAATCTATACTTTAGGAAAATTACAATGTATAAAATTCATATATTAAATATAAATTACAATTATTAAGCAAGTAGTTTACGAACTAATTAGGCAAACAAATGTATGATTAATGCAGCATTAGCACAATACATCAACTAGAATGCTTAGAACAATTCAATATCAACAATCATGCGTTGGGCGCTTGATATAGCATTAAAATCATTTACATTGTACATTGTAACAAAACCATTGAACATGAGGATAAAAAGGAGATTTAAGTAACTGCATAAAACTTAATGCAAAAATATAAAAGGAGAAAATTCAGAGGAAAGAGAGTAGAGCGAATACAGTGTTCAACAAAAGTTAAAATAAAATTAAAATGTTTTTTCTTGATTTCTGAACTAAAAAGTTCTCCGAACTTAGAATATGGCTAGTTTATATCCAAGAAGACTGACGTTTTTTAATAAACAGATTTGTAAACCCTACATTTAAATAATATACATTTTTTTGCAAGCAGACAGAATGTTTATTCATCGTTTTATTTTTTAGATTAATTTACTTATTTATTTGTGTGACAGCTTTGTACAGCAAGGACCATACATTGAGGGATGGCAGAGTTCTACAAAAAGTTTTATGTAAAATATACTTATGCGGGGCTTTGGTTTCCATGCAAGGAGTGGTAACATATTTCCATATAGGATAAGTAGGTGTGAAGTATTTATAAACATTAGGACAAGGAAAGAAGTAGATAGAAGATAGTGGAATCAAACTGACCAGAAACTGTTAAATTCTGTATCTAAGGAGAGACAAAATTACTATTAGGCAAGTTTAAGCTGGATTCTATTAGGCAAAGTGCACACGGACTAAAAACGAAAGAGTAGACAAGGACAGTGGTAGCAACGGGTTGCGTATGTATGCACACATGCAATTTGAGCCAGTAAGTCAACAGACTGCAAAAGAAGGTCGAAATAAATAATGTAACTGTGTAATTACACTGAGATGGTTTGCAGTAAAAATGTGGGAAAATAAGCATGGCTAAAAAGTAAGATAAACAAGCATTTGCAATGCTATAGGTCTTGCATTTGTGAGAGTTAGAGCTATTGCAATAGTAAGTGACAACGGCCCTCATTATGACGTTGGCGGGCGGCTGAGCCGGGCGGCCGCGATCCCCGCTGGGCCAGCGGGGATCTTGGCCGCAACACAAGAGCCGGCTCCAAATGGAGCCGGCGGTGTTGCGGCCGTGCGACGGGTGCAGTTGCACCTGTCCCGCTGTTCACTGTCTGCTATGCAGACAGTGAAAAGCTGCATGGGGCCCTGTAAGGGGCTCCCTGCACTGCCCATGCCAGCGGCATGGGTAGTGCAGGGGCCCCCAGGGGCCCCTCGACTCCCCGTACCGCCAGCCTTTTCCTGGCGGTTCAAACTGCCAGGAAAAGCCTGGCGGTCGGGGACTCGTAATCCAGCCCAGGCCGCTTATCACCGCCGGGGAAAATTTGGTGGGAAACCGCCGGCCCCGGCGGTGCGACAGCGGCCCTTCCGCCGCGGTCATAATTCCCTGGATTTCACAACCAGCCTGTTGGCGGTGCAATCACCACAACTTCCCTGGTGGTCTTTGACCACCAGGGTTGTAATGACCCCCAATGTCTTTTACCTGTGTGTTTTGGTTTGGAGTGCAGTGGATGTATAGCACAACACAAATGATGGACGGAATACAGAACCAATCAAACATTCATCCCCAGTCACAGATCTGGGTTCAATCCATCATTCTTTTGCTCACCATGCCACCCCAGTTTAGACCCAGCCATATGATTGGCCCTCATGGGAACAGTCCAGCCCGAACTGCCAGGCCAGGTCCTCCCTCAACCGGAAACAAGCATCCTGGGACCAGTTTCAGGGTTTCACCCTTCATCAGCAAGGCTAGCTTGAATCCAGTGGCATAGTGAGGCCGGGACGTCAGTGATGCCGCCCTCCGGAGCTCACTGCGATGATCACGACGCCCTGCAAATCCAAGGTACTGTTTGCGGGTCTTCCCGACACAGTAGCTGGCCCGCAACGCCGTGGCTGGCCTGAACTGTTGGTTTTGTTGATCACGACGCCGTGATAGCCCCAGGTGGAGCTAGCGACTTCAAGGAACTGTAGTTTTGGGTAAATCTTGCATAATTCATATTTTTCTTACTGTGTCATGGATTCTTATCATAGTTGGTCTTGTTTTATGTAGATAAATATTGGCTATTTTTCGAAAACTGGTGTGGTGTCCTTTTGTAGTGTTTTCACTTATTACTGTGGGTTATGTGCAAATGCTTAACACAATGCTTCTGAGATAAGCCTGACTGCTCATGCCAAGCTACCAAGGGGGTGAGCAGGGGTTATCTGAGTGGGTATCTCCCTTATCCTGACTAGAGTAAGGGTCCCTACTTGTACAGGGTGCAAACCGACTGCCAACTAGAGATCCCATTTCTAACAGCCCTCCAATACCTTTGTGTTGAGTTTGTGCTAGATAAAACTTCAAAAGAAAAAATAAATAAAAAAGACCCAGCAGACAAACAGCAAGATGCCTGAAACCAAGGAAGATGAAGAAACAACAGACCACCATGAGCATGGAGTGAGGAGGCAAAGGAAAACAAGGGGGCACGGGACAAGTGGCCTTGGTGCACAGGACTTAACAAGCGACAGCAGGAGGAAGATGATTGGGTGGTAAGACAAGCAAGAATAAGGAATGGGGGAGTGTGATTAAAGCACTGTGAACGAAGCAGTAAGATGTGTGTACAGTGCCTCCGAGCTCAGCATTGTAAGCTCATTGACTCACAGAAGCAGGAAACCCCGAAAAAAAGCCCCCCAAAGAACAGATAAACACAACAAAGCAAAATTATACAGTACTTAGTCCCTACTCTGAAAGAGGAAAAGGAGGGACAAAGAGGCATGACTGACCACTAGCAAGCAAGGATTTTTTAAATGACACTGAAATTAACAAAGTAAATGGCTTTAAGCCCACAGAACTAAATATACTAAAAGTATTCAAGAGGCCATAGCTTTGACCTAATAACATAGAGAAACGAAGTTTCATGAAAAACCTAATGGGAACATAAAAGTCAGAAAAAGTTGCACCCAAAAATGCTATGAAGACTATGAAAGGTGGTCAAAACATAAGTGGAATGTGAGAGGGACTAAGAGGCACACACAGCTGCAAAAAAGGAAGTTAGAGGAAAGAAACAGGAAGGATTGCAGGTTGGCTGGAACAAAAAGGGGTGAACAGGTTGGGGGGAAACAAAATGAAGAGGAAGGTGACTTAACAAGAGAGGTAAGGAGGGACTTGAATAACAAGAAATAAAAAGATAGGGGCAGGGTGATGGCCTCTACGTAGTATCCAGACACTGTATGGCAGTAGCAGGCAAGCATAATGAGAGAGGTGCAGGGAACAAACTTGAATGGGAGGTGGGGGTAACTTAGCAAGAGTGGAGAAGGGTTAAAAAAAAAAGCAACAAAGTGGAAGGGAGTGCAATGGATCTCCCCTCTAATGAACTAGGCCGCCCATGGTGCCGGAAAGCAGGACACAAACGGTTGGGCGTGCATGGGGGCAGGGAACAGTACTGGATGTTAATCTCCTACACCCTTTAACCTTCTGCAAAAAAGGAGAATATTGAAGTTTCAAAACAACGGGATCGAGGGCCAAGGCAATATATCCCAAAAACATTTGAAGTCGAGATTTTTGCTAATTGCCTACAAATTAGTTAATTTGTTGACCTTTTTATCTATAGATGTTTAATTCACGTTTACTTTATTCTACGTTTTCAATCACGACTTTATAACACACGTTCAATAGACTTGCGTTTAAACCACTAAATATTTAAACTCTATCACCACGCAACCCGATTATTCGTCAATGCATGGCACACAGAAAATGATGGGTAAGACAAACAAACAAACGCATGAACCTATCTCCCATATTTTCATTGTTGCAATATTTCTTCACACCTTTTAGAATTTCCTCAAATTGTCTCCCAAAATATATCTATCATGTTCTAAGTTCTGCTCTTTTGTTGTTTTCTCTGGTTAAACCGCATTTCTTCTCCCTTATAACATTTTTCTAGATTTGGCCTCCTCCCACTTCCCCTGATATTTTCTCTTTTTCTCTCTCTTTGCTATATTTTAACTAATTCTTATTTTCTCTCTAGTCCTCTCTTTATAAAGCTCATTTTCCTCCTTCCCTTCATTCACTGCTAACTTTTGTTTTAATTCCTCTGATGTGTGCCTACTTCCTCTCTCCTTATGACTGTCTTTCTTTCTTTCTCCCCTTCCCTTTCATGTTCTTACTCGCTTCTTGTTTTATCTTTGTCTCTATCTCAGTGCCTCACACTCTCTTTTTATGTTTGTCTTTTTCTGTGTCACACTCTCACTTTCTCCTTCACTCTTTTTCACTCTGTCTCAGTGTTGCTCTCACTGATGCTTCCTCTCGCATTCTCTTTTTGTCTCTGTTTTTCTCTTCTTACCCCCACACTCTCTCACTCTTAACCCTCCATTTGATCGTTTCTCCCTATCTTCTATTCTTCTTACTAATTGTCTAAATTCTCTCCACCAATTATTTTCCCGTTCATTTCACCTCTTTTCTCGGGGCCTGAGTCTTCTGTGAGTAGTTCGAATTGCTGCTAACTTTTGAATTTCAAAGGGTAATTCACAAGTAGCCATGCGAAACGCAGATGTAGTGTAACAGCCTGACCTGCCTCCTGTAGAACTGGAGAACCAAGTTTGAATCTCGGCATGGCTCAAATCCCTGCGATTCTGGGCAAATATCTTAATCCCCCTGTACCTATAAAAAATGAATATGTTCTTGTGTAATGTAACTGGTGCTCTCTAAAGTGCTTCAATACTTTCGGGTCGAGTCCCTGCTACATAAAAATTGCAAAAATACCTTGGCAAATCTAGTCCTATGACACTTCTAGCTCAGTTGCCCTCACGCCAAATATCCACCAAACAAATATGATGTTCACTCTCTCTGTTCTACTGCCCTCACTCTATTATCCCTTCCTCTCTGTTTCTTCTTTTGGTACTACCTTGTCTCTTCATAGCCTTCCTCTCTACCTCCATGTATCACCATATCCCACCCATTCTAAATGCAGAAGCAGTGACATTTACACAAATGGAAATGTGGGCACTCCACACAGTATACCACACATCCTGTTTCACTTCCTTTTATTCTTCATTATTCACCTAATTTTATGAAGTGTCAGGAGTAGGTTTTTGTTTTGTAAATTCGAATTGTATGTGTCAATAATTGGCTCTTTTACGGTAAAACCACGTCACTTTTCTTCCTGTAACTCACAGAAAGGCATTTTTTTGTAAACCACTTTTATTCACTCCACCATGAGCTCCAATAAATGGTGCGCATCATTTTATGTATTCTTTCTACCATCTTCATAGAGAGTAAATACATTTGGCATTGAGGAAGCCCTCTGCCTTCCTATCTTCTTTTCTTCAACCATTCCCACAAAGAATGTAAGGGAAGATGTTCCAAGCTACGTAGTGGTGTTTGAGAGAGATTAGGCCACAACAAGTTTTGGCAACCTGTTATGTAATGTTCCCATTATAAAGTTCCACAACACAGTGTACGTTAATGGTTAGATATAGTCAGTGCTTAATTTGAGCCAGTGGTTTCCAGTGCTCGGTACTTCCACTTTTTTGTCGACTCCCACACTTATGATAGCCTTCTACGTGTTTGTGGTACTTGTCTAATTTGGAGATGACACAACAGTTGATTATTAATTCAATATTCATTGAAAATGACAATACCTGCTGTCCAAGTCATCCATACACCTTTGGGAGCGTGTAATAGTCTGACTTGTGATACTTGAGGGAGAATGATGGTTTGTAGTTGTATTGGTAATTTCATTGGCAGTACTGGCAGGGATAATAACTGATGCAAGCTGCTGTGGCCTCCTAGTCATTACAAGGGCTCTGGGGCTTATTTTGTTTCAGATTACACACTGAATATATTCACACGATTCAAAACTAATTTGTGTCTCGAAGGTGGACAGAAAATGTTATTTTGCATTATCTTCCATGGGTGAACTCTGTGGATTCGGCACTTTCTCCACAAATTGGAAACTTTTATATACCTCTCACACATCAGTCAGGCCCTAAGGGATATTGGGGCTGGAAATCTGAATACCACACTCTCTTTCCTCTGGGAGGGTGAATGTTATGCACATTTGATCACTAAGAACACATCCCATAGCATCCAGTCTTATTCTTCTGGGTTGTCTGGAAAGGGTACTACAAGTTCCGCCCTACACCCCTCCACCCCAAATCTTGTATTCTATGTCTAGTGCTGGAAATATTGGGTATTAGCCCCTTATTAAAGCTGTTCATTATTACATCTGGCATTTATTGTAATGTATGTCTGTATTTCACACGCAAACCCGTTACAAGTGGCATACACTTCGCATCATTACTATTTCAACTAAGACTGATGAATAAAATGCATAAATACATTTTTGTTTTCAAATAAATTATCTGTTTGCAATGTGTGTTTACTTTCACATCAAAGTTTCAATTGTTTGTAAATAGATTCATGTTATTTTAACATACTTATACAGAAAATATTTTTTTATTGATGGTCTTCGATATTGACTCAATAATTATGAACAAATAACGTGTTTGGTTCCCCTTTCCAATGTATTCTAAGTAGTTATATTTAGCAAATATATGCCTTTCACAGGCTATCGGCAAAAAGTAGAACATTTAACTGAATGCTAACAATCGAATAGCTTAGTTTAAGCAGAGTACATTGTACCTACCTTGGCTGAACTCTTACAACGGTTGCTTCAAAGTAGACACCAATGTTCACTCGTGTCTCCACACATACCAGTCATAGACGAAAGAAAGTATGTGACATAGCAGTTTCAGCACAGCCTGGTCACCAATAAGGAAGGAACTTTACAAGGGACAGATGTTATCTCAGTGCAGCTCAAGCGTCCTCATCCTGACTTGTGAGCTTGCTCTCTACAAGTGACAGTGGTAAGGCACAAATGGGAAGGGATCGCCTTTGGTGGAAATTCCCTATGTAACTGCCAATGCTATTTGCTGTATAGAACAAGCTGAAGTGGTACAGCCTGCCTTTCTGCGCCAACTCAATACAGAACGGCAATGTGCATCACGCTTCTGGGCTGACCAAACGTGCTGACAAACTCATGTAAAATTGAAGAGTAAGCAAACATTTATTACATTTTCTGAGTGTTAGAAATGGCCCTTTTTGCAGGGTAATCCCCAAACATTTTCCTTTTTTCCTCCTATTTTTTTTTTTATCTGTTTTTGCTGGTTTTAGGTTTTTTTGCGCTTTATCACTGCTGATCAGAGCTAAAGTGCAAGTGCTCTCTGTCTAAATTGGATTGTTATTGGTTTATTCATGATTGGCATATTTAACTTATTAGTAGGTCCCTAGTAAAGTGCACTAGAGGTGCCTAGGGCCCGTAAATCAAATGCTTCTAGTGGGCCTGCGGCACTGATTGTGCCACCCACATAAGTAGCCCTGTAAACATGTATCAGACCTGCCATTGCAGTGTGTGTGTGTCCCCGCAGTATTGCACTGCCAAGTCCATCTGGCTAGTGTACCCACTTGCCAGGCCCAAGCCTTTCCTTTTACTACATGTAAATCGCCCCCAGGTATGCCGAAGGCAGCCCATTAGCAGGGTGCAGTGTATTTAAAAGGTAGGACATGTACTGGTGTGTTTTACATGTCCTGATAGTGAAATACTGCTAAAGTCAGTTTTCCCTATTGCAAGGCAGATCTCTACCATAGGGTAACATGAGGATTGCCTTGAAATATCATTTAAGTGCAGTTTCCGTTTAAGAGCTGATAGAGATTTGGAGTGTAGGCTCTCTGAGCTCACAATTTAAAAATACATCTTTTGATAAAGTTGGTTTTCAGACTGTAAATTTGAAAATGCCCCTTTTGGAAAGTGGGCATTTTCTCGCTTAACCAATCTGTCCTTCTTCCTGGCTTTAGAATACACGTCCGGGTAATACTGAGAGTTAGGCTGTTTGTGAATTTCCTCTAGACAGTCACACAAAGGGAGCTTAGGTGTGCCCTGCATATCCTTATAGGTCTTCCTGGGCTAGAGTGGTGGGAGGAGCTGACACCTGCACCAGAATAGGTCTGTGCCTGTCTTCATGCAATACAGTCTCCAACCCCCTGGAGTGTGTCGGAGGCCAGGACAGGGAGAGGCAGGGTCTTGTGCACTACAAAGACTTTTCTTTGAGAACACTTCTGGTTCAAGAGGAGACTCTGCCAGGGAGAAGAGCTGGATGCTTGAGGAGGACCTACACTCTTCCTGTTACCTTGCTGGCCTGCTTCTGTCCTGCAAGTAAAAGGACTGGACTTTGCTTTCTACATCCTGCTTGTGAAATTTCTCCAAGGGCTTGGATTGAGCTTGCCTCCTGTTGTGAAGTCTCAGGGACATCAAAGACTTCATCTGTCAGTGCCTGGGCTCTTCTGCTGAGAGTCCTGACTTGCCAAGTGGTGCCAAATCCAGTTCCTGGGCCCTTGGAAACCTGCTGGTAACCTGCGGAGGAAAAAAACATGCAGCACTCCGTCTCTTTTCTAGACTGGTGTGGAGTCCTTTTGTGGTGTTTTCACTGTGTTACTGTATGTGACTGAGCAAATACTTTACACATTGCTTCTGAGATAAGTCTGACTGCTTGTGCCAAGCTACTGAAAGGATGAACAGGGAATGCTTGGGTTTGTGACTCTTAGGTGTGTGACTGCCTTTCCCTGACTAGAGTGACTAGAGTGAGGGTCCCCTACTTGGCTGCCAACTAGAGACCCCATTTCTAAAAGTAAGGACTTCGGTTGTTGGGTAAGGGGGATTGAAGCCCGTCTCAAGCAACAGCCACAATCCTTCTCAGGGTGAACCACAAACAACCACTAAATTAACCTGTGCTTTACCCACTGGTAGTTTAGCACAAACACTTAGAGGCAATGCATAAAATATTTATGCACCACACAAACAGTAATTAAGTAAGAACAGAACACATGAAAAATCCCACAGCAATTTAGAAGAATAGAGTAGAATTTAATAAAATATTTGACACTTAAATGACAGCAATCCAATCAGAAGAACTAGTGATGTGCAAATTCCTAGTTGTGAGGTAGGTATAGTACCTAAAATCACAAACCGCCAACAGCGGTTGTTGTTCCAGAATGGGACAAAGTCACAAGCTCAGGCCGACTACAATGGACTGTGGGTGGGATACAGAGACCATGTTAGTCACAATGAGGACTGTATCTTATGTCCTTGATGTAGGGAGTTGTGCCGTTCTGTCCTGGTTCTGATGGGGAACTGTGAGGGCTGCAATGTGAGGTCCTGTGTTGAGTTGCTTTGTGCTGCATTGGTTCTGAGGGAACCCACAGTTGGGCCATGAAGAGTACACTCTGATGCCAGTCAAGGGTCCAGGACCTAGAGGTCACCTCATGGGGATCAGAACTCACTTCAGCAGAGGTCAGCAGCAGAGCACATGCATGTCCAGCTGAGTCTGGGTAACAGGGAAGATACATCAAATAAAATACAGTACATAATTATACAAAATTACATTAAAAATCATAAAAGAAGGCTGACTTCGATGCAGGAGGGCAAGATGGTGGCCCTGTGAGTGGCCGGTCACTGCTCTCCTCTCTGGATGCCAGACACACAACCTCAGATTCCTAGAGCCCGTGACTAAATCTCTGGAATCGTCTTTCATCCATTCCTCTTACCCAAGGAATGCTCTTGGAGCTTGGACTCAGCATTTGCAGCGCTTGAAGACGGAATCGGCAACCGCAATGTAGCAGTTCAATCCGGCAACATTGGTGCACTGGTCGGTTAGCACGTACAGGAGTACGGCTGTTACAGTGTATCACTATTTGTTTGGAGCCGAGCACCCCACGGATGCCACCAAAAGGGGTGAAGAGGGTGCTTCCTGCGCTAAGGGGGAAGCAGACCAGGCTGGATGGAGCTCGCAGTTCTGGCTGTTTGGACAAAGCCAAAACGCTGAAGGAAGGCATGCATGAAGCAGCAGCCCCTGAGAGGGTGAGGGAGAAATCTCTGGCAAACACCAAGCATGTGTCTGCACCGCCCGCTAAATTTTTAAAGAGAAAACCCTGAATGCAGTCTGGAATGGGGGCTGAGACGGTGAGTCCACCTAGCACAGAACAACATGGGGGGAGGGGCTGGAAAACTCTGAAATTCCTAAGCCTAGGGTAGTGAAAGGGGGGTCATGACATGGATGACAATGTACAGAGAAGGATTCCCCACCGGCGAGTGACTACCCTCCTCCTACCTTTGGATTTTACTACGGTAGACTCCCCAAATGTTTCACATGTTAAGGATGCTGTGCTGACACCTTGTAATAAGACCCTGCATCAACCCCTCAACCAGATTTGAGACGAGGATCATGCTGTGGCCCCAGGAGTGGCAATGAGTAGGTTACAGAATAGTGGTCAGTGCGCCAAAAGGAGGCACTTGCTTTTTAAGGCAGTTCTGGATAAGGATCTGGGCGATAAATGATTTTCTTTGTCAGATCAATCTAGTTGAACTAGCAATGAGGAATCTGACTTGGAGGCAAGGAAGATCTCTAGCTCAGAGCGGGGTTCTGAGTTGTCTATTCGTGGTGAAAATGATAGTTCTGAATGGAGGTCAATCTGAAAGGTGCAGGGTTGCCACTGTTATGAAAAAGAAGAAAAAGAGAAACCCCAACTCAGGCTCACCTAGCCACCCACACACTTCAATTGCACTTAAAGATGTCCACTGGGACTATTCTGCTACCTACCTATCTCTATGATGGCTCTAGTACACACCCCAGCTCTGAAGCACAGACATGCGCAATCTCCCTGGAAAATATCTATCAGAGCATTATGGAGCATCGAGAAGAGATAAGGCTGAAAGTCGCAGAACCTAGTTAGCCTGTCTCAAAATGTATATGTCAATTCTTCAGGTAGCAAAAACATGCTGTGAGTTTGCAGTACGTATGGAGGAGGCGGAGTCCCAAATTTCCAAACTGGAGGATGATGCCATAGTACAGGAAGCGACTAGGGACTTGATGAAAGCTCAGCTGGATGTTGCCCAATGGAAATAGGCAGATTTAGAGGATAGGCTCAGATGAAACAACCTTCAGGTATTGGGTGTTCTGGAAGTGGTGGAGGGTACTGACCCACAAGGATTTATGGCAAGCTTGTTCAAGGAAGCTTTTCCCAATTTTGCTCAGTGGGATTGAGAGAGAGAAATTCAGAGGGCACATCATTTCCCTTTCAAAATGACAACCAAATCTGCTTCAGGGGGCACTAAGCCCGGAGTAATGTTGTCTCTCTCCTTAACCTTCAGGCAAGACATGCTGTGTACGATCTTGCTCGCCCAGATTGCAAATGTACCTCCAGGGGATTTGATTTTTTTGTTAGACCTGACTTTTGTCACACAACCGTGGAAAAGAAATGGAGACCACCAACTAATTCTTCCCCTACAGAATAGAGGGGCCCAGATTCATTTGATAAATCCTGCCAAATTGAAGATGGTTATTAGTGCAAGACTCATTACTTTGTATCTGAAGCAAAAGCCAATGACTTTCTAGACTCGCTCTGAGTGCACTTAGTTGGGATTTGTTGAAGAATGGGGAGATTTAGTTGGGCTTAGTCCGCACTTATTTTTTGTATATAAGCATAGATAATGCATATACATATAGTCCATGAAAGGTCTTTATTCTTTCGGGGAAAGGGGGTCTGTTGGTTTTTTCATATGGTTATGTTATTTCTAAGTTACAGGATAGTACTTAGGGTGAGGGAGGGGAGCTCAAACTCATTGTGGATTGGGACTGTGCAGTTCTATGCTCTCCACGAGGTAGTGGGGGAAGCTAGCCATGTGGGTGGGGGGCAGGAGGGCTGGTGGGAGGGGGGGTTTGGAAGAGTGGCACGGGGAAGGGGTGCAAGACTGGGTAAACGCAGAAGGCAAACTTGTGTGTATGTGCAAATCACGCTATTCATGCTTGCAGGAAATATATTTAGGAAAAGTCAAAGGGTGGGAAAATCTCATCCACAGTCAAGCAAATATAAGGTGGGGGAATCATTGGACAGCCAGAAACAACCCTATGAGGCATAGGGTGAGAATATGCACCATTAATATATGTGGTCTAAACAACTCCCAAAAATGGAGGAGGGTGGCAGTGGGTCTTAAATCCAGATATTGTCTGTATCCATGAGACCCACATCCGCTGGGATAGGCAGGACGAGCTAAAAGAACTTGGGATGGTACTTTTAGCCTGCACACATCAGGTGGTGACAACTCAAGGGGTGGCAATCATGGCTAGGAGCTCGACCTGTACTCAAGGTTGTGTCTTGGTGGATACAGGCGGATGCTGGGTTGTTTTAGAATGCAAGGTGGAGGGGGCTGAATTTACTCTTGTTAGCATTCATGGATCAAATTTTGATGAGTCTGAAACAATGGGGGCTCTAAATCGGGATTTTACCACATGGCCCTCTCCATTAATAATTTATGGGATTTTAATACTGATCTAGAGGTAAGAAGGGATTTGATTAGAGCTGATAATTATCAAGGACGTAAACCTAAGGTGTATAGGGCACTAAAAAGGTTGGTAAAGGACTATGCTCTAATTGATGTTTGGGAAAAACTTAAAGCCCCAGATCCAGGTTATACATAGTACTCCTCTCCTAATAACAAATTGGTTCATTTGGACTACTTCTTTACAACAGCAGCCCTAGCCTCAGAGGTGGAGATAAAACTTGCCAATAGAATTCTATCCGACCATAACCACCCCAATCTTGGCTGTACCAATAACTCGACTTTCCAGATCCCGTCGTACTTGGTCATTTGATAGAAAACTATTAGCCGAGTCAGCTTATGTAGATCACATGCGTAGTTGGCTATTGCAATTCTTGGAGATAAACAGGGACACTGCCTCACCAGGATTGGTCTGGGATACTTTAATAGCTGGATTCAAAGGAGAGACACTGAAATCACTAGTAATCACCAGCCTGTATCAACAGCTTAGAAAAGCCGAAGGCAAATTGATGCACTGGTAAAGAAAAGGAGAAGAGTCTACTATGATCCAGGGCGAGACATCAGTTCTAAAGGCTAAATCTAATCAGCAGTTTAACAATGATGCAGCATTTAAATACCAGATGTTTAAAGCAGAAGGCTATGAATATGGTGAGTCCACTGGGAAGGTTCTGGCTAGACGGGTAGGACAAAAAGCCTTGGATCGGGTCACAGTGGCTTTTAAAGACTCCCAGGGATGTCTTAAGGAAAAACCAGAAGAGACCTTAAAAACATTTAGAGGTTTTTATGGCACCCAAGACGGGACAGCTGGTTTTCATGGAGATGCTGTGGGATTCTTGAAGGGGCTAAAACAGCCAGGCTTAGTCAAAGAGAACAAGATCTGTTAGAGACCCCAATATCCCTTAAGGAATTACAGGATGCTTTGAGTTCTTTGGCCACTAGCAAAGCCCTGGGACCTGATGTTCTGCCACGCGAGTTCTATAAGGTGTTTTTCCAAGAGCTAAAGAACAAAATGTTATTCACCTGCCTAACGGCCCAGCAGGGCCAACCACAATCAACCTAGGAGGAGCCACTATAATAGTATTTAAGAAAATAGATAAGCTCTCCTGTTCTCCAGGATCTTACAGGCCAATTTCATTGCTGAATTGCGATGGGAAAATGTATGCAAAGATTCTGGCCAGCAGGATGGCAAGGGTCATCTCTCCATTGGTATGCAGAAGACAGCATGAGTTTATTCCTGGTAGAAGCACGGTTGATCACATAAGAAGAGTTATTACCATGTTTGTGGGTCAAACACCTCATGTCTCATATTACTTGACGCTGCAAAAGCATTTGATTGAGTTTCATGGGTATTTCTGTGGGAGATTCGTATATCCAGGCAGCAGAATTTCAGCCTCAATTGACCAATTGGTGGAACTAAATATGGCCCCCGCCTGCCAAAATAAAAAGGGATCTGGTCAGAATGCATCATCTTAACTTTTTTCTTTTGGATCGCTGTAATGTGTTAAAAATTAATATAGCCACCAAAGTGCTATACCTGTTTCAGTCAATCCTCTTAGAGTTCGCTAGAACATGGCTAGCTAAACTAGAGGCCATTAGTATTAATTTTCTCCGGGGGTATACTAAACATAGAAGGGCCCTGAAATATATGACCCTCCCAAGAGCTTGGGGTGGCAAGGCGGGCCCTCACTTTCCACTATGCATGTTTCCTACAGCATATGAAAATATTAATTACAGACGACACAGCGGGGTGAAGCTATGTAGAAACTCCATCCATATATGAAATGATACTGGGCTCGGAAGCAAATGGTTGGTTCACAAGATGCATAGAACCAAACTAGTTTATAGAACGGGCAGCATGTATGGTATGGATGCAGCTAAAAAAGCGATTTCCAGTCAAAAGGTTCAATATTTATACCCCTATCTCTGCACTGACATATCCCTCCTCAATTTTCCAAGGTCCAATCCTGGATATTTGGAGACAGCATGGGATAAATAGGTTTAGGGATCTATATTCTAACACCCTGCCTAAATCCTTCATGGAATTACAGAGCCGGTTTAAACTCCGCTGCAGCATTTCTTTAAGTCTCTGCAAATACAGGATTTTTCCATCACCGCAAAAAGGAACTCCCCCCCCCCGGATAAAAACCCTGAACATATAAGTTATTGTGCGTAGGGAGAGGATAGGCACACACAACAATTTATTAATAGAGGTGCAGTGTAATTATCTTACTCTTTAGAATGAAAAATGGGGCTTGTGCTTCGAACAGGAAGGGGTATTGCTGGAAGAATCACTAGAGATGGCACAAAAGGTCTTGCTTGTGGCCAGCTTAAAGACACAACACTGTAAGACTTTATCTAACCTTTACTGCACTCCAACCAAGATCACTAAATGAGGGGCTCCGATGGGAAATGCACCCGGTGTGGGGGGGTGAATGCCGGAATTTTGCATATGTTTTTTACCTTCCCTAAATTGAAGCCGTTGTTGCTGCCGATCAAGCAGTTTCTCAGTGCAGTCATTAAGGGGCGTGTCTATCTCTCTCCCCCATTGGTGCTATTAGGGGTGTTGGATTCTGCAGAGAATAGGGAGACAAGAAAGGAGCAATATTGTCTATTTATGGCTATGGCTGTACTCCGATTATTTATTGCTTCCGAATGGTTACAAGCGGAGCCTCTGACCATGGAAAGTTAGAGGGCAAGGCTGTTAAGTATACATGGCTTGGAGATGGGCCTACATAGGTTCAAGGGCAATAGGAAGCAATGTTGGGGTGACCGAATGTGGTCAGTATTGACCAAGTGGTCGGAAGATCTTATTAGATGAGTTAAGGGGGCTTAAGCTCAGTACTATTTGTCTTCAAAGTTTTTTTTTTCTGGAGATGTAAGTGTGACCGTGGCCTCCACTCTCACTGGTGTCAGTTGCTGTGAGAGGCACGCACTTGACAGGCTGTTGTTGACAACGACAAATAAGGGGGTCATTCTGACCCTGGCGGCCGGTGGCCGCCAGGGCCACCGACCACGGGAGCACCGCCAACAGGCTGGCGGTGCTCCCACGAGCATTCTGACCGCGGCGGTTCCGACTTACCGCTGCTCGGGGGAATCCTTCATGGCGGCGGAGCGCGCTCCGCCGCCATGAGGATTCTGACAGCCCCTACCGCCATCCTGTTCCTGGCGGGTCTCCCGCCAGGAACAGGATGGCGGTAGGGGGTGCCGCGGGGCCCCTGGGGGCCCCTGCCGTGCCCATGCCAATGGCATGGGCACGGCAGGGGCCCCCGTAAGAGGGCCCTGCAAAGTATTTCAGTGTCTGCCATGCAGACACTGAAATACGCGACGGGTGCAAACTGCACCCGTCGCACCCCTGCAACTACGCCGGCTCAATTCTGAGCCGGCGTCCTCGTTGCAGGGGCATTTCCTCTGGGCCGGCGGGCGCTCTTTTGGAGAGCGCCCGCCGGCCCAGAGGAAATGTTAGAATGGCCGCCGCGGTCTTGTGACCGCGGTGCGGTCATTTGGCGGCGGAACCTTGGCGGACGGCCTCCGCCGTCCGCCAAGGTTAAAATCAGGCCCTAAGTGTTTATAAAGCTGTAATCTTGCTTTTGCCCAAAAATCAATAAAAATAATAATAAAAAGAAAAAAATCAGAAAAGAATACAGTTGATAAAAACCTCTGTACTCAGTATTTACTGCAAATCCATAGAGCACTTAAAATAAATTTAAACACTGCATGAATAATGTCTTTGCTTTCCAAACTGTGAGAAAACAGGGCTGATTGCAGAGGCCCCCTAACTTTTTGCCCCCATTTTCCACTTTTTGCTGGTGTTTTCCTGACTCTGATGGTGCCCTGGGTACTGCTAACCAGTCCCAGGGCCTGTGCTCTGTGTAAAATGGATATGCAAATTAGGCTTATTATAATTGGCTAAATTAACCTACCTATAAATCCCTAGTATATGGTAGGGCATGTAGGTTTATGGACTACAGCATAGGTAGTGCACCCATAGGTGCACTGCTGAGGTGCCAGTGTCATTTTAAAGGCAGGCCTGCCTTGCTGGCTGCTTTTAAATTAAAGTTATATGCAAATTCGACTTTGGAATTAAAAATAGTTCCAAAGTCTTAAACTACCTTATTTGTACATATAAGTCACCCCTAAGGTGTGCCCTATGTGCCCCTAGGGCTGGGCGTCATGTAACTATAAGCAGGGACCTTATAAAAATAGTTTTATAAGCCCTGGTGAGGTAAAAACAGCCAAATTTGTTTTTCCCTCATTGTAGTAAATGGCCTCCATAGGCTAGAATGGGGAGACTTTATTTAAATTTTTGAAGTCCCCTTAAATGATGGATACCAAGAGTTTGGTATCAAATTAATTGTTATGATAAATCCCTCAATTTCCAGTTGTTGGATTTAATATAACTTGTTCAGGTAAAGAGTTTTAAACTTTACCTGAAAAGTTGCCAATTTCAGCCCTGCATTGTTTTTGCTGCTGTGCTCTGACTGGCCAGCCTCTAGCAGCCTGGCCAGGCTGCTTTGATGAGGTGTGAAGTGGCCTGGATTCACACAAAGGAATGTGCCTGTGGGAGGGAATCTCCCCTCAGCAGATGGTGAGGCAGGAAGTGGGAGGGCTGCCAAACTGGTCTTCAAAGGCAGAGAAGGACATTTGGAGCAACCAGCAACACTCCCACATCCTGCAACCCCAGACCACTAGGTGCCCCCTTGATTAGATTAGGAGAGGGCAGGAGAGGGGTGTGTTTATGATTTTTAGCCACACCAGTGGGTGAGCTCAGCCAGATGTAACCTCCAAAAATCAGATTCAGCCATGATGGATTTTTGGAGAATGTGCCTCCTGGGATTGATTTTTGCCACACTTCCCAGGAAGTGGTCATCACAGGGGGAAGGACCCTGCACCCGATTGGAGAACCAGGACCCCCCTGCTTTTCACCCAGGAGCAAGGATAAAACTGGCAGACCTGCACCCACACCTCAGTTCCCTACCACATCCAACAAGGAAGAACTACAGAAGAAGAAGGACTGTCCTGCTGGACCCCTGGCCTGCACCTGGAACCTGCACTCAGAAGGACTGCACCAGCTGCACACCTGGGCTTCACCACAAGAAGGACTTTGCCTGGCTTCAACTGGTTCCAGGAGGGGCTCCCTGGTTGCTACAGGTGAAGAATTGCTAACCAGAGTCCCCTGCACCTACTCCTGAAGAAAGAGACCAGCTGACCACTGTCCAGTGGCCAAAAAGGAGTTTGCGCCATTTGCATTCTGGGAGTTGTAGTCCGCACCCCCAAAGGACCATCTCAGAACATCTGGACCCTTGGGGTGAGCTGTGGACCTCAAAAGAACCTTAAAAGGACATCTGGGAGAAGCCCCAGAAGTTTGGAGAAGTTTGGAGAACTTTTGAAAAAAATCTCCATAGAGGGACTGACCTGCCGTGGCAACTCTAGCCGGCTTGCCTCAACCGCGACCCGGCCTGATTTGCTGGTTCGTCCCGGTAAAGAAAATCTCAGAAAAAGAGACTAAGTCCGAAGGTAAAAAGTTGACCGGGACCTCCCAGCCAGCGTATCCGAGAAGGGCTCCAGGGACGTCGGATCAAGATCCAGGTTTACCCCAGGTCGAAGGATTTTCACCTTGAAAAAACGACTAAGTCCGAAGGTAAAAATCTCCACCGAGGATTACTGCAACGCGTATCCGGAGAAGCGCTCCAGGAGGTCGGATTGGACTGGCAGGTTCGTCCTGCTGAAGAAAATCTTCGAAAAAGAGACTAAGGGCCTGATTCTAACTTTGGAGGACGGTGTTAAACCGTCCCAAAAGTGGCGGATATACCACCTACCGTATTACGAGTTCCATAGGATATAATGGACTCGTAATACAGTAGGTGGTATATCCGCCACTTTTGGGACGGTTTAACAACGTCCTCCAAAGTTAGAATCAGGCCCTAAGTGTGAAGGTAAACTTTTAACCGAGGCCTCCCATGGCCTGTAGCTGAACAGGGCTCCATCGCGGTCAGCCTTAAACTGTGACTTTGCCCCGGTCGAGGTGCAACCAGATGACCCGATTGGCGCTTTTTGTTTCTAGGCGCTAAAAAACAATAATTCTTTAAAAATTCATATCTCCGGTTCCCCTTATCCGATTTTCTTCGTTTTTGTGTCATTTTAAAGATAAAAATATAATCTATTTTAATAAATTGGATTCGGATTTTTAAACTGTTTCCTGTGTTTTATTTAATTACTGTTTTGTGATATTTGAATGCTTTACACTCTGTCTCCTAAGTTAAGCCTTGACGCTTGTTGCCAAGCTACCAAGGGTTGAGCTGAGTTTAATTTACTGAGACCTAACTGGACCTTTGTGGAGGTTAGTGGCCTATTGCTAAGTGTAGGTACCTACCTGCCCTTACCAATAACCCATTTTCCAACACAACCTATAAAAATAAGCAAGGGCCAGCTCATTAGACCTAATCTCGGATGATATTAATACTGGACAGAGAAAGTGTCTCCTCTGTGTGGCATATAAGGTGCAAAATAAAATAAAGTGCTTTGTGCTTTGGGATGAACAGTTGTTGCGAAAGCAAAATGGCAATGATGAAAACCATGTGCCCTGAATAGGAAAAGCTACCAGAACATGTATGTATTTAAGGCAGAATCTGGTCAGCAAGAGTTTATGCCCCTCATGTGAACTTATCAACAAATACAAAGCACAGTATAATTTGTCATGTGGGAGTTTATGTGAATCTTCTACCACCCCAACACACCTATTCTTCATGTAGGCAGAATGAGTGTATTTATTTAAAAAATAATTTTTACTCTGCACACTGCTCTGGCAGTGAGGACGTCTGGCTTAGAAACATATTCTGGGATGCCCAAGTTTGTAAGCCATGGTATATCTAAAGCCTTAGCCAGGGTTAAGCAGTCAGCCAAAACCTCTTTGCAGAAAAGGGCCTCTGATTTCTTCCAAACTCTAAGCCAGAGTAACAGAGGCTGTAATTTGATAAGATCTTCTGTGAGCCCAAGCCCAACTTCTTCATGACACAAATATGTAGGGGTCACTGTCGCACTGCCAGCAGCCTTCTCAAAAAAATTGCTTTCAGCTATTTGGAGACAATTACTGTTGGCATAGTCCCACACACCAGCACCAAAAGAACCAATAGTTCAGTACTTGCTCCTAAACATGTGCTGATCTGAGATCCTTGGCATGGTTTTTCCCCACCTTTTTTGTTTTTCACCTTCCTGTGTTGCTGACTTTGTTTTTGCTGGCCTTAGGACTCTGCACTCTTTACAACTACTAACCAGTGCTAAAGTGCTTGTGCTCTCACCATAAGAAAATTAGCTCACACCCATATTTAATTTACTTATAGGTCCCTAGTACAGTGGTACTATAGATGCCCAGGGACTGTAAATTACATTCTACATACTGGGCCTCAAGCACTTATAGTGCCACCCACCTATGTAGCCTTCAAACATATCTCATGCCTGCCATTGCAGCCTGTGTGTGATAATTTTAAACTATCATTTCAACCTTGCAAGATAAACCTCTTGTCACGCCCACACCTCCGTTTTTAATACATATAAGACATCAGAAGGATAGGCTGTAAACAGTACAGGGTGCCATGTATTTGAAAGTTGGACATGTGCATTTATGTTTTACATGTCCTGATAATGAAAAACTCCTAAATTGATTTTTCAGTACTTTGAGGCCCATCTCTCCCATTGCTTAACATTGGGTTAGCTTATTAAATTTAACAAGTGATAACCTTCAGTTGGGAGAAGGTATGAAGTTCAAGTTTGGCATCTAAGGAGTTGTAATGTAAAATCCTCTTTAATTGTAAAGACAGATTTTAAGTCAAAGTTTTGAAAATGACACTTTCGGAAAGTTTAAATGTTTTAGTCCTACCCATTTGCATTTGCATTTCCATTTCCATTTGCAGCCCGGATCACGTGACTAGGTATAGCTGGCAGTTGGTCTTTGTGTATTGCTCCCAGACATTGAGACAAAGGAGCATAGGTTCTGGCAGGATGGGCCATCTCTGACTTGACTTGGAGGAGGAGTTGCCACTTACCACACTTGTATATCACAAATGCTCTGCCTTAGCACACTCACAAGGGGTTTGCCACTAGTCTTTTGTGACCCCAGCCAACCTAAGGCAGTGTGGGGGGGGAGGTAGCCAGAAATTGCAAACTCCTCTGGGCACCAGGTATAAATATTGGACCCTCAGACTCAACTCTTCAGTACACTTCTGGACCTGCGGTAGACTGAGAAGGACTGCAATGTTGCTCTGCATGAAGGGCTACTACTCTGTTGGCCTGCTACCCTGTTACCCTTCAGCCTGAGTGAAAGGAGTGAATGATCACTAACATTTTTTGTGCACTTTATTGCCTTATGATGTTAATTGCCCTTGTTTCCAATGCATTTAATATGTACCCTTTTGCTAACTAAATACTGATATTGTTGCTTTGTGTTTATCTTGTACTTTTTTGGACGTCTGGCGGAAATTTAGTTTTATATTACTACAAGCTGTAATTTCTATACAGGGTGGGGCAGAGGCCCACCAGTCGAAATTTACAAGAGTCCAACCTTGATATTACAGAGCTTCGACCAAGTCTTTCCTCCAAGATGCTATGAAAAAAGCAAGGAGCTTTCTGATGACTGCTAGAAGATGGATCACAAAGTTGTGACAGTTTATATGTGTGGCAAAACTGAAATTGTAAGGAAATATGATTTTCAGGTTTCTAGCATGTTCAACAGGAGACCGCAAGTATTTTCACTCTTGAGTCCCAAACAGTTGTGTCTCGTCCAACTGGCTATCTCCTTAAAAAAGGTGGAGGATGTGTCTGATGTAATTTGTCTACCTCTATGAAGCCTAATAATAATCTGGGTCTCATCCACATAAGCAGCCTCGCTGGGAGGGCCATATACAGATTAAAAGGTGTTAGAATGAGGGCTAAGGCCTGTAGAACTCCTGTCAAGATCGGCTTGCTTGAAGAATGGGAACTGGCCATACGGTCTGATTGAATGCAGCTTGATAAGAATGAATCAAACCAGCTATGTACTGTGTGCGAGATGCAAACCGCCAACAGATGCTCCAACACTGTATCATGCGGTATGGTTTCAAAATTGGCTGTGAGGTCCAATAAGACCAGGGTCGCCACCCCTCCTTCATCTAGGATCAGTTGGAAACCAATGGTGGACTTGCCAGGGCAATTTTGATACCGAAGCCGTTCTGAAACTCCGACTAAACTGGATGCAGGAGTGTATTTCCAGAAAACATATGAGCTGATGCCAAAATGGGAGAGAAGAGAGATGGAATTATAGTTTGTTACCATAGTAAGGTTGAGAGTTTACTTTTTTAATAGTGGGTGTACTGCAGTCTTTGTCCAAGTAGTGGGAACAGTTCCCTCAAAAAGGGAAACATTCTAGAGATCTCTTGGAGCAGGAATGACTGAGGACACTTTCTTTTTCAAATAGGATATGGAACTCAGATTAGAGGAAGACAAAATTGAGAGAGTGAAAAACATTGCTAATCTGATTCGCCATTGCCAGTTTGAAGGAAGTCTAGCAGACGTTGCTTGAATTTAGGTTGTTATCCATCTGCCTTTTATCACATTGACTAAAGATGATAAAATTGTCTTACACTCAGTTGTCACTTACAATTCACTTGTAAATCCCCATTACAGTGGTACACTATGTACCAAAGGCCTGTAAATAAAAATGCTAAAAGTTGGTCTGCAGCACGTATTGTGCCACTCACTTAAGTAGACCTCTAATACATCCCCCAGGCCTGCCATTGCAACCTGCCAGCTGTTTTAAACTGCCTATTCGACTTGGCAAAATAACTCCTTTGCCAAGCCTAAAACTCCCTTTTTAATACAAATAAGTCACCCATAAGGTAGGCTTTAAACAGCCCATAGGGTAGGTTTGGCATGTACTTTTAAGTTTTACAAGTCCTGGTTGAGAAAAGCTCACAAATGTGTATTGAACTACTTTGAGGCCTACCTCTCCCATAGGATAACATTGGGCACTTTATTACATTTAATGAATGCTAACTTTTGATTTCAGACCAGAAAAGAAAGTCATGCTTGATATCTGAGCAATTGTAATTGATAATCCTTTTTAATGATAATGTCACGTTTTAAGTCACAATTCAAAAAATGTCACAATTGGAAAGTTAGCATTTTCTTGTCCCAGCCATTAAGTGCCTGCAACCTGTTCCTGGGTCACCTGACTAGTTGTAGTTGGCAGTTGGCATCTGTGTATTCCTCCAGGACAGCATCACAATAAAGGGTCTGAGTGTTGGCAGGATGGCCATCGAGGCTTTAAAGTGGGGGTGGGGGATGAAGCTATAACCTATCACACTTGTGCTTCAAATGCATTGGCCCATCTCACATACACAGGACATCACACTAACTTATTATGGACATAAACACACTTAAAGGATAGGTAGGTTGGTAAGGAGGCAGGAAATTCCAGACTGCTCTGTAGGGAAAAACTTAGGAAGCTTCTCCCACTTCAAAGAGGGTACCAAATTTTAAAAGGGGACCCTCGTGCCCATTCTTCACAACACATCTGAAAGTGCGGAAGACTTGGGAGAAGGACTACTCTGCTGCTAGACAGGACCCGCATCTTGAATCCGTGGCCACCAGAGTGCTGCAAAGGGTTAGTTGGCTGACCTCCTGATCAGAGTCTCAGGGAGAGAAATGGCTCCAAACATCTTGAACCTACCATCTAGACTCTGTTTGCTGTGAGACTTATCTGTCAGATGGTACCACCCAAGTCCTTGACCCTTGGAAAGTGGCTTAAAGGTGCTCAGTCAGCTCAGCTGTGGTCTTGTGAGCAAAACTGATGCAGCACGATGCATCTCCTCTCAGCCATGTTTGAACCACTGCTGCGCTACACATCCTTGACACAGGAACTCACATCATACCCTGCAGCTTCCTCAGAACCACCACAGAGTGATGCATCCTCGATGCAGGCCTTCGCATTAGAAGCTACTCATTGGCCTCATTCTTGACTGAGACACAGGACTTCACATCGCAGCTCCACAGCTTCCTTGGAACCACCACTGTGCGAAACATCCTCGACACAGGACTTCCTGGCACAAGCCCTTCGTTGATGACATACTCGACAACAATGCAGGACTCTGCATCACAGCCCTGGAGCTTCATTGAAACTGCTGCTGCACAACGTATCCTTGACACAGGATCTTGTAATGCTCTGCAAACCAGATTTAGTGTACTTTGTTTGGAGGGCCTAACTTGGTTCCTGTATCCGGCCTACTCTTCATTGCAGTTGGCCTTAACTTATGACTTTGTTTCAGTCTGGCACGACTAGATAACCACAGCTGGCACTTTGGGTTTCTAGGCACTATTTTCACTTAAATCTTTAATGTTGCTTATCTTTGGTTCTACTTATTGGAGTTTTGTTTTCATCTCAAATAATTTATCACGTTACTCTATTTTTCTAAATTGGAGTGGGATATTTCTTGTGGTGTGTTTTCACTTTACCACTGTTTGAAGTGCTGTATAAATAATTTACACTTTGTCTCTAACTTACGTCTGACTGCTTCTGTGCAAAGCTAGTAGAATGTTAAGCACAGGTTAATTTGGGGTTTGCTTGTGTTTCACCCTGGCAGAGATTGTGGTTGCTGCTTGAGTAAGGTTTCACCCCCCCACCTCAACCAGTAACCCAGTATACTATAACTAGCCTTTAAAATAATTGAATGCAGTAAGCTTGTCCACACTCTCAAGAAAGTATTGGATATGTGGCCCAAACAGAAGTACATTCATCCATGAACTTATTGATGAACTCGAGGTAGTCAGTTGGATTTCTCTTTCAACATCTGTTAGTTCTATGGATTTCACTCTGGAACCAACTGTCTCTCTCTGTTATTCTTTACATTGATACGATCATTGAGCCAGTCAACATTCATCTAGCATACTTTTAATGAAATCAAACAATTTCTATCTCCTTCACACTTCAAAAATGCCTTCCAATGTGCTAGACATCTCTTGACTTTGTCACTGCAGTCCTTACTGGGCTACCTTATTCTTCCCTCATCCCCTCCAAGGCAATCTTTCCTTCAGAGGCAAGTCTATCATCATCAAGCAAGTTCAGTCACATTGTTACAAGTTTACAAGCATTATATAAACACCACCTGGAAGATTCTTCTTGCCAAGGGCAGGTATGGACTAACTTGACAATTCTGATTGAAAAGAACCAACAAGTTACGACCCGTGCATGCCCTCAACTTGCCTGGAGGTAATGCATATTGGGCATAAAACAATGTTTGAAAAAATCTAGTTGTTGTGCACAATAAATGAAAAAGTGCTGATGTCAGCAAAAATGTAAGCAAGATACATAACTATTATGAAAATCAGCAGCATATTACGTAGAGTGAGTTTTAAGGAACCGTACATAACTAACCTTAAAGCATCGAAAGTATTGCCATAATGAGACTTAGTATTTCACTAAAATGACTACCTGTACTTAAATTTTGTTTGTCCAGTTAGTAGGCTTGTCGCAGGTATGTCACTGTTAGTAAACTATGTTATGAGACAAATAGCCTGAGTTGCCCTCCAAAGTGCTCTCACGGAGTGGGCTGTGAACAGCAATTATGTATCATTCTAGGTGTTAATTCTGAGAAAAATAAACCTGTGTTTGATTAAGGTGAGGGGAAAAATGTGAAAATTCCATTGCATACTCATGTGAAAACCTAAAGCTTTTCTGCTTCTGACAAAGTACCATCTTTTAGAATAAATCCATGAATATATCAACTTAAAGCTTGAACTTAATGGTCAAAATGTCACTCAAGATATTTACGAGTTCTCACAAGCAAAACATCTCTATTACCTAGTGGCAGTCTCCACTAGGTAGTTATAGTTAAGACCTAGGCCCCCATTATGAACACAGCGGGAAAGACCGCACCGCTGGCAGTGGCCCGCCAAATAATGAAGCACATGAAAAACAGGCAAGCTGAAAACCACTCACCACCAGCAGAGGAGTGCCGACAATGACGGGAGAGGCCGCCCACAGGCCGACGGAAAAGCCATACCCATCCAACAAATAATGAAGCACAAGACCACCGTCAGTTCCGGGGCAGAAACCACCGCCACCCAAAGCCTGGTGGAAACGAACCAAATAAAAGGAAACACTCACCAGAGGCACGCACAACACGCCGAAGTAGACATGGAAGAAAATTGGAAATCATGCCAGTGCTGCTCCTTGCCATATACCTCCATAACAGTGACCGCCGATGAAGACGACAACGGTAAGTACCGCAACCTACCAAACAAGGGAAGAAAGGGCACAGTTACATACCCACCCACTGCACCCACCCCGCAACACAAACCCAACCCCTCACAACATCAGAAGCCATACACACCTGAGCAAGAGGTACTTACCCAACACTAGGCCAAGACAACATGCCCAAAATACACACATGGGCACAACCCCCCACAATGAAATGATGAACCACGTATCCAGAGTGTGCCAACACCAACACTGGGCACACAAACTTTATTACAAATGTAATAGCGGATTGTCTTAATGAGGCCATTGGCCAGTCCAACACAAAAAGGCTGATGGTCCCAAATGGCCCAAACTTGACTCCCACATGTGCACATGGTACTCCACCATAAAGGGACATCAGTGAGGAAGCCAGGCACCTCAGGGGACAGGGACAGGGGTAGCGGGGGTGGGGACTTACATCTGGGGGGGCTTGGGCTTCCGTTTGGGAGGAGGAGGGGGTTTTGGTTTAGCCTTGGAAGGTGGGGGAGCGGGCTTGGACCGGGGGGTAGCAGATGGACCAGGGCCAGCACAGGGTGCTTCTTGCTCACTGGGGAAGGGGCAATGGAATGGGAAGGGCAGACAGGGGCGGACTTGGATGTGGAAGGAGTGGACAGGGCAAGGAGGTGGGCACATTTAGGGACGAGACGGGATGGGCCAGTGGGTTCAAACAGATCAATTCGGGACAGGAAAGGTTTTTTAGGGGCAGTCGTGGTGGACATGGAGGAAGATGTGGCAGTGGAGGAAGAGGGAGTGGTTTTAACAGATGTAGGTGTGCTTGATGTGGATGCAGGTGCCTGTACAGTATGCTGAGGTGTGCTGGATGTGTGTTTGGAGGGTGTCTGGGAATGTTTGAGTGTCTTGGTAGGAGGGGAGGTGGACACTGTGGGACAAGACAGGCTGCCAGTCTAAATGAATGCTGTCTAGGTGTCTGCAAGTTTGGTGAGTGTACTGCAAGTGTCACTCAAAGTCGTTGTGGTGAGTGCAGGTGTGGTATCTGGGGTGCATGACTGGGTGTCTGATGTTGTGGTGACTGCAAGAATGGGGCCAGCAACAGTGACTGAGGGTGCAGTGCATGTGAGTGTGCATGTAGAGGTGACAGACAGGGAGGAGAGGGAGGCTGACACAGTGGGAGAAGTAGATTTTGTTGTGCGTGCCTTTGTATGTTGGCTGTGTGTATGCCTGTGGTGGGAAGTGTGGTGCTTGTGTTTCTCTGTATGTTTTTTGTGTGTTGAGGTGTGTGCATGGCTGTCTGAACGTGTGCTTGGGACTGGTGAAGGGAGTGGGGTGCTGGAAGGTGTAGAGGTGGTTGGAGGGGGGACGGAAAGACCAGGGATACTGGCTGCCATCAAAGAGCAGGCCAGAGCCTGAAAAGATCTCTGTAGTCCAGACATGGCACCGTGAATGCTTTCCAGGTGTTCATTGCACTGCTGCATCTGGGATCCTAGCCCATGGATGGCATTCACGATGGTTATCTTCCCTACAGAGATGGTCCTCAGGAGGTCAATAGCCTCCTCAGTGAGGGCAGCAGGGCTGACTGGGGCCAGGGATGAGGTGCCTGGGGCGAAGGAGATGCCCACCCATCTGGGTGAGTGGGCACAGGCAACTGGGTGGGGAGCAACTGGGAGGGGTGTGATGGTATGGGGTGGTGGAAGATGTCAAAGATTGGGTGGGCCACTAGAGTCTGCCATCACCAGGGCCCTCCCATCGGAGGAGGTATCAGAGTCACTAACTCCAGTGGTAGTAGCCTCCCCCATGGTACTCCCCTCGCCCTCCAACCCACTGGTCCTCTTGGCGTCGGTCAACTCTGCCTCCTTGGAACCATGGGCCGCTGAATCCCCACTTACCGGTGCCATTGCTCTCTGGCCTCGAGAGAAATATGTTAGCATCTGAATGGATGTACATATTTGACTCACTCATACTCCCACCCAGCTAATACACCAACACGCAGTACCTACAGCTATAGTCCTGGTGATGGGTGTGTGCTGGACCTGTGCCCAGAAGATTTGTGGCTCCACCTTGAGTATCTCATCCACCATTGTGCTTAGCTCCCTTTCTATGAAGTGTGGATGCTTAGGGGGTGCCATGGTGTGTGTTGTGAGTGGTGTGTTGTGTGGATATTGATGAGGGTGCTGTTGAGTGGTTGGGTGTGTGAGTTGTGTGATGTTGCGTTCAGTGTCTGCGGGTAGTGCGGTCAGTCTGGCTTCTCCTATTGGCGATGCAAAGGATTGTGGGGTGTGTCTGTGCGTGTTTTATTGTGTTGTGGATGTGTGTCAGGTGTGTGGGTTTCAAACTTGTCAATGTGTGCTTTTTTTTGCTGTTGGGTCCCATTGCTGGCTGTGGCGGTCTGTACTGCCAATGGTCGTGCGGCATCCACTAACCACTGTGGTGATCTGTGCATCATTATTTGGAGGGCAGGGATTTGTGTGCTTGGCGGTGGCAGGGTGGGATGTGCAGCCTTTCCGCCGACTATCCCCTGGCGGTGGCTGGTGGTAGCAGAAATGTTGGCGGATTCTGTTTTTGGCATCTTTATATGGTGGGTTTCTGTTCACCACCACTGGGGGTCTTCTATTCACCATCGCCACAGCGGCCGATGGTGTTTACCGCCATGTTCATAATGAATCCCCTAGTTTCTATAGAAAAAGTGTTTTTTGTTTTGCTAAACACTTTGGCACCGTTTGATGAATCGACAGAAAAATTTCCAAGAAAATACAACACTCACTTTGACTTTCAGGGTGATTTGTCTAGCAGGGGCAGAGAAAACGGGGATTCCCAAAGCACTTTTTCCCAAATGCATTTTTCCATGGGTATTTTGAAGAAGACTATCGCCTACAACACAGGACAGAATTACACTAAAATTGGCAAAAAGGTAGCTCCTGGTCCAGAAAGCAACCTTTTTTGTTATTTGGTGTAAATCTGTTTTCGAGAAATTTAAAAAATCCATTATATAGGGACGCAAAGGCTACACAATTCCTCCCAATCTCGTGCTAGGATCTGATTGGCTGCCAACACTTCAAGAAGAAAGCGTTGGCATCCACGTTGGGACTTCTCATAAGGTTTCAATGTCCCAAATCTCTTTGTAAGTCAACCAAAGGTTTTATTTTGCAGAGTTTCAAGAACTCTTTCTTATTTGGAATGGAAACTATGGCAACATTAGATTTCCTGGGTTCTTGGAATTATTTGAATCTTTAGAACTGTTCAGATTATGGAGATTATTGATGTTGTCAAGTAATTTTAAACACAAAGGGGGTCATTCCAATATTGGCGGGCGGCGGGCCCCCCGGCCCAGCGGGAAAGGCCCTGCAACACAGAAGCCGGCTCCGAATTGAGCCGGCGGTGTTGCAGGGGTGCCAGTGAAAATCATGCTGGGGCCCTGTTAGGGGGCCCCTGCACTGCCCATGCCAGTGGCATGGGCAGTGCAGGGGCCCCCAGGGGCCCCACGACACCTGTTCCTGCCATCCTGTGTCTGGCGGTGAAAACTGCCAGAAACAGGCTGGCGGGAAGGGGCCAGGGAGGATTCTCCCAGCCGGGGCTAATTCGGTGGGAAACCGCCGGACCCGGCTGGGCGACCGCGGCTGTCCACATGAAGCACCGCCAGCCTGGTGGTCTATGACCGCCAGGGTTGGAATGAGCCCCAAAATGCCATATTTATTTAGTGCTCTCGCACCAGATATTATTAGTACACTCTGTAGAAAAATTAAGATTGAAGTAGTATATGTGAATTGTGTGAACAATCCCTTTCTCTCAGTGACACATTTCGAAGTGCATCCTTATACAAATATGCTCCTTGTTGCGATTTCTTGTAGTAGAAAATGGTGGGACATTAAAGGTAGGGCTAGGCATAACTCGAGTAATTTTCTCTAGTACTGTTGCTCATAATTGCCACAAAATTATTCTCAATTATGCGTAATTGTATGAGAAGCATAATCTAGCATTTAGAGCTATTTTCTTGATGCAAAATGCACCTTGTGTCCAAAAAGGGGCCAGAGGGTGGATTTTGCACTAAGAAAATAGCACCGAACAGCAGTATCCAGCAGTTGCTTGCTTCATTTTAATTTTTTTTTCCTGTACTCCTGATCAGGATTTTTTGCCAAACTATTGTTAATTACTCAAACTGATGTAATCCTGTAATGATTACTGAAATTACCCAGATTACTCTGAAATCAAAATTTCTCCCAGGCCTAATTAAAGAACTCTCAGATTTATGATTAGAGATGTCTGTTGTGGTGTTTATTTGTACGTTCTGATACTATGTTCATGCATATAAACAAAGGTGGCAGTGTCTCCCTTTTTAGAGTGGAAGCTCAATGAACAATATATGCGCACCTATTTACATTCATAAAGGAGCTTGGTTATTTAGCTAAACAAGGAAGTGATATGCTTTTAGATGTTTCTGGAACAAAAGTAAATTGGGTTTGGATCTGATGAGTAGGCATTTCAGTAGGCAGCAGTGGCTCCCATGAACATTTTGTGCAATTTAAACATGAGTGTTCTCATATATTCACTGAAAAAAACCAAGATTACAGGGCCGTTATACTTAATAGAATTTTTAAAAAAACATAGAAATTCACTTAAAAAACCCAAAGGTTACAGGGAGTTAGGCTCATCTTTTAAATGTACAAAACCAAAGAAATTCCCCTGTTATAGTTAGTTATCTCAAGTAACTATATCTTGTGCTCTAAGGTAAGTATAACTCACGCCCCTGCCGTGCACGTTTTTTTCATCCAAAATTTCACTGCAAATATTACATTGCTATCAATGTAATATTTGCAGTGAAATTTTTGATGAAAAAATCAATATCAATGGTGTTATCAAAGCTTTCATAAGTGCCGTAATTTGTGGGGTAATTAGCAGTGCATGGCGAGGGGCGTGAGTTATACTTACCTTAGGGCAGGGGATATAGTTACCTGAGATTACTCTAACTGTAACAAGGGAATTTCTATGGTTTTGTACATTAAAATGATCAATGTAAGAATTTACCTTGCATGGCCATTTGGCTTTGGTGCCCATTGCACCGAGACCTTCATGTACTCAGCTCTGCAAAGAAGGCAGATATGGCTATTAAGGCTCTTTAACGATTCACGTATCAGTATGAAGTAATTCTGATTATTTTCATCACAGCAATCATGCAGGCAAAAATGCATTTAATTTTTCTCTGTGCTGCAGATTTGTGGGCAACACAAGAAGAACAAAGCCATCTAGGGACCACATAGATATTCTCTGAAAAAACATGCATCCCTGTTTATCTCAGGCTTGTCCTATTGGTGTCATGGAAATTGTTAGACTTTTCATCCTTGGCGTGGTCTCCCTTAACATTTTGCCTCTGTTCCCCAGGTTGTTGATGTGTGCTGGACTCTGATTTTACTGTTTTTGTTACTCTGGGCACTTTACCACTGCTAACCAGTGCTAAAGTGCAAGTGCTCCTTTACAAAATGTGTATGTGATTGGTTTATTCATGATTGGCATATTTGATTTATTAGTAAGTCCTTAGTACAGTGCACTAAAGGTGCCCAGGGTCTGTAAATCAAATGCTACTAGTGGGCCTGCAGCACTGGTGGTGCCACCTACATAAGTAGCTCTGTAATCATGTCTCAGACCTGCCACTGCAGTGTCTGTGTGTGCAGTTTTAACTGTAAATTCGACTTGGCAGGTGTACCCACTTGCCAGGCCTAAACCTTCCCTTTTCTTACATGTAAGACACGCCTAAGGTAGGCCCTAGGTAGCCCCAAGGGCAGGGCGCAGTGTATGGTTAAGGTAGGACAGATAATAATGTTTTAAATGTCCTGACAGTGAAATATTGCTAAATTCGTTTTTCATTGTTGCAAGGCCTGTCCCTCTCATAGGTTAAAATGGGGGCTACCTTTAAATCTGATTAAAGTGTAGATTCCCTTTGGGAGCGGATGGACATGTGGGGTTTGGGGTCTCTGAGCTCACAATTTAATAATACATCTTTTAGTAAAGTTGATTTTAAGATTGCCTGTTTGAAAATGCCACTTTTAGAAAGTGAGCATTTTTTTTGCTTATACCATTTCTGTGACTCTGCCTGTTTGTGGATTCCCTGTCTGGGTCAGTTTGACAGTTGGGCTGGTTGCACCTCACACTAGACAGTGACACAGAGGGAGCTGGGGTGTAGCCTGCATATCCTGATGAGCCATCTGTGCTAGGAGGGAGGGAAGGAGTGGTCATTCACACCTGAAAGGGCTGTGCCTGCCCTCACACAATGCAGTCTCCAACCCCCTGGTGAGTGTCTGGGGCCTGGCCTGGGTAAGGCAGGATTTCACATTCCAAAGAGACTTTACTTTGAAGTAGGCCTATTTCAAAGGAGAAATTGGGTATAAGAAGGGCACCCAAAACCACAAACTTTAGAAACACTTCCGGAACCAAGAGGAACCTCTGCCTGGAGAAGAGCTGAATAGCTGAGGAAGAAGAGCTGCCCTGCCTGTGACTGTGCTTTGTGGAGCTATCCTGCAGTTGCTGCTTCTGCCAGACTAAGAGGGCAAAGACTGGACTTTGTGTGCCTTCCATCTTGAGAAGAAATCTCCAAGGGCTTGATCTAGAGCTTGCCTCCTGTTGTTTGAAGTCTCAGGGACAGCAAAGACTTCTCTCTGCCAGCACCTGGAGTCTCTGGAGAGACTCCATTTCTGCCCTCTGGTGCCCATCCAGTTCCTGGGACCGTGAAAGGAGAAGCTGGCAGCCTAAAGACAAGAAAATCCACGCACAGAGCGCCGTGCGGGGAAAAGATTGATGCAAACCCGATCTGCGGCTGAAAAAATTACACGCCGCTGGCTCCGCAGCTGAGAAACGACGCTCGCAGGAAACGCGACCGAAGAATCGACGCACGGAGTAGGAGGCTGGGAGATCACAACCTGCGCTGCGGGATTTTCGGATCATCGTGCAGCTGGATTTTCGACTCACGTACCTCCGTGAGGAGGTATTTTTGACGCACAACCGCCTGTGCGGGGTTATTTTGGACATGCACCAGGTACATTTTCACTCTAGCAGCCCTAGTGTGTGTTTAAAACTACTTAAAGACTCTTTTTGCATTTTTATTGATAACTTGACTTGTGTATGGTGGATTTTTGTGATGTTGGTCTTGTTTTGTTTAGATAAATATTTCCTATTGTTCTAAACTGGTGTTGTGTCATTTAGTTTTTTTTTAAGTTACTGTGTGTGTTGGTACAAATACTTTACACCTAGTACTCTGAAATTAAACCTACTGCTCTGCCAACCTACCAAGGGGGTAAGCAGGGGTTAGCTGAAGGTGATTCTCTCTTCCCCTGACTAGAGTGAGCGTCCTTGAACAGGGGGTACCCTGACTGTCAACCAAAGACCCCATTTCTGACAGAAATGATTTCTGCTGTTAGAAGGAGAGACGTGTTCGTAAGTAGAGCAATGAAAAGTGTGTTGCTAAGAGAGGTGCAGCCATTATGGGCCTCTGCATGCATGCATGTTGGATGAAGAAAATAAATGCTGTCAACCACAAGAAAACAAAAATGTTTTTTTAAGAAAGCTAATATCACTTCAAATCACTGACGATCAATATAGTTATTAGGAGCGGGCCGCTAACACCAGTGGTAGAAAGTTATTGCAATTTTTAAATGAATCAATTGCTGAGAAATTATTGATTGCAGATAGTCTTTATTTGTCACCTTAGAACACCATGAAATGAGGTGTCTGATGTCCTATATAAGAACCAATATCCTGGATTCCAGCTCAAGAAAAATGAGGCATAACCTTGCGTAAAGGTCTACCAGTCCAGGAAGAAGCTGTTAATATATAATCCCAGACAACCCATTCACTGTCGTTTTTTAAGTTTAATTAGGACAACCACAGAAATCACTTGGCAGTCCTCTCACGGAACTTTAAAAGGAAGTGCACATTGGCAGTGCTTCAGGAAAGACGCAGACTTACTCTATTAACATTATTTAAAATGTTGCTCTCTAAGAAACTACTGAGTACATTAACGGAGGGTGTATTTCTGTGGAAATTATTTGGATATCAAGTAACAGCAGTTAAATTCACATGCCATTTCAATATCTTTAGCTTCTCTTTCATTTCATGCGGTCATCCTTACTCTTTGCCCTCAGCGATTGATAAGATCCTCTAATGTTAAATTGCTTCCTTTTCTTTTCTGCTGTCCTTTTTCTGTTTGTTGGGCTGACCACCAAGAGCCTGGCGTGGTTGAGGTACCACCCTCACCCATCCAGCAGCGGCCACCCCACTCAATTAAGAGTTATTGCTATTGGGGAGGGCACAATGTTGGCCTAAAACGTTTTTGCCTACCCAGTGGGAGCACTTTCGTGAAATCTACTCATCAACAAACCCCTCCACCTGGCTTTTGGAAAACCAAAAAAAAACAATGGCCAATAGAGACTTGGAGTTTTGTCCAAGAGAACAAGGTTTAACGGCAGAAATGGCGCTCAAAGTCCCATCTTAGGTAGGGCAAGGCTTTAAATGCCCCTTGGCCAGCTGGTTCTACAGCAGTCACAGTGTTTCTGATGGTGAAAATACCTGAGGCTCTATAGTCGGAAACTTAATGGTTTCCCTACCTCTGATAGAGGCAATGGAACCGAGGAGTGGGCGCACAGTTTTTAATGGATTATGCTTAGGTAAGAACTGCTATTGTCTTTTTAACACTATTTTAATAAATGAAATGCTGTTTGCTAAAATACTCCCTTTTTTAATTTATTTTTAAACAAAGGACTCGAAGTGGTCTAAAGCAAACAAAAATGAACATTGGGGTATATTCTGCACTAACCACAGTTAAAGAGGTAAATAGGAACGTTAGGTTTGAACCAAATGTGAGTCTGACGCGAAAATACGAACTTGTGTATTTAGAGTGACAACACAGTTGTTTCTTTCACATTCTTATCAAAGTATTTGATTCAGAAAAAAATGTTCTTTGAAGTAAGGATTACAATTAGAATTTTATAATCCTCCAGATGCCTTCAACTCTTCAGAGAAAACGCTTAATCTAACTTGCTGGTGTAAAGAAAATCTACTACCTCCCCAGGGGCGGTTAAATCTACACAGCCAATTGCGTTTTGGAGACTGGGCTGATTGGTTGGAAAGAAGTGTGTATTGTCTTGTTTTCCCATGCTCTGCATCATAAAAAAGGTTGAAAAGCTCCTTTTTAGCGATTGCTTCCTACCATGTTGAGACTTCGCGGACTTATGACCTGTTACTGTGCACACGGTGATATTTGTAAGTGGACATTTTGGAAGCTAAGGTTAGACTCCGGTCTGCGGATGCAAACACATGTTTTAGGGAAAGCGATCATTTAACAACATGAAAAAATCACCTGGGTGGTAAGTATTATTGTCATCTGCTATGTATTGTGTTCATAATATTGCATATTGAAATGTTACGATACAAATTATTTTCTTGTACGAAGCCAGCATTTTGATTAGCTCTGTTGAACTTACTTGACTTGATCGAGGCGTGGTGCAGTCGAACTTTGGTAAAGTTGTGACGGAGGTGACAGGTGTTGGAAATACACCCCCAGTTTCACTGGTGCATTTTATTGAAAACACTTTCCCCATATCTTTACTTTTTTAGCGCCGCATTTGCGTCGTTTTTTGCCGCACAATCGGCGCAAACTTACAAAATACAATTGTATTTTGTATGTTTGCGCCGTTTTTGCGTCAAAAAGCGGCGCAAATGCGGCGCTAAAAAAGTATAAATTATACAATGAAATAACACTAACGTGTATCCTTTCTCATTCTGCTGCCGAGGTCAGGCGACAAAGGGGAAGGGCAGTATGGAGGGGAGGAGGGAGAGGGGGAGGGAGGTAGAGAAGAAGGAGAAAAGGTGGAAGGAAGATGAAGGGACAGGGACGTAAGCGATGGTGGGAGGAGAAAGGGTGACTGGAAAGAAATAGAATGAAGAAAGAGCGAAAGGAAGGAGGGAAGGGAGAAATATGGCGATGACCGGAGGAAGGGAGCATGGAAGGAAATTATTGATGTGTGACTACAATCTCGAAGTGGAGCACAATTGAAGATCTTTTGAATAAGCGAAATAAGGCCACTTTGTAAGCTTTTCGCTCTTAGGGTGAATGTGTTGATAATATGCGGCCGAACTTGCGAACTGGCTGATTTGTATTCACGCATCAGCAATGCTTTAAGTAAAACAGAAACTTTAGCAACGTTTATGGTGATTGCACCTGTAAAGAGATTAAAGCTGCTGACAGAAGGGGTGCTGATTTTTTTTTCAGGAGCCCCAGGAAACAAAACAGATTGAACAGCTTTTTTAGGAGATGTTTCATCTTATAAAAGATAGTGGACAAATGGAGACCCCCCCCTTGTCTCTTTGTGCAATTTCCATCCATCCATTCTCTCTCTCTCCTTCTCCCTCTTCTTCTCCTTCCCTGTTCCCTGTTCGCTTTCTCTTTATCTCATCTCCCTCTCTCTCTCTCTTGAAGCCTCCCTGTGCCTGCTGCATTAACCATGGGGAGCTGGGGAAAGTGACAGAGACACCAGGAGTGGCCCCGGTCTTCCAAAGACAGCATCCAAGGGCACCAGCCCAGTGGAGTAAAAGTGTCCGATGGGATAAAATACCTGTCTGGCTCTGGTTCATTTTTTTGTTGTTGTTCTGATGGAGCACTCTCAACCCACAGTTGTTAATACACTGATGAGAGAACTGTGTGAGGTATGCTTCACCTTGCAGAGAACAAAACCTAATTCCAGAGATCAAATAACAATCTAAATCGATGAATAGTTTGGGATGATAAACTGGGAGGCGGAAAGGGTAAGCATGTCGGAAAAAAACCCTGGGAAGAAAAATATGTATTAAATAAAGATTATGGGGGTCATTACGACCCTAGTGGTCACCAGACCGCCAGTGTCACAGTGGCAGAACTGCCGCGGTCCATCCGCCGACACCGCCAGGCTACCGCCAGCCTGCAGCCTGGTGGTCCCGGTGCTTGTAATCCACCAGGGCAGCGCTGCCCTGGGGATTATGAGTCCCCATCCGCCAGCCTTTCCATGACGGTTTACACCACCATGGAAAGGCTGGCAGAAAGGGGGTTTGAGGGGGCTCCTGCACTGCCCATGCATTTAGCATGGGCACTGCAGGGGCTCACATGCACAGCCCCAACGCACATTCCACTGCTCAAATTACGGGCAGTGGAATGTGCGATGGGTGCTGCTGCACCCGCTGCACTGCCAAATTGCTGCCAGCTCCATTAGGAACTGGCTGCAATGTTAAGGCCCTATTCCCTGATGGGCCAGTGGGCAGAAATACAGTTTTCCTCTGCTGCCTGCTAATGTCCTGATGAGGGCCTATAGTTGAACTCATATACAGGGCTTGTCTTTCAACCCAAGTATACAGTAAAATAAGTTATGATATAATATAGTATACCATGCTATGCTATGTTGTAATATGGGATGTCATAGTACATTAATCTATGTCTTATATGGCCAGGGTATTAGCTGTTTGAAGTGAAATAATATTTTACAATATGGTACGGTATCACATACTCAGTAGTTTCATGTTGTGGTGGTCTACGCTACGCAATGGCATGGAGTGGTTTGGAGTGCTGTGGCATATCGTAGTTTGTGTGAGAAAGGTCATTGGTAAATGGGAGTTTTCAGATTGTTAAATTGTTAACCGCTTAGTAGGATGTGTGAGTTCTCAAGTTCTGAATTGGATTCTTTTGGACTTAGCCCTTTCTGCAGGGTCATCCCCAAAGTATTTACCTCCCGCTTTTGCTGAATTAGTTTTTGTTGGCCTTAGGACTATGTGCACTTTTCTACTGCTAACCAGTGCTAAAGTGCTTGTACTCTCTCTTCAAAACATGGTAGATTTGGCATATACCCAACTCGCATATTTAATTTACTTATAAGTCCCTATTAAAGTGGTACTGCGTGTACTCAGGGCCTGTAAACTAAATGCTACTAGTAGGTCTGCCACCCACTGAAGTAGCCCTTTAAAAATGTCTCTGCCATTGCAGAGCCAGTGCGAGCAGTGTTACACTGTCTGTTTGACCTGACAATATAAACATTTTGCAGGCCCAAACCTTTCTTTGTAATACATATAAGTCACCCCTAGGGTAGGCCCTGGACAGCTCAGAGGACAGGGTGCAATGTGTTTAAAAAGTTGACTTGCACTTTTAATTTTTACACGACCTAGTAGAGAAACACTCTTACATTTGTTTTTCACTACTGCAAGGCCTGTCCCATAGGTTAGCGTTGGAGTTGCCATATTACATTTTATAAGTGTAATTTCCAAATGGGAAGATACAATTTGATCATTTTTGGTGTCTCTAGAAATCTAATTTAAAATCCAAACTCATGGTTAAGTCAGATTTTAAATTACATTTCTGAAAATGCAACTTTTAGAAAGTTGCCATTTTCTTGCTTTAACTGTTTGCTGCCTACAGCCTTTGTCTGGTCCCCTGACTGGGTGTAGTTGGCAGTTGGGCTTTCTCTATTCCTCTTAGACAGTCACATATAATGAGAGCTTAGGTGTGACTGGATAGGCCACCACCAGCAGGATGGGAGAGAGGAGCTGGGCTCAGTTACACTTGAGTAGCCTGTGTCCTGTTTTCACACAAAGGGCCTAATGAACCTGCATTGTCATTTTAGCCAGCTTGGGAGTAAGGTAGGTAGGGAATTCCATTCACTTCAAAGGCGCTATCTAGAAGCTTCTCCTACCTTCCAAAACCAGGGCACCAGTGTATAAAAGAAGGACCCCAGTCTCTACCACTTCACTACACTTCTGAACCTGTGGATACTCTGCCAGGAACAAGGGTTCCTGTGCAGTTAAAGGACTGCCACTCTATTGGACTGCCACTCTGAAAGGTCTACTGACATGTTGTGCTGACCTACTGCCTGCTGCCCTCTTGCATGAAGAAAAAACTGGACCTACAACCTCCATCTTGAATCCAGGATCCCAGAGTGCCTCCTGAACTGAGCTTCAGGGACATAACCAGCTCCCCAACGGCTCCTGGGCCCATCTTCTGCGAGTCCCTGACCGCCAAGTGGTGTCCGTCAGTTCATGGAACCTTGGTGTGGCTCTGTGAGCTCCTAAATAAAGCTAAATAAAGCTATTGGGCTCTTCACAACCACAAATGGGCCCATTTGCCCTGGAACTATGTCACTCGCAGCCGAAATCAGCTCAAGCCACTGCCATCCCACCACAAGCATCGATCACAACGGAGGACCTCCAAAGCGAGGTACCATCCCCTCTGTCTGCTATGCCCAGCCTGCTCTTTGCACCACACTGATCACCGCCAGTGATGCTCTCCTTTCTCCTGGTGGCCTTCTTCCACTCAAATGGCACTCATGGCACAAAACATGAGAAGGTAACCATTCAGCCAGGCTAATCTGGTACTGTATCTGATGTGGTTGGCCTGAACATTTGGCTTTGACTTGGTCCAGCGCGACCAGGTGGCCCTAGTTGGTGCTTTATGGTTTTAGGCTCTATATTACCGTGTACTCTTTAAAAATTCATAACTCTGGTTTTACTGATTGGATTTTTGTCATTTTGGTCTTGCATTATTTATTAAATTAAGGTCTAGTTTTCTAACCTGGTGTGGGATAGTTTTGTGTGGTGTTTTCACTGTTCCACTTTTTGCAGTTTTGCACAGATACTTTACACATTGCCTCTAATTTAAGCCTGACTGCTCTGTGTCAAGTTACCAGGGAGTTGAGCACAGGCTAATATGGGATTTGCTTGTGCCATACCCTGTGGTTGCTGCTTGACCAGGGCTCACACCACAGTCACTCAGTAACCACATTTCTAACCGTTTCTGAAAGTTGAAATGTTGGGCTGCAGGAGAATAGTCAGCCCAGGGCTTTTTTCTGAAGGTTGGTGAATTTGGGTCATTGGGTAAACAGGTGAAGCATTACTTCATAAAGGTTGGCCTTTTGAGAGAACTGGTGGGTCTTAAGCTGTCTTTCGAAGACAAGAATGATGAGTTGTTTGGGAATCAGCTATTTTATATTGGAATTCTGAAGGCTAAAAGGTTGGTGTATTTGGGAGAATAGTGGTTTTGAATTGTTTTTCCAAAGAGAGTTGGTTGGTTGTGAAAAGCTAGGTCTTGAGTGATTTTTAAAGGAGGGTTGGTTGGGCATTTGGGTGTGAGTTTTAAAGGTTTATTAGGTTGAAGTATTGATAAATGATTAGAATTTAGTTGTATTCTGAACCCCAGAAGGTTGGGCTGTTTTAGAGATAATGGGTGTAGAGTTGTCTGAAAGATGGAAGGATGATGGTGTTTAGGAGAGACGTAGCTGTTAGGTTGTTTTCTGAAGACTAGTAGGTTGATAAAAGGTGCATCAGGTTATTTGGAGGGCCTTTGTTGCTGCTGGAGTCCTTCCAGATTTCTTCTGTTCAGAAAAAAGTGGCCTTTGTAAGGACTGCCTGTGCATTTGAGGTATAGCTCAGCCTTAATGTTCTAGTGGAATGACGTACAGTCTTGGATATCTTGCAGATGAGTGGGTACAACATTCCAGTAGCTTGAAGCCTAAGGTTGTAATTTGCCATTTGGTGAAGCAGGTCACCCCTGTAAACCGGAAGATGACCTTTGCTACCCAAGCAAAACATAAAAATGCAGACTGGTGTGACAGCTAACAGAGGAGTTGTGATATAAGTGTCCCCTCCATGTCATCAGTAGTATATCTAGCGATAAATATCTCCAGATTTCATTGTATGGTGCGCAGTACTGTGCTTGGCAGGCTAGAGAAGAGCAATCCACTGCCTTGGAAGATTTGCAGACCATCAACACATCTTTAAATGAGACACTAAATGATTTAGGTATTCCTTCCAATACTTAGGGGCATTGCAATGGTAGCAATTCACATCCAAGAAGGTTGCATGTTCAGAGACAAATTTGGTAATTTTCAGTTTGTTGTAAAGTCCTATAATCTAAGCAAAACATTTGCTTATCTGAGTAACTATAATATGGAGACCTCTTCCTTTTACACTAAAATATTCTGAAAGACACGTCATTGCTCACATAAATGCTGGGTGTACTGGAAGGTGTTGTTGTAATTAACTTCAGGGTACTTCGTACATCTTATCCCTTCAAACACTTAAAGTACTGTAGACCATTATGTTGGGTAGGCACTACTAACCCCACAGAAACAGAGCAGTAGTAATAGTGTACGAACAAAATACAGTACAAGAGAATAAATTGTATGTATATTGTGGCTCCAGGAGAGGAAAACTATATGCCAGTTGGGCCTAGTAGGTGCTCTCTGCTGTCAGCATTACTTATCTGTTTATATTTTCTGCTCATCTCCCTGCCTCCTTAAGGCTGCAGACAATAACTTGTCTTCAGACTTACCATGAGACAATAAAAATATTTTTGCTTTTCTGAATTTTGTTTGTATATTGGCGAGGACCCGGCAACTCTCCGAATAAGAAACATTTTACAAAAGCCATGACAAAACAAAACAAGTATTGGTAAAGCTAGAAGGCTGGATGCCAACACCAGACCCATTGATTTTGAAAATGCATGTTACCCTTTTTTTTTGTTTTATCGGTTTGCTAAAGGGCGTGGCTCTGTAAATCTGAGCTGTGGTTGCACAGAACACTTAGGTACTATGTTGTAGTTGCTATATTCTTACCATATACATATAAAATTGCAAAATGTCGTATTATTTTTGGGCTGTTGGATAGTCCCTGGCTGAGGAGTTTGAGAGCGCTTGAGTTGATAAGGTCTGTGATTGGTCAGTGTGACTATAAATCACTCTTTTGAGTATTTTGTATTTGAGTTAAATGTGTGCATGTGTGTGCCACATGTGTGCACTTATGGCTATCATTTGTGTGCATAAAGTTGATTGTACACTACAAGTATAGTGGTTGTGCCACACCACAATTTTTTCTCTGCCTTTAATTTTTCCCATGTCTTTTGCAATGTTTTCAAATATTGTGGAGCCCCTGATCAACAGGAAAACACACAAATGCAGATCTGGTGGTTCTCAGGGTCATCCTTCATATGCTGTAAGATGGCAGAAACCCACAATTGACTTCCCCAATGTAGGCACAACAGAGTAGCAATCCTTGCCTCCCTCTGCACTACCTCTGGCTGATGGTAGTTGAATATAGTACATTTATGCATTTTTTATTTAATGTAATATATCTTTTATCTTTATGCAGTCTTCATTTTCAAAGTCTTCACGAACATTAGAACATATGCATACAGCAAAGGACATCATGGTAAACAAGATTTGATAGTTGACCTGTAACTGTTTCAAACACTTCTGTTAGTGTAAGGATGGTGTCTACCAAACTTAGGAGTGTTTCCCACAGAAGACAGCCGACCCCCACTTGTTCCTTGTTCTTCTTTGATTAGATACAGCAATGCATGGTGTGAAGCTGACCTATCCCAGGCTACTCTCAGGAGGGAAATCACTTCTAGGACAGCTGCTGGAAATTTGAACTGCGAGGATTCACTGCATGTGATTGGCAGTGGGTTGCTGACTAACGTCCTACCTTTTCATATTTAATTAGGACCTGCCCTGCAGATCACCGATCATTTTCTTGACTTGGACCTACATCACCTCTTGCTGCTGAAAGTCATCAAGAATGTGGAGCTGGCTTGCTTCCCACTTCATCGTGGCTAGAACTAAGTCTGTAGCCCTGCTAAAGATTGGTTTGTCTGCCCTGCTGCTGCTGATGACATTGCCCTTAGTGGAAGCTTTATACTAATCTGCTCTACTGAGGAGAGCCTCAGCATCTGTGCCTCACACCACAAGATGGAAGCGGTCCACGGAAGATTCAACTTAGTCGCACACAGATACTCACAATGATCCACTATGTCCTTCTTGCCACACACCAGTGATGGAGAGGGGCTCCTTAAGATGGTAGTGACTGGACTGGTGAGCTCACTACTCTCTGTTCGATCTTTTATTGTTTTTCGCAATGCCCTTGCTTAATTAACTTGGCCAGCTGTGTCAAAGGTCCAGCACCTGGATGGCTAGCCAGTTAGCCCAATTTAGGCATCCTTGTGATCCACCTCAAGCCATATGTTCCAGGTTTTAAGCCTTAGTATTTTATAACAATCCTGAGGTCAGGGTACCACCATACCCTCTGTTACATATACAGATTATGAAACACTGTCCTCTTGCCTTGCTGTGTAATTAATACTGTAGAGACATTCTGTTTTGCTTGCTATTAAATGTTGTAAATCTTCAGTGTCTCGAACATGGCTTAAAACAGAAGTAACAAAGTTAAAGTAGCGGACTGTCAGTCTTTATTTCAGACGCATGTCTGCACATCCATCCATCCAGATTTATAACGTATAAAATATATTTTAAAGAATCTAATGACATTACAAAACACAATGCACAGCATAATAGTTACTCAGTAAATGATTCCTTTTGAGTGAACACCATCAATGTAAGAAATTCCTCTCCTTCCTCTGCGACGACGGAGGTCATTCTCTTCCTTGCCCTTCAGCAAGTCAGAAGGTTAGTGTGCCGCCTCCATGCATTTGGGCAGTGCAGAGTGAGTAGACGATTTCCCTCCCACATCCTTAATCATGTAAAAGAAGGGAGGTGAATTTTTCATTCCCTCGCCCTTAGGCAAGCAGCAGGGAATTTAATATACAGTGCCCTTTCATTTTTCCTTCGCAGGCGCAGGCTGGTATTCTCTCCTCCACAGCCGTTAGACAAGGCCAGGAATGGAATTAATTAAACTCCCCGCGCCCCTTGGTCAAGACGGGAGGTCTTTATTATCAACTGTGGTCCTTGCAACGCCATTAAGGTATGACAAATTGCAGCCTAGCTCTCCGTCCATCCTGTTTTCTTTATTTTTACATTTTATTTCTTTTTATTTCCTCAAAGTGTTTTTCAGCAGTAGGTGGAAATCTCTAGAGTGAACCATGTATATGCACAGAGCCTTGTGCATGCTCACCGCGGCTCTACTCTCTTCACATTTGCAGTTCAGTGATTGAGAACGTTTGCAAAAATAGAGATACTTTGGCATAAACACTTATAAGTCACATTTCGCCTTTTATGTCAAAAATGGATGAACGGACTTTCATCAAACTATAAAAAAAGTATTTAAATGACAAAAATGGCAAAACGCGAAAAAAACTGTTGACCATCCCTTCTGTGTCTTTAGAATTATGAACAGAGAAACTGTGCCATGTGACAACCGGCTTTTTGTTGAGTGAAAAATTAGTTAGGACCCTCTTACAATTTAAGTTAATTCCTTGATTGATCTGCACAACAATTAGGCTCACGCTTATATACTGCGGTAAATATGTTTCACCAGGTTTTGTGCAGATTGGTTAAGTGGGGCGAAACTATTAAGAGCGCAGCAAATCTATTTTCCTGTTTAAACTGTAAACTTTGCACTTGTATAGTGCACTACTCACCCCTTAGGGTCTCAAGGTGCTGGACACATACCGCTCTGGAGCCCCTCCTGGTTTTTCCCTGTGAGGCACCCACTCCCGGGTACCCCCAGGGTGAAGCCAGGCATCCAAGCACTGGCAGGGCCGTTGTGGAGATTAAGCAAGCTATTGCCCAGAGTTACAGAGTGGCACCCATTAATTAGATTAGGCACTGAGGCAAAAATTATCTGGTCCAAGGAAATTGAGCCCAAGACCCACAAGGCAGGAATTGAACCCTGGTCCCAGGCCAGATGTCGCCATGAGGGTCTGCTGCTCTAACCATTGTGCCACACTTATCCACTATTGTTTGAGGTGTTTGTCGTGGTTATAGTGACAATTAACAACTGGCAGTGTTAAAGAAGTGCTGCACGTGCTTTCAACAAGGAGAGGGGGTTGGTGAAGCCACTACTACAAAAACTGTAACTTTAAAATCACTCATCAAGCAATGAACTATAGCTGAGCAGAGAGGCTCTTAGTCTCAACTAGTCCTCTGATCACTTGAACATGGGCATATATGGTGGCATGAGGGGGAGCATATTTAGTGATGAATGGTCCCGGACATGAGGCAGATGGACTCCCATGATTCTCTACCTGTCAGAGGTCATCATGGCAATGTCTCAAGATTGGACTTGAGGTTCCACTGAGCACGGTATCTAAAACGATCATAATTTTGTGACCACTCCTCTTTCAGCGGGAACCATTTAGTAAAAAGAACAGTTAGATCACCATCAAGCGGCAGAGATTAAAAAAACATTTGATTTAGTGTGTAATATTTCATACAAGAATGTTGGCTCGACAAAGGACAGGGCATCATTGTGCATTTGTTGGTGATGTTCGGAGCATTTGAGAAGCCAGTGGTGACCTAAATTCATCCCTGATGTGGCCTTGTTTTCCTCCATAATGCCTGTTTACCTAGAATCTTGTGATGGAATACAGCTTCTCCCTCTCTAATTCTAAGGCTACAGAGTCCATTTTTTCTGTATTTTTCATCACTGCGGACAAGGTAGATGCAGAAGTTATGTTAGGCTCTGAGAAAGATATGCCCATACCAGATGATTCCAAGAATTTTCCAGATCTTTGGGTTCATCAAAGTCTTTGTATTTCACTTTGATGGTGAGTAGCATGTGAGGTCTCATTTCCAGACATTTCTACTACTTGACGGTAGTGTTTTGTGTGAAATCCACTGATACTATTGTCTTGTGGCCCTCACACTGGAAGGGGCCATTCATTTTCTTTCTGTTAGTGATCACCCGTCTTGTATGGTGGTGCATTTGAAACCACACAATTATCTGTCTGGGGACATCAACAGTCCTTCTTATCCTAAAACTCACACACTTTGAAATTACAAAGGATTGATGTGTCAGGTTAAGTATGAAGGTCAATACATATGACATCATATTATTCTGTTCCGCAGCATCCAGGAATCCAGAGACATTGTCTCAGTATCTTTTGACTTCCAGATCAATCACTTTCGTGTGTCATTTCCAGATTTCCAGCCTCAGGCCAAGTGAACTGTTGATGCAGTCTATTTGTTTTACCACCACCCCAGTATTTCCCCGCAATATCTAGTCTTGATGCAAAGAAGGAGAGATCAGTGTGAATCATTTTCAATTCCAGCACAGTTTCAGTTAAACTGTACTTCACCTGGTTCATAAAGTTTTGATCAACATCAGTTTTTTCCGTCAGTGAGGCACGTGTGATTTCAGACATAATACCAATTGCAGCCGACGTATGCTTTATATTCCATTTCCCTGTCACTACCTCTGCAAAGAGTAGTTTCATTTGCTTTTCTGGTTTCGACTTATATGGCATCTGGGTCCCATATAGACTGGTATTTTGCAGAACAACACAGTTACAACCTTCATGTGCTCCATGCTAAAGAATTTACCCAATCCAGAAATTCTCTCCATCAAGGACCGGGAGGGGCATTTGCGCTGGGGACAGGCAGGGGTAGCTCTGGCTCACCAGAGCTATGTGCCTACTAAATGGAAACAAGGGGGCATTCTTCGAAGGCAATACAGGGAGGTTAGCATGTAGTCGGTGTGTATAAATCAGTGGAGACACACTGAGCATTTAGTAGGCTTCAAGGCACCCTAACACAGACCTTTCATGCATTCATTCTCTCCTATTGGGTTGCATGGCATAACTGTCCACCTCAATATAAGAGAAGTGGCAGTTGCGTGAGAATTGGCTTGTTTCCTGGCCTCTGCCACTGTCTCTGCTCCTTCTGGCCTAACACAGAGGGAGCAGGAAATGGACTATTTTGACCGAAAATTTGATTAGGTTTCAATCAGACATGTGGTTCCCCCAGGAGATGCAGGCAGCTCAGATTACCACTTTACCGGATGCTGCTGCTGTGCAGGTTCAGTAATTTTGCCGTCATCTCCTTCAGGTTTACGAAGGCCTCCTTCCAAACGTGGTATGTGTATATGAAGCCAGTCCGCCAGGAGTGTATCAGACCAGCGTCAGTGATCGCCTTAGTCACTGAATATAATTTTGAGTGCGGTTTCAGGCTTATGGGATCCCTCTCACAGTATGGCTGTCAGATCCGCATCTTTGAGTGTAAGTGCCGGCCCTATTTCGATCACAGCCCTTGCAAGGTGGCAAAGACCTTCAAAGGAGAGAAGCCGTCTTGAGGGCAGCTAGCCCTGTCTCTTCCATGTACAAACTTATTACATTTTGTCAATAAAAACAGGATCTTTGTTAGACCTGGCAGCCTTTGGGTGGTCACCCCTAACTTTATGCCTGCCTCTCTCCACTTTTTGGACACTGTTTTTGCTGGCTTTTAGACTCTGCGCACTTTATCACTGCTAACCAGTGCTAAAGTGCATATGCTCTCTCCCTTTAAACATGGGAACCTTGGATCATACCTGATTGGACTATTTAATTTACTTATAAGTCCCAAGTAATGTGCACTATATGTGCCTAGGGCCTGTAGATTAAATGCTACTAGTGGGCCTGCAGCACTGGTTGTGCCACCCACTTAAGTAGCCCCTTTACCTTGTCTCAGGCCTGCCATTGCAAGGCCTGTGTGTGCAGTTTCACTGTCACCTCGACTTGGCATTTAAAAGTACTTGCCAAGCTTAAACCTCCCCTTTCTCCACATATAAGTCACCTCTAATGTGTGCCCTAGGTAACCCCTAGAGGCGGGTGCTGTGTGGGTGAAAGGCAGGACATGTACCTGTCCCGTGGGCTCTCATTATCCTAAATGAGACTACTGGATTTCTAGGCAGCAGGATCGATAACAGTGTGGGGGACTGAGTCGGACCCACATGTAAGGAACTCTGTCACCCTAAATCAGTTTTTTGCTCCGGCTAACTAGCAGTGCCTCATTTCTCCAACAGGGAAGAAATGATTGGGCAGCCGAGCGCATGACAACTTTGGAACTTCTCAGGGAAGTCGTGGTCACTCAGATCCAAACCAACTCTCGCATTTACAATATGATCTCATATACAAATGACAAAGACAGTATAAGTTTTATATAATGTATTAATAAAACAACTGTATTTTAGATATTAAGGCGTGAGCCGCAATAACCAGAACAATACAACACAGTAGGATTGAAATAGTCACCAGGAGAGTGAAACATAAGAACAAAGCTATCATAGTGCCTAACAGTTTCTACTCTCCCTCTGCTTGTTCTATTTAGAGCACAGCATGTTAAGCTTCTAGCTTGCCTTTCAGAATCACTGGGGAGACATCAGCCCTCATACCTGAGCAAAGGCCTGTGATCTTGGTTCAGCATCTGCAATGAGGCAGTCAGCGTCTAGTTGTGGTTCCCTGGTCGGAATCTCCCTCTTGCGTGTATTGGGACAAGGAAGTGATTTTATAACTAACATGTCATCGTGACCACAAAATGTCCCTACGCAGGAATGCCAAATCTAAACTCCTACCACGTCTATCGGCAATGTACCAGACTGTATCCTTGACTGAAGCACAGAGTGAATATGTTATGGAGAACTCCAGTGCTGAAGTAGGCAAAACAGTGTGATATGAATAAAAAACAACACTGTAGAACTGGCTACTTGAAAAATAACAGTACGAAGCCTAATAAAAAGCATTTAGAGCAAAGTGCACAGAGGCTCTAAGCTGTCAGCAAATGAATAAAATACATTCAGGGCAAAGTGCACAAAGGCCTAAAGCCTGAAGCTAATGCGCAAAGGATACGTAAAACTAACCACACTACAGGCGGGTGCTGTGTGGGTGAAAGGCAGGACATGTACCTGTGTAGTTTACATGTCCTGGTAGTGTAAAACTCCTAAATTCGTTTTTGCACTACTGTGAGGCCTGCTCCCTTCATAGGCTAATATTGGGGCTGCCCTCATGCAGTATTGAAGTGGTAGCTGCTGATCTGAAAGGAGTAGGAAGGTCATATTTAGTATGGCCAGAATGGTAATACCAAATCCTGCTGACTGGTGAAGTTGGATTTAATATTACTATTCTAGAAACGCCACTTTTAGAAAGTGAGCATTTCTTTGCACTTAAATCTTTCTGTGCCTTACAATCCACGCCTGGCTGGGCTTAGTTGACAGCTCCTTGTGCATTCACTCAGACACACCCCAAACACAGGATACTCAGCCTCGTTGTATACATCTACATTTTGAATGGGTCTTCCTGGGCTGGGAGGGTGGAGGGCCTGCTCTCACACAAAAGACTGCTACACCCCCTACTGGGACCCTGGCAGACAGGACTGAACTGAAAGGGGACCTGGTGCACTTCTTAGCCACTCTTTGAAGTTTCCGCCACTTCAAAGGCACATTTGGGTATAAAACAGGGCCTCTGCCCTACCTCATCAGACACTTGCTGGAGAAGAAACCTAAACCAGAACCTGCATCCTGCCAAGCAGAACTGCCTGGCTGCCTAAAGGACTCACCTGTCTGCTTTCTACAAAGGACTGCTGCCTTGCTGTTGCCCTGCTGCCTTGCTGAACTCTTGCTGTGCTGCTGAAGTGCTCTCCAAGGGCTTGGATAGAGCTTGCCTACTGTTCCCTGAAGTCTCTGGACCAAAAAGACTTCTCTTTTTCATTTGGACTCTTCTTGCGCCGGAAATTGCTCCGCGACGAGAAAATCGCCGTACACCGACGCTGATCAACGCGACGCCTTCGGGGCGACCGGAACTTCGACGCACGGCCTCGCAAGGACAATGCCGCCCGACTTCCAGAGGGGAAATCGACGCGACGCCTGCCGTGGGAATGAAAATTCCACACACAGCCTCCCAGAACGACGTGCAGCCGGAAAACAAGCCGAAGAATCCACGCACAGACCCCGGGACATCTGGTAATCCCGCGAACCACAGAAAGAGACTGTCCGCGTGCCGGAAAACGCCACCCCACGAGGAATCTGGACAGCATGGAACCTGAACTCCACATCCTCCCAGCGATTGTCTTCCTGCTCCTCTACCTGGAGCACGAACGCCGGCGCAGAAGACAACGGTGAGTACTGCACCTACGACACAAGGGAGGGGGGATGGAAAAAATTACGAGGACACACATACGCAACACACCCACCCCCACCCTCACCCACTACAACACACACATCAATGCATAGCAACAACTCAGAGTTACACCCCCCAAATCCCCCGGAAGAATGCAAAGACAAAAGGAAATGATTCTAAACATTGGAATATATTGTATCACTGGCTTAAAAATATATCACACATCTAAAACCTTTATATACATAAATTTTAAAGTCCGATCATTGTAGCAGGCATTGTCCGTGGACCACAGGCCCAAATCACATGGGCAAAGCCCACACAGGATACCTGACTCCAACGGAGAGAACACTGCAGGGGCATCAGATAGCAAAACTACAGGCACCTCAGGGGGAAGGGAAGGGGGGGCACCTCAGCCAGGTGAGTCCACGATGCCAGATCCACGAGGGGCCTCCATGGCCACTGTTCCATCCTGGGGAGTGCAAAGCCACAGTCTCTCAAGTATCTACATTGGGTGGTTTGCCCACTGTTACATCCTGGGGAGTGCAAAGCCACAGTCTCTCAAGTCTCTCCAGTGGGTGGGTTGCCCACTGTTACATCCTGGGGAGTGCAAAGCCACAGTCTCACAAGTGGATAACAGTCTCCACTGGTTCTGGAGGGGGACTGGTGCCAAGAGTGCTTCGTGCAGCCCTGCTAGACACAGAGGCGGGCCTGCCCCTTCCGCCAATGGGCCAGCGGTGCTTGAGACGGCGGTGCCCTGTTCAGCGGTGCTTGAGACGGCGGTGCCCTGTTCAGCGGTGCTTGAGATGAAGGGTCCAGTTCAGCGGTGCTTGAGATGAAGGGCCCAGTTCAGCGGTGCTTGAGACGGCGGTGCCCTGTGCAGCGGTGCTTGAGACGGCGGTGCCCAGTTCAGCGGTGCTTGAGATGAAGGGCCCAGTTCAGCGGTGCTTGAGACGGCGGTGCCCAGTTCAGCGGTGCTTGAGATGAAGGGCCCAGTTCAGCGGTGCTTGAGACGGCGGTGCCCAGTTCAGCGGTGCTTGAGACGGCGGTGCCCAGTTCAGCGGTGCTTGAGATGAAGGGCCCAGTTCAGCGGTGCTTGAGACGGCAGTGCCCAGTTCAGCGGTGCTTGAGACGGCGGTGCCCTGTTCAGCGGTGCTTGAGACGGCGGTGCCCAGTTCAGCGGTGCTTGAGATGAAGGGCCCAGTTCAGCGGTGCTTGAGACGGCGGTGCCCAGTTCAGCGGTGCTTGAGATGAAGGGCCCAGTTCAGCGGTGCTTGAGACGGCGGTGCCCAGTTCAGCGGTGCTTGAGACGGCGTTGCCCAGTTCAGCGGTGCTTGAGACGGCGTTGCCCAGTTCAGCGGTGCTTGAGACGGCGGTGCCCACTTCAGCGGTGCTTAAGACGGCGGTGCCCTATTCAGCGGTGCTTGAGATGAAGGGCCCAGTTCAGCAGTGCTTGAGATGAAGGGCCCAGTTCAGCGGTGCTTGAGACGGCGGTGCCCAGTTCAGCGGTGCTTGAGATGAAGGGCCCAGTTCAGCGGTGCTTGAGACGGCGGTGCCCAGTTCAGCGGTGCTTGAGACGGCGGTGCCCAGTTCAGCGGTGCTTGAGATGAAGGGCCCAGTTCAGCGGTGCTTGAGACGGCGGTGCCCAGTTCAGCGGTGCTTGAGACGGCGGTGCCCTGTTCAGCGGTGCTTGAGACGGCGGTGCCCTGTTCAGCGGTGCTTGAGATGAAGGGCCCAGTTCAGCGGTGCTTGAGATGAAGGGCCCAGTTCAGCGGTGCTTGAGACGGCGGTACCCTGTTCAGCGGTGCTTGAGACGGCGGTACCCTGTTCAGCGGTGCTTGAGATGAAGGGCCCAGTTCAGCGGTGCTTGAGATGAAGGGCCCAGTTCAGCGGTGCTTGAGACGGCGGTGCCCTGTGCAGCGGTGCTTGAGACGGCGGTGCCCAGTTCAGCGGTGCTTGAGATGAAGGGCCCAGTTCAGCGGTGCTTGAGACGGCGGTGCCCAGTTCAGCGGTGCTTGAGATGAAGGGTCCAGTTCAGCGGTGCTTGAGACGGCGGTGCCCAGTTCAGCGGTGCTTGATACGGCGGTGCCCAGTTCAGCGGTGCTTGAGATGAAGGGCCCAGTTCAGCGGTGCTTGAGACGGCAGTGCCCAGTTCAGCGGTGCTTGAGACGGCGGTGCCCTGTTCAGCGGTGCTTGAGACGGCGGTGCCCAGTTCAGCGGTGCTTGAGATGAAGGGCCCAGTTCAGCGGTGCTTGAGACGGCGGTGCCCAGTTCAGCGCTGCTTGAGATGAAGGGCCCAGTTCAGCGGTGCTTGAGACGGCGGTGCCCAGTTCAGCGGTGCTTGAGACGGCGTTGCCCAGTTCAGCGGTGCTTGAGACGGCGTTGCCCAGTTCAGCAGTGCTTGAGACGGCGGTGCCCAGTTCAGCGGTGCTTGAGACGGCGGTGCCCTATTCAGCGGTGCTTTTGATGAAGGGCCCAGTTCAGCGGTGCTTGAGATGAAGGGCTCAGTTCAGCGGTGCTTGAGACGGCGGTGCCCAGTTCAGCGGTGCTTGAGATGAAGGGCCCAGTTCCGCGGTGCTTGAGACGGCGGTGCCCAGTTCAGCGGTGCTTGAGACAGCGGTGCCCAGTTCAGCGGTGCTTGAGATGAAGGGCCCAGTTCAGCGGTGCTTGAGACGGCGGTGCCCAGTTCAGCCGTGCTTGAGACGGCGGTGCCCTGTTCAGCGGTGCTTGAGACGGCGGTGCCCAGTTCAGCGGTGCTTGAGATGAAGGGCCCAGTTCAGCGGTGCTTGAGACGGCGGTGCCCAGTTCAGCGGTGCTTGAGATGAAGGGCCCAGTTCAGCGGTGCTTGAGACGGCGGTGCCCAGTTCAGCGGTGCTTGAGACGGCGTTGCCCAGTTCAGCGGTGCTTGAGACGGCGGGGCCCAGTTCAGCGGTGCTTGAGACGGCGGTGCCCTATTCAGCGGTGCTTGAGATGAAGGGCCCAGTTCAGCGGTGCTTGAGACGGCGGTGCCCTGTTCAGCGGTGCTTGAGACGGCGGTGCCCAGTGCAGCGGTGCATCGGATGAGTGTCCAGCTCAGTGGATCCGGCCATGGCATGGAGGTCATTCGCCACCTGACCTGACCTGTGGCTGACGGTGCCTTCCTGCCCATCTGTCGTGTGGCTGGCGGGGCCCTCCTGGGCTGCAGTACCGGGCCTGTGGGTGTCCTCCTGCCCACCTGGGATGGGGCTTGTGGGGCCCTCCTGGGCTGCAGTACCGGGCCTGTGGGTGTCCTCCTGCCCACCTGGGATGGGGCTTGCGGGGCCCTCCTGGGCTGCAGTACCGGGCCTGTGGGTGTCCTCCTGCCCACCTGGGATGGGGCTGGCGGGGCCCTCCTGGCCAGCTGGGCTGCTGGCGGACTTGTCGGGCATGCTGCCCTTCCCAGCCTTTTCTGTTCGCCTGTGGCCCTTCCCCACCTTTGGCGGTGTGCCAGGTGGCACCACACTTCCTGCTGGAGCCATGGTAGGTATTTTGGTCCCTGGTGTCTTCGGCCTCTCGCGCCGGCCACTGACAATCTTCGGATGTTTTACCGGGGGTGGGCTGGCCGTGCCTTGGCTCCTTACTGAACTGGCTGCCCTTGAGGGTGGGGGACTCCACAGCCCATGGCACACTGTCATTACAGGTCCCGCTTTTGTGGTGGCTGAGGTGCTGACTGGAGTCCTATGAGATGGACGGGGTGGGGGAGTTGTTGGAAAGAGGTCAAGTTTGGAAAGGAAAAGCAATTTAGGAACAGACGGACGGGTAGGTGTAGTGGGTATGGGAGTGGAGGAAGAGGTTGTGGTTGTAGGAGTCTTCAGTCTGGTGTCTTTGGGTGCAGGTGCTTGGGCTGGATGCTGTCGTGAGGTGGGTGGCTGCCTGCGTTTGTGTAGCTTGGAAGAGGGGGTCACAGACACAGTGGGAGAGGACACAGGGGACGTGTAAATGGTAGTGGGGGTGGTGACTGCACGTGTGCAGGGGGTTCTGGTGGGTGTGCTGGTGATGGACGTAGTGGCTGAAGATGTTGTGCATGCAGGTGTGAGTGGAGACGTGACAGGGAGGGAGGAGGGAGACGAGGAGGAGGGGGACACAGTGGAGGCAGTGGGTGTTGGATGCTTGTGTGATGTGTGGTGCTTATGTCTGGATGAGCTTCCCTTGGGTGTTGAGGTGTGTGCAGGCTGGTCTGATGGTGTGTCTGGGATAGGCAGAGGTACAGGTGATAGGGTATGGGTGGAGGAAGTTGGAGGGGGGAGGCTAGAGACAGGGACAATTGCTGCCATCAGTGCTGAGGCCAGAGTGTTGAACGATCGCTGATGGGCAGCCTGACCAAAATGAATGCCCTCCAGGTATGCATTACTCTGGTGCACCTCCCTTTCTACACCCTGGATGGCATTCAAAAGGGTATACTGCCCAACAATGAGCGTCCTCAGGAGGTCAATGACCTCCTCACTGAGGGCAGCAGGGGTGACAGGGGCAGGGCCTGAGGTGCCTGGGGTGAAGGAGATGCCCACCTTCCTGGGTGAGCGGGCACGGGACAAACGCTGAGGGGCTGCTGGGAGGGCGGTGCTGGTGCACTGGGTGGCGGCTGTACCTGTTGGTGCGGGGGGCACGGATGTTACCACCACCACAAGGGAGCTCCCTTCAGAGGACGAGTCCGTGTCACTAATGTCTGCACAAGTCCCCGCTGTGGAGCTCCCCTCACCCTCCGTCCCACTGGTGTATTCGGAATCCGTTGCATGGCCCTCCGGGGCCATGTGGGATGCAGCTCCCTCGTGCTCCGATGCCACTTCTCCACCGCCTGATGATGCTAATGCACACATGAACAGGAACACCACAAAAATGGGGGGGGGGAAATAAAGACATGTTGAGTGCATGCATTGGCGACACTGTTGGTGGAGAGGACAGACACAGAAGCCCCCTGCACTACGCCACGCACTTGGGGTCCACTACTCAATCCGTGGGACATGGCCTACAAGCCTATGGACGACAAATGCACACATAGATGACACAGGGCCATGGATAACTGTACTTGGCACCCTACAGAGGTGGGGGGCGGGGGCACAGGGCCATGCCTCACGGAGGGGCCTAGCCTACAGAAATCGCCCTGGCCTAGGGATACCCACAGCCCTACTCCCCCACCCAGACACCTCCACTGCACGCAAAGTAAGCAGAATGAGGTTGTACTCACCCCCTTGTGTCTGCTGTGATGTCCTCACACGCCCATCCAAATCGGGGTAGGCCACTGCCAGGATCCGGGACATCAGGGGGGTCAAAGTACGACTGGCACCCCTCCCACGTTGGGAGGCCATCCCCAGCTGAGCCTCCGCCGTCTTCCTGCTCCAGCGTCGGATGTCCTCCCATCTCTTCTGGCAGTGGGTGCCCCGTCTGTGGTGGACCCCCAGGGCCCGGACGTCCTTGGCGATGGCACGCCAAATGTCTATCTCCTGGTGGGCGCTGACCTACGTGAAATGTACAGGGGGAGAAAAAGAGTCATCACCTTCTGCACCCTCAATGTGAGTGGCCCCCCATCCCTACCCTTGCCATGTGGCACATCCTGTCATCTGTCGTCTGATGCATGCCTCATTCGCTCCCCTCCCCACCATCTTTCATCCACCCGACTCAATACAGGCATTGACCACAAAGCATGGTCCCAGTGTACTTACCTGTTGGTCTGGAGGACCGTAGAGTAGCGCATACTGGGGGAGGACCCCATCCACGAGTTTCTCCAATTCCTGAGCAGTGAAGGCAGGGGCCCTTTCTCCAGTCGCATGAGCCATTGTCTCTTCCAGACCGAGGTCACAGCAGCACTTGCAGTGTAGGTCCTCTCTTGTCGAAGATCAGGTATCGAGTGATTAAGCAGATAGAAAATGGCGGTCGCGCCCGCGGCGGTGCGTACCGCGGCGGTGCGTACCGCAACCGCCGGCGCACATCGTCATTGGCTCCTAAGACCCATAGGGTTAAATTTTAACCAATGCTGCTTTGCGCCGCGGTCTTCGACCGCCTACCGCCACGTGTGCCACGCCAGCGCATTGACCTCACATCCCATTGTCACACTTCACAGGTCAGGCAGCCGCCATTTCAAGAGCCCACATGGCTTACTTTTAACTGCGTCACACATACCTAGGCCTTGCATCAACACTCCTACAAACCATTCAATGCATTGGGAATTGTGTTTTGTGCAAACTGTGGTTACGTACCTGTGGGCTGATTGACTCTGTGCTCGCTGTTGTCCTACATAGGCACCGTCCGCTGGGACATGCGAGGAGATGGAGGAATCTTCCCGTGTACAGACCGCTGGTAGACCTGTCGACAATGGAGGAAAGACATGTCATTCTGACATACAGGCTTGACCGAGCCACTATTCAGGAACTGTGTGCCCAGCTGGAGCCAGACCTGATGTCACCCATCCGCCAACCCACAGGGATCCCACCTCTAGTGCAGGTGCTGTCAGTACTCCATTTCTTTGCAAGTGGGTCATTTCAAACAACAGTGGCCATATCATCAGGGATGTCCCAGCCTATGTTTTCCAAGGTGTTGTCCAGAGTGTTGTCTGCCCTTCTGAAATACATGCAGAGCTACATTGTTTTCCCTGAGGTGGAGGATTTGCCTACAGTGAAAGGTGATTTCTATGCCCTTGGACATATCCCCAACATCATAGGTGCCATTGATGGGAGACATGTGGCTTTAGTACCCCCCAGCAGGAGTGAACAAGTGTACAAAAACAGAAAGAGTTATAATTCGATGAATGTACAGATGGTGTGTTTGGCAGACCAGTACATCTCCCATGTTAATGCCAAGTTCCCTGGCTCTGTGCATGATGCCTACATCATGCGGAATAGCAGCATCCCTTACGTGATGGGTCAACTCCAGAGGCACCGTGTGTGGCTAATTGGTGACTCTGGTTACCCCAACCTGTCCTGGCTACTGACCCCAGTGAGGAATCCCCGGACAAGGGCAGAGGAACGGTACAGTGAGGCCCATGGGAGAACTAGGAGGGTGATCGAGCGGACCTTCGGCCTTCTGAAGGCCAGGTTCCGCTGCCTCCATATGACAGGTGGATCCCTATTGTACTCACCAAAGAAGGTGTGCCAGATCATCGTGGCCTGCTGTATGCTTCACAACCTGGCTTTGCGACGCCAGGTGCCTTTTCTGCAGGAGGATGGTCCAGATGGTGGTGTTGGAGCCTGTGGCGAGTGAAGAAGAGGAAGCCGAAGAGGACGACATAGACAACAGGAACACAGTAATACAGCAGTATTTTCAATGACACACAGGTAAGAGTCCAACCCGTCATATTACATATACTTTACCCCTACTACCTCTCTACTGTCTGACCTTTTCCCCCTGTGTATGGTAACTGAGTTGTGACTTTCCCTTCCAATTTCAGAGATGTGGGCCATACTGCATGACATCTGCTTTATTTCCCCATGGACTACAGCTGTGTGACAGTGGTATGTTGGCATCACAATGTAAATATGCATTTTGGGACGGTAATGTCTAATACATTAGTACAAAATCACCGCCAGACTCCTGATTGTTTTGTCGAATAACTGTTTATTTCAGTGTCCTATATTGGTGGGTGGTTGCAAGTCGGTGAGGGGTGATGGTGGAGGATTGTCCATGGCAGAGTCCAGACTATTAGTCTCACAGGTACAATGTCCAAATGCTTGTGGAAAGTGTAGCATGGGCAGTATAAGAATGGACAGGGTGTCAATGTGGGACAGTGGGATGACAATCAGGGAGGTATCCTTTCCTGGCGGGGGTCTTGGCATCTTACGCTGTCTTCTTCCTGGATCTGAGGGCCCGCTTGCGGGGTGGTTCTCCTTCTGCAGGGGGTGGGGCGCTGGTGGCCTGTTGGTCCTGTGGCGGGGCCTCCTGTCCACTAGCGCTGGCGGAGGTGGTAGGCAGTTCTTGGTCCATGCTAGTGTCAGGGGCCCTTTGTCCTGCCACAGTGTCCCACAATGTGGTGACTACCTGATTCAGAGCCCCTACAATGGTGGCCAGGGCAGAACTGATGTTTCGTAGTTCCTACCTGAACCCCAAATACTGTTCCTCCTGCAGAAGCTGGATCTCCTGAAACCTGGCCAGGACCGTCGCCATCGTCTCCTGGGAGTGGTGGTAGGCTCCCATGATGGAGGAGAGGGCCTCGTGGAGAGTGGGTTCCCTGGGCCTGTCCCCCCCCTTTCACACAGCATCCCTCCCAGTTCCCCTGTTTCCCTGTGCCTCTGTCCCCTGGACCGTGTGCCCACTACCACTGCCCCCAGGTCCCTGTTGTTGTTGGGGTGGGGGGTTAACCTGGGTGCCCTGTAGTGGTGGACACACCGCTGATTGACGTGTCCTGGGGACTGAGGGATGGGCCCGCTGGGTGGGTGCTGTGCTGGTGTTGCCAGAGGGGGGAAGGTCTGCTATGGGCTGTCTGAGGGGAACCGACTGTCCCGAGGTCCCCGATGGGCCGGGCTGGTCATCTAGATCCAGGTCGACAGAGGTGCTGTCCTCACTGTGGGCCTCTTCTGGGGGTTGAGTGGACATTTGTGGACCCTCCTGCGCAGTGACGTGGCATTCGGGTCCTGCAGGGGTATAAAAGTATGGTTATTGCATTTGTGTGTGCCATAGCGTGTAATGGATGGGTGCCCTTGTACCCCAGTGCTGGCATTCCCGTGTGGGGGCTTTTGTGACGGTGATTTGGTGGGGGATGGGTATGTGCAGTGGGCATGCTTTGGTGATGGGTGTCCATGCTTTGTGGTCGCATGCAGGGCTTGGTGTTGGGATGGGTGGGCTGTGATGTGGAGACATTTGCAAGGAGCAGGATGTGATGGGGGTGAGGGTGAGGGTGGGGCATGAGTTGGGATGCTGGGAGGGTGGGGGGGATGAAGTAGTGAAGATGAGACTTACCAGAGTCCATTCCTCCGCCTACTCCTGCGAGGCCCTCAGGATGCAGGATCGCCAAGACTTGCTCCTCCCATGTTGTAAATTCTGGGGGAGGAGGTGGTGGTCCGCCGCCAGTCCGCTGCACCGCGATGTTGGGCCTGGATACCATTGAACTCACCTTCCCCCGTAGGTCGTTCCACCGCTTCCTGATGTCGTCCCTATTTCTTGGGTGCTGTCCCACAGCGTTGACCCTATCGACTATTCCGCTCCATAGCTCCATCTTCCTGGCAATGGTGGTGTGCTGCACCTGTGTCCCGAAGAGCTGTGGCTCTACCCGTACAATTTCCTCCACCATGACCCTGAGTTCATCCTCGGAGAAACTGGGGTGTCTTTGCGGTGCCATGGGGTGGTGTGGGTGATGTGTGGGGTGGATTGTGTGGTGATGTGTATTGGTGTGTTGTGTGAAGTGCGTGGAAATATTGCTGGGTGAAAGTAAAATGCGCGTCTGGGTGCTCAGTTCTCTTTTTCTCAGTGCGTGGTCCTGATTCTGTATAAGTGGGGGTTTGTGGGTGATGTGGGTGTGTGTTTTATATTGTGTTGGGTGTGTGGGAGTGGTGTGTGTATGTGTATCAGGTGTGTGTTTTTCGACTTGTCCAATGTGGATGTGTTTTGTAAATGTGTGTGTATTTTGAGCGCGGCGGTGTGTACCGCCAATGGATTACCGTGGTTAAAAGACCGCCGCGTGGATTCGTGGGTCGTGATAGTGTGGGCGTATTTCTGTTGGCGTGACGGTGGAGGTTTGGTCATCGCCAGTTTCTCGCTGGCCTTTGGTGTGGCGGACTTTTGTGGATGTCTGCATTTTGGCGGTTTGCCTGTTGTGGGTCAGAATGACCGTGGCGGTTTACTGCGGCCGCGGCGGTATGTTGGCGGTCTTCTGACAGCGGTAAGCAGCTTTTACTGCCAAGGTTGGAATGACCCCCTTTATATCACTTTTCAGTGATATCGCTACAATTTCACATTGCATCTTTATTCGTTTTGACCTGCAATTATCCAGATAAATATTATATATTTTTCTAAACACTGTGTGGTGTATTTTTGTGGTGCTATATTGTGTTATTGTATGATTTATTGCACAAATACTTTACACATTGCCTTCTAAGTTAAGACTGACTGCTCGTGCCAAGCTACCAGAGGGTGGGCACAGGATAGTTTGGATTGTGTGTGACTTACCCTGACTAGAGTGAGGGTTCTTGCTTGGACAGAGGGTAACCTGACTGCCAACCAAAAACCACATTTCTAACAATCGTACACTAAAGTACTCTTCTTAAAATGGAGCTGTGGCACAAAGTGAAGGCAGCACAACAACTTGTGAATTGTGACTTTCTAGTTTATTTGGTGAAATCAATATTAACATGTTAGTCAACCTTAACACCCCCTATCCCCAAAGGTGTCCAAGCATCTCAAAGGCCCTCCCACTGTTCCTTTCTTCCCATCAATTATGGACACCTATGTGGTGGTAGAACGGCTGCAGTTTATTCACACTTTAAGCGGATACATAAGTTATCACAGTGGCATCGGTCATTGACATGCTCAGCTCTTGCTCATGTTGCATTTCAATGTAAAGCATTCTGTTCATAACCTGGTTATACAGTGTATATTTTATCTTTATTGCATATTAATAGCTATAACCTGCATAACACTGCAATGCATCATCCTTACAGTCATATGGTGTCTTTAACGGTTGTCAGAAATCACTTTTTTCAACTGCCGTGATGATAACTTGGTACAGTGGATCGAGGCTGCAATACTTCCCTTGCTACCAAATGTCTAGTGTTCATGGCCCTCTGGCCGTGGCTTGGCTGCAAGTGCTGTGTCTGCCAAGCGATGACAATTTCTTACCACTTTGTTTGCCCTCAAGTGCCCCTGTCGTGGAGCATCCCAAGGACCTTGTTTGGGCAATTGTCCTTTTACGTCCTTGTGTGTAGACATTGTTGAACCTACCAACCTCCTACAGCTGTCCCCAAGACTAAGAGAACCTCAACAGCTTGAGTGTCCCTATGATGTTCAGGTGGAATCTGTCTATCCCCATGCCAGACCCATTAACCTTGTTGTTTGCATAATAGCCTGGGATCCTCAGGTTGATGAGGCCATACCTCACAAAATTCCAACTCATGCCCTTACAGAACTTGCTCATTATGTTCAACTTTCACCTAGATATCTCTACCCCTCCATGACTCACTTCCTCCCACCAGTCGTATCGCGCTATGATTTCTGGCATATTACATCTGCTGGGTGCACCAGTCCACTTATGGTTGTTAGATCTGCTTGGATAACCTCCAACAGGGTGTTTCACCCCGTTGCCACTAGATCGTTGCCCCTTAGATGAATTACCACTGTGGGGGTGTTCCTGTGCATGTTTTGTGCTTCCTGTACCACATGGAGGACCTGGCCGCACTTCATGCCTAGTTTGTCCAGTCATGTAACCTTGGTATTGCGCAAGCATTTGCCACTATTGCTTAATGCTGCTGCTTTTGGAACTCTGTCAAGGGCTTCACAAACTTAACAGCTCCCCTTTTCTGACCTGTCCAAACCTACATATTGACAGTCCAGGAACTCTTGGCACCTAAGCTGCTTAGCGAGATCCTCTTCATGCCCCATCCATGGAAGGTGGACCCCCTCCTTCACACCATTATTTTAGTGAACTAACAGTGTTAACCTGTTCCTTCCTTTTTGCCTGTCAGGAGCACGGGGCTCACCTTTGGATTTTCCTGACTTCCTCTCTCTAGCCCATGTGTCCTACCTTCCATTATAAGAATTCTTAGGGTGAGGTGTGTTTTTCAGGTGAGATAGCCCGATTTAGAGCTTCTGCCTGTCCCATTGCTGGTGTGGCCAAATTTACAGAATGTCTAAGATTTCAGTTTGCTGTGATTTGTAACTGGTGACCTTGCCTTAGGAAAACGGGCAGTATGAGCAGATATTTGGTATTGAGTAGTTGAACTCCAGCAGTTGATCCAGTTGCTTAGATAATGCTAACAGGTGCATAGGATCATTAGCACCCTCCTGAATGTCAGAAGGGGGAAGGTAACCTGTTGTCCAAAACGGAGTCAAAGGTGAACTACCATCCATTGAATTGGTTTGGGATCCATGTTAGCCCTGACTTTACTATGTATGGTAGAAAAGTCTGTCACATGGAATGAGGTTTCAGGTTCTGGGACCTAAACGTAAGGACTTGCTCGGAGGCAATCCAAAACCATAGCAGATAGACCTAAAATCGGCTGATTTGCCCCCAAGGGGGGCAGAAATGGTCTAAATACAATTTGCCCCCATGTAGCGACCCTTGCCTAAGGGGTCACTCCCCATCTGTAAAACAACAACAACAACAAAAATCCCCGGTGCCTAGTGGTTTCTGCCCCCCTTGGCGGCAGATCGGCCTAATTAAAATCAGCTGATCTGCCCCCCAAGGGTGCAGAAATGGCCTAAAATAAATTTGCCCCCCCCGGGGAGCGACCCTTGCCTACGGGGTCGCTCCCCCTCCGTGACATTGGCGCAAAAAAAAAGATCCCCGGTGCCTAGTTGTTTCTGCCCCCCTTGGGGGCAGATAGACCTAAAACCGGCCGATTAGCCCCCAAGGGGGGCAGAAATGGTCTAAATACAATTTCCCCCCCAGGGGAGCGACCCTTGCCTAATGGGTCGCTCCCCATCTCTAAAAAAACAAACAAAAAAAAAAACACAAAAAAAAATTAGCCCTGGCGCCTAGAGGTTTCTGCCCCCCCTGGGGGCAGATCGGCCTAATAACAATAGGCCAATCTGCCCCCAGGGGGGCAGAAATGGCCTAAAATAAATTTGCCCCCCATGCCCCTCCGCCCCCCCGGGGGAGCGACCCTTGCCTATGGGGTCGCTCCGCTTGCGTGACATTGGCGCAAAAAAAAAAATCCCCGGTGCCCTTGGGGGCAGATTGACCTAAAATCCGCCCACCTGCCCCCAAGGGGGGCAGAAATGGTCTAAATACAATTTGCCCCCCAGGGGAGTGACCCTTGCCTAAGGGGTCACTCCCCATCTGTCAAACAACAACAACAACAAAAATCCCCGGTGCCTAGTGGTTTCTGCCCACCTTGGGGGCAGATCGGCCTAATTAAAATCAGCTGATCTGCCCCCCAGGGGGCAGAAATGGCATAAAATAAATTTGCCCCCCAAGGGAATGACCCTTGCCTATGGGGTCGCTCCCCTTGCATGAAAAGCACGGGAAAAAAAAACTCCCTGGTGTCTAATGGTTTCTGTCCCCCTTGGGGGCAGATTGGCCTCATAAAAATAGGCCAATCTGCCCCCAAGGGGGACAGAAATGGCCTAAATATAATTTGCCCCCTAGGTGAGCAACCCTTGCCAGAGGGGTCGCTCCCCACCTCTAAAAAACAAACAAAAAAAAAATGATCCCTGGTGCCTATAGGTTTCTGCCCCCTATAGGCCTTAAAAAAAAATGCCCCCCCTGGGAGCGACCCTTGCCCAAGGGGTCGCTCCCTCATGCCAATTTCTTTTTGTAATAGAAATCCCTGGTGTCTAGTGGGCATTTCAAAAGCCGGATTGCTTTACAATCCGGCTTTTGAAATGCTCAGAGAGACTTCAAAGGGAAGGAAATTCTTTTCCTTCCCTTTGAAGCCTCTCCGGCCTCCTCCACTTGATCGGAAGAGAAATGCTTTGCATTTCGCGATGGTAGGAGGCCTCTGTGATTGTCAGCACGCGATAGCGCGCTGACTTCACAGGGGGGTGCAGGGGTGCGGGGGGTCGGGGTGGAAGGGGAAGGCTTCCCCTTCCATTCCTGCTTTGGGGGGGTGGGGGGAACCCCACAGAGGGAGCGCTAGCGCTCCCTCTGGGCTCTGTGCCCAGGACGTGATGGTTACGTCCTGGGCACACGAGCACTGTGCCTCAGGACGTAACCATTACGTCCTGGGCACAGAAGGGGATAAGATACCCACGTAAAATTTGTGTCCTTTTTTTCCAACATCCTAGTGATTCTAGAGGTACCCAGACTTTGTGGGTTCCCCTGAAGGAGACTAAGAAAATAGCCAAAATACAGCAAAGATGTTGTTAAAAAAAAAATTAAATGGGAAAAAAAGGCAACAGAAGAAGGCTTGTGATTTATTCCCTGAAAATGTCACCAACAAAGGGTTTGTGGTGCTGAAATCACCATTTTCCCAGCTTTCAGGAACAGGCAGACTTGAATCAGAAACCCCCACTTTTCAACACAATTTTGGCATTTTACTGGGGCATACCCCATTTTTACTATTTTTTGTGCTTTCAGCCTCCTTCCAGTTAGTGACAGAAATGGGTGTGAAACCAATTCTGGATCCCAGAAAGCTAAACATTTCTGTAAATTAGACAAAATTCAGTATGTGGTAATTTGTGTAGATCCTACAAGGCTTTCCTACAGAAAATAACAGCTGAAATAAAAAAATATTGAAATTGAGGTGAAAAAAACAGCCATTTTTCTCCACGTTTTACTCAAAATTTGTCCCAAAAAAACAATTTTGCCTCACATTTCGTGACAGAAAGTTCAGGAATCTGAGAGGAGCCACAAATGTCCTTCCACCCAGCTTTCCCCCAAGTCTCCTGATAAAAATGGTATCTCACTTGTGTGGGTAGGCCTAGTGCCTGCAAAAGAAAATGCCCCAAAACACTATCTGGACACATCAAAATTATCAAATACAAAACTTACTGTTTTTGCTGGGGGTCACCTGCGTTTTTGGTCCTGGGCTCAGCAGCCACACAGGGAAACCTACCAAACCCAGACATTTCTGAAAACTAGACACCTGAGGGAGTCCAGGGAGGTGTGACTTGTGTGGATCCCACAGTGTTTTCTTACCCAGAATCCTCAGCAAACCTCAAATTTAGCTAAACAAAAATCCCATTTTTCCCTCATTTCTGTGTGGGATCACCTCGTCGGGACAAATTTCCTACCACCCAATGTTCCCCTCACCCTCCCGGTAAAAATGATACCTCACTTGTGGCCCAAGTGTCTGTGACAGGGAAGAGCCAAAAACATGTCCAAATTGAGGGGGAACCAAAGAGGGTCCAAAAGGTCATTTTGAAAAAACATTTTTAGGCTGTCAAGTGGGGCAGAATTTTTATCGGTATAGATGAGACAATGCTGGGTGGTAGGAGTTTTGTGGAATCCTGCAGATTACGGAAGGTTCCATCACAAAAATGTAGAAAAAATGTGAGTTTTCCAGAAAAGCTGGAGGTTTGCAGGGCATGAAGCACAACACCCTGAAGTCACCCAGATGTTTAGTTTTCAGATGTGTCTAGGTCTTGTGGATTTTTCAAAATGGCAGCGTCCCAAAGTCCAAAAAGTGTAGCCCTCACCATTCTAAGTGGGACGATTTTGAGAGTTAGCCAAGCTCTCATGGCCCAAATGTAAAACCAAAACCCAAAGTAATCCAATGTCCTCTTACTTGCCATGATATAAGATGTTTTTGTGTGCGGGGAAAGAGCTGGAAGACTGTTACCTCCTTCACTTGAGGTGTGGCCATAACCATGCCCATACTGGAAAGTATCCACCACCACACTATTTTTTTTTTAATTCCCTGGCATCTAGTAGACTTTCTGCCCCCCCCCCCCGGGGTGTGGATTGAGGGTAATTGCCCCATCTGCCCACTGGTGGCCAGAACAACTTTGGTCCCATTTATTTGGGGTGGGGTATGGCCATAGCTCCACCCTCTTATTTTGAAAAAAAATCTTCCTTGGTCTCTGGTGGGCTTTCTGCCACCCTTGGGGGCAGAAGGGCCTTCCAAAAGTAGCCGATCTACACCCAAGGGGGGCAAATAAGTCCAACAGTAATGTAACTTCCGGGACGGTGGGCGTTTGGTAGTTCTTCTGCGAGGGACCGCGCTTTACATAGCGTCGTTAGTCCAAAGGTCCGCTTTGTCCCAAGGAACCTGGGGCCAGATGTATCAAACTGTTTTGCCCATTTTGTGTCTATGGGAAAATGTGTTCATACATATGGCCCCTGATCCCTAATATGGGAGGGTTCACCTACTTAGGCTGGAAGTAGTGTAGCATGCTATGGGAGTAATTATTTCTCCAAATCTTATTAGGGTACGTATTGAGCTTAGGAGTTATCTTTTGGTCCTGATGAAGCGCCGCACGATCTGTAGAGGCATTTAAGGTGCGAAACATGTTGACTGTAAAAATCAGCTAAAGGGAGACTGTCCTTTTTAGTTTGGGATTGTAAGCAAAGTGGCGGAACTTCATTCCTTCTCCACTCCCGTATGTTTTTAATTTTGACCTAGAGTCCCCACGTCAATAAAAACAAGTTGTTCGGAGGCCCCAGAGCCAATTTTATCTTCTGTTTTTCTTTTGCTATTTCCTAAGGGTAGGTTTAAATTGATTCCTACCCAGGCAAACACTCCTGATTAAGATCTCTGGTAAAGTGCCCCCTTGTGGGGCCCGTCAGGCATTGCAGCGCCGGCCTGACGAGGATCTGGCCCTTGCCTAAGGGGTCGCTCCCCTTGCGTGAAATTGATGCAAAAAAAAAAAAATCCCTGGTGTCTAGTGGTTTCTGCCCCCCTTGGGGCAGATTGGCCTAAAAAATAGGCAAATGGCCTAAATACAATTTGCCCCCTAGGGGAGTGACCCTTGCCTAAGGGGTCGCTCCCCATATAAAAAAAAAATAAAGTAAACACAATATATATATATATATATATCCCTGGTGTCTAGGGGTTTATGCCCCCCCAGGGGCAGACAGGCCTAATAAAAATAGGCTGATGCAGAAATGGCCTAAACTAAATTTGTCCCCCAGGGGAACGACCCTTGCCTAAGGGGTGGCTCCCCTTGCGTGAAATTGACACAAAAAAAATTAAATCCCTGGTGTCTAGTGGTTTCTGCCCCCCTTGGGGGAAGATTGGCCTAAAAAAAATAGGCAAATGGCCTAAATACAATTTGCCCCATATATAAAAATATAAAGTAAACAAAAAATATATATATCCCTGGTGTCTAGGGGTTTCTGCCCCCCCCCTGGGGGCAGATTGGCCTAATACAAATAGTCCGATATGCCTCCAAGGGGGGCAGAAATGGCCTAAGAGTAAGTTTGCCCCACGGGGATTGACCCTTTCCTAAGGGGTCGATCCCCACATATAAAAAAAAGAAAATAAACAAAACAAATTTATCTCTGGTGTCTAGCAGTTTCTGCCCCCCGCTGATGTCAGATCGGCCTCATTATAATAGGCCGATCTTCCCCAGGGGGGGCAAAAATGGCCTAAAAATAATTTGCCCCCCCTGGGGAGCGGCCCATGCCCAAGGGGCCGCTCCCCTTATGCATAGAAAGAAAAGAAAAAACTCCCTAGTGTCTAGTGGGCATCTCTGCTGCCCGATCACATCGCGATCGGACAGGAGCAATGCTGAGAAAGACATCAAAGGAAAGGAAATGCCTTCCCTTTCCTTTGATCCTTTCTCTGCCCGTCCACGTGAAAAGCAAAAGCATTTCTCCTCCGGCCTCTGATGAGGTCAGCACGCGATCTGACGTCATCAAACACCATGTGGAGGTCAGGGGGAGGTGGGGATGGAAGGGGAAGCGATTCCCCTTCCATCCCTGCCCAGGGGAGAAGGGTGCGAGGCCCCCAGGGGGAGCGCAAGTGCTTCCACCGAGGGCCCCTACTTGGACGTAACAGATACGTCCTGGCCACACGAGTGGTGCTGCCCAGGACGTAACTATTACATCCAGGGCACCCAAGGGGTCAAATGGTGAAACCCCAGACTACTAGACAGATTCACAACTTCATGGTCAAGGATCTGGATGCTCTGGCCAAGCAGTGTGCCACCAGCCTTGATCATAACCTCGTACTGCAAAAGGAGTCAGTTGTGCAATTGGAAGTACTATCCTGTTTGAGACATTCATTACACCTTCTGATGGCAGAGGTATATTGAGTCCCTTTCATACAATATATTGCGATATTTGCACCCTCCATAATTCTGAATTATGTTATTACATGTCCAGTGTTTTAGAGCAGGACCTCCAATACAATGTTGCTCCGGTATTAGGTCAACTAATGACTACAATTGCAATAGCAACCATAGTGAGGCCATCTCATACTCACAAGGACACTAGTTGTGCCCCAATATGAGCACAACTGTACTGGGCTGAACACAGCTAAGCTGGACTGTTCCCAGGGGGAGCAGGTTTAAGACTGATTTGCATAATTCTGGGTACAAACTGGAATGGCATGGCAAGCAGAAAAACTGATGAATTAAACCCAGATCTGTGACTGGGGTTAATGTTTGATTTGTTCTGCATTCCATCCATCATCTGTTCTTTTTTGCATTTGTCGCCCCATATGAGGAGTGCTCCCCATACCCCATCGAATGGAGCATAAGTAAATTCACACAATGGCTGCAGAGTTATCGGCCATGGAATCACCTTCCAGCATATTCATAGTTAACTATCAGATGTATTTAAAGCTCTGCAGTGAGCCAAACAGCTTTAAAATGTGGTGCATCCAGGCTGATTTTGTACTCTAGAGCCAGGACCTTAAAAACTCAATACTGTTTTGATATAAGATTAACTATTGGTTATGACTTCAACCTTAATAGTTGCCACCCACCGGTAAAGTAACTTCATGTCCCCGTGGGCACTAGGTGTTGCCCCTAAACTACCACAACAAATGGACCCTATATGTATGTATCTGCAACTGTTGCTTGAGAGGTATGTCACAAAATCACCTTCCTGCCCATTTGCAGTGAGAAATCAGATGTGCTTAAATTTATGAAGTGACCTGACCAGCTCTAAAATGTAGTAGTGACGGGTTAATCAAGCACTATGTGCCTGTAGAATTGGTATTTGTGATGCTAATCCCTAGCCGTGCCCCAGCAACCTACAGATATTGTAAAACAGTTGTGATTATATGAACGCCCGTCTCTTCTGAGACTCAAGAGTGCCAGCTTAATTCCTCTGTTTGGTGGCATCACTGACATACACCTCTGTGAAATGGAAATGGCCATTAAATCTTTAAAAAGTTGCAAACTGCACCCCCTTGTGCGCTATATCTTTGCGGACGGTGTGAAATTCCATATTCCATGTGCTCATGACAACGTGTTTGCCATCGCTTACTGACTGGGAGCTGGTACCCATTACAGTTGCCTCCTTTCAAAGAGAAAATATCAGCCATGTGCTTTTGCTTTAAGAGTCTGCAAAAGCTTGGGCATGATACTGAGACTTCAAACAAAACTGTATATGTATATGCGTTTGTAAAACTACTTTTACATGGGCATTCGCCCTCGACAGGCTAGCACAGTTAGTTATTGACCAGTGGCGGCCTGTCCTTTAGGGCGCAGGGGCCACACCCCCGACCTTTTGCCTCTCATGAAGAGTGTCTGTCAGGCTGAGCAAAGGTCAGCCTGACAGACACTCTTCATATTCAGGTCAGGCAGCCAGGAGCAGACATGCGCGATTTGCCCACACTCCTGGCTGCCTGAGCGGAACTTTGCTGGGCTGAGAAGGTCACAGCTCCTATGGGCGTGACCTCCTCGGCTCAGCAAAGGTGCCTCGAGGCCCTCCCCTGGGTGACGAGGAAAGCGTCACCAATTGACACTCTCCCTGGGCGCTTCAGGTTTAGGCCCTGAAGCGCCCAGGGCGAGTGTCAATCAGTGACACTTCGTCACAGAGTGGGGTGGGGCCAGCAGTCTCACTGACCCCATCCCACTCTGTGATGAGGCTGGGACTGCTGCCTTCCCTCATTGGCTGATCCAGGGAAGGCAGCAGTCCCAACCCTCCTGGGACCTGGAGGCTGAAGGTAAGTGTGTGTGTATATATGTGTGAAGTTTTAAATTGAATGTTTGGTGCGCGTGTGCATGTTTCAGTGTTATGAGTGTTGTTAATGGATGTGCGTACGTGCGTGTGTGTGTGAAAGAATGAGTGTCTGCGATCTTTTAAAATGAATGTTTGGTGCGTGCGTGCATGTTTGAATGATATGAGTTGTCAATGGATGTGCGTGCGTGTGTGAAAGAATGAGTGTGTGGGATGTTTTAAAATGAATATTTGGTGCATGCATGCACGTTTGAATGGTATCAGTGTTGTTTATGGATGTGCGTGCGTGCGTGTCTGTGTGTGAAAGAATGAGTGTGTGTGTGAGTGTGTGTGCTTCCCGCCCGCCCCACTCCCTCCTAAAGCTGCCGGCCGCCACTGCTATTGACAGAATAAATCTACATATTTCCCTATTACTTGTGAAATGGAAGTGGGCGGGGACCAGTGAATTGCAGTTTTTAGGTGTCAGTTACGTGTGGTATCCTCCTCCCGAGCCCTACTTGAAATGCAGCCACAAGAACTGCAAAACATCGGTATTGCTACTCTGCAACTGAAATTAATCAGGACGCTTTATTGAAAGTACTGCACAAATGCGATGTAGATCTAAGGGATGAAAATAGGCTGGGGCCAACAAACATGTTTTACCCTTTCTAGGTAATGAGAGAGCTCAAATGACCCACATTTACTAAAATGTCACGTTTGAACCTGTCATGCTCCGCTGTATAGGTATTTACAAGATATGAGCGACCGCCTGCCTTCAGGCCTTCTTAAAGACAATGGCCCATATTTATACTTTTTGACGCTAAACTGCGCTAACGCAGTTTAGCGTCAAAAAATTTAGCGCCGTCTAACGCCATTCTGAAGCGCCATGCGGGCGCCGTATTTATGGAATGGCGTTAGCCGGCGCTAGCAGACCGGCGCTGCCTGGTGTGCGTGGAAAAAAAACACGTAGACCAGGCAGCGCCGGCGTAGGGGGAAAATGGCGTTAGGGCGTCTTAAAATGGGGCAAGTCAGGTTGAGGCAAAAAAATCGCCTCAACCCGATTTGCGCCATTATTTTCGACGCCCAGACGCCATTTAAATGACTCCTGTCTTAGTAAAGACAGGAGTCATGCCCCCTTGCCCAATGGCCATGCCCAGGGGACTTATGTCCCCTGGGCATGGTCATTGGGCATAGTGGCATGTAGGGGGGCACAAATAAGGCCCCCCTATGCCACCCAAAAAAAAATTAAAAATATTAAAAATTATACTTACCTGAACTTACCTGAATGTCCCTGGGGTGGGTCTCTCCATCCTTGGGTGTCCTCCTGGGGTGGGCAGGGGTGGCAGGGGGGGTCCCTGGGGGCAGGGGAGGGCACCTGTGGGCTCATTTTGAGCCCACAGGCCCCTTAACGCCTACCCTGACCCAGGCGTTAAATAGTGGCGCAAATGCGGGGTTTTTTGACCCGCCACCTCCCGGGCGTGACTTTTGCCCGGGAGTATAAATACGACGCATTTGCGTCGCCCTCATTTTTTTAGACGGGAACGCCTTCCTTGCATCTCATTAACGCAAGGAAGGCGTTCACGCAAAAAAATGACGCTATTTGCCCATACTTTGGCGCTAGACGCGTCTAACGCCAAAGTATAAATATGGCGTTAGTTTTGCGCCGAATTTGCGTCGAAAAAAACAACGCTAATTCGGCGCAAACGGAGTATAAATACGGGCCAATGTTTGCCCTAATAGGTAAGGAATGAAAGCCCCACCAACCCTGATCAATGAAAATGCACTCCCCCTCTGATGGTCCATCCACACGCTAACCTATCAGAGCAGTCTTTCGGGCACCAGAAAAGATAATCTTGCCAGTACGGCGATCAAACCCCTGATTTTGGCCTGATCGCCTTCCTAAGCCACTTCGACCCAGAGTGAAACCCGAAATGTAGGGACCAAGCGCCTTGAAACCTGTGTCTGAGTTACGAACCGTAAAGGATGGTCAGTGTAAGGCTTAGGCTGGCTGTGAAAGTCAAAAGCAAAAGGAGTTTCATAGCGGTTATCCTAAAAAACAACACTATCACTAGCCCTCAATTCATGATTAAAATGCAAATATCCTTTGCGGTAGATGCAGCTAGTAACCAATTAACATGTCTACCCGACCGGGACCTGCACTTCCTTGTGCCTGCCCGAGCAGTGGCGAGAGACTCCTGCACTGTAAGAAGAGCCAGTGCTTACAACTGAATATTTATTTGGCCTTTTATATACAGGGAGTGCAGAATTATTAGGCAAGTTGTATTTTTGAGGATTAATTTTATTATTGAACAACAACCATGTTCTCAATGAACCCAAAAAACTCATTAATATCAAAACTGAATATTTTTGGAAGTAGTTTTTAGTTTGTTTTTAGTTTTAGCTATGTTAGGGGGATATCTGTGTGTGCAGGTGACTATCACTGTGCATAATTATTAGGCAACTTAACAAAAAAAAATATATACCCATTTCAATTATTTATTATTACCAGTGAAACCAATATAACATCTCAACATTCACAAATATACATTTCTGACATTCAAAAACAAAACAAAAACAAATCAGTGACCAATATAGCCACCTTTCTTTGCAAGGACACTCAAAAGCCTGCCATCCATGGATTCTGTCAGTGTTTTGATCTGTTCACCATCAACATTTCGTGCAGCAGCAACCACAGCCTCCCAGACACTGTTCAGAGAGGTGTACTGTTTTCCCTCCTTGTAAATCTCACATTTGATGATGGACAATAGGTTCTCAATGGGGTTCAGATCAGGTGAACAAGGAGGCCATGTCATTAGATTTCCTTCTTTTATACCCTTTCTTGCCAGCCACGCTGTGGAGTACTTGGACGCGTGTGATGGAGCATTGTCCTGCATGAAAATCATGTTTTTCTTGAAGGATGCAGACTTCTTCCTGTACCACTCTTGAAGAAGGTGTCTTCCAGGAACTGGCAGTAGGAGTGGGAGTTGAGCTTGACTCCACCCTCAACCCGAAAAGGCCCCACAAGCTCATCTTTGATGATACCAGCCCAAACCAGTACTCCACCTCCACCTTGCTGGCGTCTGAGTCGGACTGGAGCTCTCTGCCCTTTACCAATCCAGCCACGGGCCCATCCATCTGGCCCATCAAGACTCACTCTCATTTCATCAGTCCATAAAACCTTAGAAAAATCAGTCTTGAGATATTTCTTGGCCCAGTCTTGACGTTTCAGCTTGTGTGTCTTATTCAGTGGTGGTCGTCTTTCAGCCTTTCTTACCTTGGCCATGTCTCTGAGTATTGCACACCTTGTGCTTTTGGGCACTCCAGTGATGTTGCAGCTCTGAAATATGGCCAAACTGGTGGCAAGTGGCATCGTGGCAGCTGCACGCTTGACTTTTCTCAGTTCATGGGCAGTTATTTTGCGCCTTGGTTTTTCCACACGCTTCTTGCGACCCTGTGGACTATTTTGAATGAAACGCTTGATTGTTCGATGATCACGCTTCAGAAGCTTTGCAATTTTAAGAGTGCTGCATCCCTCTGCAAGATATCTCACTATTTTTTACTTTTCTGAGCCTGTCAAGTCCTTCTTTTGACCCATTTTGCCAAAGGAAAGGAAGTTGCCTAATAATTATGCACACCTGATATAGGGTGTTGATGTCATTAGACCACACCCCTTCTCATTACAGAGATGCACATCACCTAATATGCTTAATTGGTAGTAGGCTTTCGAGCCTATACAGCTTGGAGTAAGACAACATGCATAAAGAGGATGATGTGGTCAAAATACTCATTTGCCTAATAATTCTGCACTCCCTGTATTGCGAGCCCAACCCAAATGTACTAGGGTGCTTTATCCGAGCACTAATTATATCATACAACGCACTTACTTCATTTGTAGGTGAGGGGGAGAGTAATTAGTTCTGCCAGACTGAGCTGACGCCAAGACTCAAAGTTGCTTCCCTGTTCACAGTGGACAGCTCTGGCCATAGCGCCATATTCTCTCTCATTAAAGGAGGAACATGAACATTGCAACTTTAGGTTCCGACTTCTGAGAGGCAGCTTCAGTTGTTTATTTTAGGCATCCGACAAGGAAACACAGCAAGTCACACACCCCAGTGAAGCACATAGTTACCAGGCGCCTATGTTCGATTTACCTGGGTGCCCAGCTGTCCACAGACGAGCGTCACAGGTGCTGACAGAGAGTGCCTAGAAAATCATGCGGCCTGCAATCAGTCCCATGTATTCCAATAGCAACACAGCGCCTGGAAAGCCTCTCACAGCCTGGACGGTGTGCCGCAGGAGCTCGGCCGCTGGAGGCATAAGCAGTTCAATGACTCAGAGCCAAGGAAAGTGGGCACTGCTTCAGGGCACAGGGGTGAAGGAATGTGATGCCTGTCCGGTGCAAATATTTGCCTAAGATCACACAGTTTTAAGATGGGAAGCCGTAATTGATCCTAGCCTTATCCTGTACACAACAACCGTTAAGTAGGTATATATCTGGCATTCCTTATACCAGGATTTGTCGTACTTCTTTCTACATTTCTCTGCTGTTTTTGGGTCGAGCATAGCAGCGTGCAAGGCTTTTCTGACATGTTGGTATCTATGTGGGCTTTTAACCAGGTCCACCTCATGCCCATTGTTGGACCTGGCCCTTTTTGCAGGGTCATCCCCAAACTTTCTGCCTCCTTGCTCCTATTTTTCCTGAACTGTTTTTGTTGGCTTTTGAACTCTGAGCACTTTACTACTTCTAACCAGTGCTAAAGTGCATATGCTCTCTGTGTAAATTTTATTGTTAATTGGTTTATCCATGATTGGCATATTTGATTTACTAGTAAATCCCTAGTAAAGTGCACTAGAGGTGCCAAGGGCCTGTAAATCAAATGCTATTAGTGGGCCTGCAGCACTGATTGTGCCACCCACATAAGTAGCACTGTAATCATGTCTCAGACCTGCCACTGCAGTGTCTGTGTGTGCAGTTTTAAACTGTAAATTCGACTTGGCAAGGGTCCCCACTTGCCAGGCCTAACCCTTCCCTTTTCCTATATATAAGACACCCCTAAGGTAGGCCCTAGTTAGCCCCTGGGGCAGGGTGCAGTGTATGGTTCAGGTAGGACATATACTATTGTGTTTTATATTTCCTTACAGTGAAATACTGCCAAATTCGGTTTTCACTGCTGCAATCTGTTGCTATCTCGCTCATAGGTTAACCTGGGGGCTGCCTTTAAACATGAATAAAGCATAGCTCCCCTTTGGGAGCAGATAGACATGTGGAGTTTGGGACATCTGAACTCACAATTTAAAAATGCATCTTTTAGTAAAGTTGGTTTTAAGATTGTGTGTTTGAAAATGCCACTTATAGAAAGTGGGCATTTTCTAGCTTGAACCATTTTTGTGACTTTGCCTGTTTTTGGATTCCCTGTCTGGGTTAGTTTGACAGTTGGGCTGTTTGCACCTCTCTCCAGACAGTGACACAAAGGGGGCTGGGGTGTAGCCTGTATATATTGATGAGCCATCTGTGCTAGGAGGGAGGGGAGCAGTGGTCACTCGCACCTGAAAGGGCGGTGCCTGCCCTCACACAATGCTGACTCCAACCCCCTGGTGTGTTTCTGAGGCCTTGCCTAGTAAAGGCAGAATTTCTCAATCAAGTGAGACTTTCCTTTGAAGTAAGACTACTTCAAAGGCCAAAATGGGTATGAGAATAGCACCCACACCCACAGACTTTAGACACTTCTTGGGGTAGATACTCTACCTCACAGACACTTCTAGACAAGAAACCTGCTGGTGAAGAATCCCTGAACCAGACCTGCTAAGAGGAACTGCCTGGCTGCCCAAAGGACTCACTGGGACTGCTTTTCTGACAAGGACTTCTGCCTTGCTGTTGCCCTGCTGCCTTGCTGCTCCCTGGCTGTGCTGAGAAGTTCTCTCCAAGGGCTTGGATAGAGCTTGCCTCCTGTTCCCCGAAGTCTCAGGACCAAAAAGACTTCACTCCTGAAAGTGGACTCCTTGTGCAGTGAAAATTTGATGCACAGCCTGCTAAAAACTGCGCACAGCCTGCCCCGCGGTCAGAAATTCACTGCACGCCAAACCGGAACGACACAGCGTGACTTCACAAGGAGAAGATCAATGCGTCACCTGCGTTGCGACCGGAACATCGATGTATGGCCCACCGGATCAACGCACAGCCGACCCGGGACGAGGCAGCCCGACTTCCAGAGAGGAATCGACATAGCGCCTGCCGTGCGGGAGAAATTTCCATGCAACGTCCACTGGATCGACACAGCACTTGTGACTTCGCTCCGCAAGCCCAGCATTCCACGTATAGTCCCCGGGGCGCCAGAAACCCCTCCAACCGAAAGAGAAACCAAGTCCGCACGCCGGAAAATGATGCAAAGCCTTCCCCTGTGTGGAAAATAACGACGCAAGTCAGTGTGCCGGCGCACACCTCCCCGTTTTCCACGCATCTCCTCCTCTGCGGTCCCTTGCAGAGATTTTGCACGCGAACCAGGTACTTTGTGCTTGAAGAGACCTTTATTGTTTTTAACCTCTTCTGTGCCTTGGACGAGATGATCTCGTCCAAGGCTACAGTTCCCCTGTGCCTTGGACGAGATCATCTCGTGCACCCCCCTTCCCCCCCCCAAGTCGGGGATGGAAGGGGAAGACCTTCCCCTTCCACCCCCGACCCCCCCCACCCCCCCCTGTGACGTCAGCGCGCGCGCGCGCGCTGATGTGTCACAGGGGCCGATTGAAAAAGAAATGCAAAAGCATTTCTTTTTCAATCACTTGGGAGGCCCGGAGGGGCTTCAAAGGGAAGGAAAAGTATTTTTATATTGAAGTCCCTCCGAGGGTTTCAAAAGCCGGATTGCTTGCAATCCGGCTTTTGAAACCCCACTAGACACCAGGGATTTTTTTTCTTTTCTTAGAAATTGACAAAAGGGAGCGACCCCTTGGGCAAGGGTCGCTCCCAGGGGGGGCATTTTTTTTAAAAGGCCTTTTCTGCCCCCCCTGGGGGCAGATCGGCCTACTATTAGGCCGATCTGCCCCCAGGGGGGGCAGAAACCTCTAGGCACCAGGGACCATTTTTTTTTTTTTTGTTTCATTTTTTTTTTTTTTTGGTGGGGAGCGACCCCTTAGGCAAGGGTCGCTCCCCTTGGGGGAAAATTATATTTTGCCCATTTCTGCCCCCCTTGGGGCAGATTGGCCTATTTTGATGAGGCCAATCTGCCCCCAAGGGGGGTAGAAACCACTAGACACCAGGGAGTTTTTTCTTTGTGTGAATTTCACGCAAAGGGAGCGACCACTTAGGCAAGGGTCGCTCCCTGGGGGGGGAGGGGAATTTATTTTAGGCCATTTCTGCCCCCCCTGGGGGCAGATTGGCCTATTATTAGGCCGATCTGCCCCCAGGGGGGGAAGAAACCTCTAGGCGCCAGGGCAAATATTTTTTTTGTGTTTTTTTTTTTTGTTCTTTTTTTTTTTTTAGAGATGGGGAGCGACCCATCAGGCAAGGGTCGCTCCCCTGGGGGGCAAATTGTATTTAGACCATTTCTGCCCCCCTGGGGGCAGATTGGCCGATTTTAGGTCAATCTGCCCCCAAAGGGGCAGAAACCACTAGGCACCGGGGATTTGTTTTTTGGCGCCAATGTCACGCAGGGGGAGCGACCCCGTAGGCAAGGGTCGCTCCCGGGGGGGGGGGGGGTTGGGGGGGCAAATTTATTTTAGGCCATTTCTGCCCCCCCGGGGGACAGATTGGCCTATTATTAGGCCGAACTGCCCCCGGGGGGGGGGGCAGAACACTCTAGGCGCCAGGGCAATTTTTTTTTTTTGATTGTTTTTTTTGTTGTTTCTTTTTTTAGAGATGGGGAGCGACCCATCAGGCAAGGGTCGCTCCCCTGGGGGGGCAAATTGTATTTAGACCATTTCTGCCCCCCTGGGGGCAGATTGGCCAATTTTAGGTCAATCTGCCCCCAAGGGGGCAGAAATCACTAGGCACCGGGGATTTGTTTTTTGGCGCCAATGTCACGCAGGGGGAGCGACCCCGTAGGCAAGGGTCGCTCCCGGGGGGGGGGTGGGGGTTGGGGGGGGAAATTTATTTTAGGCCATTTCTGCCCCCCCGGGGGACAGATCGGCCTATTATTAGGCCGAACTGCCCCCGGGGGGGGGCAGAACACTCTAGGCGCCAGGGCAATTTTTTTTTTGTGTTTTTTTTTTTTTGTTGTTTCTTTTTTTAGAGATGGTGAGCGACCCATCAGGCAAGGGTCGCTCCCCTGGGGGGGCAAATTGTATTTAGACCATTTCTGCCCCCCTGGGGGCAGATTGGCCAATTTTAGGTCAATCTGCCCCCAAGGGGGCAGAAACCACTAGGCACCGGGGATTTGTTTTTTGGCGCCAATGTCACGCAGGGGGAGCGACCCCGTAGGCAAGGGTCGCTCCCAGGGGGGGGGTGGGGGTTGGGGGGGCAAATTTATTTTAGGCCATTTCTGCCCCCCCGGGGGACAGATCGGCCTATTATTAGGCCGAACTGCCCCCGGGGGGGGGGGGGGCAGAACACTCTAGGCGCCAGGGCAATTTTTTTTTTTGTGTTTTTTTTTTTCTTTGGTTTTTTTTTTAGAGATGGGGAGCGACCCATCAGGCAAAAGTCGCTCCCCTGGGGGACAAATTGTATTTAGGCCATTTCTGCCCCCCTTGGGGGCAGATTGGCTGAGTTTAGGTCAACCTGCCCCCAAGGGGGCAGAAACCACTAGGCACCGGGGATTTGTTTTTTGGTGCCAATGTCACGCAGGGGGAGCGACCCCGTAGGCAAGGGTCGCTCCCGGCAGGGGAGGGTGGGGGTTGGGGGGGCAAATTTATTTTAGGGCATTTCTGCCCCCCCCCCCTGGGGCCGGCTGAGCTACAGGCCAAACACCACAGGTAGGCACATTGCAAAAAACACCTCTGTTTTCTGTGAAAAAATATGTTGTGTCCACGTTGTGTTTTGGGCCATTTCCTTTTGTGGGCGCTAGGCCTACCCACAGAAGTGATGTACCATTTTTATCGAGAGACTTAGGGGAACACTGGGTGGAAGGAAATTTGTGGCTCCTCTCAGATTCCAGAACTTTCTGTCACCGAAATGAGAGGAAAAAGTGTTTTTTGGGCCACATTTTGATGTTTGCAAAGGATTCTGGGTAACATAACCTGGTCAGAGCCCCGCAAGTCACCCCATCTTGGATTCCCCTGGGTTTCTAGTTTTCAAAAATGCACTGGTTTGCTAGGTTTCCTCAGGTGTCGGCTGAGCTACAGGCCAAAATCCACAGGTAGGCACTGCTTTTTATAAAAAAATGTGATGTGTCCACGTTGTGTTTTGGGCCCTTTCCTTTCGTGGGCGCTAGTCCTACCCACACAAGTGAGGTATCATTTTTATCGGGAGACTTGGGGGAACGCTGGGTAGAAGGAAATTTGTGGCTCCTCTCAGATTCCAGAACTTTCTGCCACAGAAATGTGAGTAACATGTGTATTTTTAGCCAAATTTTGAGGTTTGCAAAGGATTCTGGGTAACAGAACCTGGTCCGAGCCCCGCAAGTCACCCCTCCTTGGATTCCCCTAGGTCTCTAGTTTTCAGAAATGCACAGGTTTGGTAGGTTTCCCTAGGTGCCGGCTGAGCTAGAGGCGAAAATCTACAGGTAGGCACTTCGCAAAAAACACCTCTGTTTTTTTCCAAAATTTAGGATGTGTCCACGTTGCGCTTTGGGGTGTTTCCTGTCGCCGGCGCTAGGCCTACCCACGCAAGTGAGGTATCATTTTTATCAGGAGACTTGGGGGAACGCTGGGTGGAAGGAAATTTGTAGCTCCTCTCAGATTCCAGAACTTTCTGCCACAGAAATGTGAGGGACATGTGTTTTTTTAGCCAAATGTTGAGGTTTGCAAAGGATTCTGGGTAACAGAACCTGGTCCGAGCCCCGCAAGTCTCCCCTCCTTGGATTCCCCTAGGTCTCTAGTTTTCAGAAATGCATAGGTTTGGTAGGTTTCCCTAGGTGGCGGCTGAGCTAGAGGCCAAAATCTACAGGTAGTCACTTTGCTAAAAACTGCTCTGTTTTCTGTGATGTGTCCACGTTGTGTTTTGGGCATATCCTGTCGCGTGCGCTAGGCCTACCCACACAAGTGAGGTATCATTTTTATCGGGAGACGTGGGGGAACGCTGGGTGGAAGGAAATTTGTGGCTCCTCTCAGATTCCAGAACTTTCTGCCACAGAAATGTGAGGAACATGTGTTTTTTTAGCCAACTTTTGAGGTTTGCAAAGGATTCTGGGTAACAGAACCTGGCCCGAGCCACACAAGTCACCCCTCCTTGGATTCCCCTAGGTCTCTAGTTTTCAGAAATGCACAGGTTTGGTAGGTTTCCCTAGGTGGCGGCTGAGCTAGAGGCCAAAATCTACAGGTAGTCACTTTGCTAAAAACAGCTCTGTTTTCTGTGACATGTCCACGTGGTGTTTCGGGGCATATCCTGTCGCGGGCGCTAGGCCTACCCACACAAGTGAGGTATCATTTTTATCGGGAGACGTGGGGGAACGCTGGGTGGAAGGAAATTTGTGGCTCCTCTCAGATTCCAGAACTTTCTGCCACAGAAATGTGAGTAACATGTGTATTTTTAGCCAAATTTTGAGGTTTGCAAAGGATTCTGGGTAACAGAACCTGGTCCGAGCCCCGCAAGTCACCCCTCCTTGGATTCCCCTAGGTCTCTAGTTTTCAGAAATGCACAGGTTTGGTAGGTTTCCCTAGGTGGCGGCTGAGCTAGAGGCCAAAATCTACAGGTAGTCACTTTGCTAAAAACAGCTCTGTTTTCTGTGATATGTCCACGTTGTGTTTTGGGGCATATCCTGTCGCGGGCGCTAGGCCTACCCACACAAGTGAGGTATAATTTTTATCGGGAGACGTGGGGGAACGCTGGGTGGAAGGAAATTTGTGTCTCCTCTCAGATTCCAGAACTTTCTGCCCCAGAAATGTGAGGAACATGTGTTTTTTTAGCCAAATTTTGAGGTTTGCAAAGGATTCTGGGTAACAGAACCTGGTCCGAGCCACACAAGTCACCCCTCCTTGGATTCCCCTAGGTGTCTAGTTTTCAGAAATGCATAGGTTTGGTAGGTTTCCCTAGGTGGCGGCTGAGCTAGAGGCCAAAATCTACAGGTAGTCACTTTGCTAAAAACAGCTCTGTTTTCTGTGATATGTCCACGTTGTGTTTTGGGGCATATCCTGTCGCGGGCGCTAGGCCTACCCACACAAGTGAGGTATCATTTTTATCGGGAGACGTGGGGGAACGCTGGGTGGAAGGAAATTGGTGGCTCCTCTCAGATTCCAGAACTTTCTGCCACAGAAATGTGAGGAACATGTGTTTTTTTAGCCAAATTTTGAGGTTTGCAAAGGATTCTGGGTAACAGAACCTGGTCCGAGCCACACAAGTCACCCCTCCTTGGATTCCCCTAGGTCTCTAGTTTTCAGAAATGCATAGGTTTGGTAGGTTTCCCTAGGTGGCGGCTGAGCTAGAGGCCAAAATCTACAGGTAGTCACTTTGCTAAAAACAGCTCTGTTTTCTGTGATATGTCCACGTTGTGTTTTGGGGCATATCCTGTCGCGGGCGCTAGGCCTACCCACACAAGTGAGGTATCATTTTTATCAGGAGACGTGGGGGAACGCTGGGTGGAAGGAAATTTGTGCCTCCTCTCAGATTCCAGAACTTTCTGCCACAGAAATGTGAGGAACATGTGTTTTTTTAGCCAAATTTTGAGGTTTGCAAAGGATTCTGGGTAACAGAACCTGGTCCGAGCCACACAAGTCACCCCTCCTTGGATTCCCCTAGGTCTCTAGTTTTCAGAAATGCATAGGTTTGGTAGGTTTCCCTAGGTGGCGGCTGAGCTAGAGGCCAAAATCTACAGGTAGTCACTTTGCTAAAAACAGCTCTGTTTTCTGTGATATGTCCACGTTGTGTTTTGGGGCATATCCTGTCGCGGGCGCTAGGCCTACCCACACAAGTGAGGTATCATTTTTATCGGGAGACGTGGGGGAACGCTGGGTGGAAGGAAATTTGTGGCTCCTCTCAGATTCCAGAACTTTCTGCCACAGAAATGTGAGGAACATGTGTTTTTTTAGCCAAATTTTGAGGTTTGCAAAGGATTCTGGGTAACAGAACCTGGTCCGAGCCACACAAGTCACCCCTCCTTGGATTCCCCTAGGTGTCTAGTTTTCAGAAATGCATAGGTTTGGTAGGTTTCCCTAGGTGGCGGCTGAGCTAGAGGCCAAAATCTACAGGTAGTCACTTTGCTAAAAACAGCTCTGTTTTCTGTGATATGTCCACGTTGTGTTTTGGGGCATATCCTGTCGCGGGCGCTAGGCCTACCCACACAAGTGAGGTATCATTTTTATCGGGAGACGTGGGGGAACGCTGGGTGGAAGGAAATTGGTGGCTCCTCTCAGATTCCAGAACTTTCTGCCACAGAAATGTGAGGAACATGTGTTTTTTTAGCCAAATTTTGAGGTTTGCAAAGGATTCTGGGTAACAGAACCTGGTCCGAGCCACACAAGTCACCCCTCCTTGGATTCCCCTAGGTCTCTAGTTTTCAGAAATGCATAGGTTTGGTAGGTTTCCCTAGGTGGCGGCTGAGCTAGAGGCCAAAATCTACAGGTAGTCACTTTGCTAAAAACAGCTCTGTTTTCTGTGATATGTCCACGTTGTGTTTTGGGGCATATCCTGTCGCGGGCGCTAGGCCTACCCACACAAGTGAGGTATCATTTTTATCAGGAGACGTGGGGGAACGCTGGGTGGAAGGAAATTTGTGCCTCCTCTCAGATTCCAGAACTTTCTGCCACAGAAATGTGAGGAACATGTGTTTTTTTAGCCAAATTTTGAGGTTTGCAAAGGATTCTGGGTAACAGAACCTGGTCCGAGCCACACAAGTCACCCCTCCTTGGATTCCCCTAGGTCTCTAGTTTTCAGAAATGCATAGGTTTGGTAGGTTTCCCTAGGTGGCGGCTGAGCTAGAGGCCAAAATCTACAGGTAGTCACTTTGCTAAAAACAGCTCTGTTTTCTGTGATATGTCCACGTTGTGTTTTGGGGCATATCCTGTCGCGGGCGCTAGGCCTACCCACACAAGTGAGGTATCATTTTTATCGGGAGACGTGGGGGAACGCTGGGTGGAAGGAAATTTGTGGCTCCTCTCAGATTCCAGAACTTTCTGCCACAGAAATGTGAGGAACATGTGTTTTTTTAGCCAAATTTTGAGGTTTGCAAAGGATTCTGGGTAACAGAACCTGGTCCGAGCCACACAAGTCACCCCTCCTTGGATTCCCCTAGGTCTCTAGTTTTCAGAAATGCATAGGTTTGGTAGGTTTCCCTAGGTGGCGGCTGAGCTAGAGGCCAAAATCTACAGGTAGTCACTTTGCTAAAAACAGCTCTGTTTTCTGTGATATGTCCACATTGTGTTTTGGGGCATATCCTGTCACGGGCGCTAGGCCTACCCACACAAGTGAGGTATCATTTTTATCGGGAGACGTGGGGGAACGCTGGGTGGAAGGAAATTTGTGTCTCCTCTCAGATTCCAGAACTTTCTGCCCCAGAAATGTGAGGAACATGTGTTTTTTAGCCAAATTTTGAGGTTTGCAAAGGATTCTGGGTAACAGAACCTGGTCCGAGCCACAAAAGTCACCCCTCCGTGGATTCCCCTAGGTCTCTAGTTTTCAGAAATGCACAGGTTTGGTAGGTTTCCCTAGGTGGCGGCTGAGCTAGAGGCCAAAATCTACAGGTAGTCACTTTGCTAAAAACAGCTCTGTTTTCTGTGATATGTCCACGTTGTGTTTTGGGGCATATCCTGTCGCGGGCGCTAGGCCTACCCACACAAGTGAGGTATCATTTTTATCGGGAGACGTGGGGGAACGCTGAGTGGAAGGAAATTTGTGGCTCCTCTCAGATTCCAGAACTTTCTGCCACAGAAATGTGAGGAACATGTGTTTTTTTAGCCAAATTTTGAGGTTTGCAAAGGATTCTGGGTAACAGAACCTGGTCCGAGCCACACAAGTCACCCCTCCTTGGATTCCCCTAGGTGTCTAGTTTTCAGAAATGCATAGGTTTGGTAGGTTTCCCTAGGTGGCGGCTGAGCTAGAGGCCAAAATCTACAGGTAGTCACTTTGCTAAAAACAGCTCTGTTTTCTGTGATATGTCCACGTTGTGTTTTGGGGCATATCCTGTCGCGGGCGCTAGGCCTACCCACACAAGTGAGGTATAATTTTTATCGGGAGACGTGGGGGAACGCTGGGTGGAAGGAAATTTGTGTCTCCTCTCAGATTCCAGAACTTTCTGCCCCAGAAATGTGAGGAACATGTGTTTTTTAGCCAAATTTTGAGGTTTGCAAAGGATTCTGGGTAACAGAACCTGGTCCGAGCCACAAAAGTCACCCCTCCGTGGATTCCCCTAGGTCTCTAGTTTTCAGAAATGCACAGGTTTGGTAGGTTTCCCTAGGTGGCGGCTGAGCTAGAGGCCAAAATCTACAGGTAGTCACATTGCTAAAAACAGCTCTGTTTTCTGTGATATGTCCACGTTGTGTTTTGGGGCATATCCTGTCGCGGGCGCTAGGCCTACCCACACAAGTGAGGTATCATTTTTATCGGGAGACGTGGGGGAACGCTGGGTGGAAGGAAATTTGTGGCTCCTCTCAGATTCCAGAACTTTCTGCCACAGAAATGTGAGGAACATGTGTTTTTTTAGCCAAATTTTGAGGTTTGCAAAGGATTCTGGGTAACAGAACCTGGTCCGAGCCACACAAGTCACCCCTCCTTGGATTCCCCTAGGTGTCTAGTTTTCAGAAATGCATAGGTTTGGTAGGTTTCCCTAGGTGGCGGCTGAGCTAGAGGCCAAAATCTACAGGTAGTCACTTTGCTAAAAACAGCTCTGTTTTCTGTGATATGTCCACGTTGTGTTTTGGGGCATATCCTGTCGCGGGCGCTAGGCCTACCCACACAAGTGAGGTATCATTTTTATTAGGAGACGTGGGGGAACGCTGGGTGGAAGGAAATTTGTGCCTCCTCTCAGATTCCAGAACTTTCTGCCACAGAAATGTGAGGAACATGTGTTTTTTTAGCCAAATTTTGAGGTTTGCAAAGGATTCTGGGTAACAGAACCTGGTCCGAGCCACACAAGTCACCCCTCCTTGGATTCCCCTAGGTCTCTAGTTTTCAGAAATGCATAGGTTTGGTAGGTTTCCCTAGGTGGCGGCTGAGCTAGAGGCCAAAATCTACAGGTAGTCACTTTGCTAAAAACAGCTCTGTTTTCTGTGATATGTCCACGTTGTGTTTTGGGGCATATCCTGTCGCGGGCGCTAGGCCTACCCACACAAGTGAGGTATCATTTTTATCGGGAGACGTGGGGGAACGCTGGGTGGAAGGAAATTTGTGGCTCCTCTCAGATTCCAGAACTTTCTGCCACAGAAATGTGAGGAACATGTGTTTTTTTAGCCAAATTTTGAGGTTTGCAAAGGATTCTGGGTAACAGAACCTGGTCCGAGCCACACAAGTCACCCCTCCTTGGATTCCCCTAGGTCTCTAGTTTTCAGAAATGCACAGGTTTGGTAGGTTTCCCTAGGTGGCGGCTGAGCTAGAGGCCAAAATCTACAGGTAGTCACTTTGCTAAAAACAGCTCTGTTTTCTGTGATATGTCCACGTTGTGTTTTGGGGCATATCCTGTCGCGGGCGCTAGGCCTACCCACACAAGTGAGGTATCATTTTTATCGGGAGACGTGGGGGAACGCTGGGTGGAAGGAAATTTGTGTCTCCTCTCAGATTCCAGAACTTTCTGCCCCAGAAATGTGAGGAACATGTGTTTTTTAGCCAAATTTTGAGGTTTGCAAAGGATTCTGGGTAACAGAACCTGGTCCGAGCCACAAAAGTCACCCCTCCGTGGATTCCCCTAGGTCTCTAGTTTTCAGAAATGCACAGGTTTGGTGGGTTTCCCTAGGTGGCGGCTGAGCTAGAGGCCAAAATCTACAGGTAGTCACTTTGCTAAAAACAGCTCTGTTTTCTGTGATATGTCTACGTTGTGTTTTGGGGCATATCCTGTCGCGGGCGCTAGGCCTACCCACACAAGTGAGGTATCATTTTTATCGGGAGACGTGGGGGAACGCTGGGTGGAAGGACATTTGTGGCTCCTCTCAGATTCCAGAACTTTCTGCCACAGAAATGTGAGGAACATGTGTTTTTTTAGCCAAATTTTGAGGTTTGCAAAGGATTCTGGGTAACAGAACCTGGTCCGAGCCACACAAGTCACCCCTCCTTGGATTCCCCTAGGTCTCTAGTTTTCAGAAATGCATAGGTTTGGTAGGTTTCCCTAGGTGGCGGCTGAGCTAGAGGCCAAAATCTACAGGTAGTCACTTTGCTAAAAACAGCTCTGTTTTCTGTGATATGTCCACGTTGTGTTTTGGGGCATATCCTGTCGCAGGCGCTAGGCCTACCCACACAAGTGAGGTATCATTTTTATCGGGAGACGTGGGGGAACGCTGGGTGGAAGGAAATTTGTGTCTCCTCTCAGATTCCAGAACTTTCTGCCCCAGAAATGTGAGGAACATGTGTTTTTTAGCCAAATTTTGAGGTTTGCAAAGGATTCTGGGTAACAGAACCTGGTCCGAGCCACAAAAGTCACCCCTCCGTGGATTCCCCTAGGTCTCTAGTTTTCAGAAATGCACAGGTTTGGTAGGTTTCCCTAGGTGGCGGCTGAGCTAGAGGCCAAAATCTACAGGTAGTCACTTTGCTAAAAACAGCTCTGTTTTCTGTGATATGTCCACGTTGTGTTTTGGGGCATATCCTGTCGCGGGCGCTAGGCCTACCCACACAAGTGAGGTATCATTTTTATCGGGAGACGTGGGGGAACGCTGGGTGGAAGGAAATTTGTGGCTCCTCTCAGATTCCAGAACTTTCTGCCACAGAAATGTGAGGAACATGTGTTTTTTTAGCCAAATTTTGAGGTTTGCAAAGGATTCTGGGTAACAGAACCTGGTCCGAGCCACACAAGTCACCCCTCCTTGGATTCCCCTAGGTGTCTAGTTTTCAGAAATGCATAGGTTTGGTAGGTTTCCCTAGGTGGCGGCTGAGCTAGAGGCCAAAATCTACAGGTAGTCACTTTGCTAAAAACAGCTCTGTTTTCTGTGATATGTCCACGTTGTGTTTTGGGGCATATCCTGTCGCGGGCGCTAGGCCTACCCACACAAGTGAGGTATCATTTTTATCGGGAGACGTGGGGGAACGCTGGGTGGAAGGAAATTTGTGTCTCCTCTCAGATTCCAGAACTTTCTGCCCCAGAAATGTGAGGAACATGTGTTTTTTAGCCAAATTTTGAGGTTTGCAAAGGATTCTGGGTAACAGAACCTGGTCCGAGCCACAAAAGTCACCCCTCCGTGGATTCCCCTAGGTCTCTAGTTTTCAGAAATGCACAGGTTTGGTAGGTTTCCCTAGGTGGCGGCTGAGCTAGAGGCCAAAATCTACAGGTAGTCACTTTGCTAAAAACAGCTCTGTTTTCTGTGATATGTCCACGTTGTGTTTTGGGGCATATCCTGTCGCGGGCGCTAGGCCTACCCACACAAGTGAGGTATCATTTTTATCGGGAGACGTGGGGGAACGCTGGGTGGAAGGAAATTTGTGGCTCCTCTCAGATTCCAGAACTTTCTGCCACAGAAATGTGAGGAACATGTGTTTTTTTAGCCAAATTTTGAGGTTTGCAAAGGATTCTGGGTAACAGAACCTGGTCCGAGCCACACAAGTCACCCCTCCTTGGATTCCCCTAGGTGTCTAGTTTTCAGAAATGCATAGGTTTGGTAGGTTTCCCTACGTGGCGGCTGAGCTAGAGGCCAAAATCTACAGGTAGTTACTTTGCTAAAAACAGCTCTGTTTTCTGTGATATGTCCACGTTGTGTTTTGGGGCATATCCTGTCGCGGGCGCTAGGCCTACCCACACAAGTGAGGTATCATTTTTATCGGGAGACGTGGGGGAACGCTGGGTGGAAGGAAATTTGTGGCTCCTCTCAGATTCCAGAACTTTCTGCCACAGAAATGTGAGGAACATGTGTTTTTTTAGCCAAATTTTGAGGTTTGCAAAGGATTCTGGGTAACAGAAACTGGTCCGAGCCACACAAGTCACCCCTCCTTGGATTCCCCTAGGTCTCTAGTTTTCAGAAATGCATAGGTTTGGTAGGTTTCCCTAGGTGGCGGCTGAGCTAGAGGCCAAAATCTACAGGTAGTCACTTTGCTAAAAACAGCTCTGTTTTCTGTGATATGTCCAGGTTGTGTTTTGGGGCATATCCTGTCGCGGGCGCTAGGCCTACCCACACAAGTGAGGTATCATTTTTATCGGGAGACGTGGGGGAACGCTGGGTGGAAGGAAATTTGTGGCTCCTCTCAGATTCCAGAACTTTCTGCCACAGAAATGTGAGGAACATGTGTTTTTTTAGCCAAATTTTGAGGTTTGCAAAGGATTCTGGGTAACCGAACCTGGTCCGAGCCACACAAGTCACCCCTCCTTGGATTCCCCTAGGTCTCTAGTTTTCAGAACTGCACAGGTTTGGTAGGTTTCCCTAGGTGGCGGCTGAGCTAGAGGCCAAAATCTACAGGTAGTCACTTTGCTAAAAACAGCTCTGTTTTCTGTGATGTGTCCAGGTTGTGTTTTGGGGCATATCCTGTCGCGGGCGCTAGGCCTACCCACACAAGTGAGGTATCATTTTTATCGGGAGACGTGGGGGAATGCTGGGTGGAAGTAAATTTGTCGCTCCTCTCAGATTCCAGAACTTTCTGCCACAGAAATGTGAGGAACATGTGTTTTTTTAGCCAAATTTTGAGGTTTGCAAAGGATTCTGGGTAACAGAACCTGGTCCGAGCCACACAAGTCACCCGTCATTGGATTCCCCTAGGTCTCTAGTTTTCAGAAATGCATAGGTTTGGTAGGTTTCCCTAGGTGGCGGCTGAGCTAGAGGCCAAAATCTACAGGTAGTCACTTTGCTAAAAACAGCTCTGTTTTCTGTGATGTGTCCACGTTGTGTTTTGGGGCATATCCTGTCGCGGGCGCTAGGCCTACCCACACAAGTGAGGTATCATTTTTATCGGGAGACGTGGGGGAACGCTGGGTGGAAGGAAATTTGTGGCTCCTCTCAGATTCCAGAACTTTCTGCCACAGAAATGTGAGGAACATGTGTTTTTTTAGCCAAATTTTGAGGTTTGCAAAGGATTCTGGGTAACAGAACCTGGTCCGAGCCACACAAGTCACCCCTCCTTGGATTCCCCTAGGTCTCTAGTTTTCAGAAATGCACAGGTTTGGTAGGTTTCCCTAGGTGGCGGCTGAGCTAGAGGCCAAAATCTACAGGTAGTCACTTTGCTAAAAACAGCTCTGTTTTCTGTGATATGTCCACGTTGTGTTTTGGGGCATATCCTGTCGCGGGCGCTAGGCCTACCCACACAAGTGAGGTATCATTTTTATCGGGAGACGTGGGGGAACGCTGGGTGGAAGGAAATTTGTGGCTCCTCTCAGATTCCAGAACTTTCTGCCACAGAAATGTGAGGAACATGTGTTTTTTTAGCCAAATTTTGAGGTTTGCAAAGGATTCTGGGTAACAGAACCTGGTCCGAGCCACACAAGTCACCCCTCCTTGGATTCCCCTAGGTCTCTAGTTTTCAGAAATGCATAGGTTTGGTAGGTTTCCCTAGGTGGCGGCTGAGCTAGAGGCCAAAATCTACAGGTAGTCACTTTTCTAAAAACAGCTCTGTTTTCTGTGATATGTCCACGTTGTGTTTTGGGGCATATCCTGTCGCGGGCGCTAGGCCTACCCACACAAGTGAGGTATCATTTTTATCGGGAGACATGGGGGAACGCTGGGTGGAAGGAAATTTGTGTCTCCTCTCAGATTCCAGAACTTTCTGCCCCAGAAATGTGAGGAACATGTGTTTTTTAGCCAAATTTTGAGGTTTGCAAAGGATTCTGGGTAACAGAACCTGGTCCGAGCCACACAAGTCACCCCTCCGTGGATTCCCCTTGGTCTCTAGTTTTCAGAAAGGCATAGGTTTGGTAGGTTTCCCTAGGTGGCGGCTGAGCTAGAGGCCAAAATCTACAGGTAGTCACTTTGCTAAAAACAGCTCTGTTTTCTGTGATATGTCCACGTTGTGTTTTGGGGCATATCCTGTCGCGGGCGCTAGGCCTACCCACACAAGTGAGGTATCATTTTTATCGGGAGACGTGGGGGAACGCTGGGTGGAAGGAAATTTGTGTCTCCTCTCAGATTCCAGAACTTTCTGCCCCAGAAATGTGAGGAACATGTGTTTTTTAGCCAAATTTTGAGGTTTGCAAAGGATTCTGGGTAACAGAACCTGGTCCGAGCCACAAAAGTCACCCCTCCGTGGATTCCCCTAGGTCTCTAGTTTTCAGAAATGCACAGGTTTGGTAGGTTTCCCTAGGTGGCGGCTGAGCTAGAGGCCAAAATCTACAGGTAGTCACTTTGCTAAAAACAGCTCTGTTTTCTGTGATATGTCCACGTTGTGTTTTGGGGCATATCCTGTCGCGGGCGCTAGGCCTACCCACACAAGTGAGGTATCATTTTTATCGGGAGACGTGGGGGAACGCTGGGTGGAAGGAAATTTGTGGCTCCTCTCAGATTCCAGAACTTTCTGCCACAGAAATGTGAGGAACATGTGTTTTTTTAGCCAAATTTTGAGGTTTGCAAAGGATTCTGGGTAACAGAACCTGGTCCGAGCCACACAAGTCACCCCTCCTTGGATTCCCCTAGGTCTCTAGTTTTCAGAAATGCATAGGTTTGGTAGGTTTCCCTAGGTGGCGGCTGAGCTAGAGGCCAAAATCTACAGGTAGTCACTTTGCTAAAAACAGCTCTGTTTTCTGTGATATGTCCAGGTTGTGTTTTGGGGCATATCCTGTCGCGGGCGCTAGGCCTACCCACACAAGTGAGGTATCATTTTTATCGGGAGACGTGGGGGAACGCTGGGTGGAAGGACATTTGTGGCTCCTCTCAGATTCCAGAACTTTCTGCCACAGAAATGTGAGGAACATGTGTTTTTTTAGCCAAATTTTGAGGTTTGCAAAGGATTCTGGGTAACAGAACCTGGTCCGAGCCACACAAGTCACCCCTCCTTGGATTCCCCTAGGTGTCTAGTTTTCAGAAATGCATAGGTTTGGTAGGTTTCCCTAGGTGGCGGCTGAGCTAGAGGCCAAAATTTACAGGTAGTCACTTTGCTAAAAACAGCTCTGTTTTCTGTGATATGTCCACGTTGTGTTTTGGGGCATATCCTGTCGCGGGCGCTAGGCCTACCCACACAAGTGAGGTATCATTTTTATAGGGAGACGTGGGGGAACGCTGGGTGGAAGGAAATTTGTGGCTCCTCTCAGATTCCAGAACTTTCTGCCACAGAAATGTGAGGAACATGTGTTTTTTTAGCCAAATTTTGAGGTTTGCAAAGGATTCTGGGTAACAGAACCTGGTCCGAGCCACACAAGTCACCCCTCCTTGGATTCCCCTAGGTCTCTAGTTTTCAGAAATGCATAGGTTTGGTAGGTTTCCCTAGGTGGCGGCTGAGCTAGAGGCCAAAATCTACAGGTAGTCACTTTGCTAAAAACAGCTCTGTTTTCTGTGATATGTCCAGGTTGTGTTTTGGGGCATATCCTGTCGCGGGCGCTAGGCCTACCCACACAAGTGAGGTATCATTTTTATCGGGAGACGTGGGGGAACGCTGGGTGGAAGGAAATTTGTGGCTCCTCTCAGATTCCAGAACTTTCTGCCACAGAAATGTGAGGAACATGTGTTTTTTTAGCCAAATTTTGAGGTTTGCAAAGGATTCTGGGTAACCGAACCTGGTCCGAGCCACACAAGTCACCCCTCCTTGGATTCCCCTAGGTCTCTAGTTTTCAGAACTGCACAGGTTTGGTAGGTTTCCCTAGGTGGCGGCTGAGCTAGAGGCCAAAATCTACAGGTAGTCACTTTGCTAAAAACAGCTCTGTTTTCTGTGATGTGTCCAGGTTGTGTTTTGGGGCATATCCTGTCGCGGGCGCTAGGCCTACCCACACAAGTGAGGTATCATTTTTATCGGGAGACGTGGGGGAATGCTGGGTGGAAGTAAATTTGTCGCTCCTCTCAGATTCCAGAACTTTCTGCCACAGAAATGTGAGGAACATGTGTTTTTTTAGCCAAATTTTGAGGTTTGCAAAGGATTCTGGGTAACAGAACCTGGTCCGAGCCACACAAGTCACCCGTCATTGGATTCCCCTAGGTCTCTAGTTTTCAGAAATGCATAGGTTTGGTAGGTTTCCCTAGGTGGCGGCTGAGCTAGAGGCCAAAATCTACAGGTAGTCACTTTGCTAAAAACAGCTCTGTTTTCTGTGATGTGTCCACGTTGTGTTTTGGGGCATATCCTGTCGCGGGCGCTAGGCCTACCCACACAAGTGAGGTATCATTTTTATCGGGAGACGTGGGGGAACGCTGGGTGGAAGGAAATTTGTGGCTCCTCTCAGATTCCAGAACTTTCTGCCACAGAAATGTGAGGAACATGTGTTTTTTTAGCCAAATTTTGAGGTTTGCAAAGGATTCTGGGTAACAGAACCTGGTCCGAGCCACACAAGTCACCCCTCCTTGGATTCCCCTAGGTCTCTAGTTTTCAGAAATGCACAGGTTTGGTAGGTTTCCCTAGGTGGCGGCTGAGCTAGAGGCCAAAATCTACAGGTAGTCACTTTGCTAAAAACAGCTCTGTTTTCTGTGATATGTCCACGTTGTGTTTTGGGGCATATCCTGTCGCGGGCGCTAGGCCTACCCACACAAGTGAGGTATCATTTTTATCGGGAGACGTGGGGGAACGCTGGGTGGAAGGAAATTTGTGGCTCCTCTCAGATTCCAGAACTTTCTGCCACAGAAATGTGAGGAACATGTGTTTTTTTAGCCAAATTTTGAGGTTTGCAAAGGATTCTGGGTAACAGAACCTGGTCCGAGCCACACAAGTCACCCCTCCTTGGATTCCCCTAGGTCTCTAGTTTTCAGAAATGCATAGGTTTGGTAGGTTTCCCTAGGTGGCGGCTGAGCTAGAGGCCAAAATCTACAGGTAGTCACTTTGCTAAAAACAGCTCTGTTTTCTGTGATATGTCCACGTTGTGTTTTGGGGCATATCCTGTCGCGGGCGCTAGGCCTACCCACACAAGTGAGGTATCATTTTTATCGGGAGACGTGGGGGAACGCTGGGTGGAAGGAAATTTGTGTCTCCTCTCAGATTCCAGAACTTTCTGCCCCAGAAATGTGAGGAACATGTGTTTTTTAGCCAAATTTTGAGGTTTGCAAAGGATTCTGGGTAACAGAACCTGGTCCGAGCCACACAAGTCACCCCTCCGTGGATTCCCCTTGGTCTCTAGTTTTCAGAAAGGCATAGGTTTGGTAGGTTTCCCTAGGTGGCGGCTGAGCTAGAGGCCAAAATCTACAGGTAGTCACTTTGCTAAAAACAGCTCTGTTTTCTGTGATATGTCCACGTTGTGTTTTGGGGCATATCCTGTCGCGGGCGCTAGGCCTACCCACACAAGTGAGGTATCATTTTTATCGGGAGACGTGGGGGAACGCTGGGTGGAAGGAAATTTGTGTCTCCTCTCAGATTCCAGAACTTTCTGCCCCAGAAATGTGAGGAACATGTGTTTTTTAGCCAAATTTTGAGGTTTGCAAAGGATTCTGGGTAACAGAACCTGGTCCGAGCCACAAAAGTCACCCCTCCGTGGATTCCCCTAGGTCTCTAGTTTTCAGAAATGCACAGGTTTGGTAGGTTTCCCTAGGTGGCGGCTGAGCTAGAGGCCAAAATCTACAGGTAGTCACTTTGCTAAAAACAGCTCTGTTTTCTGTGATATGTCCACGTTGTGTTTTGGGGCATATCCTGTCGCGGGCGCTAGGCCTACCCACACAAGTGAGGTATCATTTTTATCGGGAGACGTGGGGGAACGCTGGGTGGAAGGAAATTTGTGGCTCCTCTCAGATTCCAGAACTTTCTGCCACAGAAATGTGAGGAACATGTGTTTTTTTAGCCACATTTTGAGGTTTGCAAAGGATTCTGGGTAACAGAACCTGGTCCGAGCCACACAAGTCACCCCTCCTTGGATTCCCCTAGGTGTCTAGTTTTCAGAAATGCATAGGTTTGGTAGGTTTCCCTACGTGGCGGCTGAGCTAGAGGCCAAAATCTACAGGTAGTTACTTTGCTAAAAACAGCTCTGTTTTCTGTGATATGTCCACGTTGTGTTTTGGGGCATATCCTGTCGCGGGCGCTAGGCCTACCCACACAAGTGAGGTATCATTTTTATCGGGAGACGTGGGGGAACGCTGGGTGGAAGGAAATTTGTGGCTCCTCTCAGATTCCAGAACTTTCTGCCACAGAAATGTGAGGAACATGTGTTTTTTTAGCCAAATTTTGAGGTTTGCAAAGGATTCTGGGTAACAGAACCTGGTCCGAGCCACACAAGTCACCCCTCCTTGGATTCCCCTAGGTCTCTAGTTTTCAGAAATGCATAGGTTTGGTAGGTTTCCCTAGGTGGCGGCTGAGCTAGAGGCCAAAATCTACAGGTAGTCACTTTGCTAAAAACAGCTCTGTTTTCTGTGATATGTCCAGGTTGTGTTTTGGGGCATATCCTGTCGCGGGCGCTAGGCCTACCCACACAAGTGAGGTATCATTTTTATCGGGAGACGTGGGGGAACGCTGGGTGGAAGGAAATTTGTGGCTCCTCTCAGATTCCAGAACTTTCTGCCACAGAAATGTGAGGAACATGTGTTTTTTTAGCCAAATTTTGAGGTTTGCAAAGGATTCTGGGTAACCGAACCTGGTCCGAGCCACACAAGTCACCCCTCCTTGGATTCCCCTAGGTCTCTAGTTTTCAGAACTGCACAGGTTTGGTAGGTTTCCCTAGGTGGCGGCTGAGCTAGAGGCCAAAATCTACAGGTAGTCACTTTGCTAAAAACAGCTCTGTTTTCTGTGATGTGTCCAGGTTGTGTTTTGGGGCATATCCTGTCGCGGGCGCTAGGCCTACCCACACAAGTGAGGTATCATTTTTATCGGGAGACGTGGGGGAATGCTGGGTGGAAGGAAATTTGTCGCTCCTCTCAGATTCCAGAACTTTCTGCCACAGAAATGTGAGGAACATGTGTTTTTTTAGCCAAATTTTGAGGTTTGCAAAGGATTCTGGGTAACAGAACCTGGTCCGAGCCACACAAGTCACCCGTCATTGGAATCCCCTAGGTCTCTAGTTTTCAGAAATGCATAGGTTTGGTAGGTTTCCCTAGGTGGCGGCTGAGCTAGAGGCCAAAATCTACAGGTAGTCACTTTGCTAAAAACAGCTCTGTTTTCTGTGATGTGTCCACGTTGTGTTTTGGGGCATATCCTGTCGCGGGCGCTAGGCCTACCCACACAAGTGAGGTATCATTTTTATCGGGAGACGTGGGGGAACGCTGGGTGGAAGGAAATTTGTGGCTCCTCTCAGATTCCAGAACTTTCTGCCACAGAAATGTGAGGAACATGTGTTTTTTTAGCCAAATTTTGAGGTTTTCAAAGGATTCTGGGTAACAGAACCTGGTCCGAGCCACACAAGTCACCCCTCCTTGGATTCCCCTAGGTCTCTAGTTTTCAGAAATGCACAGGTTTGGTAGGTTTCCCTAGGTGGCGGCTGAGCTAGAGGCCAAAATCTACAGGTAGTCACTTTGCTAAAAACAGCTCTGTTTTCTGTGATATGTCCACGTTGTGTTTTGGGGCATATCCTGTCGCGGGCGCTAGGCCTACCCACACAAGTGAGGTATCATTTTTATCGGGAGACGTGGGGGAACGCTGGGTGGAAGGAAATTTGTGGCTCCTCTCAGATTCCAGAACTTTCTGCCCCAGAAATGTGAGGAACATGTGTTTTTTAGCCAAATTTTGAGGTTTGCAAAGGATTCTGGGTAACAGAACCTGGTCCGAGCCACAAAAGTCACCCCTCCGTGGATTCCCCTAGGTCTCTAGTTTTCAGAAATGCACAGGTTTGGTAGGTTTCCCTAGGTGGCGGCTGAGCTAGAGGCCAAAATCTACAGGTAGTCACTTTGGTAAAAACAGCTCTGTTTTCTGTGATATGTCCACGTTGTGTTTTGGGGCATATCCTGTCGCGGGCGCTAGGCCTACCCACACAAGTGAGGTATCATTTTTATCGGGAGACGTGGGGGAACGCTGGGTGGAAGGAAATTTGTGGCTCCTCTCAGATTCCAGAACTTTCTGCCACAGAAATGTGAGGAACATGTGTTTTTTTAGCCAAATTTTGAGGTTTGCAAAGGATTCTGGGTAACAGAACCTGGTCCGAGCCACACAAGTCACCCCTCCTTGGATTCCCCTAGGTGTCTAGTTTTCAGAAATGCATAGGTTTGGTAGGTTTCCCTAGGTGGCGGCTGAGCTAGAGGCCAAAATTTACAGGTAGTCACTTTGCTAAAAACAGCTCTGTTTTCTGTGATATGTCCACGTTGTGTTTTGGGGCATATCCTGTCGCGGGCGCTAGGCCTACCCACACAAGTGAGGTATCATTTTTATAGGGAGACGTGGGGGAACGCTGGGTGGAAGGAAATTTGTGGCTCCTCTCAGATTCCAGAACTTTCTGCCACAGAAATGTGAGGAACATGTGTTTTTTTAGCCAAATTTTGAGGTTTGCAAAGGATTCTGGGTAACAGAACCTGGTCCGAGCCACACAAGTCACCCCTCCTTGGATTCCCCTAGGTCTCTAGTTTTCAGAAATGCATAGGTTTGGTAGGTTTCCCTAGGTGGCGGCTGAGCTAGAGGCCAAAATCTACAGGTAGTCACTTTGCTAAAAACAGCTCTGTTTTCTGTGATATGTCCAGGTTGTGTTTTGGGGCATATCCTGTCGCGGGCGCTAGGCCTACCCACACAAGTGAGGTATCATTTTTATCGGGAGACGTGGGGGAACGCTGGGTGGAAGGAAATTTGTGGCTCCTCTCAGATTCCAGAACTTTCTGCCACAGAAATGTGAGGAACATGTGTTTTTTTAGCCAAATTTTGAGGTTTGCAAAGGATTCTGGGTAACCGAACCTGGTCCGAGCCACACAAGTCACCCCTCCTTGGATTCCCCTAGGTCTCTAGTTTTCAGAACTGCACAGGTTTGGTAGGTTTCCCTAGGTGGCGGCTGAGCTAGAGGCCAAAATCTACAGGTAGTCACTTTGCTAAAAACAGCTCTGTTTTCTGTGATGTGTCCAGGTTGTGTTTTGGGGCATATCCTGTCGCGGGCGCTAGGCCTACCCACACAAGTGAGGTATCATTTTTATCGGGAGACGTGGGGGAATGCTGGGTGGAAGTAAATTTGTCGCTCCTCTCAGATTCCAGAACTTTCTGCCACAGAAATGTGAGGAACATGTGTTTTTTTAGCCAAATTTTGAGGTTTGCAAACGATTCTGGGTAACAGAACCTGGTCCGAGCCACACAAGTCACCCATCATTGGATTCCCCTAGGTCTCTAGTTTTCAGAAATGCATAGGTTTGGTAGGTTTCCCTAGGTGGCGGCTGAGCTAGAGGCCAAAATCTACAGGTAGTCACTTTGCTAAAAACAGCTCTGTTTTCTGTGATGTGTCCACGTTGTGTTTTGGGGCATATCCTGTCGCGGGCGCTAGGCCTACCCACACAAGTGAGGTATCATTTTTATCGGGAGACGTGGGGGAACGCTGGGTGGAAGGAAATTTGTGGCTCCTCTCAGATTCCAGAACTTTCTGCCACAGAAATGTGAGGAACATGTGTTTTTTTAGCCAAATTTTGAGGTTTGCAAAGGATTCTGGGTAACAGAACCTGGTCCGAGCCACACAAGTCACCCCTCCTTGGATTCCCCTAGGTCTCTAGTTTTCAGAAATGCACAGGTTTGGTAGGTTTCCCTAGGTGGCGGCTGAGCTAGAGGCCAAAATCTACAGGTAGTCACTTTGCTAAAAACAGCTCTGTTTTCTGTGATATGTCCACGTTGTGTTTTGGGGCATATCCTGTCGCGGGCGCTAGGCCTACCCACACAAGTGAGGTATCATTTTTATCGGGAGACGTGGGGGAACGCTGGGTGGAAGGAAATTTGTGCTCCTCTCAGATTCCAGAACTTTCTGCCACAGAAATGTGAGGAACATGTGTTTTTTTAGCCAAATTTTGAGGTTTGCAAAGGATTCTGGGTAACAGAACCTGGTCCGAGCCACACAAGTCACCCCTCCTTGGATTCCCCTAGGTCTCTAGTTTTCAGAAATGCATAGGTTTGGTAGGTTTCCCTAGGTGGCGGCTGAGCTAGAGGCCAAAATCTACAGGTAGTCACTTTGCTAAAAACAGCTCTGTTTTCTGTGATATGTCCACGTTGTGTTTTGGGGCATATCCTGTCGCGGGCGATAGGCCTACCCACACAAGTGAGGTATCATTTTTATCGGGAGACGTGGGGGAACGCTGGGTGGAAGGAAATTTGTGTCTCCTCTCAGATTCCAGAACTTTCTGCCCCAGAAATGTGAGGAACATGTGTTTTTTAGCCAAATTTTGAGGTTTGCAAAGGATTCTGGGTAACAGAACCTGGTCCGAGCCACAAAAGTCACCCCTCCGTGGATTCCCCTAGTCTCTAGTTTTCAGAAATGCACAGGTTTGGTAGATTTCCCTAGGTGGCGGCTGAGCTAGAGGCCAAAATCTACAGGCAGTCACTTTGGTAAAAACAGCTCTGTTTTCTGTGATATGTCCACGTTGTGTTTTGGGGCATATCCTGTCGCGGGCGCTAGGCCTACCCACACAAGTGAGGTATCATTTTTATCGGGAGACGTGGGGGAACGCTGGGTGGAAGGAAATTTGTGGCTCCTCTCAGATTCCAGAACTTTCTGCCACAGAAATGTGAGGAACATGTGTTTTTTTAGCCAAATTTTGAGGTTTGCAAAGGATTCTGGGTAACAGAACCTGGTCCGAGCCACACAAGTCACCCCTCCTTGGATTCCCCTAGGTGTCTAGTTTTCAGAAATGCATAGGTTTGGTAGGTTTCCCTAGGTGGCGGCTGAGCTAGAGGCCAAAATTTACAGGTAGTCACTTTGCTAAAAACAGCTCTGTTTTCTGTGATATGTCCACGTTGTGTTTTGGGGCATATCCTGTCGCGGGCGCTAGGCCTACCCACACAAGTGAGGTATCATTTTTATAGGGAGACGTGGGGGAACGCTGGGTGGAAGGAAATTTGTGGCTCCTTTCAGATTCCAGAACTTTCTGCCACAGAAATGTGAGGAACATGTGTTTTTTTAGCCAAATTTTGAGGTTTGCAAAGGATTCTGGGTAACAGAACCTGGTCCGAGCCACACAAGTTACCCCTCCTTGGATTCCCCTAGGTGTCTAGTTTTCAGAAATGCATAGGTTTGGTAGGTTTCCCTAGGTGGCGGCTGAGCTAGAGGCCAAAATCTACAGGTAGTCACTTTGCTAAAAACAGCTCTGTTTTCTGTGATATGTCCAGGTTGTGTTTTGGGGCATATCCTGTCACGGGCGCTAGGCCTACCCACACAAGTGAGGTATCATTTTTATCGGGAGACGAGGGGGAACGCTGGGTGGAAGGAAATTTGTGGCTCCTCTCAGATTCCAGAACTTTCTGCCACAGAAATGTGAGGAACATGTGTTTTTTTAGCCAAATTTTGAGGTTTGCAAAGGATTCTGGGTAACCGAACCTGGTCCGAGCCACACAAGTCACCCCTCCTTGGATTCCCCTAGGTCTCTAGTTTTCAGAAATGCACAGGTTTGGTAGGTTTCCCTAGGTGCCGGCTGAGCTAGAGGCGAAAATCTACAGGTAGGCACTTCGCAAAAAACACCTCTGTTTTTTTCCAAAATTTAGGATGTGTCCACGTTGCGCTTTGGGGTGTTTCCTGTCGCCGGCGCTATGCCTACCCACGCAAGTGAGGTATCATTTTTATCGGGAGACTTGGGGGAACGCTGGGTGGAAGGAAATTTGTAGCTCCTCTCAGATTCCAGAACTTTCTGCCACAGAAATGTGAGGGACATGTGTTTTTTTAGCCAAATGTTTAGGTTTGCAAAGGATTCTGGGTAACAGAACCTGGTCCGAGCCCCGCAAGTCACCCCTCCTTGGATTCCCCTAGGTCTCTAGTTTTCAGAAATGCATAAGTTTGGTAGGTTTCCCTAGGTGGCGGCTGAGCTAGAGGCCAAAATCTACAGGTAGTCACTTTGCTAAAAACAGCTCTGTTTTCTGTGATGTGTCCACGTTGTGTTTTGGGGCATATCCTGTCGCGTGCGCTAGGCCTACCCACACAAGTGAGGTATCATTTTTATCGGGAGACGTGGGGGAACGCTGGGTGGAAGGAAATTTGTGGCTCCTCTCAGATTCCAGAACTTTCTGCCACAGAAATGTGAGGAACATGTGTTTTTTTAGCCAAATTTTGAGGTTTGCAAAGGATTCTGGGTAACAGAACCTGGTCCGAGCCACACAAGTCACCCCTCCTTGGATTCCCCTAGGTCTCTAGTTTTCAGAAATGCACAGGTTTGGTAGGTTTCCCTAGGTGGCGGCTGAGCTAGAGGCCAAAATCTACAGGTAGTCACTTTGCTAAAAACAGCTCTGTTTTCTGTGATATGTCCACGTTGTGTTTTGGGGCATATCCTGTCGCGGGCGCTAGGCCTACCCACACAAGTGAGGTATCATTTCTATCGGGAGACATGGGGGAACGCTGGGTGGAAGGAAATTTGTGGCTCCTCTCAGATTCCAGAACTTTCTGCCACAGAAATGTGAGGAACATGTGTTTTTTTAGCCAAATTTTGAGGTTTGCAAAGGATTCTGGGTAACAGAACCTGGTCCGAGCCACACAAGTCACCCCTCCTTGGATTCCCCTAGGTCTCTAGTTTTCAGAAATGCATAGGTTTGGTAGGTTTCCCTAGGTGGCGGCTGAGCTAGAGGCCAAAATCTACAGGTAGTCACTTTGCTAAAAACAGCTCTGTTTTCTGTGATATGTCCACGTTGTGTTTTGGGGCATATCCTGTCGCGGGCGCTAGGCCTACCCACACAAGTGAGGTATCATTTTTATCGGGAGACGTGGGGGAATGCTGGGTGGAAGTAAATTTGTCGCTCCTCTCAGATTCCAGAACTTTCTGCCACAGAAATGTGAGGAACATGTGTTTTTTTAGCCAAATTTTGAGGTTTGCAAAGGATTCTGGGTAACAGAACCTGGTCCGAGCCACACAAGTCACCCCTCCTTGGATTCCCCTAGGTCTCTAGTTTTCAGAAATGCATAGGTTTGGTAGGTTTCCCTAGGTGGCGGCTGAGCTAGAGGCCAAAATCTACAGGTAGTCACTTTGCTAAAAACAGCTCTGTTTTCTGTGATATGTCCACGTTGTGTTTTGGGGCATATCCTGTCGCGGGCGCTAGGCCTACCCACACAAGTGAGGTATCATTTTTATCGGGAGACGTGGGGGAACGCTGGGTGGAAGGAAATTTGTGGCTCCTCTCAGATTCCAGAACTTTCTGCCACAGAAATGTGAGGAACATGTGTTTTTTTAGCCAAATTTTGAGGTTTGCAAAGGATTCTGGGTAACAGAACCTGGTCCGAGCCACACAAGTCACCCCTCCTTGGATTCCCCTAGGTCTCTAGTTTTCAGAAATGCATAGGTTTGGTAGGTTTCCCTAGGTGGCGGCTGAGCTAGAGGCCAAAATCTACAGGTAGTCACTTTGCTAAAAACAGCTCTGTTTTCTGTGATATGTCCAGGTTGTGTTTTGGGGCATATCCTGTCGCGGGCGCTAGGCCTACCCACACAAGTGAGGTATCATTTTTATCGGAAGACGTGGGGGAACGCTGGGTGGAAGGAAATTTGTGGCTCCTCTCAGATTCCAGAACTTTCTGCCACAGAAATGTGAGGAACATGTGTTTTTTTAGCCAAATTTTGAGGTTTGCAAAGGATTCTGGGTAACCGAACCTGGTCCGAGCCACACAAGTCACCCCTCCTTGGATTCCCCTAGGTCTCTAGTTTTCAGAAATGCACAGGTTTGGTAGGTTTCCCAAGGTGGCGGCTGAGCTAGAGGCCAAAATCTACAGGTAGTCACTTTGCTAAACACAGCTCTGTTTTCTGTGATGTGTCCAGGTTGTGTTTTGGGGCATATCCTGTCGCGGGCGCTAGGCCTACCCACACAAGTGAGGTATCATTTTTATCGGGAGACATGGGGGAATGCTGGGTGGAAGGAAATTTGTCGCTCCTCTCAGATTCCAGAACTTTCTGCCACAGAAATGTGAGGAACATGTGTTTTTTTAGCCAAATTTTGAGGTTTGCAAAGGATTCTGGGTAACAGAACCTGGTCCGAGCCACACAAGTCACCCCTCCTTGGATTCCCCTAGGTTTTTAGTTTTCAGAAATACACAGGTTTGGTAAGTTTCCATAGGTGGCGGCTGAGCTACAGGCCAAAATCTACAGGTAGTCACTTTGCTAAAAACAGCTCTGTTTTCTGTGATATGTCCACGTTGTGTTTTGGGGCATATCCTGTCGCGGGCGCTAGGCCTACCCACACAAGTGAGGTATCATTTTTATCGGGAGACGTGGGGGAACGCTGGGTGGAAGGAAATTTGTGGCTCCTCTCAGATTCCAGAACTTTCTGCCACAGAAATGTGAGGAACATGTGTTTTTTTAGCCAAATTTTGAGGTTTGCAAAGGATTCTGGGTAACAGAACCTGGTCCGAGCCACACAAGTCACCCCTCCTTGGATTCCCCTAGGTGTCTAGTTTTCAGAAATGCATAGGTTTGGTAGGTTTCCCTAGGTGGCGGCTGAGCTAGAGGCCAAAATTTACAGGTAGTCACTTTGCTAAAAACAGCTCTGTTTTCTGTGATATGTCCACGTTGTGTTTTGGGGCATATCCTGTCGCGGGCGCTAGGCCTACCCACACAAGTGAGGTATCATTTTTATAGGGAGACGTGGGGGAACGCTGGGTGGAAGGAAATTTGTGGCTCCTCTCAGATTCCAGAACTTTCTGCCACAGAAATGTGAGGAACATGTGTTTTTTTAGCCAAATTTTGAGGTTTGCAAAGGATTCTGGGTAACAGAACCTGGTCCGAGCCACACAAGTCACCCCTCCTTGGATTCCCCTAGGTCTCTAGTTTTCAGAAATGCATAGGTTTGGTAGGTTTCCCTAGGTGGCGGCTGAGCTAGAGGCCAAAATCTACAGGTAGTCACTTTGCTAAAAACAGCTCTGTTTTCTGTGATATGTCCAGGTTGTGTTTTGGGGCATATCCTGTCGCGGGCGCTAGGCCTACCCACACAAGTGAGGTATCATTTTTATCGGGAGACGTGGGGGAACGCTGGGTGGAAGGAAATTTGTGGCTCCTCTCAGATTCCAGAACTTTCTGCCACAGAAATGTGAGGAACATGTGTTTTTTTAGCCAAATTTTGAGGTTTGCAAAGGATTCTGGGTAACCGAACCTGGTCCGAGCCACACAAGTCACCCCTCCTTGGATTCCCCTAGGTCTCTAGTTTTCAGAACTGCACAGGTTTGGTAGGTTTCCCTAGGTGGCGGCTGAGCTAGAGGCCAAAATCTACAGGTAGTCACTTTGCTAAAAACAGCTCTGTTTTCTGTGATGTGTCCAGGTTGTGTTTTGGGGCATATCCTGTCGCGGGCGCTAGGCCTACCCACACAAGTGAGGTATCATTTTTATCGGGAGACGTGGGGGAATGCTGGGTGGAAGTAAATTTGTCGCTCCTCTCAGATTCCAGAACTTTCTGCCACAGAAATGTGAGGAACATGTGTTTTTTTAGCCAAATTTTGAGGTTTGCAAAGGATTCTGGGTAACAGAACCTGGTCCGAGCCACACAAGTCACCCGTCATTGGATTCCCCTAGGTCTCTAGTTTTCAGAAATGCATAGGTTTGGTAGGTTTCCCTAGGTGGCGGCTGAGCTAGAGGCCAAAATCTACAGGTAGTCACTTTGCTAAAAACAGCTCTGTTTTCTGTGATGTGTCCACGTTGTGTTTTGGGGCATATCCTGTCGCGGGCGCTAGGCCTACCCACACAAGTGAGGTATCATTTTTATCGGGAGACGTGGGGGAACGCTGGGTGGAAGGAAATTTGTGGCTCCTCTCAGATTCCAGAACTTTCTGCCACAGAAATGTGAGGAACATGTGTTTTTTTAGCCAAATTTTGAGGTTTGCAAAGGATTCTGGGTAACAGAACCTGGTCCGAGCCACACAAGTCACCCCTCCTTGGATTCCCCTAGGTCTCTAGTTTTCAGAAATGCACAGGTTTGGTAGGTTTCCCTAGGTGGCGGCTGAGCTAGAGGCCAAAATCTACAGGTAGTCACTTTGCTAAAAACAGCTCTGTTTTCTGTGATATGTCCACGTTGTGTTTTGGGGCATATCCTGTCGCGGGCGCTAGGCCTACCCACACAAGTGAGGTATCATTTTTATCGGGAGACGTGGGGGAACGCTGGGTGGAAGGAAATTTGTGCTCCTCTCAGATTCCAGAACTTTCTGCCACAGAAATGTGAGGAACATGTGTTTTTTTAGCCAAATTTTGAGGTTTGCAAAGGATTCTGGGTAACAGAACCTGGTCCGAGCCACACAAGTCACCCCTCCTTGGATTCCCCTAGGTCTCTAGTTTTCAGAAATGCATAGGTTTGGTAGGTTTCCCTAGGTGGCGGCTGAGCTAGAGGCCAAAATCTACAGGTAGTCACTTTGCTAAAAACAGCTCTGTTTTCTGTGATATGTCCACGTTGTGTTTTGGGGCATATCCTGTCGCGGGCGCTAGGCCTACCCACACAAGTGAGGTATCATTTTTATCGGGAGACGTGGGGGAACGCTGGGTGGAAGGAAATTTGTGTCTCCTCTCAGATTCCAGAACTTTCTGCCCCAGAAATGTGAGGAACATGTGTTTTTTAGCCAAATTTTGAGGTTTGCAAAGGATTCTGGGTAACAGAACCTGGTCCGAGCCACAAAAGTCACCCCTCCGTGGATTCCCCTAGTCTCTAGTTTTCAGAAATGCACAGGTTTGGTAGGTTTCCCTAGGTGGCGGCTGAGCTAGAGGCCAAAATCTACAGGCAGTCACTTTGGTAAAAACAGCTCTGTTTTCTGTGATATGTCCACGTTGTGTTTTGGGGCATATCCTGTCGCGGGCGCTAGGCCTACCCACACAAGTGAGGTATCATTTTTATCGGGAGACGTGGGGGAACGCTGGGTGGAAGGAAATTTGTGGCTCCTCTCAGATTCCAGAACTTTCTGCCACAGAAATGTGAGGAACATGTGTTTTTTTAGCCAAATTTTGAGGTTTGCAAAGGATTCTGGGTAACAGAACCTGGTCCGAGCCACACAAGTCACCCCTCCTTGGATTCCCCTAGGTGTCTAGTTTTCAGAAATGCATAGGTTTGGTAGGTTTCCCTAGGTGGCGGCTGAGCTAGAGGCCAAAATTTACAGGTAGTCACTTTGCTAAAAACAGCTCTGTTTTCTGTGATATGTCCACGTTGTGTTTTGGGGCATATCCTGTCGCGGGCGCTAGGCCTACCCACACAAGTGAGGTATCATTTTTATAGGGAGACGTGGGGGAACGCTGGGTGGAAGGAAATTTGTGGCTCCTTTCAGATTCCAGAACTTTCTGCCACAGAAATGTGAGGAACATGTGTTTTTTTAGCCAAATTTTGAGGTTTGCAAAGGATTCTGGGTAACAGAACCTGGTCCGAGCCACACAAGTCACCCCTCCTTGGATTCCCCTAGGTGTCTAGTTTTCAGAAATGCATAGGTTTGGTAGGTTTCCCTAGGTGGCGGCTGAGCTAGAGGCCAAAATCTACAGGTAGTCACTTTGCTAAAAACAGCTCTGTTTTCTGTGATATGTCCAGGTTGTGTTTTGGGGCATATCCTGTCACGGGCGCTAGGCCTACCCACACAAGTGAGGTATCATTTTTATCGGGAGACGAGGGGGAACGCTGGGTGGAAGGAAATTTGTGGCTCCTCTCAGATTCCAGAACTTTCTGCCACAGAAATGTGAGGAACATGTGTTTTTTTAGCCAAATTTTGAGGTTTGCAAAGGATTCTGGGTAACCGAACCTGGTCCGAGCCACACAAGTCACCCCTCCTTGGATTCCCCTAGGTCTCTAGTTTTCAGAAATGCACAGGTTTGGTAGGTTTCCCTAGGTGCCGGCTGAGCTAGAGGCGAAAATCTACAGGTAGGCACTTCGCAAAAAACACCTCTGTTTTTTTCCAAAATTTAGGATGTGTCCACGTTGCGCTTTGGGGTGTTTCCTGTCGCCGGCGCTATGCCTACCCACGCAAGTGAGGTATCATTTTTATCGGGAGACTTGGGGGAACGCTGGGTGGAAGGAAATTTGTAGCTCCTCTCAGATTCCAGAACTTTCTGCCACAGAAATGTGAGGGACATGTGTTTTTTTAGCCAAATGTTTAGGTTTGCAAAGGATTCTGGGTAACAGAACCTGGTCCGAGCCCCGCAAGTCACCCCTCCTTGGATTCCCCTAGGTCTCTAGTTTTCAGAAATGCATAAGTTTGGTAGGTTTCCCTAGGTGGCGGCTGAGCTAGAGGCCAAAATCTACAGGTAGTCACTTTGCTAAAAACAGCTCTGTTTTCTGTGATGTGTCCACGTTGTGTTTTGGGGCATATCCTGTCGCGTGCGCTAGGCCTACCCACACAAGTGAGGTATCATTTTTATCGGGAGACGTGGGGGAACGCTGGGTGGAAGGAAATTTGTGGCTCCTCTCAGATTCCAGAACTTTCTGCCACAGAAATGTGAGGAACATGTGTTTTTTTAGCCAAATTTTGAGGTTTGCAAAGGATTCTGGGTAACAGAACCTGGTCCGAGCCACACAAGTCACCCCTCCTTGGATTCCCCTAGGTCTCTAGTTTTCAGAAATGCACAGGTTTGGTAGGTTTCCCTAGGTGGCGGCTGAGCTAGAGGCCAAAATCTACAGGTAGTCACTTTGCTAAAAACAGCTCTGTTTTCTGTGATATGTCCACGTTGTGTTTTGGGGCATATCCTGTCGCGGGCGCTAGGCCTACCCACACAAGTGAGGTATCATTTCTATCGGGAGACATGGGGGAACGCTGGGTGGAAGGAAATTTGTGGCTCCTCTCAGATTCCAGAACTTTCTGCCACAGAAATGTGAGGAACATGTGTTTTTTTAGCCAAATTTTGAGGTTTGCAAAGGATTCTGGGTAACAGAACCTGGTCCGAGCCACACAAGTCACCCCTCCTTGGATTCCCCTAGGTCTCTAGTTTTCAGAAATGCATAGGTTTGGTAGGTTTCCCTAGGTGGCGGCTGAGCTAGAGGCCAAAATCTACAGGTAGTCACTTTGCTAAAAACAGCTCTGTTTTCTGTGATATGTCCACGTTGTGTTTTGGGGCATATCCTGTCGCGGGCGCTAGGCCTACCCACACAAGTGAGGTATCATTTTTATCGGGAGACGTGGGGGAACGCTGGGTGGAAGGAAATTTGTGTCTCCTCTCAGATTCCAGAACTTTCTGCCCCAGAAATGTGAGGAACATGTGTTTTTTAGCCAAATTTTGAGGTTTGCAAAGGATTCTGGGTAACAGAACCTGGTCCGAGCCACAAAAGTCACCCCACCGTGGATTCCCCTAGGTCTCTAGTTTTCAGAAATGCACAGGTTTGGTAGGTTTCCCTAGGTGGCGGCTGAGCTAGAGGCCAAAATCTACAGGTAGTCACTTTGCTAAAAACAGCTCTGTTTTCTGTGATATGTCCACGTTGTGTTTTGGGGCATATCCTGTCGCGGGCGCTAGGCCTACCCACACAAGTGAGGTATCATTTTTATCGGGAGACGTGGGGGAACGCTGGGTGGAAGGAAATTTGTGTCTCCTCTCAGATTCCAGAACTTTCTGCCCCAGAAATGTGAGGAACATGTGTTTTTTAGCCAAATTTTGAGGTTTGCAAAGGATTCTGGGTAACAGAACCTGGTCCGAGCCACAAAAGTCACCCCACCGTGGATTCCCCTAGGTCTCTAGTTTTCAGAAATGCACAGGTTTGGTAGGTTTCCCTAGGTGGCGGCTGAGCTAGAGGCCAAAATCTACAGGTAGTCACTTTGCTAAAAACAGCTCTGTTTTCTGTGATATGTCCACGTTGTGTTTTGGGGCATATCATGTCGCGGGCGCTAGGCCTACCCACACAAGTGAGGTATCATTTTTATCGGGAGACATGGGGGAACGCTGGGTGGAAGGAAATTTGTGGCTCCTCTCAGATTCCAAAATTTTCTGCCACAGAAATGTGAGGAACATGTGTTTTTTTAGCCAAATTTTGAGGTTTGCAAAGGATTCTGGGTAACAGAACCTGGTCCGAGCCACACAAGTCACCCCTCCTTGGATTCCCCTAGGTCTCTAGTTTTCAGAAATGCATAGGTTTGGTAGGTTTCCCTAGGTGGCGGCTGAGCTAGAGGCCAAAATCTACAGGTAGTCACTTTGCTAAAAACAGCTCTGTTTTCTGTGATATGTCCAGGTTGTGTTTTGGGGCATATCCTGTCGCGGGCGCTAGGCCTACCCACACAAGTGAGGTATCATTTTTATCGGAAGACGTGGGGGAACGCTGGGTGGAAGGAAATTTGTGGCTCCTCTCAGATTCCAGAACTTTCTGCCACAGAAATGTGAGGAACATGTGTTTTTTTAGCCAAATTTTGAGGTTTGCAAAGGATTCTGGGTAACCGAACCTGGTCCGAGCCACACAAGTCACCCCTCCTTGGATTCCCCTAGGTCTCTAGTTTTCAGAAATGCACAGGTTTGGTAGGTTTCCCTAGGTGGCGGCTGAGCTAGAGGCCAAAATCTACAGGTAGTCACTTTGCTAAACACAGCTCTGTTTTCTGTGATGTGTCCAGGTTGTGTTTTGGGGCATATCCTGTCGCGGGCGCTAGGCCTACCCACACAAGTGAGGTATCATTTTTATCGGGAGACATGGGGGAATGCTGGGTGGAAGGAAATTTGTCGCTCCTCTCAGATTCCAGAACTTTCTGCCACAGAAATGTGAGGAACATGTGTTTTTTTAGCCAAATTTTGAGGTTTGCAAAGGATTCTGGGTAACAGAACCTGGTCCGAGCCACACAAGTCACCCCTCCTTGGATTCCCCTAGGTTTTTAGTTTTCAGAAATACACAGGTTTGGTAAGTTTCCATAGGTGGCGGCTGAGCTACAGGCCAAAATCTACAGGTAGTCACTTTGCTAAAAACAGCTCTGTTTTCTGTGATATGTCCACGTTGTGTTTTGGGGCATATCCTGTCGCGGGCGCTAGGCCTACCCACACAAGTGAGGTATCATTTTTATCGGGAGACGTGGGGGAACGCTGGGTGGAAGGAAATTTGTGGCTCCTCTCAGATTCCAGAACTTTCTGCCACAGAAATGTGAGGAACATGTGTTTTTTTAGCCAAATTTTGAGGTTTGCAAAGGATTCTGGGTAACAGAACCTGGTCCGAGCCACACAAGTCACCCCTCCTTGGATTCCCCTAGGTCTCTAGTTTTCAGAAATGCATAGGTTTGGTAGGTTTCCCTAGGTGGCGGCTGAGCTAGAGGCCAAAATCTACAGGTAGTCACTTTGCTAAAAACAGCTCTGTTTTCTGTGATATGTCCAGGTTGTGTTTTGGGGCATATCCTGTCGCGGGCGCTAGGCCTACCCACACAAGTGAGGTATCATTTTTATCGGGAGACGTGGGGGAACGCTGGGTGGAAGGAAATTTGTGGCTCCTCTCAGATTCCAGAACTTTCTGCCACAGAAATGTGAGGAACATGTGTTTTTTTAGCCAAATTTTGAGGTTTGCAAAGGATTCTGGGTAACCGAACCTGGTCCGAGCCACACAAGTCACCCCTCCTTGGATTCCCCTAGGTCTCTAGTTTTCAGAAATGCACAGGTTTGGTAGGTTTCCCTAGCTGCCGGCTGAGCTAGAGGCGAAAATCTACAGGTAGGCACTTCGCAAAAAACACCTCTGTTTTTTTCCAAAATTTAGGATGTGTCCACGTTGCGCTTTGGGGTGTTTCCTGTCGCCGGCGCTAGGCCTACCCACGCAAGTGAGGTATCATTTTTATCGGGAGACTTCGGGGAACGCTGGGTGGAAGGAAATTTGTAGCTCCTCTCAGATTCCAGAACTTTCTGCCACAGAAATGTGAGGGACATGTGTTTTTTTAGCCAAATGTTGAGGTTTGCAAAGGATTCTGGGTAACAGAACCTGGTCCGAGCCCCGCAAGTCACCCCTCCTTGGATTCCCCTAGGTCTCTAGTTTTCAGAAATGCATAGGTTTGGTAGGTTTCCCTAGGTGGCGGCTGAGCTAGAGGCCAAAATCTACAGGTAGTCACTTTGCTAAAAACAGCTCTGTTTTCTGTGATGTGTCCACGTTGTGTTTTGGGGCATATCCTGTCGCGTGCGCTAGGCCTACCCACACAAGTGAGGTATCATTTTTATCGGGAGACGTGGGGGAACGCTGGGTGGAAGGAAATTTGTGGCTCCTCTCAGATTCCAGAACTTTCTGCCACAGAAATGTGAGGAACATGTGTTTTTTTAGCCAAATTTTGAGGTTTGCAAAGGATTCTGGGTAACAGAACCTGGTCCGAGCCACACAAGTCACCCCTCCTTGGATTCCCCTAGGTCTCTAGTTTTCAGAAATGCACAGGTTTGGTAGGTTTCCCTAGGTGGCGGCTGAGCTAGAGGCCAAAATCTACAGGTAGTCACTTTGCTAAAAACAGCTCTGTTTTCTGTGATATTTCCACGTTGTGTTTTGGGGCATATCCTGTCGCGGGCGCTAGGCCTACCCACACAAGTGAGGTATCATTTTTATCGGGAGACGTGGGGGAACGCTGGGTGGAAGGAAATTTGTGGCTCCTCTCAGATTCCAGAACTTTCTGCCACAGAAATGTGAGGAACATGTGTTTTTTTAGCCAAATTTTGAGGTTTGCAAAGGATTCTGGGTAACAGAACCTGGTCCGAGCCACACAAGTCACCCCTCCTTGGATTCCCCTAGGTCTCTAGTTTTCAGAAATGCATAGGTTTGGTAGGTTTCCCTAGGTGGCGGCTGAGCTAGAGGCCAAAATCTACAGGTAGTCACTTTGCTAAAAACAGCTCTGTTTTCTGTGATATGTCCACGTTGTGTTTTGGGGCATATCCTGTCGCGGGCGCTAGGCCTACCCACACAAGTGAGGTATCATTTTTATCGGGAGACGTGGGGGAACGCTGGGTGGAAGGAAATTTGTGTCTCCTCTCAGATTCCAGAACTTTCTGCCCCAGAAATGTGAGGAACATGTGTTTTTTAGCCAAATTTTGAGGTTTGCAAAGGATTCTGGGTAACAGAACCTGGTCCGAGCCACAAAAGTCACCCCACCGTGGATTCCCCTAGGTCTCTAGTTTTCAGAAATGCACAGGTTTGGTAGGTTTCCCTAGGTGGCGGCTGAGCTAGAGGCCAAAATCTACAGGTAGTCACTTTGCTAAAAACAGCTCTGTTTTCTGTGATATGTCCACGTTGTGTTTTGGGGCATATCATGTCGCGGGCGCTAGGCCTACCCACACAAGTGAGGTATCATTTTTATCGGGAGACATGGGGGAACGTTGGGTGGAAGGAAATTTGTGGCTCCTCTCAGATTCCAAAACTTTCTGCCACAGAAATGTGAGGAACATGTGTTTTTTTAGCCAAATTTTGAGGTTTGCAAAGGATTCTGGGTAACAGAACCTGGTCCGAGCCACACAAGTCACCCCTCCTTGGATTCCCCTAGGTGTCTAGTTTTCAGAAATGCATAGGTTTGGTAGGTTTCCCTAGGTGGCGGCTGAGCTAGAGGCCAAAATCTACAGGTAGTCACTTTGCTAAAAACAGCTCTGTTTTCTGTGATATGTCCAGGTTGTGTTTTGGGGCATATCCTGTCGCGGGCGCTAGGCCTACCCACACAAGTGAGGTATCATTTTTATCGGAAGACGTGGGGGAACGCTGGGTGGAAGGAAATTTGTGGCTCCTCTCAGATTCCAGAACTTTCTGCCACAGAAATGTGAGGAACATGTGTTTTTTTAGCCAAATTTTGAGGTTTGCAAAGGATTCTGGGTAACCGAACCTGGTCCGAGCCACACAAGTCACCCCTCCTTGGATTCCCCTAGGTCTCTAGTTTTCAGAAATGCACAGGTTTAGTAGGTTTCCCTAGGTGGCGGCTGAGCTAGAGGCCAAAATCTACAGGTAGTCACTTTGCTAAACACAGCTCTGTTTTCTGTGATGTGTCCAGGTTGTGTTTTGGGGCATATCCTGTCGCGGGCGCTAGGCCTACCCACACAAGTGAGGTATCATTTTTATCGGGAGACGTGGGGGAATGCTGGGTGGAAGGAAATTTGTCGCTCCTCTCAGATTCCAGAACTTTCTGCCACAGAAATGTAAGGAACATGTGTTTTTTTAGCCAAATTTTGAGGTTTGCAAAGGATTCTGGGTAACAGAACCTGGTCCGAGCCACACAAGTCACCCCTCCTTGGATTCCCCTAGGTCTCTAGTTTTCAGAAATGCACAGGTTTGGTAAGTTTCCCTAGGTGGCGGCTGAGCTAGAGGCCAAAATCTACAGGTAGTCACTTTGCTAAAAACAGCTCTGTTTTCTGTGATATGTCCACGTTGTGTTTTGGGGCATATCCTGTCGCGGGCGCTAGGCCTACCCACACAAGTGAGGTATCATTTTTATCGGGAGACGTGGGGGAACGCTGGGTGGAAGGAAATTTGTGGCTCCTCTCAGATTCCAGAACTTTCTGCCACAGAAATGTGAGGAACATGTGTTTTTTTAGCCAAATTTTGAGGTTTGCAAAGGATTCTGGGTAACCGAACCTGGTCCGAGCCACACAAGTCACCCCTCCTTGGATTCCCCTAGGTCTCTAGTTTTCAGAACTGCACAGGTTTGGTAGGTTTACCTAGGTGGCGGCTGAGCTAGAGGCCAAAATCTACAGGTAGTCACTTTGCTAAAAACAGCTCTGTTTTCTGTGATGTGTCCAGGTTGTGTTTTGGGGCATATCCTGTCGCGGGCGCTAGGCCTACCCACACAAGTGAGGTATCATTTTTATCGGGAGACGTGGGGGAATGCTGGGTGGAAGGAAATTTGTCGCTCCTCTCAGATTCCAGAACTTTCTGCCACAGAAATGTGAGGAACATGTGTTTTTTTAGCCAAATTTTGAGGTTTGCAAAGGATTCTGGGTAACAGAACCTGGTCCGAGCCACACAAGTCACCCGTCATTGGATTCCCCTAGGTCTCTAGTTTTCAGAAATGCATAGGTTTGGTAGGTTTCCCTAGGTGGCGGCTGAGCTAGAGGCCAAAATCTACAGGTAGTCACTTTGCTAAAAACAGCTCTGTTTTCTGTGATGTGTCCACGTTGTGTTTTGGGGCATATCCTGTCGCGGGCGCTAGGCCTACCCACACAAGTGAGGTATCATTTTTATCGGGAGACGTGGGGGAACGCTGGGTGGAAGGAAATTTGTGGCTCCTCTCAGATTCCAGAACTTTCTGCCACAGAAATGTGAGGAACATGTGTTTTTTTAGCCAAATTTTGAGGTTTGCAAAGGATTCTGGGTAACAGAACCTGGTCCGAGCCACACAAGTCACCCCTCCTTGGATTCCCCTAGGTCTCTAGTTTTCAGAAATGCACAGGTTTGGTAGGTTTCCCTAGGTGGCGGCTGAGCTAGAGGCCAAAATCTACAGGTAGTCACTTTGCTAAAAACAGCTCTGTTTTCTGTGATATGTCCACGTTGTGTTTTGGGGCATATCCTGTCGCGGGCGCTAGGCCTACCCACACAAGTGAGGTATCATTTTTATCGGGAGACGTGGGGGAATGCTGGGTGGAAGGAAATTTGTGGCTCCTCTCAGATTCCAGAACTTTCTGCCACAGAAATGTGAGGAACATGTGTTTTTTTAGCCAAATTTTGAGGTTTGCAAAGGATTCTGGGTAACAGAACCTGGTCCGAGCCACACAAGTCACCCCTCCTTGGATTCCCCTAGGTCTCTAGTTTTCAGAAATGCATAGGTTTGGTAGGTTTCCCTAGGTGGCGGCTGAGCTAGAGGCCAAAATCTACAGGTAGTCACTTTGCTAAAAACAGCTCTGTTTTCTGTGATATGTCCACGTTGTGTTTTGGGGCATATCCTGTCGCGGGCGCTAGGCCTACCCACACAAGTGAGGTGTCATTTTTATCGGGAGACGTGGGGGAACGCTGGGTGGAAGGAAATTTGTGTCTCCTCTCAGATTCCAGAACTTTCTGCCCCAGAAATGTGAGGAACATGTGTTTTTTAGCCAAATTTTGAGGTTTGCAAAGGATTCTGGGTAACAGAACCTGGTCCGAGCCACAAAAGTCACCCCTCCGTGGATTCCCCTAGGTCTCTAGTTTTCAGAAATGCACAGGTTTGGTAGGTTTCCCTAGGTGGCGGCTGAGCTAGAGGCCAAAATCTACAGGTAGTCACTTTGGTAAAAACAGCTCTGTTTTCTGTGATATGTCCACGTTGTGTTTTGGGGCATATCCTGTCGCGGGCGCTAGGCCTACCCACACAAGTGAGGTATCATTTTTATCGGGAGACGTGGGGGAACGCTGGGTGGAAGGAAATTTGTGGCTCCTCTCAGATTCCAGAACTTTCTGCCACAGAAATGTGAGGAACATGTGTTTTTTTAGCCAAATTTTGAGGTTTGCAAAGGATTCTGGGTAACAGAACCTGGTCCGAGCCACACAAGTCACCCCTCCTTGGATTCCCCTAGGTGTCTAGTTTTCAGAAATGCATAGGTTTGGTAGGTTTCCCTAGGTGGCGGCTGAGCTAGAGGCCAAAATTTACAGGTAGTCACTTTGCTAAAAACAGCTCTGTTTTCTGTGATATGTCCACGTTGTGTTTTGGGGCATATCCTGTCGCGGGCGCTAGGCCTACCCACACAAGTGAGGTATCATTTTTATAGGGAGACGTGGGGGAACGCTGGGTGGAAGGAAATTTGTGGCTCCTCTCAGATTCCAGAACTTTCTGCCACAGAAATGTGAGGAACATGTGTTTTTTTAGCCAAATTTTGAGGTTTGCAAAGGATTCTGGGTAACAGAACCTGGTCCGAGCCACACAAGTCACCCCTCCTTGGATTCCCCTAGGTCTCTAGTTTTCAGAAATGCATAGGTTTGGTAGGTTTCCCTAGGTGGCGGCTGAGCTAGAGGCCAAAATCTACAGGTAGTCACTTTGCTAAAAACAGCTCTGTTTTCTGTGATATGTCCAGGTTGTGTTTTGGGGCATATCCTGTCGCGGGCGCTAGGCCTACCCACACAAGTGAGGTATCATTTTTATCGGGAGACGAGGGGGAACGCTGGGTGGAAGGAAATTTGTGGCTCCTCTCAGATTCCAGAACTTTCTGCCACAGAAATGTGAGGAACATGTGTTTTTTTAGCCAAATTTTGAGGTTTGCAAAGGATTCTGGGTAACCGAACCTGGTCCGAGCCACACAAGTCACCCCTCCTTGGATTCCCCTAGGTCTCTAGTTTTCAGAAATGCACAGGTTTGGTAGGTTTCCCTAGGTGCCGGCTGAGCTAGAGGCGAAAATCTACAGGTAGGCACTTCGCAAAAAACACCTCTGTTTTTTTCCAAAATTTAGGATGTGTCCACGTTGCGCTTTGGGGTGTTTCCTGTCGCCGGCGCTATGCCTACCCACGCAAGTGAGGTATCATTTTTATCGGGAGACTTGGGGGAACGCTGGGTGGAAGGAAATTTGTAGCTCCTCTCAGATTCCAGAACTTTCTGCCACAGAAATGTGAGGGACATGTGTTTTTTTAGCCAAATGTTGAGGTTTGCAAAGGATTCTGGGTAACAGAACCTGGTCCGAGCCCCGCAAGTCACCCCTCCTTGGATTCCCCTAGGTCTCTAGTTTTCAGAAATGCATAGGTTTGGTAGGTTTCTCTAGGTGGCGGCTGAGCTAGAGGCCAAAATCTACAGGTAGTCACTTTGCTAAAAACAGCTCTGTTTTCTGTGATGTGTCCACGTTGTGTTTTGGGGCATATCCTGTCGCGTG